>NC_064281.1:78928745-79569459 GCF_003254725.2 Canis lupus dingo
ATGTATGTTAGTCCTCTTTCAACATGCATTAACACCAGGGTTTAGAATAATTTTTCCAACTTGGAGTCCTTATGGGCAAATGTTCAGGTATGTCTGCAAAGGGCCAAAATATGAACTGGGTTATGTACTAATGATAAACACCATCATAATTCAGCTAACATTTGTTGAACATGTTTTATATTCCAATCACATGACCTATATTAGCTTACTATATTAACTTATTTAATTCTGACAACGATCAAGGAGATAATATTTTCATTTCCCCCTATTTATATATGAGGAAAGTGAATCACAAGGGGGTTAAAAATTGTTCAATTTTGCATGGGTTCAAAGTGGCAGACCGAGAATACAAACTCCATTAGCCTGAACTTAATATCCATACTCTTAATTGCTAAACTATTCAACTCACTGATGTCAGCATATGATATGGTAGAGTCCTATTGCACCAAAATTATTGGTTTGTCCTGTACCCTTTAGTTTCTGTCCCATTTTTTTCCTCTCTTAATCTCAGTGCCAAACACCCATTGTCTCCATTGCCTTACTACTCAGGGCATCCTACATCTTATGCTGATAGTTTGGGTCCCCAAATTTGGAGTTTTGAGATCAGAATAAAGGTTGTTATGGTTTTAGTTTTGTTTTCTTCCTTATTGTGTTCAAACTCTTTATTTAACTCTTTCTATTGCTCCTGTGTCTTTCACTGGATCCCCTGCTCTTGTTCCTCCTTCTGTTCTCCTTCTTCCTTCATTTTTTTTTCTTTATAAATGCATTTGTTATCATGACTCCAAATACTACCTCTATCTAAGCTTTCTTTCAAACCTGTATCACCAGCCCTATGATTTTTACAAGCTCTTTTCTTTTCAACCATCTACTATACCTGCCATGAGCTCAATTAGCCTAAGAACAAACTCATTACCTGTTTAACCAAACCAGTCTGACTATCCCTTTTTAATTGTAATGGTGTGATTCAGCCTCAAAATTCATTTGTTATTCATTCTTCTGATTCCTTATCTCCTCAATCATCAAATCCTGTTGACCCTTCTTTTGTATTTTATCTCACCATTAAATCCTTTGTATTCCCAGGGCCTGAATATTTTCCAGGCATCATTATCTCTTGCTTATAAGAGTACAATAACCTTCTGGTCTCCTGCCTTCCATGGTGCTTACCCCCTTGTGTCTTTTAAGATTTCATATCCCGATAACCTGTTTGCTGAGGTTAGGCAAGAGGAATACACCCATAATAAACTAGAATTAAAATAAGTGCCAACAGAATAGTTTGGAGTCAGGGGAGCAAACTCGTTTTGTTGGTTGGGGTACTCAGGGAAAGCCTTATGAAGGAGATAGAATTTAGAATTTATTTCAATAAAAAAAGACTAGGGGAAGCATTTAAGATTGGGGGACTATGGGAATAGAAGCTTGAGATGAAAAGGTGAGAAAAAAAGTTAGGTGAGTGGCACCTGGGTAGTTCAGTGGGTTAAGCGTCTGACTCTTGGTTTTGGTTCAGGTCATGATCTCAGGGTCATGAGATGAAGCCCTGAATTGGGCTCTGCACTCAGTGTGGAGTCTGCTTGAAATTCTCTCTTTCCCTCTCCTTCTGTCCCTTCCCCTCTCGCTCTCTCTCACTCTCTCTAAAATAAATAAATCTTAAAAAGATACCAAGTCCTTAAAAAAAAAAAGTTTGGTGACAGTAGGCTTGGCTGAACTAGAATGCTATTGTAGGAAAAATAAAGTTGGAAATGTAGACTGGGCTCTGCTTGTAGGGAGGCTTGAATACCATGGAGAGAAACATAAAATGTATCCTGTAGAAAATGGATAGAGACTTGATAAAATTGGCATTTCAGGAACATGAATCTGGCAGCTGTGTGCAGGATAGATTAGTGAGAGGAGAGACTGGAGAGAGGAGGACTGGACAGGAGGTAGTAATAGAGTTCAGATGTGAGTTAATGAAGGCTTTCAATAGGATGGTAGTGGGAACAGAACTGGTGAGATGGATGCAGATGTAAGAAGCATTATGGCAGGACATTTGATAAGGTTTTTGAAAGGCTATCAGAGACTTTTAATATCTCTTCTTCATAGTCTATTTTCTTCTTCCAATGCTGTTTATTGAATGAGATTATATATTTTATATTTCAGTAGATGCTTGGTATATGTTGGTTGATTTTATTCTAACATTTCTGGCTATGGTGTGGGCTCTGCTTCATAGCTAACATAGGTTTAAAACAGTTTTTTTTAATTTTTTTAAATTTATTTATGATAGTCACACACAGAGAGAGAGAGAGGCAGAGACATAGGCAGAGGGAGAAGCAGGCTCCATGCACTGGGAGCCTGATGTGGGATTCGATCCCGGGTCTCCAGGATCCCGCCCTGGGCCAAAGGCAGGCGCTAAACCGCTGCGCCACCCAGGGATCCCGCTAACATAGGTTTAACTCTATTTGCATTTTTAGCAACACTTCACAAAGTGAATGTATTTGCACAAATGACAGATGTTGTTGGCTTCATTTTGTAAACTATTTAAAATTTGGCTCATTTCTTTTCATTTTCAAAATATGTTTTATTCAAGGGAACTATATGGCTACTCATCTCGGAAGAGATTTGCTATTGCCTGAAAAATACAGTTGGCTTTATGATCCTAATGTTATAAAGCAACCAGGTAATGGAGTATCTCTATAAAAAAGGTATTAATTTGACCGTGAGACTCTTTTTCAAATACCAATATATTTCATATTCTAATGCCAGTTTCTACAAGCATACATATAAATGTTCCCTTAAATTGATGATTGGTACAACTTATATTGATAAGATTTGATGTATTTCACAGTACTTCCCATTAGAGGAAATTGTTAGAGGAATTTCTCTGTTATGGCTAAAATTTTAGAGCCCTGAATTCTAATGCCAGGTCTGCCCATTAAGTGTTGTGAGAATTTAGGCAAGGCACTTAACTTTCCTGGGTCTCTTTTTCTCCCACCTGTAAAATCAATGAGAGGCTTGGACTACATGAACTTTAAGGTCTCTTCTAATTCAAAGTCTATGATTTTATGATGAAGGCAAAATAATCACCTGCCCTCTGGTATTGGGTTAAGCCAAATGTCAGAAATCATAGCAAGGCTTGCAGGAAACAGAGTAAACAGCTCTCTATGTGGAGTGAAGAGCAGCATTTTGTCCAAAGTACTTCGCATGTCTGTCCCAAATGGCTTTTCTGCCACCCAATTTTGAAACTTAAAAATCCCCTCCTATTATTTTAATGTTTTTTGTGTAAAAGCAATATGTTTCCAGAAGGCCCATTTGGAAATTTATGAGATGCAGAACCTTTCAGGCTATCACCATTAAGTTAGTGCAGATTCATTTATTTCTAAAGAAAAAGAAGATTCTTGAAGGGATTTGGTACAGGACAAGCCTAACTACTGTCCTATCTCATTCTCCCATTTTCTGTCACTTCCTTTCACTTTCATTTTCTTTCACTTCCTTTCATCTTTCCATTTTTCTCTCTTTTGGTAGTAGAAGAGGCAGAAAAAGAGCTCTAGTAGAAATATTTGGGAAGAGGGGATCCCTGGGTGGCTCAGCGGTTTAGCGCCTGCCTTTGGCCCAGGGCGTGATCCTGGAGTCCTGGAATCGAGTCCCACGTTGGGCTCCCGGCATGGAGCCTGCTTCTCCCTCCTCCTGTGTCTCTGCCTTTCTCTCTCTCTCTCTCTCTCTCTATCACGAATAAATAAATAAATCTTAAAAAAAAGAAATATTTGGGAAGAGATGGGATTTCTAGCTTGCTCAGTTTCTCAGTCTGAAAGGGAATAATGGCAGCAGGTGACATTTTCCCCACCTCCACTCTGGACCTTTATAGTCAAAACATCCTACTAATCTTCATTCTCTAGAGAATGGAAAGATATTCCCTCTTACAGACAGCCTGGAAAAGCTTAGTCTAACTCTTACTAGCTCTATAAATTGGGTACTGTGTTTAATGTCTTTTGAACTTAGTTTCATCTCCAAAATCAAAATTAAATAATACTCATTGCATAGAGTTGTGAAGAAGTTTAGACAATATAATATATGTAAAGTGCCTAGTGTAGTTCCTGGTACATAGTAAGTGCTATAAATACTAGAACTTCCTCTCCCACAGCCACCAGCCTAGAGTATTTGGGTGCTGTGAAAGGAGAGTTCCTCCAGATAGCCAGTGGATAGAGCATGCCAGAGTATTCAAAATCAAGGTGATGAGGGCAAGCAAAGGTGGGGAAACACAATGCTGAGAAGGAAACTCCTTTGTGTTATATAAAGGGGAAGGGACTTGCCCTAGTTTGCACAGTAGTTAATGGAAGAGATGGAATCAGGCCCATAGTATCTGACTCTCATTCTAGAGTTATTTTTCCTATTCAGACCACCTCCTGAAAATCTGCTTTACCTATTTCACTATGTAGCCAAAGGCAGGCAATTGTACAGGCTCTTGCAGTTGGTCCCAGTAAGAGATGATGATAGTTTTGACTATTAAGGTAGCAAAGGAGGAGATAATGGAATTTAGAATACATTTTGAAGAACTGAATGATGAATTAGATGTGGGGTATGGTAGAAATAGAGGAGCCAAGAATAACCCTTAGGTTTTGTGCCTGAGTCGAAATGAATGGGATTGTCCTGTATTGAGAGAAAAGAAGTGATGAGGACCACATGAAGGAAAGAGGAGAATCAAGAATTCAATTTTGGATATGTTAAGACTTGCATTATCAAGAGCCTTGCCTAGACTTCGGAAGTAAAATGTCAAAAAGGTACTTACTGTGGATGAAACCCCATTAGCATCCCCATGGTTCTACTCCTTTTAAAACTATTTGATAATAACCCCCAAAGGGTCCATATTCTGACCTCTCAAAGAAAAATTGTTTAAGAAGGAAAACTAAAACTCATCCACCCTAAAGATAAATAATAACCTGAAGTATGTCTTAAAATTACATCAAAATTAATATTTTAACAATAACAACAAAAATCTCTCCCACTTGCTGGGTGAATTCATAAAATATTACTCATTAGAGCACTTTTATATTGTTCATTAAGAAATAATGTTTTTGATTCATAAAGTTTCAGTGATGGAAGATGTGTTTGATACAGGTCAGAATCCCTGTATGCCTGTCCACACACTTTATTGGAATATATCTTTTGCTGTCCTTAACTCCCATTTTCATCCCATATGACACTACCTCCGAAAACAATACTAAGATAGAAGGTGATATGTTCTAATAATCCATTTTTCATGAGAGGAAACAAACTACATGGATTAAGTGACTTGCTTAAAGGTTATTCAGTTAATGGTTACATAGACCTGGTTTAAAGAGCCGATATACTTGTTATTGTTTGTAATGAAAATGTTTATTTTCTCAGAAAATGTTTACTTTCTCAGAACATTATCTGTTGGGGCCTCACCTAGTAAATCAACCTGAGGCTCATGCTGCTTTGAACATTTGCCATTATGTAAAGTCCAAAGAATGCTTTTACCAACTTCTGTCACCTGTGCTCTCCCTCTCCCACAAAATTGAAAGCAAGGAACCATAGAACTATTGAACTCTCTTTGCAGTCCACTTACAAGTGTGTGATTCAGCTCTAGGTTTCTCATGGATTATTCTGACTGAGCTTATTGTTTTAATGTCTCATTGGTCCCTGTATTCACTCCACAGCCCAATGCAAGCAGATATGAAAATTGTCCTGGCATCCTGGATTCATTCTTTCATATTATTTTGTTATACAACATGATGGAATTTTTTTTGTTTACTGTACAACATGATGGAATTTTATAAATGTGTTTACACCACATCTAGGGATGACTTGCAGTTTAAGGGCAGTGCTACCACTTAAGAGAAAAATGTGAGAATGGAATTAGAATGATATATATTTTAAATGCTGCTTATACCTTTAGGGTATTTCCATATTTCAATTTTGCGAGTGTTCTGAAAAGTTCCTCTGAATATATTTTTAGATATTCAAATATTTTATATATGTATTTTTCAAGCTAGTTTATCCATCTACCTTTCATTTCATCCTCTTAAATAGGAGTCATCTGGAACTTAAAACAAGTAAGCCATAAATGGAGGAGAGAAGAAGGAAGAAAGAGGGACAGAGAGGAGGGGTATGCTGATTGAGATGGATTGATTAATTTCAATTTATCTGAGATGAACAAAAAGGCATATGGGTTTCCCAATTGCTTTGCTTTCAAACTGGAGAAGTCTACACAATTAATCCAAATATAAGAAAGGGAATTCAACAAAATATTTGATGGAAAATTTGTCCTCCTGGACCAAGACATGAAACTCTTTGAAGTGGTCCACCTAGATAGTGAACTCTAGATGTCACCTGATAGGTAGATCATGCTCCCTTTGAACTGGGTATGGTTAAAATAAGCTGCTACTTAAGTCACTACCCTGTTTTAGAAAGTACATCAACAAATTACTATGGTTTTTCTCATTTACTTGAACTTAAAACTGGATTCTGGGTAACAAGATATGAGACAAATGATTGTAACAACTGTACAGTATAAATTGCTCTAGGTGACAGTACCATAGCAAAATTATTATAGGAAGATTCAAGATGCAAATATTATTTATTTGACAGGAAGCAGAAAGACAGATTACTCAGAGACTGTGTACATGTGCTTCTGTAATTGCTCATAAATTATTATGGTTCATGCTAAAATACACCCAATTTGTATATACCACGTGGTTTTATTTTAAATAAGAAAAATACAAATTGTTAGGAATTGGAAAATGTAATCTGCATGATAAAATGAATTACTAACATTGGTAGTAGTCTGTGTGCAACTTTTTCATTTCTTATCACCTATCTGTCAAAATCTTTATTTTATGACAGCTTTTAAGACCATGTTGCTTGCAAAACCACAACAGAAAAATCTGACACTGGAATCTCACTAAAATATTATTTGCCATAAATTAGAGTTCATTATTAGGTGGGTGTATCTTGGACCCTCTCCAAGGAGATTTAGTTTTTGGATGCCATAAGGTACTTTCCCTTATAATGTGGCTTTCCTGGCCCTGATCCTAAAAATTGTGTTACAGGAGGCTTCAGCGGGCTTATCTCTGAATAGCCTCTTTTTAAAAAATGTATTTATTTATTATTTTAGAGAGAGTATGCACATGAGTGGGGGGAGGGGCAGAGGGAGAGGGAGATAAGCAGACTGGGGGGGCAATGGGGGACTTGATCCCAGGACCCTGAGATCATGACCTGAGCTGAAATCAGGAGTCAGATGCTTAACCGACTAAGCCACCCAGGCGCCCCATGCACAGCTCTTTGAACTGAGTTTTATGGTTGGAATAAACTTCCTTCGTTCAGGAATAAATGCCTCCTTATGCAATCCAGTCCATGTCTATTCCCCATTGTTAGATGATACTATAAATCAAGAGTTATATAATAATGTAAAGTATGTGTTTGTCTTACTTATGCTACAGTGGCAAGAGCACTAACTGTGTAGTCAAGAATATGGCTATAGTTGAGGCATGTGAATGGCTCATTCAGTTGAATGTCTGCCTTCAGCTTAGGTCATGATCCCGGGGTTCTGGGACCCAGCCCTAGGTAGGGCACCCTGCTCAGTGGGGAGCCTGCTTCTCCCTTCCCCCCTGCTTCTCTCTCTCCCTCTGCTCTGTCCTGCCCCATTCTGCTCCTACTCTCTCTCTCTCTCTCTCTCTCTCTCTCTCTCTCTCTGTTGACAGAGAGAGCAAGCACAAGCAGGGGGAGATACAGAGGGAGAGAGATGCAGGTTCCCCACCAAGCATGAAGCCCAATGTGAGGCTTGATCCCAGGACCCCGGGGTTATGACTTGAGCCAAAGGCAGACACTTAACTGAGCCACCCAGGCACCCCAATAAATATTTTTTTAAAAAGGGTAGGGCTGTAACTTATTGATATAAATTGCAAAGCTTCTCTAGATCTCAGTTTCCTAGGTAACTTGGAATAACCATGTATCCTGTCTACCACCCATGACTTGTGAGGAAGAAATGCAAATTTGTGGGAAAATATAAATGTAGAATGGAAGATATTTCTTTTGCTTCTGAAATGAAGATCAATTGCTTCACAATATTATTCAGAATGTGTGTGGTCAGGAACAACTTTGGAATTTTTGGAAGAATTCAAATTAGGCATAGTATTCTAGGGCATGTTATATATACAATGGCAACAACTGTCTGAAGAGAAAATAAACACAAGTTTCCTTAAACAGCTTATTTCTGTGCATCAAATGATGTTAAGACAAATATGTTTCATCCATTATTTCATGTAACTGAATTATGTTTTAAAAAATACTTAATGAAGGAAACTTCAGAATTGCTCTTTTACACACATGGAAACTCACATTTATAAAAATGGGGACACTATGCAAAATTCTGTGTATGACAGTAGAGTTAGGCAATTGTCTTTAAGTTTCTCTAACCTTTAGATCAGGTGTAGGCAAGCTATGGTCAAGGGGCCAAACCTGGCTCACTGCCTGTTTTTATAGGGTTCTATTGGAACACAGCGATGCTTAATTGTTTATATATCATCTATGGCTGCTTTCTCATTAAGGTGGCAGAGTTGAGTGTTTCTGATAGACAGTATGACCTACAGAACTGAAAATAATTATTATCATTATCAGAGCCTTTACAGAAAAAGTTGGCTGGCTCCTGCTCTATACATTGTAGAAAAGGCTGCTCCCAAAGTTCCTCCCCTTTGTCACATGAAATACACCCTTTTTCCATGATGTGTACCATCTTTTTAGGTACTCATTTTGCCTAATGAAGGAAGCTACAAGGATCAGATGACATGTGTCTTGTTTCCGTTTTTGGTTCCTTCAAATTGTCTTTCCAACTTTCCCTGTATAGGCAATAAGAATACTAGCTAGTCTTTACTAACTGGAGTTCCCTGACAAGTTTAGAAGATTTTGTTTCTCATACAAGTATTGAAGGGAGGTAAACCACATTTTCTAGAATCTTTGATATATCTGTTAATATATCATGCATATTTCACATTGAATTAGCAGAACCTGCAAGTGTGATACACAATAAATACCCTCTATGCTTTCTACCCTGGTCTCTGGAGCTCCTTTTATTTCTGGATCCTTACCTTTTGCAGGTGTCTCCCTGCATCACATCACATTCCTAAGAAGATGGCCATTTCAGGCTCAGGAAAGAAAGGAAAGGCTCACAGTCAGGCTTAGCCTGAGGAAAGAAGAGACTGGTCCAAGGTCCTTTCCTATTTGCATTTGTCCATCACATCACTGAACTCGATTTAAGGGCCTGCCATTTCATTAAGACTCCCCACATCCCACCTTTGTTCTAATGATGAGATTTAAGATAACTCTTCTGAAGGCATCACAACCTATACAAGGTATCTGGGAGGTTGATGAATTAGACATTGTTGTAATGAGTTAAGGACATTCACGTGTTTCTTGTTAAAAGCTGAAAGTGGTGAAAAATAACCTAAAGGTTTTCAAATATTTTTGAAAAACAAAACAGAAATCTTGTATTATGTTGGAGTTCACTAATCAAGAGCTGACAGCAGATTGCCTGGTAATCAGGCTGTGCCTCAGAAGCAATGATTGATAGAGTTCACATATCCTTCTTTGGATATGAGATGTTGATAGGATTCAAATTGGTCTGAACTGATTCCCAAACTTCCCTTTTTTGATTATGGTTTAATATGTCCAGGGTCATCAGTTATTCCTGGTTTTCCCAGGACTGTTCTGGTTTTAAAACTGAAAGTCCCATATTCTGAGAAACCCTTCAGTCTCAAACTGGGGCAAGTTGGTTACCCTAGATTTGACTATTGGTTAAAATAATAGCCTCAACCCTATATACTCTGCAAAGAAATGTGGAGAAGATAGGTGATCAAATGCCAGCTAGTGGCAGAAGTGAGATCTGCTAAGAAGCAAACTGAACAGGGCATGGTCAGGTGCTCTGCTGGGTTACTGTAATGGGTAGCATTTTATAGGGGCTCCCTGCCTTAACCACATTTTCCCTTAAGTACTTCGAATTCATGTGCTGTCTCTGCTGTGGATTGGCACTACAGGATAGTCCTTAAAATCTCAGTCCTGTGGGTTTAAGTCCTGGCTCTGCCATTTATAAGCTGTGTGAATGGGTTACCCTGTCTGTGTCTTAATTTCACTATATATAAATAAGGATACTAATAATAGCTACTTCGTGGGATTTAGAAAAATACTAAACAAATCATTACAAAGCACTTAAAACAGTGTTGAACTTAGTATACACTTAGTGCTGGCTACTATTATATCATCCCTGTATGCTTTCTTTGCACGAATCACTGTCATGTGGGTGTCTCATAGCACCTTGAACTTAATGTATTTAAATCTGAACTCCTCATCTTTGTCCCCAACTGCTCATCCTCCTTTGTTGGCTCTCATGAAGGAAGAAAGTTACCTGGGCTAGAAACCTTGGACCACTCGTGACTTCCTTTTTTTCCTTCAGTCTCTACATCCAGGCAATGATGCCTTATACTACCTAAATATCTAACACTGGCTATTCATTGATTCTTTGATTTATATATTCTTCATTTATTATAGAACATTTATTGGGTACCACCCATTGTTCTGTAGAATTTGTGAGCTTAGTATTACTGTCAACCAAGCAGAAACTGGGGAGCCACTAACTCCTCCCTTCCCCTCATTATTCAATGCCAATCCTTCTACCTGTTTTGTATTGCTTATATTCATCCATTCTCTTTTCTATCAGTTTGGTTCATCTTCATATCTTTTTTTACCTGAAGTATGATAATATTCCATAAATGATCTCTATGCTCCCAGTCTTGACTCCCCCAACCTCCAGTCTTTACTCCATACTACAACCAGAATGATTGTTGTAAAAACTATTCTAAAGATCTTTCAATGGCTACATATAACTTTCAGGATAATTTTCAAACTTCTTAGCTTATTCTACAAAGCCTCTTTGCGATTTCTTATTCACCCTGCTAGAATCACCTGACATTTACCCATATGCTCCAGCCGTATGGAACCACTTGTAATTTCCTAAACATCCCACGTTGTTTCAGGCCTCTATGACCTCACATGTGTGGTTTCCTGTGCTTGGGATGCCCTTTCCTCTGTATTCATCTAGCTATTGGCTCCTCATTCTTTAAAATTTAATTCAATAGTCACCTCCTTTGCAAAGCCCCTCCTTAACCTCCCAATCTGGGTTAGCAATTTCCATGACATCTCTTTCCTCTATGGTATCATATTGAAGAGGCAGGATGCTTAATGGTTAAAAGCATGGCCCTAGCAACAAACACATGGGAAAATGCTCCGTATCACTGGCCATCAGGGAAATACAAATCAAAACCACAATGAGATACCACCTCACACCAGTGAGAATGGTGAACATTAACAAGACAGGAAACAACAAATGTTGGAGAGGATGTGGAGAAAGGGGAACCCTCTTGCACTGTTGGAGGGAATGTGAACTGGTGCAGCCACTCTGCAAAACTGTGTGGAGGTTCCTCAAAGAGTTAAAAATAGATCTGCCCTATGACCCAGCAATTGCACTGCTGGGGATTTACCCCAAAGATACAGATTCAGTGAAAGACCAAGACACCTGCACCCCAACGTTTATAGCAGCAATGTCCACAATAGCTAAACTGTGGAAAGGGCCTAGATGTCCTTCAACAGATGAATGGATAATGATGTGGTCTATATATATATACAATGGAATATTTCTCAGCCATTATAAATGACAAATACCCACCATTTGCTTTGATGTGGATGGAACTGGAACTGGAGGGTATTATGCTGAGTGAAGTAGGTCAATTAGAGGACAATCATCATATGGTTTCATTCATATGGGGAGTATAAGAAATAGTGAAATGGATTATAAGGGAAAGGAGGTTAAAATTAGTGGGAAAAATTAGAGAGGGAGAAAAGCCATAAGAGACTCCTAACTCTGGGAAATGAACAAAGGGTTGCAGAAGAGGGGACGGGCAGGGAGATAGGGAAACTGGGTGACGGGCACTGAGGAGGGCACTTGAAGGGATGAGCACTGGGTGTTATACTATGTTGGAAAATCGAACGTCAATTAAAACAAAACAAAAAACAAAACAAAACAAAACAAAAAGCATGGCCTTAGGATCAGTCTCCTTGGATTTGAATGTTGGCTCTAATACTTACCAGCATTGTAAGGATTTAGGGATTTGGGCAGGTTACCTAACCCTCAGTATCTTTGTCTACACAGTCAGGAAATAATACTAAAACCTACCTCAAGGGGTCGTGGTGAGGATTAAATGAGTTAATACATGTAAAATGCTTAGATTAGTTCCTGGTACATGGTAAACACTTGTGTTGCTTATTATTATCATTATCACCTTAACAGTTTATTTAATATTCCCACTAGACTGTAATCCTCCTGAGGGCAAGTACCATGTGTGACTTGACAGTGTTGTCCCAGGGATTATTCTGTTTCCTGACACGGGGGCTCAATAAACGCTTGTGAATGAATGAATAAATAAATAATAAGTAAAATAAAGAAATGGAGAAATAAAATGACTTCCCCCACCAGAAAAAAATTAATATCTAAACCCACCAGGCTCCATTTAGCCTCTTATACCTGGAAGAGGCAGGGGCTAAGGGCTTTCAGCTGGTCCTTTCTATTTCGCTATTGGGGGAAATTATGCAGGCTTAGCTCTGTCTTCAAATGCCAGGAATTTTTGCCTTTATTATCACTTTAAGCCTTGGGAAAATAATCAAAATCCCCTATTCCAAAAGTGAAGTCTTAGCAAATCGCAAAGGGAAAAAACAAGTGGAAAGGCCTCTTAATCATGGAGCTAGCTTTGCTCCATTCTGGTCATTCTAGACATTTGGAGAAATGATTTCAAGAATTTTCCAGATTCCAAATTAACCAGAAATCATATGAACTGGGATGACTGATAGAACAGTAAGAACATCTCTGCTTTACAGAAATGGAGACAGGCTGACTTAGATTTGAGACTGTACAGTTACATAAGAGGAGCCTTCTTGATGATACTTTTCATGGGGAGTGGGGAGGAATCTTCTATTTGATTGGCAACTCTTCTATACTTAAGACTTAGTCCAAACTCACTGCAAGACCATTTTTAAAATGCCATCAAATGTTACAAGCCTTATTGTGAATCATTACCTTATTTCTGTCCACTTCTCTTTGTCATCATTACCACTCTGTGGGATTTGATCTTGCCTTTCTTCAACCAGATAACTAGGCAAGCTGGGCTTAATGCTCCAACTTCTCTCATCTCTTTTCTGAACATACAATCAAGGAGTCCCAGATCACTGACTGGAGCAGTGAGATAGTTGTTCGAACTCTGACATTCAGAGATAATGAGGTGGCAGGAAGGGTTGGCCCAACACTCTTTGATGAAAAGGTGGGAGTATTTATCATTTTATGACCGACAATTTTGCTGGGCCCCCACAATGGGTCTATTTCTAAGGAATGATTTCCTAACTCTGTGAATGAGCTATATAGGCTGAAACAAAATTTTCAGAAGATAAACATTACCTTTATTTGGTTAGTTTTATTCTTCCTTCTTTATACCTGCTTCTTATGGATTTGCTCCAGCTGCAATACCAAACTCTAAGGCAGTTGTGAATGGCGGCAAAAAACTACCTAGTTGATTTAGTTGATTCAGTCTACTGGTCAGTCACTTTAACAGGAGAGGACAAACACAATTCTGTGAAAACTGCTTTGGAAGGGTGGCAGACATAACTGAGAGAGCATGGTACCAACCTACCCCATCCTCTTGACCCATATACACATACCAACATAGCAGCTTCCAGAAGAGCCTTGCCTGCAATAGAAGTGGGACAGCTTCAATATAAAACTGTAAAGCTGGGGAAGTATGTCTTCAGGAAAAGTAGTGAAAGAACATGTATTTTGGAGTCAGGGCAATGTTTTGCTACTTTATTATTATTTTATTAGTAGTGGTATTTCAATGTATAGAGTTTTTACTAGGCACCAAGATCTCTGTTGGGTCCTTTATATAGTTTACATTTCACATTTTAATGACTCAGGAGAAAGGTACTGTTATAATCCCCATTTTACATATGGGGAAACAAAGGCACAGATAGGTTATCCTAATTGCCTAGAGTCATACAGCCACAGTCAATAGCAGATCCTGCATTCAAGCATAGGTAGGGGGAGACAAACCATGGGAGACTCAACTCTGGGAAACAAACTGAGGGTTGCTAAAGGGGGGGTGGGTAGGGGGATAGGGTAACTGGGTGACGGGCATTAAGGAGGGCACATGACATGATGAGCACTAGGTGTTATACTCAACTGAGGAATTACTGAAAACTACATCTGAAACTAATGATGTACTATATGTTGGCTAATTGGATTTAAAGTAAAAAAAAAAACACAAAAAACATAGGTATGTTTGTTTCTTGACATTTTCTAAATTCTTGACACTTTTCCTTTTCTGCTTCTCTAACATATGACCATGGCCAAGTAATCTAACTCCAAGTTTCCCAACCAGTGTTCCATAGATAGACTATAGGGGTGCCAACACATTAAATCCTCAGCTCTTGGGTGGTCAGTAAAGTCTGCAGTGACTAGTAATTTTGAGCTGCTAGAAACCTTGTCATTTTATCCCAATAAGCAAATATATTTTATTATGTTGTATGTGTATGATGACATGAAAAAGTTTAGGCAGTACTAATTAACTTCTGTTAAGTGTAGTCATCTATAATGTTGGATTAATCATTTTTATTTGCTGGGGTTTTTGGTGAGGATTAAATGAGCTAATGTACATAAGTCACTGTATTACTCAGAGTTCTCCAGAGAATATCTCTCTATCCATCCATCCATTGATCCCTATATATAGAGAGATTTATTATAAGGAATTGGCTCATGCAGTTACAGAGCCTGACAAGTCCCAAGATCAGCAGTAAGCAAGCTGGAGATCCAAGATTACTGATGGTATAAGTTCCAGTCCAATTGCTGGCAGGCTTGGCCTAAGAAGAGCTGATGTTTCAGTTTGAGTCCAAATGCAGGAAAAAAGCCAATGTCCCAGCTCGAAGCAGTCAGGCAGAAGGAAATTATCTCTTACTCAAGGGAAAGTCTTTGTTTTATTTGGGCCTTCAACTGATTGGATGAGGTCCACCCACATGAAGGAGGACAATATGTTTTGCTCAGTCTACTGATTCAAATGTTAATCTCATCCAGAAAACCCTTAATAGACCCACTCAGAATAATGTTTTACCAAACATCTGGGCATTCTGTGGCCCATTTAAGTTGACACATAAAATTAACCACAATAGTCACCTGACATGGTATCTGACATGTAGCAAGGGTGTAATAAAAGATCCTTCCCTCCAGAGAGTAATGGGTTAATCAGATAAAGGAATATATGCTCACATATAACATCTCTGCTAGGAGGTTTGTACTCGTCCTAGGGAGTAAGACATTCTAATTCAGAAAAACTGCATGACTCCCAGAGACTCTAAAAGGTGACACAAAGGAGGCAAACCCAGGTAAATCCCTTTGGTTGGGAAGTTTTTTAATTCCCTTTCAGAATAAACAAGACCTGGTGGATGGCAGTGGTGGTGGTGGTGGGGATAGTTTGCTTATTCCTCCTGCAAATTGAGCTGGTCCCTGGGTATGGTCAGGAAGAGCAATAGGCTTTATATGTTACAACTTTGAAAGTCAGCAGACTCCAATGAGGTGTCTGCCTCAGGTCCCCTCTCCCAGCTGTCTCATAATATTGAAGTCAATGTCATAAAGGAGAAAATATATGCAGCCTCATGCAGCTTCTGCCCTGTTACAAAAAGTGTCCACGCATCTTGCTAGTAATGACCCCAACCAAAGAAATATATAACAAAAGGAGTTTTCTTAATCTTTTGTATTTGTAATCTGCAAAGCAGTGTGCAAATACGGTAATAGCAAAAAAAATTACAAACAAGTATATTAAAGTATTTATAACATCTTAAGGGGAGATTATCAGGATAATGAGTTAAATTATGGTTGCCAATGTGAACTGAATTAATACAACTGATATTAAACATTATTTCTAATAACATAAGTTGGCATTCCTAATATTAAACATTATTTCTAATATCATAAATTACATTACAGATAAGAATTATCACTGCTAAAGTTATAAATTGTATTAACTATATTATTAATAATAACTAATACTTACTGAGAGCTTACTAAGTATTAGATACCATGTGTTCTAAATGCCTGACATGTATTTATCACCAAATTCTCACATTGACTTTATGAAGTAGACCCAGATATTAACCCTGTTTTGCTGATATGGAAACTGAAATGCACAGATGTTGAAATGACTTCCCTAAGGAAACACAAATAGGGAGTTGCAGAAGTGGTAACTAGACCTAGTTCCAAGGCCCAAATCCTTAATCCCATGCTATAAATAATTTTTTCCAGACTTTTATAGTATCTCATTCTATTTGAGAATTTGTTGGAATTAGGCAAAGAATAGTGCAAAGGGTCTGAGAAGACCTAGCCTTTGTGAGGGTCCTTTGTTTTTGGTTTTGGTTTTTTGGTTTCTGTGGGGTTTTTTGTTTGTTTTGTGTGGTTTTTTTGTTTGTTTGTTTTTGGTTTAGAGTGGGGTTTGGAGAAGTCCAGACACTGGACAGAAGGTCACACATCATTAAGCATATGCCTGGGACTTGGGCTTGCAGTCCCATGTTTAGCAAGGCAACAGGTAGGGGGTGATGTTAAGCTCATATTTGTGGGGGGATCTTTGAACCAGCAGGACTGAGATAAAAGTGACAGGAGGATTTAATGAACAATTGGAATTTCATCAGGAAAAAAGCTTTTGCATTGCAAAGGGGACAATCAAAAAACTAAAAGGCAGCCTACAGAATGGGAAAAGATCTTTGTAAATGACATATTAGATAAAGGGCTAGTATCTAAAATATATAAAGAACTTATCAAGCTCAATACCCAAGAAAATAAAAAAAAATCAGTCGAGAAATAAGCAGAAGACATGAACAGATATTTCTTCAAGGAAGACATACAAATGGCTAATAGACACATGCAAACATGCTCAACATCACTCATCATCATGGAAATATAAATCAAAACCATGATGAGATATCACCGCACACCAGACAGAACAGCTAAAATTAACAAGTCAGGAAATGACAGATATTGGCAAGGATGCGGAGAAAGGGAAACACTGTTACAGTGTTGGTGGGAACACAACTTGGTGCAGCCACTCTGTAAAACAGTGTGGAGGTTCCTCAAAAAGTTTAAAACAGAACTAGCCTATGACCCAGCAATTATACTACTAAGTATACAATGCACCCCATTGTTGAGGATATAAGGGAAGATGACCATCTTTGGAAATGGAATAAGTCATTGGGGAATCTGTAGTCAGGTGTGAAGCTGACAGGTGGGATCCATTAGAATCTTGTCACATTTCCCAGACCTCGTGGATAGGCAGCTGAATCATGTGGCATTGTTTAGTTGATGGGGTGGTTCATGCGGACATCTACCCACAGGCATCATGCATCACTGGCTTTGGAGCAGGAGGCTAGGCAAAAGAGGCAGGTCAGTACCAGGAGGTAGAAGGGGCACAGAACTTTCTCTCACAATTCCTGTCCTCCTCTATCCTACGAAGAGACTAGAAAGAGAAAAGTGACTAGAAAAGAGGCAGATGGACCAGGGACCAGCTGGAGGTCAAAGAGAGCAGTCCTTGAGGCTGTAGAAACACCTGGGGAGGGGGCACTTTTACAGAACTGTCACACCCTTTCCAGGAGACCCTATCTCGCTAAACTCGAACAGAAGTACATCATACTACATTTTTGAGAACTGCATAGCTACAGCCCTCAAAGACCCTGTAGAGGGTCAGCACAATGCATTTCTTGACGAGGACACCCTGTAGTCTGCCAAGCATTGGCACCAGAAGGCCAGGCTGACCTGGGACAAAAAGAGAATCAGCTGTGTTTGACAGTCTTGGGAGAACGGTTGGGGGAAATTTGGCAGACAAAATGCATGTGGGGAAGGCTTGAGGTCAAAGAGTTTGAGCAGGGCAAAGTGAGGAAGGGCAAAAGCCAGGGGAACATTACCTTATGGACAAAACCAGTCATCCTCCTGGATGAAAAAGGAGAGGAACTAATGGGTGAGGCCTTCTTAGGGTCCTAATAATCTGAGAAAGGAAAAGGAAAGGGTGGTTAAGAAGTTATATTAATTTTCCATTAGTTATATTAGATTACCACAAATTCAGCAGCTTAAAACA
This sequence comes from Canis lupus dingo, assembly GCF_003254725.2. Taxonomy (NCBI): domain Eukaryota; kingdom Metazoa; phylum Chordata; class Mammalia; order Carnivora; family Canidae; genus Canis; species Canis lupus. The sequence continues at coordinate 78,946,934 of NC_064281.1, forward strand.
ATACCAATTTATTAGCTCACCATTTGGTAGGTCGGAAGTCCAGGTAGGCTCACCTGAGTTTTCTCCTTAAGGTCCCACAAGGCCAAAGTCAAGCGTCAGCCTTGCAGGCATCCCACATGGAGGCTCCAGGGAAGAATATTTCCATGTTCATTCAGGGTATTGGAAGGCCAAAGTGCCCACTACCCTGCTAGCTGTTGGCCAGGGGCCAATCTCTGTACCTTGAGGTCCTTGTATTCCTTTTTAAGTGCCCCCCATCTTCAAAGCCAGCAATTCTGCATTCAAATTTCTCTGCATTTTCTTCTGCAGCTGGAGAAAGTTCTCTGTTCCCCAGAACTCATATGATTAGGTAAGATCCACATGAATAATCTCCCTATTTTATGGTCAAATGTGTCATAGAACAGCATTATCACAGAGGTGGTATTTCATCATATTCACAAGATCTAGGGATGAGGACAGGGCATCTTTGGTGGGTCTCTGTAGGATTTCTGCCTGCTACAAGGGTATTTAGGGGGTGAGGTGACAGAGACTTTGTATTTCACCAGGAACATCAGGCCCCAGAGATCTACCCCATACCTTGCAAAGCAGGGTCCAGGAACTTGTTTTGGTTCCAGAGATGGGTATGGGGAAAAGATGGCGGGCATCCCCTGGCAAGTGTTATCTCTTAACAATTTATCATCTAGTGAAGTAGATTGGCCCCAGAAATTGAGCTACAATGACTAGAAGTGAAAATGGAAGGAAGGAGAAATGGGTCAGGAGGACTCTAGGAGTTCTGGGACTTAAGAATCCCCCATCCCCAAGTCTCCTAAACAGAGTGTGAAAGGATCCCTCCCACCTCCCAGCCTCCCTAAATGGGGGCATTACTTACCCCTCTGGAATTGCATGGTGAGACTTATGTGGCAGGAACATACTGATAGCCAGGCTCAGCCATGTCTAAGTCACACTGAATTACTTATTTTTTTTAATTTATTTTTTATTGGAGTTCAATTTACTAACATACAGAAAAACCCCCAGTGCCCGTCACCCATTCACTCCCACCCCCCGGCCCTTCTCCCCTTCCACCACCCCTAGTTCGTTTCCCAGAGTTAGCAGTCTTTACGTTCTGTCTCCCTTTTTGATATTTCCCACACAAATCTTCTCCCTTCCCTTATATTCCCTTTCACTATTATTTATATTCCCCACATGAATGAGAACATATAATGTTTGTCCTTCACCGACTGGCTTACTTCACTCAGCATAATACCGTCCAGTTCCATCCACGTTGAAGCAAATGGTGGGTATTTGTCATTTCTAATAGCTGAGTAATATTCCATTGTATACATAAACCACATCTTCTTTATCCATTCATCTTTCGTTGGACACCGAGGCTCCTTCCACAGTTTGGCTATCGTGGCCATTGCTGCTAGAAACATCGGGGTGCAGGTGTCCCGGCGTTTCATTGCATCTGTATCTTTGGGGTAAATCCCCAGCAGTGCAATTGCTGGGTCGTAGGGCAGGTATATTTTTAACTGTTTGAGGAACCTCCACACAGTTTTCCAGAGTGGCTGCACCAGTTCACATGCCCACCAACAGTGTAAGAGGGTTCCCTTTTCTCCGCATCCTCTCCAACATTTGTTGTTTCCTGCCTTGTTAATTTTCCCCATTCTCACCGGTGTGAGGTGATATCTCATTGTGGTTTTGATTTGTATTTCCCTGATGGCAAGTGATGCAGAGCATTGTCTCATATGCGTGTTGGCCATGTCTATGTCTTCCTCTGTGAGATTTCTGTTCATGTCTTTTGCCCATTTCATGATTGGATTGTTTGTTTCTTTGGTGATGAGTTTAATAAGTTCTTTATAGATCTTGGAAACTAGCCCTTTATCTGATACGTCATTTGCAAATATCATCTCCCATTCTGTAGGTTGTCTTTTAGTTTTGTTGACTGTATCCTTTGCTGTGCAAAAGCTTCTTATCTTGATGAAGTCCCAGTAGTTCATTTTTGCTTTTGTTTCTTTTGCCTTCGTGGATGTATCTTGCAAGAAGTTACTATGGCCGAGTTCAAAAAGGGTGTTGCCTGTGTTCTTCTCTAGGATTTTGATGGACTCTTGTCTCACATTTAGATCTTTCATCCATTTTGAGTTGATCTTTGTGTATGGGGCAAGAGAGTGGTCTAGTTTCATTCTTCTGCATGTGGATGTCCAATTTTCCCAGCACCATTTATTGAAGAGACTGTCTTTCTTCCAATGGATAGTCTTTCCTACTTTATCGAATATTAGTTGACCATAAAGTTCAGAGTCCACTTCTGGATTCCCTATTCTGTTCCACTGATCTATGCGTCTGTTTTTGTGCCAATACCACACTGTCTTGATGACCACAGCTTTGTAGTACAACATGAAATCTGGCATTGTAATGCCCCCAGATATGGTTTTCATTTTTAAAATTCCCCTGGCTATTCGGGGTCTTTTCTGATTCCACACAAATCTTAAAATAATTTGTTCTAACTCTCTGAAGAAAGTCCATGGTTTTTTGATAGGGATTACATTAAACGTGTATATTGCCCTGGGTAACATTGACATTTTCACAATATTAATTCTGCCAATCCATGAGCAAGGAATATTTTTCCATCTCTTTGTGTCTTCCTCAATTTCTTTCAGAAGTGTTCTATAGTTTTGAGGGTATAGATCCTTTACATCTTTGGTTAGGTTTATTCCTAGGTATCTTATGATTTTGGGTGCAATTGTAAATGGGATTGACTCCTTAATTTCTCTTTCTTCAGTCTCATTGTTAGTGTAGAGAAATGCCATTGATTTCTGGGCATTGATTTTGTATCCTGCCACGCTACCGAATTGCTGTATGAGTTCTAGCAATCTTGGGGTGGAGACTTTTGGGTTTTCTATGTAGAGTATCATGTCATCTGGGAAGAGGGAGAGTTTGACTTCTTCTTTGCCAATTTGAATGCCTTTAATGTCTTTTTGTTGTCTCTTTGCTGAGGCTAGGACTTCCAGTACTATGTTGAACAGCAGTGGTGAGAGTGGGCATCCCTGTCTTGTTCCTGATCTTAGGGGAAAGGCTCCCAGTGCTTCCCCATTGAGAATGATATTTGCTGTGGGCTTTTCCTAGATGGCTTTTAAGATGTCAAGGAATGTTCCCTCTATCCCTACACTCTGAAGAGTTTTGATCAGGAATGGATGCTGTATTTTGTCAAATGCTTTCTCTGCATCTAAAGAGAGGATCATATGGTTCTTGGTTTTTCTCTTGCTGATATGATGAATCACATTGAGTGTTTTACGGGTGTTGAACCAGCCTTGTGTCCCGGGGATAAATCCTACTTGGTCATGGTGAATAATTTTCTTAATGTATTGTTGGATCCTACTGGCCAGTATCTTGTTGAGAATTTTTGCATCCATGTTCATCAGGGATATTGGTCTGTAATTCTCCTTTTTGATGGGGTCTTTGTCTGGTTTTGGAATTAGGGTGATGCTGGCCTCATAGAACGAATTTGGAAGTACTCCATCTCTTTCTATCTTTCCAAACAGATTTAGGAGAATAGGTATGGTTTCTTCTTTAAACGTTTGATAAAATTCCCCAGGGAAGCCATCTGGCCCTGGACTTTTGTGTCTTGGGAGGTTTTTGATGACTGCTTCAATTTCCTCCCTGGTTATTGGTCTGTTAAGGTTTTCTATTTCTTCCTGTTCCAGTTTTGGTAGTTTGTGGCTTTCCAGGAATGCGTCCATTTCTCCTAGATTGCCTAATTTATTGGCATATAGCTGTTCATAATATGTTTTTAAAATCGTTTGTATTTCCTTGGTGTTGGTAGTGATCTCTCCTTTCTCATTCATGATTTTATTAATTTGAGTCTTCTCTCTCTTCTTTTTAATAAGGCTGGCTAATGGTTTATCTATCTTATTAATTCTTTCAAAGAACCAACTCCTGGTTCTGTTGATCTGTTCCACAGTTCTTCTGGTCTCGATTTCGTTGAGTTCTGCTCGAATCTTTATTAACTTCCCTTTCTCTTGGGTGTAGGATCTATTTGCTGTTTTTTCTCTAGCTCCTTTATGTGTAAGGTTAGCTTTTGTATTTGAGTTCTTTCCAGTTTTTGAATGGATGCTTGTATTGCGATGTATTTCCCCCTTAGGACTGCTTTTGTTGCATCCCAAAGATTTTGGATAGTTGTATCTTCATTCTCATTAGTTTCCATGAATGTTTTTAATTCTTCCTTAATTTCCCGGTTGACCCTTTCATCTTTTAGCAGGATGGTCCTTAACCTCCACGTGTTTGAGGTCCTTCCAAACTTCTTGTTGTGATTTAGTTCTAATTTCAAGGCATTATGGTCTGAGAATATGCGGGGGACAATCCCAATCTTTTGGTATCGGTTCAGACCCGATTTGTGACCCAATATGTGGTCTATTCTGGAGAAAGTTCCATGTGCGCTTGAGAAGAATGTGTATTCAGTTGAGTTTGGATGTAAAGTTCTGTAGATATCTGTGAAATCCATCTGGTCCAGTGTATCATTTAAAGCTCTCGTTTCTTTGGAGATGTTGTGCTTAGAAGACCTATTGAGTATAGAAAGAGCTAGATTGAAGTCACCAAGTATAAGTGTATTATTATCTAAGTATTTCTTCACTTTGGTTAATAATTGATTTATATATTTGGCAGCTCCCACATTCGGGGCATATATATTGAGGATTGTTAAGTCCTCTTGTTGAATAGATCCTTTAAGTATGATATAGTGTCCCTCTTCATCTCTCACCACAGTCTTTGGGGTAAATTTTAGTTTATCTGATATAAGGATGGGTACCCCTGCTTTCTTTGGAGGACCATTCGAATGGTAAATGGTTCTCCAACCTTTTATTTTCAGATTGTAGGTGTCCTTCTGTCTAAAATGAGTCTCTTGTAGACAGCAAATAGATGGGTCCTGCTTTTTTATCCAGTCTGAAACCCTGCGCCTTTTGATGGGGTCATTAAGCCTGTTCACATTCAGAGTTACTATTGAGAGATATGAGTTTAGTGTCATCATGATAACTATTCAGTCCTTGTTTTTGTGGATTGTTCCACTGAAGTTCTTCTTAAAGGGGAATTTTAAGAGTCCCCCTTAAAATTTCTTGCAGTGCTGGTTTGGAGGTCACATATTCTTTTAGTTGCTGCCTGTCTTGGAAGCTCTTTATCTCTCCTTCCATTTTGAATGAGAGCCTTGCTGGATAAAGTATTCTTGGTTGCATGTTCTTCTCATTTAGGACTCTGAATATATCCTGCCAGCCCTTTCTGGCCTGCCAGGTCTCTGTGGAGAGGTCTGCTGTTACCCTAATACTCCTCCCCATAAAAGTCAGGGATTTCTTGTCTCTTGCTGCTTTAAGGATCTTCTCTTTATCTTTGGAATTTGCAAGCTTCACTATTAAATGTCGAGGTGTTGAACGGTTTTTATTGATTTTAGGGGGGCATCTCTCTATTTCCTGGATCTGAATGCCTGTTTCCCTTCCCAGATTAGGAAAGTTTTCAGCTAGAATTTGTTCAAATACATATTCTGGCCCTCTGTCCCTTTCGGCACCCTTGGGAACACCAATTAAACGTAGGTTTTTCTTCCTCAGGCTGTCGTTTATTTCCCTTATTCTATCTTCATGGTCTTTTAATTGTTTGTCTCTTTTTTTCTCAGTTTCCCTCTTTGCCATCAACTTGTCTTCTATGTCACTCACTCGTTCTTCCACCTCGTTAACCCTCGTCGTTAGGACTTCTAGTTTGGATTGCATCTCATTCAATTGATTTTTAATTTCTGCCTGATTAGCTCTAAATTCTGCAGTCATGAAGTCTCTTGAGTCCTTTATGCTTTTTTCTAGAGCCACCAGTAGCTGTATAATAGTGCTTCTGAATTGGCTTTCTGACATTGGATTGTAATCCAGATTTTGTAACTCTGTGGGAGAGACGACTGTTTCTGATTCTTTCTTTTGAGGTGAGGTTTTCCTTCTAGTCATTTTGCTCAGTGCAGAGTGGCCAAAAGCAAGTTGTACTGGGAAAAGGAGAAAAAGAGGAGAGAAAGAAGGAAAGAAAAGAGAAAGAGAAAAAAAAGGGAAGAAAAAAAACGAAAAAAAAAAAGAAAAAGAGAAAGAAAAAGAAAGAAAGGAGAAAAAAAGGGGGGGGTGGGGGAAGGAAACAAATCAAAAAGCAAAACAAAACAAAACAAAAAAAAAAAAGAACCACGGGGGAGTATCTTCTGATTCTGTGTACTTTAAGTCCCTTGGGTTCCCCTGGAAGTTGTCAGTCAGTCTAGCTGGTCTTCTGGGGGAGGGGCCTGCTGTGCTGATTTTCAGGTGTTAGCAGTTGGGGGAGCTGCTGTGCCCCTGCCTGGTGCAGGGCTCAGTGGGGGTTGTTTACCCCGTGAGGCCGCAGGAGGAACAGCCCCAGTGGCGGGGCAGCTCTGGAAACCTGGATTCAGCTCCGGCAGGAACTCCGGAGCTCTCTGTCTGCAGGGCCTGGAGGCTCCGGGCGGGGCCGCTGATCTGCACAGCTCGGGGCAGTTGCGTCCTTGCGGTCCTGGGCCCTCCCGGCCTCTGCCTGTCCCGGGGGAGGCGGGATCCTGGGCTGTGTCCCGGCGCCCTGTGCTCCGGGGCCTGCGCTGTTGGATTCGCGCTCCCGGGCCGCGCAACCCCCTCCGCGGAGCTGCCGCCCGAGCCCCGCGGAGCTGCCGCCCGAGCCCCTCCGAGCTGCTCCTGGAACCGCGCAGCCCCCTCCGCACGGAGCCTCTTCCTCTGCCCGAGCCCCTCCGAGCTGCTCCCGGGGCCACGCAGCCCCCTCTGCGGAGCCGCCGCCCGAGCCCCCCGAGCTGCTCCGGGTTCCGCCGGGTCCCGCCGTGCGTGCTGTAGCCCTTAGGGAGCTCGGCGCACTCTCCTGGGCGCGCAGTTGCTGTTACTGTCCCGGGGAGCCCGAAGGCATCCCCTCCCTTCTGGGTCCTGCTCCAACTCCCCGCGAGCCCCTTTCCGCCCGGGCAGGTTGGTGCAGCTCCTGCGTCTCCGGGACGGGGCTCTCCTGTCCTGGGGACACTCGCCCCGGCCTCAGCCCGGCTCCTCGCGGGGCTCCTCCCCCTTGGAGGCCTTTGTTTCTTTATTTCTTTTTCCCCGTCTTCCTACCTTGATAGAAGCGCGAACTCTTCTCACTGTAGAATTCCAGGTGGTCTCTCTTTAATTTTCAGGCCGAATTCATAGATTTTCAGGATAATTTGAAGGTTTTCTAGGTAATTTGGTGGAGACAGGTGATTTGGAGACCCTACTCTTCCACCATCTTGCCCCTCCCCCTGAATTACTTATTTTTTTTAAAGATTTTATTTATTTATTCATGAGATACACACACACACACACACACACACACACACAGAGGCAGAGACACAGGCAGAGGGAGAAGCAGGCTCCATGCAGGGAGCCTGACGTGGGACTCCATCCCAGGTCTCCAGGATCACACCCTGGGCTGAAGGCGGCGCTAAACCGCTGAGCCACCCTGGCTGCTCCCTTTTTTTTTTTTTTTTTTTTGACACTGAATTACTTAGAGATATGGTGGTTAACAACTGCAGACTTGCTCAAGAGTGGTTTGGGACAAAGCCAGGAGCAAAGCAAAGGCCAGCAGGAAAATAGGGTGTCTGGTATTTAACTTTGGTTTTCCATGGGCCTTGTAGGAGGGGAAGGGAATGGTCAGGTCTCCATGGATTGGTGAGCTCCATGGTTTGGTGGAATCTGGGTCTCCTTGTTCCAATGGCACTCACTGTGGCAGTCTAGGCTGTGTTATTCTCAAAGATTCTGCAAAATGGCAGCCCCGGTGGCGCAGCGGTTTAGTGCCGCCTGCAGCCCGGGGTGTGATCCTGGAGACCCTGGATGGAGTCCCATGTCAGGCTCTCTGCATGGAGCCTGCTTCTCCCTCTGCTTGTGTCTCTGCCTTTCATTCTCTCTCTGTGTCTCTATGAATAAATAAATAAAATCTTTAAAAAAAAAGATTCTGCAAAATGCCCAAGCTCATTGGTAGAAAAATAATCATCGACAAGGAACTGTGGCCTGGCCTGTATAGATAAGCATGCCCAGGTAAGCCATCCTCTCTCTGTTTTACACTCTAGAGATCTTTCAACCAGCCTCTACTAGTGTGCAGATTGGTGCTGGTGTGGTGTACTTGGGGTTTTAACTGCTTATTAAACTGACTTCCAAGGGGCGGGGCAAGATGGCAGAGGAGTAGGGTCCCCAAGTCACCTGTCCGCACTAACTTACCTAGATAACTTTTGAATCATCCTGAAAACCTATGAATTCAACCTGAGATTTAAAGAGAAAAGCTGGAACGCTACAGGGAGAAGAGTTTTCGCTTTTAACAAGGAAGGAAGGCAGAAACAAAAAAGAAGCAAGTGGGGGAGGGGCCCCGCGAGGAGCTGGGCTAAGGGGGTTGCGAAAGCCTCCAGGACAGGGAAGCCCAGCCCTGGAGAAGCAGGAACTTTTAAAATCCGCATCGGATTCTTCCCGGTAGAAAGGCGCTCAGTAGGGAACTTGGGCAGAATCACAGGAGGGGCAGTGGAGCCTCCAGTCTCCCGAAATCACTAGTAGAGGAAGTGCTGCCCCAGGGGAGAGCGTGCCACACACCACCCACGATCTCAGTAAAGGGCTGCAGCGTGCACCTGGCAGGGCCTCGGGAGAAGCAGGTGGGTCAGGCGGTGGCTCTAGGCGGAGGGGGCGGCACCCTGCTGCCTTCACGAGGCCCGGCTCCGGGAGCGTGATTCCAGCAGCACAGGCCCTGGATCCCAGGGCACCGGAGGACACAGCCCAGGATCCTGTGCTCCCCCTGGAACGGGCGGAAGCGGGGAGGGCACAGGAAAGCGAGGACTCTCCTGCCTCTGGGCACCCCCAAGCTGGGCAGATCAATACCCCCTACCCAGTGCAGACTGGGAGACTACGGGAGTTACTAGAGGGAACTGACTCCAGGGCTGCAGAGCTGGCCATGGCCAGTGTTGTTGTTCCTCCTTCTGTCACCCTTTGCCTGGGATGGAGCAGGGCTGCCAAGGAACAGAGGCCTCACGGGGTAAACAGCTCCCACTGAGCCGGGCACCTGGCAGGGGGCGGCGCAGCTACCCAGGTGCACACACCTGAGAATCAGCACAGCAGGCCTCTCCCCCAGAAGACCAGCTGGAAGGATGGGGAAGAACACGTTCTTGACCAAACAGCACTGGAAAGCTCCAGGGGAAGTCGAAGGATTTACAGTATATAGAACCAGTAGGTACCCCCTCCTTATTTTCCTTCCTTTTTCCAGTACAACTCGTTTTTATATCAGACCGTAAATTTCCAGGTTTTTTTCTCTTATCCCACCTTAACTACAATAATTTACCACCTCTTCATGTTTAAGATTCTTCCTTTTTGACTTTCATATTTCATATTTCATATTTCCTGTAATATTTCATTACAGGAAAATTAAAGTACCTGTAAAAAATTACAGGTCCTAGATATACTTTCCACTTCTAGATTCCCTTCAACATACTCAAATTAATTTTGGGAGATATACAAGATATGTTTTGTGTGTGTGTGTGTGTATGTGTGTTTTGTTTTCTTGGCCTCATTTTGTTCTACAATGACGGCAGTTACTACTTTGTAAAACATGACCAGTATGCACCCAGAACCAACTGGTATACCATGCTGGTTCATTCTGTGAGATTCCTCATTCCCATTCTGCCCCCTCTTTTATCTCATTTATGTTTTGGTGGCCAATGTTGGGGCCCTCTACAAGTATTTCTGGTTTATATAAATTTGGGACTGAGCATCTTCTAATATACAGAACTTAATATACTCAGATATAAGAGGATCACCCTCGATAGAACCCCTCGATAGATTACATTTTACCTCCACTACAACTTCTTCACCACCACCATCTCCCAATACCCGCCCTTTTTTCCCCTCCTTTTTCTTTTTTTCTTTTCTTCTGTATGACTCCTGAGCTTTTATTTTTTTACTACTTTGCTTTAAAATTTGCTTTTCACATTAGTGGTCCTTTTGTTTATTTCCTTTTGATTTTGGTTTTCAAATTCTGGTCTCTGGCCTCGGCAGAATCATCTAGGGTGAAATTTACCTAGGTTGTGGATGATTCTTGACGCAGCCCACTCATACAGCCACTCTGCACTAAGCAAAAACACTAGAAAGAAGAACTCACCACAAAAGAAACAATCAGGAACAGTGCTCTCTCCCACAGACTTACAAAATTTGGATTACAATGCGATGGCAGAAAGCCTATTCAGAAGCACAATTATAAAGCTACTGGTGGCTCTGGAAGGAAGCATAAAGGATTCAAGAGACTTGATGACTGCAGAATTTAGATCTAATTGGGCCAAAATTAAAAATCAATTAAATGAGTTGCAATCCAAACTGGAGGTCCTAATGATGAAGGTTAATGAGGTAGAAGAAAAAAGTGAGTGACATAAAAGACAAGTTGATGACAAGGAAGGAAGCTGAGGAAAAAAGAGAAAAACAAAAGACCATGAGGAAAGGTTGAGGGAAATAAATGACAACCTCAGAAGGAAAAATCTACATTTAATTGGGGTTCCAGAGGGTGCCGAGATGGCCAGACGGCCAGAAAGCATATTTGAACAAATCATAGCTAAGAATTTCCCTAATTTGGGGAGGGAAACAGGCATTCAGATACAGGAGATAGAGAGATCCCCTGCTAAAATAAATAAAAACTGTTCAACACCTCGATATTTAATAGTGAAACTTGAAATTCCAAAGATAAAGAGAAAATCCTTAAAGCAGCAAGAGACAAGAGATCCCTAACTGATATGGGGATATATATTAGATTAACAGCAGACCTCTCCACAGAGACCTGGCAGGCCAGAAATGGCTGGCAGGATATATGCAGGCTAATAAATGAGAAGAACCTGCAGCCAAGAATACTTTATCCAGCAAGGCTCTCATTCAGAATAGAAGGAGAGTTAAAGAACTTCAAGATAGGCAGAAACTGAAAGAATGTGTGACCACCAAACCAGCTCTGCAAGAAATATTAATGGGGGACACTTTAAAAGAAAGAGGACACCCAAATAATCCACAAAAACAGAGACTGAATAGGTATTATGATGACACAAAAATCATATCTTTCAAGAATAACTCTGAACGTGAATGGGCTGAATGATTCCATCAAAAGGCGCAGGGTTTCAGACTGGATAAAAAAGCAAAACCCATCTATTTGCTGTCTACAAGAGACTCATTTTAGACCTAAGGCCACGTACAGCCTGAAAATGAAAGGGTAGAGGACCATTTAAGATAGCAGGGGTAGCAATCCTCATATCAGATAAATTAAAGTTATCCCAAAGACTGTAGTAAGAGATGAAAAGGGACACTATATCATACTTAAAGGATCTATCCAACAAGAGGACCTAACAATCATGAATATTTATGGTCCTAATGTGGGAGCTGCCAAGTATATCAATCAATTAATAACCAAAGTAAAGACATAGATAATAATACACTAATACTGGGAGACTTCAACATGGCAATTTATGCAAATGACAGATCTTCTAAGCACAACATCTACAAAGAAATAAGAGCTTTAAGTGATACACTGGACCAGAAGGATCTCAGAGATATTTACAAAGTTTTCATCCAAACGCAACTGAATACACATTCTTCTCAAGTGCACATGGAACTTTCTCCAGAATAGATGACATACTGGGTCACAAATCAGGTCTCAACCAATACCAAAAGATTGGAATTGTCCCCTGAATATTTTCATACCATAATGCTTTGAAACTTGAACTCAATCAGAAGAAGAAATTCAGAAGAAATTCAAATGCATGGAGGTTAAAGAGATCCTGCTGGGCAGCCCGGGTGGCTCAGCAGTTTAGCACTGCCTTTGGCCCAGAGTGTGACCCTGGAGACCTGGGATTGAGTCCCACGTCGGGCTCCCTGCATGCAGCCTGGTTCTCCCTCTGCCTGTGTCTCTAACCTTTCTCTCTCTCTCTCTCTCTTTCTTTCATGAATAAATAACTAAAATCTTAAAAAAATTAAATAAAGAGCTACCTGGTAAATAATGAAAGGCTCAAACAGGAAATTAGAGAATTAAAAAGATTCATGGAAACTAATGAGAATGAAGATAAAACTGTTCAAAATCTTTGGGATATGGCAAAAGCAGTCCTAAGAAGGAAATAAATCACAATAAAAGCATCCCTCAAAAAATTGGAAAAAACTCAAATACACAAGCTAACCTCACACCTAAAAGGAACTGGAGAAATCCGACACCCAGCAGAAGAGAGTTCATAAAGATTTGAGCAGAACAAAATGAAATAGAGACCAGAATAACTGTAGAACAGATCAACAAAAACCAGGAATTGGTTCTTTGAAACAATTAATAAGATAGATAACCATTGGCTGGCCTTATTAAAAACAAAAAAAGACTCAAATTATTAAAATTATAAATGAAAAAAAGGAGAGATCACAACCAATACCAAGGAAATACAAACCATTTTAAAAACATATTATGAGCAGCTATACACCAAGAAATTAGGCAATCTAGAAGAAATGGATGCATTTCTGGAAAACCACAAACTACCAAAACTGAAACAGGAAGAAATAGAAAACCCGAACAGGCCAATAACCAGGGAGGAAAATGAAGCAGTCATCAAAAACCTCCCAAGACACAAGAGTCCAGGGCCAGATGGCTTCCCAGGGGAATTCTATCAAACATTTAAAGAAGAAACAATACCTATTCTACTAGAGCTGTTCAATAGGATAGAAAGGGATGGAATACTTCCAGACTCTTTTATGAGACCAGCATCACCTTAATTCATAAAACAAAGAACACACCAAAAAGGAGAATTACAGACCAATATCCCTGATGAACACAGATGCAAAAATTCTCAACAAGATACTAGCCAATATGATCCAACAGTATATTAAGAAGATTATTCACCATGAACAAGTAGGATTTATCCCCAGGATGCAAGGCTGGTTCAACACTCATAAAGCAATCAACATGATAGATCATATCAACAAGAGTAAACACAAGAACCATATGATCCTCTCAATAGATGCAGAGAAAGCATTTGACAAAATACAGCTCTCATTCCTGATCAAAACTCTTCAGAGTGTAGGGATAGAGGGAACATTCCACAGCATCTTAAAAGCCATCTACGAAAAGCCCACAGCAAATATCATTCTTAATGGGGAAACACTGGGAGCCTTTCCTCTAAGATCAGGAACACGACAGGGATGTCCATTCTCACCACTGCTATTCAACATAGTAGTAGAAGTCCTAGCCTCAGCAATCAGGCAACAAAAAGAAATAAAAGGCATTCAAATTGGCAAAGAAGAAGTCAAACTCTCCCTCTTCCCAGATGACATGATACTGTAAATAGGAAACCCAAAAGACTCCACCCCAAGATTGCTAGAACTCATCCAATAATTCGGCAATGTGGTAGGATACAAAATCAATGCCCAGAAGTCAGTGGCATTTCCATACACTAACAATGAAACTGAAGGAAGAGAAATGAAGGAGTCAATTCCATTTAAAATTGCACCCCAAAGCATACGATACCTAGGAATAAACTTAACCAAAGAGGTAAAGGGTCTATACCCTAAAAACTACAGAGCACTTCTGAAAGAAAATGAGGAAGACACAAAGAGATGGAAAACTATTCCATGCTCATGGATTGGAATAATTGATATTGTGAAAATGTCAATGCTACCCAGGGCAATTTACACATTCAATGCAATCCCTATCAAAATACCATGGACTTTCTTCAGAGAGTTGGAACAAATCATCTTAAGATTTGTGTGGAGTCAGACAAGATCCCGAATAGCCAGGGAAACACTGAAAAAGAAAACCAGAATCAGGGGCATCACAGTGCCAGATTTCAAAAAGCTGTGAATCACAAAGCTGTGATTCAAGACAATATGGTACTGGCACAAAGAGAGACACATAGATCAATGGAACAGAATGGAGAACCCAGAAATTGGCCCTCAACTCTATGGTCAACTAATATTTGACAAAGCAGGAAAGACTATCCACTGGAAAAAGGAAAGTCTCTTCAATAAATGGTGCTCGGAATTTTGGACAGCTACATGCAGAAGAATGAAACTAAACCATTCTCTTTCACCAGACACAAAGATCAACTCAAAATGGATGAAAGATCTAAATGTGAGACAAGATTCCATCAAAATCCTAGAGGAGAACACAGGCAACACCCTTTTTGAATTTGGCCACAGCAACTTCTTGCAAGATACATCTATGAAGGCAAGGGAAACAAAAGCAAAAATGAATTATCTGGACTTAAGATAAAAACTTCTACACAGCAAAAGAAACAGTCATCAAAACTAAAAGGCAACCTTCAGAATGGGAGAAGATATTTGCAAATGACGTTTCAGATAAAGGGCTAGTATCCAAGATCTATAAAGAACTTACTAAACTCAACAGCAAAGAAACAAACAATCCAATCATGAAACGGGCAAAAGACACAAACGGAAATTTCACCAAAGAAGACATACGCATGTCCAACAAACACATGAGAAAATACTCTGCGTCAGTTGCCATCAGGGAAATACAAACCAAAACCACAATGAGATACCATGTCACACGACTGAGAATGGTGAACATTAACAAGACAGGAAACCACAAATGTTGTAGAGGATGTGGAGAAAGGGGAACCCTCTTGCACTATTGGTGGGAATGTGAACTGGTACAGCCACTCTGGACAACTGTGTGGAGGTTCCTCAAAGAGTTAAAAATAGACCTGCCCTACGACCCAGCAATGCACTGCTGAGGATTTACCCTAGAGATACAAATGCAGTGAAAGGGCAGGACACCTGCACCCCAATGTTTATAGCAGCAATATCCACAATAGCTAAACTGTGGAAGGAGCCTTGGTGTCCATCGAAAGATCAATGGATAAAGAAGATGTGTTCTATATACACAATGGAATATTACTCAGCCATTAGAAATGACAAATACCCATCATTTGCTTCAATGTGGATGGAACTGGAGGGTATTATGCTGAGTGAAGTAAGTCAATCGGAGAAGGACAAATATTATATGGTCTCATTCATTTGGGGAATATAAAAAATAGTGAAAGGGAATAAAGGGGAAAGGAGAGAAAATGAGTGGGAAATATCAGATAGGGTGACAGAGCATGAGAGACTCCTAACTCTGGGAAATGAACAAGGGGTGGTAGAAAGGGAAGTGTGTGGGGGGTTGGGGTGACTGGGTGATGGGCACTGAGGGGAGCACTTGACGGGATGAGCACTGGGTGTTATACTATATTTGTCAAATCGAACTCCAATAAAAATTATACAAAAAAAGAAATAAATAAAATATTACTTTGTAAAAGAAAAAAAAATAAACAGACTTCCACCCCATTCTATCTTTACGTCTCATTTTCAACCTCCTAGTGGGAACCCTTGCTTCCCATTCCTTATTCTGAAGGGCTGAGAAACCCCTATCCCAGTAACAAATCTCCTTTGTTCCTTCTTTCCATGCTGTGTTTACATAGTCGTCATCATCTTTCTTGTCTTTACTTTCCTTACTCCATTGACTCTAATCTTCCAGGTCTTATCCATTGAGATGGATCTTATCCAAGTATATATTGGACACATGCAGGCTGCAAGCCTTGCACATGGTGTGATGTCAAATACTAGCTGTATAAACAGCTATAAACAATAGGCTATTGATATGAGGTATCTTCCCTTGACCAGGGAACTCACTGTAGGTGGATAACGGTGGAGACAGTGGTGTCACAGATGGAGAGAGAAAAAGAGCACTCATTAACTGAGCATCAAGAATAGTATCTTTCTTTGCATTTTTCCTTTTTAAAATTTCCTTACTCTTTTTACCTGGGCTACTAGGATGCTAAGCACCATAATGAAGGATTAACCAAACTTTTAGAATCATTTATTGTGCACCAACACTCCACCAGATGCTTTCGACCTGGGTTACTTCAAATGCGTCTCCAGACGGCATTAGGAGGGATAGATTCAACTCCCCCCCACTCCAACTCTGGTCACCCCACCCCTGCCTGGATCCCAAACATTAGCACCTCTAACAGCAGCCACTGCCTGTGCCTATGACCATATAAGATGAAAAAGAAAGAAACCCTCATTATTTTCTGATACATAATAATAATAAGATAGTAACTTGGATAAAATATTAGTTATATGTGATAATTATTTCCATGAATATCTAAGCAGTGGTTAAGAGAATAGAACCCAGAAACAAGCTGGCTGTGGAACATCAGGCAAGACATTTAAACTTTCCAAATCTCAGTTTGTTCAAATGTTATCTGGGGATGTCTATAATACGTATCTTGCCTACATGGTTATTGCGGAGATTGATTAATGCATATAAAACACTTAAGCAGCATGTGATACACAGTAAGGAGTCAAGAAATTCTCCTATTATTAATATTATCATCATTACTACTGTGTTCCAAGTCTTAACTCATTTAAATCTGATAAAAAACCTTGTGAGGTGTGAATTTCTCCCTAGTTTACAAGAAACATTCATTCCTAATAGCATTAATTGCAACTATAGTACTAATATAAACACAAATAACAGTGTCAGTGATGCTTCATAAATATGTTCATTTTATAGATGCATGCCAAGATTTTCAGGAGTGGCAGTAATTAGATTATAATATCAATGTAATGTAATTGTCAATATTCTAAAATCACCTCCATTTCAGAGGCGGCATGAGATAACACCATTATTCTTATAATGAAACCCATTATTAGGGTAGATGCTAAAATAACATTGGTAATAATAACAACATTAACATTATTAACATTAATAATAATAATAACAACAACATTAATAGCAACAACATTACTTAATGTGATATAATTATGCTATTTTCAGGAGGGGAAAAATACCACACCAGCATTATTAAGAATGGTAGTTACTGTAGTTTTTAAAAATATATAATAATGCAATTAACTGCATTAATGTTTTACCTCAGTTATCCTGATTCTGATCAGATAAAAAGGTTTTCTTAGCAGTATAGAATTAATTTAGTATTATTTTTATTAGTAAATTATTTAATTGTATACTTACTATAGCATTTGCAATAAATAATACAATTGTGGCATACATAATAACAATACAATTGTGGCATCCATTATAATAATGATTAATGATACAATCACTTTATAATAATGGATACGATAAAGGTGAAATAAATACTATAATCAATAATAACGTAAGCACAAATAATGGAGGACAATGATTATCCCCAATTAACGTATCCCCACTGAAAGGCAAAGCATAGCACAAGTCTTCCTGGTGGTGCTTCCTGGTTAACTAATATTATAACATTATAATAGTCATTTAACTACAGACAATATTATGGGTATGCTATAATTATGCCCCCTATACCACAGGGATAGTCAGTACCTGGGCCCAGGGGCATATACTGGTTCTTTAACGTTAACCTAGCTGCACATAGTAACATTACGGAACGTCCTATAACCATACCCACTTCCGAGACAGGGGGCGGCGAGGCCAGCATCCGGGCTAGTGAAATTATGCCTATTGCGCTAACGCTATGCAGATGCAGACCCTATGCAGGCAGTGGTCTGAACGGGGCCATTTCCCCTGTGCGGAGGGCCAGGGCCAGTTCCGCAATGGATGGCGCCCCCTTGAGCAACGTCTTGACCTCATCCCTGCAACAGGTACTTATGCTGCACGCGGGCATCCGTCTCCCCGCCCCCAGCCCAGGGACTGGCTTCCCGGCCCGCGTCCCCTCGGCCCACAGCCTTCCTCTGCAAACTCTCCCCAGGACGTGCTACCTTCTAGCGGTCGCTGAGGAGAGGTGCTCCACCAGGCCAGTATCGTGGACATTTCCTCCTCGAGGCCACATGAGCCGACCCGCACTCCAGGTGCCCCAGGGCTGCGGTCGCCCCCAGGCCAGAAGAGGAGCCAGAAAGGCGGGGGAACCAGGCGGAGCTACCGCTGGGGGCAGCCGAGGGGAGAAACTGCTTCCCCCTTCCTTTCTCGCCTTTGCTAGTCACCGATCTGGATGGGCCTGGCATTCACGGTGCGGACCATGTACACGTTACGAGTGGATGGGGATCAGATACTCTTGGGGTATGGGGTAAGGAAGGGATGTATTCAGGGTCTGGGAGATGCTCCTGGAGCTGATGTGAATGGGCGGAGGTTATCAAACCACCCTTCCCTTTGGCCAGTCCTGGAACCAGTAATTGCTCCCGAGACCCCCAAATGATTTAAACAGATACATGAAGGATGTTGGCAGCCAGTTTGCTGAGTAGGTATCTGAGGGAACGATGTACTAGACATAGGGCACAGCCATTGCAAAGGCCTGGAAGCTAGGAGAAGCTCTGCTGGTTTTATGAATTACCAGAAGGGCCCTAGCACAGACCAATTTGTGTTGACAAATAATAAAAATAAATATTGACCAACTAACAAGGAAGTCTCAACTTTATTTAGCCCTACTCTTCTTTTGTAGGATAGTTACAACTTTATCTGATAAATGTTTATTTAAATATATGATATTTTATATAAGACATATATTAGGATGAATCATTAAATTGTCAGTATTTAACCTTTTGATTTATAAAAACAGAAATTTCAAGTTATAGTCAACTTACAATTATAATTATAAATACATTTAGTTATAACTATTTTATTCTATAAATATACATTATGGTTACATAAATATAAGATAAATGTTATATAAAATTTGCAGATTTATAAACTACAAGTATGATATGCAGTCTGTACATTTATATGTAATTTATAAAATATAAATATATGCAATCTTTAATATTGTAACAGTTTTTATAATATAGCATGCACCATATATAAGTGTACACATATTACTCTATACTATCATATGTAATTAATATGAAAACACATATATCATGTTGAAATATTTCATAATGGCCCTTCACTGTCCTGAAATGAAATTTATAGGTAATATGACTTACCTCTGCTCCAAAATTAAAACAAATCAATTTAATATAACCTAAATTATATTAGGTTTAATATAAAGATGATGTAAAAGACAGTTTTTATTGAAATAATGTTGAAATATTGTCGCATGTAAATGATTGGGAAGTACAGTAGAAGAATAAGCTAGATATGTAGTTAATAGGAATAGTAGTATTAGTCCAAATAGTAATAGAAAAGACTTGCTGAGTATTGTCTGTGTGCCAGGCACTGATCTAAGCACTTGAAATGCACTGATATATTTAATCCTCACAGCCTCCTGATGGAGCCTGCAGAGGGTTTCCATTATTTAGTTAGCTCCACAGGAATGAGGGGTTTATGATAGTTGAATGATGTGCTAAACTTGGAAATGGAGAAGGAAATAAGTTATCTAAAGAAGATGAGTAAGCCCTAATCACTTACTTTGGAGTCTCCGTTTCCTAGTTGACACGGAATTTGATTTGCAATAGGGGCAGCCAAGTGTAGAATTGAAATTGAAGATGTGGGCTCTGCTTGTAACTTTTAGAACCTTGCTATTTGATGAGTAGCAGTTGTGTCTCTGCCATGAATCAGAACCCTCCCCATAATGGAGGAGAACTTCGACAGTATCAGAAGTCTCGTCCTGAAATCTGTGTGGCAGTTCATGGCATGGAAGCGACTAACTTTGGGCAGAAAATGCTTGTAGACTCAGATTTGCCTGCACTAGGGCTTTGCGTGTGAGAGTTGCAGTGTGCGCATCTATGGGGTTTGTGCACACTTCTAACCATGCTCTTTTAGACCTCAGTTGACTGGAACTCACATCACAAGAACCCTCAGTTCACTGGCTTTTATTCCCACCTCTACTCTCTGTTATAAGACAAACTTTTAGTCATCACAATAACTTTTCTTCAGGCTACCCATTTATGTGTGCAAGAACCTAAAAGTTGGAAGGAATAGTGGTTATGTCCAGACAGGGATTTGAGGTAAGGATGGGACTGTGTATGGTGGTTAAAGGGGACATTAGCTATATCATCAATACTTTATTTCTTTAATAAAACAAAGCTACTGAAAGCAAATAGGGAAAAAGTTAACATTATTAAATTTGGATGGTAAAAATCATGGGAATTTGCATTATTCTCTTTTGTTCTCTGTGGTTTTGAAATGAAGGGAAACAATCAAAAAGATTGCCAGGGGGAGATTTTCCAGTTTAGCACATATGCAGATTGTCTTCTTGACCAAAGACCTCAGCATCAGATAATCTGTTATTGGTGCTTGGTCAGAGCTTGTCTAGTGTAATGCCTCCATTTCTTCTCAGAGTAGAAACGGACTTTCTCAGATGTCATGTAAATCTTTTTAAAGAGGCAGAGGCAGAACCCAGGGTTTCTGAAATCTAGAGGTGGACTAAGAACCCAGGATTTGATCTCTTCACTCTATTATGCCCTTTTCTTATATTGCCCAAAGTTACTGTTTCAATAACTTTTCAGAAATGACGGGTGTAGGGTGATAACCCCAAGGGCCTGACAAATCCTCAGTCAATTCAGAAAGATTTCAGTCTCATCATGATTCTTTACTTACTAAAATAGAAAGTGGATTTGGATGTCTTAGAAAAGATTTTCAACAATCCAAAGGTTAACCTCCAGCTAATGTAAAAATTAATTAACCAAGAAGTTCACTCTACTAGCACTAAATTGTGCAAGATATCATGGAATGAGAATATAGAAAACCACATTCAGTAAGACCTACTAAGTGTCTGGTCCAGGAGGTGCTTGAGCGATGAAATGAAAAAGGGAAGAAATTCCATGAGCAGAGTGACATTGACTAATGTGCCAATCAGTATGGCAGGAAAACCAGGATGCCACTCCCAGCTTGACACCTAGGTAAAACAAACTCAGAGCATGACTAAAATTTGGTTGGGAAGGTGTGGAAGGTGGGAGAAATGGTATGAGGGTGTAGACAGGAAAGAGCTGAATGGGTAAGGGCCTGCTGTTCCCTTACAAGGAAGGCTAGGGTAGGACTAGAAGGAGGAGATCAGCCTGTCAACAGCCACGCATTTTGACAGGGTATAGCCTAATTTGGAAGAGCTTGGGTGGTAGAATTGGCGATTTTCGCTGACTTACCAAGGAATTATGAATTCTGGAGCAGGAATTTGGCATAGAGCTTGTTATTAATGTTACTAGTGATGCTAGCTAATGGAAAGGTGGCAGTCATTTGTTCTTGTCAACACATTTTGGACATTGGAGCCTGTCTCCTGACATTCCTTTATTTTAATAATAAATTTATTTCTTATTGGTGTTCAATTTGCCAACATACAGAATAACACCCAGTGCTCATCCCGTCAAGTGCCCCCCTCAGTGCCCGTCACCGATTCACCCCCACCACCCGCCCTCCTCCCCTTCCACCACCCCTAGTTCGTTTCCCAGAGTTAGGAGTCTTTATGTTCTGTCTCCCTTTCTGATATTTCCCACACATTTCTTCTCCCTTCCCTTATATTCCCTTTCACTATTATTTTATTCCCCAAATGAATGAGAACATATAATGTTTGTCCGTCTCCGATTGACTTATTTCACTCGGCATTATACCCTCCAGTTGCATCCACGTTGAAGCAAATGGTGGGTATTTGTCATTTCTAATGGCTGAGTAATATTCCATTGTATACATAAACCACATCTTCTTTATCCATTCATCTTTCGATGGACACCGAGGCTCCTTCCACAGTTTGGCTATTGTGGACATTGCTGCTAGAAACATCGGGGTGCAGGTGTCCCGGCGTTTCATTGCATCTGCATCTTTGGGGTAAATCCCCAAAAGTGCTATTGCTGGGTCTTGGGCAGGTCTATTTTAAACTCTTTGAGGAACCTCCACACAGTTTTCCAGAGTGGCTGCACCAGTTCACATTCCCACCAACAGTGTAAGAGGGTTCCCTTTTCTCCGCATCCTCTCCAACATTTGTGGTTTCCCGCCTTGTTAACTTCCCCCATTCTCACTGGTGTGAGGTGGTATCTCATTGTGGTTTTGATTTGTATTTCCCTGATGGCAAGTGATGCAGAGCATTTTCTCATGTGCATGTTGGCCTTGTCTATGTCTTCCTCTCTGAGATTTCTCTACATGTCTTTTGCCCATTTTATGATTGGATTGTTTGTTTCTTTGGTGTTGAATTTAATAAGTTCTTTATATATCTTGGAAACTAGCCCTTTATCTGATAGGTCATTTACAAATATCTTCTCCCATTCTGTAGGTTATCTTTTAGTTTTGTGGACTGTATCCTTTGCTGTGCAAAAGCTTTTTATCTTGATGAAGTCCCAATAGTTCATGTTTGCTTTTGTTTATTTTGCCTTCCTGGATGTATCTTGCAAGAAGTTACTGTGGCCGAGTTCAAAAAGGGTGTTGCCTGTGTTCTCCTCTAGGATTTTGATGGAATCTTGTCTCACATTTAGATCTTTCATCCATTTTGAGGTTATCTTTGTGTATGGGGCAAGAGAGTGGTCTAGTTTCATTCTTCTGCAGGTGGATGTCCAATTTTCCCAGTATATTTATTGCAGAGACTGTCTTTCTTCCAGTGGATAGTCTTTCCTCCTTTATCGAATATTAGTTGACCATAAAGTTGAGGGTCCACTTTTGGATTCTCTATTCTGTTCCATTGATCTATGTGTCTGTTTCTGTGCCAGTACCACACCGTCTTGATGACCACAGCTTTGTAGTACAACCTGAAATCTGGCATTGTGATGCCCCCAGATGTGGTTTTCTTTTTTAAAATTCCCCTGGCTATTCGGGGTCTTTTCTGATTCCACACAAATCTTAAAATAATTTGTTCTAACTCTCTGAAGACAGTCCATGGTATTTTCATAGGGATTGCATTAAATGTGTAAATTGCCCTGGTAACATTGACATTTTCACAATAATAATTCTGCCAATCCATAGCATGGAATATTTTTCCATCTCTTTGTGTCTTCCTCAATTTCTTTCAGAAGTGTTCTATAGTTTTGAGGGTATAGATCCTTTACCTCTTTGGTTAGGTTTATTCCTAGGTATCTTATGCTTTTGGGTGCAATTGTAAATGGGATTGACTCCTTAATTTCTCTCTCTTCAGTCTCATTGTTAGTGTATAGAAATGCCACTGACTTCTGGGCATTGATTTTTTATCCTCCCACGCTGCCAAAATGCTGTATGAGTTCTAGCAATCTTGGGGTGGAAGCTTTTGTGTTTTCTATGTAGAATATCCTGTCATCGACGAAGAGGAAGAGTTTGACTTCTTCTTTGCCAATTTGAATGCCTTTAATGTCTTTTTGTTGTCTGATTGCTGAGGCTAGGACTTCCAGTACTATGTTGAATAGCAGTGGTGAGAGTGGACATCCCTGTCTCATTCCTGATCTTAGGGGAAAGGCTCCCAGTGCTTCCCCATTGAGAATTATATTTGCTGTGGGCTTTGCGATGATGGCTTTTAAGATGCTGAAGAATGTTCCCTCTATCCCTACACTCTGAAGAGTTTTGATCAGGAATGGATGCTGTATTTTGGCAAATGCTTTCTTTGCATCTCTGAGAGGATCATATGGTTCTTGGTTTTTCTCTTGCTGATTTGATGAATCACATTGAGTGTTTTACGAGTGTTGAACCAGCCTTGTGTCCCGGGGATAAATCCTACTTGGTCATGGTGAATAATTTTCTTAATGTATTGTTGGATCCTATTGGCTAATATCTTGTTGAGAATTTTTGCATCCATGTTCTTCAGGGATATTGGTCTGTAATTCTCCCTTTTGCTGGAGTCTTTGCCTGGTTTTGGAATTAAGGTGATGCTGGCCTCATAGAACGAATTTGGAAGTACTCCATCTCTTTCTATCTTTCCAAACAGCTTTAGTAGAATAGGTATGGTTTCTTCTTTAAATGTTTGATAGAATTCCCCTGGGAAGCCATCTGGCCCTGGACTTTTGTGTCTTGGGAGGCTTTTCATGACTGCTTCAATTTCCTCCCTGGTTATTGGCCTGTTCAGGTTTTCTCTTTCTTCCTGTTCCAGTTTTGGTAGTTTGTGGCTTTCCAGGAATGTGTCCATTTCTTCTAGATTGCCTAATTTATTGGCGTATAGCTGTTCATAAAATGTTTTTAAAATCGTTTGTATTTCCTTGGTGTTGGTAGTGATCTCTCTTTTCTCATTCTTGATTTTATTAATCTGAGTCTTCTCTCTCTTCTTTTCAATAAGGCTGGCTAATGGTTTATCTATCTTATTAATTCTTTCAAAGAACCAACTACTGGTTTTGTTGATCTGTTCCACAGTTCTGGTCCCGATTTCGTTGAGTTCTGCTCGAATCTTTATTAACTCTCCTCTTCTGCAGGGTGTAGGATCTATTTCCTGTTTTTTCTCTAGCTCCTTTAGGTGTAAGGTTAGCTTTTGTATTTGAGTTCTTTCCCGTTTTTGGATGGATGCTTCTATTGCGATGTATTTCCCCCTCAGGACTGCTTTTGCTGCATCCCAAAGATTCTGAACGGTTGTATCTTCATTCTCATAGTTTTCATGAATCTTTTTAATTCTTCCTTAATTTCCTGGTTAACTCTTTCATCTTTTAGCAGGATGGTTCTTAACCTCCACGTGTTTGAGGTCCTTCCAAACTTCTTGTTCTGATTTAGTTCTAATTTCAAGGCATTATGGTCTGAGAATATGCAGGGGACGATCCCAATCTTTTGGTATCGGTTGAGACCCGATTTGTGACCCAGTATGTGGTCTATTCTGGAGAAAGTTCCATGTGCACTTGGGAAGAATGTGTATTCAGTTGAGTTTGGATGTAAAGTTCTGTAGATATCTCTGAAATCCGTCTGGTCCAGTGTATCATTTAAAGTTCTCGTTTCTTTGGAGATGTTGTGTTTAGAAGACCCATCGAGTGTAGAAAGCGCTAGATTGAAGTCACCAAGTATAAGTGTATTATTATCTAAGTATGTCTTAACTTTGGTTATTAATTGATTTATATATTTGGCAGCTCCCACATTCGGGGCATATATATTGAGGATTGTTAAGTCCTCTTGTTGGTTAGATCCTTTAAGTATGATATAGTGTCCCTCTTCATCTCTCACTACAGTCTTCGGGGTAAATTTTAGTTTATCTGATATAAGGATGGGTACCCCTGCTTTCTTTTGAGGACCATTCGAATGGTAAATGGTTCTCCAACTCAGGCTGTAGATGTCCTTCTGTCTAAAATGAGTCTCTTGTTGACAGCAAATAGATGGGTCCTGCTTTTTTATCCTGTCTGAAACCCTGCGCCTTTTGATGGGGTCTTTAAGCCCGTTCACATTCAGAGTTACTATTGAAAGATAATGAGTTTAGTGTCATCATGATATCTATTCAGTCCTTGTTTTTGTGGAATGTTCCACTGGACTTGTTCTTAAAGGGGAATTTTAAGAGTCCCCCTTAAAATTTCTTGCAGAGCTGGTTTGGAGGTCACCTATTCTTTCAGTTCCTGCCTGTCTTGGAAGCTCTTTATCTCTCCTTCCATTCTGAATGAGAGCCTTGCTGGATAAAGTATTCTTGGTTGCATGTTCTTCTCATTTAGAACCCTGAATATATCCTGCCAGCCCTTTCTGGCCTGCCAGGTCTCTTTGGAGAGGTCTGCTGTTACCCTAATACTCCTCCCCATAAGTCAGGGATTTCTTGTCTTTTGCTGCTTTAAGGATCTTCTCTTTATCTTTGGAATTTGCCAACTTAACTATTAAATGTCGAGGTTTTGAATGGTTTTTATTTATTTTAGGGGGGCATCTCTCTATCTCCTGGATCTGAATGCCTGTTTCCCTTCCCAGATTAGGAAAGTTTTCAGGTATGATTTGTTCAAATACTTATTCTGGACCTCCATCCCTTTCGGCGCCCTCGGGAACCCCAATTAAACGTAGGTTTTTCTTCCTCAGGCTGTCGTTTATTTCCCTTAGTCTATCTTCATGGTCTTTTAATTGTTTGTCTCTTTTTTCCTCAGTTTCTCTCTTTGCTATCAACTTGTCTTCTATGTCACTCACTCGTTCTTCCACCTCATTAACCCTCGTCGTTAGGACTTCTAGTTTGGATTGCATCTCATTTAATTGATTTTTAAATTCTGCCTGATTGGATCTAAAATCTGCAGTCATGAAGTCTCTTGAGTCCTTTATGCTTTTTTCTAGAGCCACCAGTAGCTGTATACTAGTGCTTCTGAATTGGCTTTCTGACATTGAATTGTAATCCAGATTTTGTAACTCTGTGGGAGAGAGGACTGTTTCTGATTCTTTCTTTTGAGGTGAGGTTTTCCTTCTAGTCATTTTGCCAGTGCAGAGTGGCCAAAAACAAGTTGTATTGGGAAAAGGAGATAAGGAGAGGAGAGAAAAAAGGAAAGAAAAGAGAAAAAGAAAGAAGAAAAAAGGAAGAAAAAAGAAAAATAAAGAAGAAAAAGAGAAAGAAAAAGAAAGAAAGGGACAAAAGGGTGGGGGAAGCAAACAGAAATCAAAAAGCAAAACAAAACAAAACAAAACTCAGGGGAGTATCGTCTGATTCTGTATACTTAAATCCCTTGACTTCCCCTGGAACTTGTCCGTCTAGCTGGTATTCTGGGGGAGGGGCCTGTTGTGCTGATTTTCAGGTGTTAGCACTTGGGGGAGCTGCTCTGCCCCCTCCCTGGTGCAGGGCTCAGTGGGGGTTGTTTACCCTGTGAGGCCCCAGGAGGAACAACGCCAGTGGCGGCGGCCAGCCCTGGAGCCCTGGATTCAGCTCCCGCAGGAACTACAGAGCTCTCAGTCTGCAGGGGCCTGGATGCTCAGCTCCGTGCAGGAGCGTCCTTGCTGTCCTGGGCCCTCCTGGCCTCTGTCTGTCCCGGGGGGAGGCTGGATCCTGGGCTGTGTCCCCGGCGTCCTGTGCCGGGCCTGCGCTGTTGGATTCGCGCTCTGGCCGGGCAGCCCCCTCCGCAGAACCTCGGCCCGAGCCCTCTGAGCTGCTCCCGGGTCCAGCTGTGTGCGCTACAGCTATTTAGGGAGCTTGGTGCACTCTCCCCGGGTCGCAGGTGTCTGTTAGTGTCCCAGGGAGCCTGGGGGCATCCCCGCCCCTCCTGGGATCCTGCTCTAACTCCCTGCAAGCGCCTTTCCTCCCGAGAAGATTGGTGCAGCTCCTGCTTCTCCAGGACGGTGCTTTCCTGTCCTGGGGACACTCGCCCCGGCCTTAGCCCGGCTCCTCGCGGGGCCCCTCCCCCTTGGAGGCCTTTTGTTCTTTTATTCCCCCCCCATCTTCCTACCTTGATAGAAGTGTGAACTCTTCTCACTGTCGCATTCCAGCTGTTCTCTCTTTAAATCTCAGGCCGAATTGGTAGATATTCTGGATGATTTGAAGGTTATCTAGGTAATTTGGTGGGGCAGGTGACTTGGGGACCCTACTCTTCCGCCATCTTGCCCCTCCTCCCTCTCCTGACATTCCTATCAGAATTTGGACACATCACTGCTTTCTGTGGTGGGTAGCAGCAGGGGCAATCCTAAAGTCTTTGATAAATACAACTTTTGATTATTAGTGAATTTGGGGGAAAAAACCCACATGGTTTCATCCCATAAAGATTTAATGAGTGCCTACTATGTTCAATACATTGGACTACTATGTTCAATACATTGGTCCTAGCAATACAAAGTAAATGAGACGCCCATCTAACCGAGGAGATATGTAGACAAACACGTGGTGAGAGATGGATTCACATGGAGCAATGAAGTCTGTTTTCAGAGAAGTGGCATTTGAAGCTGCATCTTGGAGGATTAGGATCTCAATAGATAGGCACAGAGGCAAAGGGTATACTGGAGGAAGAGCAAAAGAAGTGAATGGCATGTTCAGGACAGGTGAGTATTGAGGTATTGGATGTGCAAAGAACTATGGGGAGGGGCAGAAAAGACAGGCGTCTAGAGTGAGCCAGGGGAGCTAGGCTTAGGGATTTGCACACCTGGAGCCACTGCAGGTTTTGAGCAGTGAAAGGATGGTCATATACTTCAGAAAGATCACTTTAGTAGCAGTTTCAAGAACAGATTGGAATGGGAAAGTTGGAAAATCATTTTAGAAGGGAATCACAATAGTCCAAACAAGATAGAAGGATCTGGACTTTCACATCTATGAGGATGGAGAGTAGGGGAAGAATTTCAATAATTTTTCAGAAGCAATGAGCTTTACTGTCTTTTTGGGAGGAGCAGGGGGAGGTCACTGGGACGGGAAAGGCAAGATTCAGGGATGTTTTCCAAAGAATTTGATGTGGATGGCTGTGAACATGGGAGGCGGAGCAGATTTGGCATGGAAGATAAACTTACTGCCAAGCATCCTGGATTTGAGGGGGCAGCAGAAAGCCTGCTAGAGGGATTGGCAGGGAGTTCTTATATCCTGTATCCCACAGGCTTATTTGCTGCCGCAGCCATCAAATTAACATCAGTGCATCTGAGAAGGGCTCCTGGCTAGTAATGAATTCCCAAGGAAGCTCTTATGAGGCCTCAGGTAATCAGGAGTGGAGGAGTTAGTTGTAGTGTTTCATGTGGCTTCACCTCCAGAACGTAATTGAGGCTCATTTGTCGGGTAAGATCTAAGGAATGATCTTGACAAAGCATAGCACAGATCCTGTAATGAAAGGGAAATGAAGATGGTTGCCAGCCCATTATTAAGCATAATAACTAGGTTGAAATGAGATGAAAGACTTCATTTAGGCAGAACTTCCCTATTGACAAATGGCAGGGGGTAAAAGTGTGAAAGGAAAGCATATAATCCAATTCATAAAAAGTATAGAAATGCTTTTTAAAACTTGAAGCGATAATCACTCATTGTATATATAGAGCTGGGGTGGGGGATGTTTTCTCTATTGATAGATACTGATGCACAGATGAAAGTTTTTAAAATATTTTTTTTTCTACTGACAGAACTTTATTTAAAAAATAATAAGACAACTCTGTCCATATTCCCAGGCTGGGGGCAAGGAGGCTTGCGTCCAGCAGAAAGGGCACAGGCCATTTACTTCTTGGAGACCTTGACTTCTTGTGCTTGGAGCTGCCCACTTGAGGCAGATAAGTGTTCACCATGATGAGTATAAATGAAAAGAAACTTGTTTTTAGGTCCATGTTTGGGGGAGCTGAGAAATAGAAAGCATTTAACTCCTGTGTTAAAATGTTAGAAATAAAAATAAGAGCACTGTGTTCAAAATTATAATACATAAATACAAATGTTAAGATAAACTCAACTCAGGGCACTTGGGTGGCTCAGTCGATTAAGGATCTGCCTTCAGCTTAGGTCATGATCCGAGGGTCCTGGGATCGAGCCTCCCATTAGGCTCCATGATCATGGAGGGGTCTGCTTCTCCCTCTGCTCCTCCCCTCACTCCTGCTCAACCTCTCCCCTCTAAAAGAAATAAATAAAATCTTAAAAAAAGATAAACACAACTCTATTCCTAGATTATGATTTTAGGGATTGGGTGATCATCCCTAGATATTTAATTTTAAATTGGTATGGGTCAGATAAAATCGATCCTAGTTTTAGATCTGATCTTCAGAGGTTAAATAAAATACACAAATTAAGAATTCATTACTCTATAAGTACTGTGTGTAATTTATAGATAAATAATTGGCATACATTATTTTGTGGTTATTATTCCCACAATGGTTATTATTTGGGGATACATTATCATTCAGCTAGAAAGGTCTACTGTACTGGATAGGCATGTGCTCTTTGGAATACATACAACAATTTCGATAGCATCAAGCAAATTTTAATATTTTAATGGCTCATGAGCTGGGATGGGAGTATAGGAGGCAATATGTAAAACACACAGCATGTAAGAACATAAGTTCTGGAGTCAAACTCACCTGTGTTGGGATCCACACTACTACCACAACTTGCATGACCTTGAGCAAGTCATTTGAACTGAGGTTTTTTTTTTTTTTTCTCCTCAGTAAAATAGGAATGATAAGAGTCCCTACATCCCAGAGTTAACAGGATAGTAAAATGAGAAAAATACATGCAAAGCACCTATCACAGTACCCAGCTGTTCTGTACTAAGGCTCAATGAATGCCAGTAGCTGCTGTTGCACCTTTATGTGCAGGGTCATCCACCTGCTGTGTGTAACCTGATTACCCAGGTTGAGGAAGAACTCAGCTGCATGCTCAACTTTTTGTCTCCCTCTGTCACCCACAGTGGTGCATCCCCA
Source organism: Canis lupus dingo (assembly GCF_003254725.2). NCBI lineage: Eukaryota > Metazoa > Chordata > Mammalia > Carnivora > Canidae > Canis > Canis lupus. The sequence goes on from NC_064281.1 coordinate 78,976,964, forward strand.
GGTGTGCTGTGATCCCTCCCCAACGACCAGTGGTTGGCAGATAGCAGTTTTTTTAGTTCTAGAGTTTAGGTGGGGAAATGTTAAGTGCTACACAAAAAACTTGGACAGCTCCCCCTCTAGTGGTGATTTGATGAATTGCCCCCAACAATTGCCCTGTTGATCACAAACAGGAGAGCTGGTTGTAAAAATGAAACGGATATAGTTGGCAGAAAGGAAAACAGCTGGTTTAACAAATGAATTTATTAATCACAAACACATAATAAGCTAGTAACAAATGTACATCTGAGGCTTAAGTTGTAATGAATGTCATTAAGATATCTGCAGCTTGTATATTTTCTTCTATGCTAATTAGCCATTTTACCTAAACAGATTTCTAATTCGGGGGAAAAAATCCAGAATTGGCAATTCTACACATAGTTACGTATCCTACCCCCAATAAAAATTACTGTACACAATACTTTTTTCTAAAATAATGTAATTATTGTTGATAACAGCATCTTATCCTCTTTTAGTAATTTATAAACTTTTCTCAGAGCTTTGTTTTCACAGCAGGTAGGTGTAGTATGTTTCCCTCTCCTGGTTGTATTGAGGAGAAAACCAAGGCTTTTCTATAAAGAGGCTAAATAAGTTTTCTTTTGTCACCCAAGGCACTTCTCATGGGATTGTATTAGATTTTACCCCTAGGAATCTCCTCTTGGCAAAATAAATTGCATGGACACTGGTATGTCCCTTATGTGCTCATAAACATCATCTCTTTTTTTTTTCTATTTGAATCTTCATGTTGGGACGCCTAAAAACACAGTTGTTTGGCAGATTGGAATGAAAATGATTAAAATAGAGACCTGGGTTTTTTAAAACAAATTTTAAATATTTATTTTTATTTATTTTAGAGAGAAAGCACGCTCAAGCTGGGGGGAGGGCCAGAGAGAGGCAGAGCAGCAGACTCCCCACTGAGCAGGGTGCCTGACCTGGGGCTCGATCCCAGGATCCTGAGATCATGACCTGAGCAGAAACCAAGACTTGGAGGCTTAAGTGACTGAGCCACCTATGCGCCCTGTGACCTAGGTTTTAAAGAAGTAGCTTTTTTTTTTGCTCCATTATAATTGTTTTGGATAGCTCAGATATTAAAGCATTTCTGCCAAAAAGACTAAACTGAGAGTAATAACTTTGTGAGCCTTACAGAAATGTAAATCAAGGTAGTAGAGATGAAAATCTAAAGAAATAGTTTCTTAATATTGTATAAATACAATAGCAAATCAAGTATTTAATTGATTCTTAAATACTCAAGCTATTCATAAGACTTATGAGTGAACAGAAAATGGATAATTTAGAAATAGGAGGTATTTTCTAATGGAATGGCAGGAATATTTATAACCATATAGAGTTATTAAGAAGCAGAGAACAGGCAGCACTCACTTATACTTTTGTTGAGCTGATGCTGTAGCAAGTTTCAATCCATATGTAGAATTTCACTGTTTGGGAGGGAAAACTGTTTTTTTTTTCTTGTAGTGCCTCTATTTATACTTGGGGCTGGTCAATGAAACCCAGTTCTCAACTCACCTGTGGGAGAAGCTGGTCTGTCCAGAAACTGCTTTTCTCAGGAACCCTGTCAGGGCCAACTTAAACAGGTGTGACTGGAGTTGTAAACAGAATGGGCCTGAACACTCTGGATTATAGGCTTGTGCTGATGAGATCAAGCTTGCAGGTTGGCTTCCTCTGTGTGCTACTCAGTTCCACTAAGTCCCCAACCTGGCCATAGTCTGCACCTTTGTCAGCTGCATGACAGATCCCTATTTGCCAAATATGTATAGAGTGTCAACATGTGAGGGGCCCTGAAAATGAGGCATATTATTGCAAACTCATTCTCATGATAGAAACATGACTTGCACTAATGACTTCTGGTGGCACCATCTTTGATTCCTGCAATGACCTTGGCTAATTGAATTCTATGCGACCTTTCTCCTCTTCCTGCCTTTTTGTGACCCTCTCACACCTTTTGATGCTTCTCCTTTAACCTCATAGTTTCAGTTCCTTCATGCTGCCCTGCCACCTGACTTCCCAGGTCTCTTAATACAGTACATCCTTCTTAGTTGCTTCACCATTCCCAAATCTAAAAAATGGCTGTGCTATATCATATTCTATCCCCTCTTGCCCTGCTCTTGGCTTATTTCCCTAGGAATAGCAATCTAAGAGAAACAAGTCATACTATCATGTTGAGATCTAGTAGGGTCCAATACTCTCTTGATATAAGAATACAATGCCTTAACTCATAGGAATGGATTTCTACTCATGAAACATCAGTGTGGCAAAATATTTGGTGGCAGATGGGCCTTCATGGATCCTTGGTATCATACCCTTTGTCTACCTTTTTTAAAAGATTTTATTTATTTATTCATGGGAGACAGAGATTGAGAGAGGCAGAGACACAGGCAGAGGGAGAAGCAGGCTCCATGTAGGGAGCCTGACACGGGACTCAATCCCGGGCCCCCAGGATCAGGCCCTGGGCTAAAGGTGGCGCTAAACCACTGAGCTACCCGGGCTGCCCCCCTTTGTCTACTTTTGAGGAAGACTCCCTCTGGTTTCTTGAAATACCTTATATTGTAACTCTGTATTGTGAATACTAAAGGAAAAGAATAAAGGAGATAACATACAGAAATTGTTTTCCTCATTACTGCAGATCTGTTTTCTGCCTATTGACCACCTTTTAACTAAATACTTCCTTTTTACTAACTAAACAAGAGAACAGAGAAAAAGGAACTATGAATCTATTAAATCAAATACATTTTGCTCAAGTAGTAGTACTTAGAAGGAAATGAATTCTCAGTATACTCTCAAGGTCTGTATGATAAAGCTAATTGTGAATGCAGTTAAATGTCTTCAACTGCCTTTGAACATGATCATTGTGTCTCAGGAGCAGATATTTTGATTATCTTCAATACCAACTATGTCCTGTTACTAATGGGCCAAACCAGACTGTTAATACTGTAAAAGCGAGATTGTACAACAGATCATTTAAAGGAAGCAACTAAAGGGATTTAGGGAACCAATGGAGAAAAAAACATTCCAAAAGGGTTTTTTTAAAGTAAGTAATTATAGAGGTTGAAGCTACTTTGCTAAGCCAAATTTGTTAATTCAAAAACATTTGCTGTGCCTCGTAGGGTTAGGGGAATAAACTAGACTATTTAAGAGTCTTTTTAAATTATCCTCAGGTTTTTGTTTTTGTTAATGCCTGGGAACAGTGTCACAGGCAATCCATTGAAAGGAATAGTATCAAATTCATTAAAGATTATAAAGCAATAAATATTAAAATTACATTTAATCCAGAGAGGATTACCATAATTTACCATGACCCAGAAAGTTGAGCTAATACAGATTCCCCCCCTCTATTATTGACACTTAGGAGAGTGACACATGACAGGTAAACAACTAATACCAGGGAGTGAATAATAAAGCTCTGCAAGAACTTGCTAGTCTTAAGTACATATTTAGTCTAATCCAGTTGTGCCTTCTTGCTTCAACAGTGCAAAATGGTCATCAAAATCCATAGTGGTGAATCTGGTACCTTCTGAATCCTCAAAGAAAGTTCAAATGCCCTTCATATAAATTTAGAATGATTTATTTGGTTATTAATTTGTTTTTCAATGAATATATACATAAGAGGATTTGAAGCAGCTTATAACAAAAGCCCATATGTAGCATGGCAATAAAAAATGAAGTCAGAAAGAGAGATCAGAAGAAATCACAGAATTCAAAAACTTTCTTGGGCTGTAGACCCTTTTAGTGATCTATTAAATAGCTGTGGGACATCTCCCCAGAAAAGTATTACTATGCAAATAGGCACAGAAACCTTTAAGCCTATCCAGGCACCGTCCCCCTGTGTGACTTTGAACCCTGGTCAAGAACCCTTGAATAGAGGAAGCAGTATCTTGAGGTAAGGTAGTTATTGCATTGGGGGCACCTGAGAGGCCAAGTTGGTTAACCGTCCCAATTTTGGTTTAGGCTCAGTTCCTGATCTCAGGGTCATGAGATCAGCCCAGAGTTGGCTCTGGACTCAGCATGGAGTCTGCTTAAGGTTCTTTTTATCTCTCTCCCTCTACCTCTGCCCCTCCCCCTCCCACCCCCCTCCTATGTGCCTGTGCACAATCCCTCTCTGCCCCTCTCCCTTGCACCTGCACACACTCTCTCTAAAATAAATAAAACTTAAAAAGAAAAAGATAATGTTTGTCCTTCTCCGATTGACATTATATGGTCTCATTCATTTGGGGAATATAAAAAATAGTGAAAGGGAATAAAATATAATAATAAAATAGTGAAAGGGGAGGTGGGCGAGGGTGGGGGTGACTGGGTGGCAGGCACTGAGGGGGGCACTTGATGGGATGAGCACTGGGTGTTATTCTGTATGTTGGCAAATTGAACACCAATAAAAAATAAATTTATAAAAAAAGAAAAAGATATTATTGCACTTGAGTATTGTATTTATCCCTGAGCTTCCTGTCAACTGAGGTTAAGAGATAAACACACTGGGCTGAGGAGTTCTCAAAATCTACAAAAAGAAGCAGATCAGTTTACAAAATTATAAGTGAAACACATAATTTTAAAATGGCAGTGTTTATATGTTTATGAAAGGGTTTTTTTATAAAGAGTAATCAAGTAATATAAAGGGATGTTGCATAATTTGATTGAAATTCTTTGAAATTAAATAATTGGAGGTAGAATATCTATGGTAATTGTGCTGACTCGTATATTAAATTAGCCAATGTCATTTCCAACCATTCTGGGAAGGAGGGAATCTACTGTATATGTCTTTCTTTAATGGTAGATTTACCCACCTAATATTATTTGATTAAAACTGACATTAATATAATATATTCCCATGAGCAAACATCAGCTGAGCAGCAAGGGAGGCCTTAGGGTATAAGAAGAAATCAAACTGTGATTAAATATCTATTAATAGTTCATACCATGGAAAACAGGCATTTAGATAATAGCAAATAATCACTTTAGGTGTCTGCTGCTTCCAACTTTTCTTGAAGGCAAATAAATAACACAATCGTTCCTGTCACAATTATAAGCAGAGTCAGTATAGGGTAGGGGTTAAGAACACAGTCTGTAGAATCAGAGACTGGTTTTCTACCACTTCTTAGCTGTGTGACCTTGGACAAAGTCACTGAACTTCTTTGAGTCTCAGTTTTCTTGTCTGTAAAATGAAAATCATAAATGAATCTCAAGGCTGCTCCTAGGCTGTACAAGGGTCCCCCGGAAGTATTTCTTTTGTGGGACTCCTGTCCAAACACCTTGAGTCTCCTAAAATCTACGTCAGTGTCATCCTAGCTATCCAATCTCACACAATCCTGTGAAGGAAATACCACATGACTAGCAGGAGTAATCCACTTGCCAGACTAGTCTGCCAGAATTGGGACCTATTGGTGGGGCCCCAGGACAACCACATAAGCACCAGTGCTGGATGAAGCTCTTTGAAGGATCCAGTCAACTGCAAGTAGAAGGTCACTGTAGAGGACTGAAAATTCCACAGAGGCACAGAGCTAGAATAGGGATCCTATTGGCAGGTCTTGAAGGACGCTGGTCTATCTCAAAGGAGCAGTAGGAAGATTGGCAGGTCTAAGAGGGATGCTGGTCTATATCAAAGGAGCAGTAGGAAGATTAAAGTAATCTATGTAAAGCACTTGACATGCAAATTCCGTGAAGCCTGGCTCACAGTAAGTCCTCAGTAACATGTTGGCAATGATTATTGTGCTTATCATTAGTATTAATGATACTCACTGCATTTCATGCCCAATCTGGTTTTCTTTCAGTGGATGGCTGCATTGACTGGTCAGTGGATCTCAAGACATACATGGCTTTGGCAGGTGAACCAGTACGAGTGAAATGTGCCCTTTTCTACAGTTATATTCGCACCAACTATAGCATGGCCCAGAGCACTGGGCTCAGGCTTATGTGGTACAAAAATAAAGGTGATTTAGAAGAGCCCATCATCTTTTCAGAGGTCAGGATGAGCAAAGAAGAAGATTCAATATGGTTTCACTCAGCAGAGGCACAAGACAGTGGATTCTACACTTGTGTTTTAAGGTGAGTGCTACATGAAAATATTACTCAGTACCATAGCTAGTAGTTTTTTCATTGGGCCTGGAGTATATAGAGGTGCTGCTCATGTTATACAATGGACATTTTCTTGAAATATAGTTGCAGTGTATGTGGAGCTTCAGTAAATTAAATTCTAATTATTTACTGGAACTACAGAGTAGATTCTTACCAAATTTTCATAAAATGGGACTTCCATTTACTGTGTATATTCATATAATTTAGAAAAGTTTTTTTTAAAATTTTATTTATTTATGATAGTCACAGAGAGAGAGAGAGGCAGAGACATAGGCAGAGGGAGAAGCAGGCTCCATGCACGGGGAGCCCGACGTGGGATTCGATCCCGGGTCTCCAGGATCGCGCCCTGGGCCAAAGGCAGGCGCCAAACCGCTGCGCCACCCAGGGATCCCCAATTTAGAAAAGTTTTGAATTTGATCCATTTCTTCCTTGACTCCACCCCTGTTATATGAACAGTTGTTTTTTCATAGAGCCGGTTGGCTCAATGATCTTAATACCTGACTATGAAAATGGCCTAAAGTATCATTTAGGCCAAGGTGTCTCCTTTTTTCTTGATGGAAAATAGCTTCAGGTGCTGCTGGGAGATCTCTTAGCAAATGGACTGCTGTTGAAATTTTTCACATAATTTCCAATATGACCTTGAGTCCACTGTATCTAAATATTCAACATGGAGCCCTGTAAACACACCGTCATCATGAGTTCCTAGGTGCTTTGTGGGGAATATATCACAGGTACAATTCATTTTTGCAAGAAGCAATCTGCTTTATCTGTAGAGATTCCACAGTATGTCCTCCCTTCCCCTTGTGCCCTGGTGCTAGGATCTAGGATCTAGAATCTCAGATAGAGACTGCATTAGGTATTGAAGTAGATAGCTGAAATGACCTTTACATCATTTTCAATTCTACCATTTTGGGAGTCTCTGATCTTGCTCACCAGGGACCTACACTCTATTATTTGATTTTAACTTCTTGGAAATGCAGACCCTTCCTATTTTTGTCTCCTATGGACTTTGATGCCAAAGCTATGTCACCTCTTTATCAAAAACACTTTGAAACCCATGGTGAGGCCTCATTGTTCAAAAGGCCAGGAGAACAAGATGGTGTATAAATAATCTTCTTGAAGCTCTAAGCATCAAATGTGTTTTGTATCTGTGTGTTTTGAGGGAGGGGGGTGTTGGGGAAGCAACTGGTGAGCATAGTTTCTGTTTGTGGTGGGCAAAAACTCTAGGATATTGGCAGAAATAGCAATCATTCTCATCACATCCTTAGTGATATCAACATTTTCATGTACTTGGGCATCCCGTAGCACAATTGAGAAAAGGATGTTAATTCAACTTTAGTGATGGCCACTGTATTCTTTTGGGTGCTGCTACCCTTTTCCTGCTTACCTCCTCTCCACCCTCCATACTCATTCAATCCGGCCAATCTTTTTTTTAAAATTAATTTTTTATTGGTGTTAAATTTACGAACATACAGAATAACACCCAGTGCTCAACCTGTCAAGTGCCCCCCTCAGTGCCTATCACCCATTCACCCCCACCGCCCGCCCTCCTCCCTTTCCACCACCCCTAGTTCGTTTCCCAGAGTTAGGAGTCTTTATGTTCCGTCTCCCTTTCTGATATTTCCCACACATTTCTTCTCCCTTCCTTTATATTCCCTTTCAATATTATTTATATTCCCCAAATAAATGAGAACATACACTGTTTGTCCTTCTCCGATTGACTTACTTCACTCAGCATAATACCCTCCAGTTCCATCCACGACAAAGCAAAAGGTGGGTATTTGTCGTTTCTAATGGCTGAGTAATATTCCATTGTATACATAAACCGCACCTTCTTTATCCATTCCTCTTTTGATGGACACCGAGGCTCCTTCCACAGTTTGGCTATTGTGGACATTGCTGCTAGAAACATAGGGGTGCAGGTGTCCCGGCTTTTCATTGCATCTGAATCTTGGGGGAAATCCCCAACAGTGCAATTGCTGGGTCCTAGGGCAGGTCTATTTTTAACTCTTTGAGGAACCTCCACACAGTTTTGCACAGTGGCTGCACCAGTTCACATTCCCACCAACAGTGTAAGATGGTTCCCTTTTCTCTGCATCCTCTCCAACATTTGTGGTTTCCTGCCTTGTTAATTTTCCCCATTCTCACTGGTGTCAGGTGGGATCTCATTGTGGTTTTGATTTGTATTTCCCTGATGGCAAGTGATGCAGAGCATTTTCTCATATGCATGTTGGCCATGTCTATGTCTTCCTCTGTGAGATTTCTGTTCATGTCTTTTGCCCATTTCATGATTGGATTGTTTGTTTCTTTGGTGTTGAGTTTAAGAAGTTCTTTCTAGATCTTGGAAACTAGCCCTTTATCTGATAGGTCATTTGCAAATGTCTTCTCCCATTCTGTCGGTTGTCTTTTACTTTTGTTGACTGTATCCTTTGCTGTGCAAAAGCTTCTTATCTTGATGAAGTCCCAATAGTTCATTTTTGCTTTTGTTTCTTTTGTCTTCGTGGATGTATCTTGCAAGAAATTACTGTGGCCAAGTTCAAAAAGGGCGTTGCCTGTGTTTTCCTCTAGGATTTTGATGGAATCTTGTCTGACATTTAGATCTTTCATCCATTTTGAGTTTCTCTTTGTGTATGGTGCAAGAGAGTGGTCTAGTTTCATTCTTCTGCATGTGGATGTCCAATTTTCTCAGCACCATCTATTGAAGAGGCTGTCTTTCTTCCAATGTATAGTCTTTCCTCCTTTATCGAATATTAGTTGACCATAAAGTTCAGGGTCCACTTCTGGATTCTCTATTCTGTTCCATTGATCTATGTATCTGTTTTTGTGCCAGTACCACACTGTCTTGATGACCACAGCTTTGTAGTACAACCTGAAATCTGGCATTGTGATGCCCCCGTTATGGTTTTCTTTTGTAAAACTCCCTTGGCTATTCGGGGTCTTTTCTGATTCCACACAAATCTTAAAATAATTTGTTCTAAATCTCTGAAGAAAGTCCATGGTATTTTGATAGGGATTGCATTAAACGTGTAAATTGCCCTGGGTAACATTGACATTTTCACAATATTAATTCTGCCAATCCATGAGCATGGAATATTTTTCCATCTCTTTGTGTCTTCCTCAATTTCTTTCAGAAGTGTTCTATAGTTTTGAGGGTATAGATCCTTTACCTCTTTAGTTAGGTTTATTCCTAGGTATCTTACGCTTTTGGGTGCAATTGTAAATGGGATTGACTCCTTAAGTTCTCTTTCTTCAGTCTCATTTTTAGTGTAGAGAAATGCCATTGATTTCTGGGCATTGATTTTGTATCCTGCCACGCTACCAAATTGCTGTATGAGTTCTAGCAATCTTGGGGTGGAGGCTTTTGGGTTTTCTATGTAGAGTATCATGTTATCGGCGAAGAGGGAGAGTTTGACTTCTTCTTTGCCAGTTTGAATGCCTTTAATGTCTTTTTGTTGTCTCTTTGCTGAGGCTAGGACTTCCAGTACTATGTTGAATAGCAGTGGTGAGAGTGGACATCCCTGTCTTGTTCCTGATCTTAGGGGAAAGGCTCCCAGTGCTTCCCCAATGAGAATGATATTTGCTGTGGGCTTTTCATAGATGGCTTTTAAGATATTGAGGAATGTTCCCTCTATCCCTACACTCTGAAGAGTTTTGATCAGGAATGGATGCTGTATTTTGGCAAATGCTTTCTCTGCAGCTAATGAGAGGATCATAGGGTTCTTGGTTTTTCTCTTGCTGATATGATGAATCACATTGAGTGTTTTACGAGTGTTGAACCAGCCTTGTGGCCCATGAAGAAATCCTACTTGGTCATGGTGAATAATTTTCTTAATGTATTGTTGGATCCTATTGGCTAGTATCTTGTTGAGAATTTTTGCATCTATGTTCATCAGGGATACTGGTCTGTAATTCTCCTTTTTGGTGGAGTCTTTGGTTTTGGAATGAAGGTGATGCTGGCCTCATAGAACGAATTTGGAAGGACTCCATCACTTTCTATCTTTCCAAACAGCTTTAGTAGAATAGGTATGATTTCTTCTTTAAACGTTTGATAGAATTCCCCTGGAAAGCCATCTGGCCCTGGACTCTTGTGTCTTGGGAGGTTTTTGATGACTGCTTCAATTTCCTCCCTGGTTATTGGCCTGTTAAGGTTTTCTATTTCTTCCTGTTCCAGTTTTGGTAGTTTGTGGCTTTCCAGGAATGCATCCATTTCTTCTAGATTGCCTAATTTATTGGCATATAACTGTTGATAATATGTTTTTAAAATCGTTTGTATTGCCTTGGTGTTGGTAGTGATCTCTCCTTTCTCATTCTTGATTTTATTAATTTGAGTGTTCTCTCTCTTCTTTATAATAAGGTTAGCTAATGGTTTATCTATCTTATTAATTCTTTCAAAGAACCAACTCCTGGTTCTGTTGATCTGTTCCACAGTTCTTCTGGTCTTGATTTCGTTGAGTTTTGCTTGAATCTTAATTAACTCTCTTCTTCTGCTGGGTGTAGGGTCCATCTACTGTTTTTTTGTCTAGCTCCTTTATGTGTAAGGTTAGCTTTTGTACTTGAGTTCTTTCCAGTTTTTGAATGGATGATTGTATTGCGCTGTATTTCCCCCTCAGGACTGCTTTTGCTGCATCCCAAAGATTTTGAACGGTTGTATCTTCATTCTCATAGTTTCCACGAATCTTTTTAATTCTTCCTTAATTTCCTGGTTGACCCTTTCATCTTTTAGCAGGATGGTCCTTAACCCCCACGTGTTTAAGGTCCTTCCAAACTTCTTGTTGTGATTTAGTTCTAATTTCAAGGCATTATGGTCTGAGAATATGCAGGGGACGATCCCAATCTTTTGGTATTGGTTGAGACCCGATTTGTGACCCAGTATGTGGTCTATTCTGGAGAAAGTTCCATGTGCACTTGGGAAGAATGTGTATTCAGTTGAGTTTGGATGTAAAGTTCTGTAGATATCTGTGAAATCCATCTGGTCCAGTGTATCATTTAAAGCTCTTGTTTCTTTGGAGATGTTGTGCTTAGAAGACCTATCGAGGGTAGAAAGTGCTAGATTGAAGTCACCAAGTATAAGTGTATTATTATCTAAGTATTTCTTCACTTTGGTTATTAATTGGTTTAAATATTTGGCAGCTCCCACATTCGGGGCATACATATTGAGGATTGTTAAGTCCTCTTGTTGGATAGATCCTTTAAGTGATATAGGGTCCCTCTTCATCTCTCACTACAGTCTTTGGGGTAAATTTTAGTTTATCTGATATAAGGATGGCTACCCCTGCTTTCTTTTGAGGACCATTTGATTGGTAAATGGTTCTCCAACCTTTTATTTTCAGGCTGTAGGTGTCCTTATGTCTAAAATGGGTCTCTTGTAGGCAGCAAATAGATGGGTCCTGCTTTTTTATCCAGTCTGAAACCCTGCGCCTTTTGATGGGGTCATTAAGCCCGTTCACATTCAGAGTTACTATTGAGAGATATGAGTTTAGTGTCATCATGATACTTATTCAGTCCTTGTTTTTGTGGATTGTTCCACTGGACTTGTTCTTAAAGGGGAATTTTAAGAGTCCCCCTTAAAATTTCTTGCAGAGCTGGTTTGGAGGTCACATATTCTTTCAGTTCCTGCCTGTCTTGGAAGCTCTTTATCTCTCCTTCCATTTTGAATGAGAGCCTTGCTGGATAAAGTATTCTTGGTTGCATGTTCTTCTCATTTAGGACCCTGAATATATCCTGCCAGCCCTTTCTGGCCTGCCAGGTCTCTGTGGAGAGGTCTGCTGTTCCCCTAATATTCCTTCCCATAAAAGTCAGGGATTTCTTGTCTCTTGCTGCTTTAAGGATCTTCTCTTTATCTTTGGAATTTGCAAGCTTCACTATTAAATGTCGAGGTTTTGGATGGTTTTTATTGACTTTATGGGGGGATCTCTCTATTTCCTGGATCTGAATGCCTGTTTCTCTTCCCAGATTAGGAAATTTTTCAGCTATGATTTGTTCAAATACGTATTCTGGCCCTCTGTCCCTTTTGGCACCCTCGGGAACCCAATTAAACGTAGGTTTTTCTTCCTCAGGCTGCCGTTTATTTCCCTTAATCTGTCTTCATGGTCTTTTTAATTGTCTGTCTCTTTTTTCCTCAGTTTCCCTCTTTGCCATCAACTTGTCTTCAATGTCACTCACTCATTCTTCCACCTCGTTAACCCTCGTCTTTAGGACTTCTAGTTTGGATTGCATCTCATTTAATTGATTTTTAAATTCTGCCTGATTGGATCTAAATTCTGCAGTCATGAAGTCTCTTGAGTCCTTTATGCTTTTTTCTAGAGCCACCAGTAGCTGTATACTAGTGCTTCTGAATTGGCTTTCTGACATTGAATTGTAATCCAGATTTTGTAACTCTGTGGGAGAGAGGACTGTTTCTGATTCTTTCTTTTGAGGTGAGGGTTTCCTTCTAGTCATTTTTCTCAGTGCAGAGTGGCCAAAAACAAGTTGCATTGGGAAAAGGAGAAAAAGAGAGGAGAGAAAGAAGGAAAGAAAAGAGAAAAAGAAAAAAGAAAAAAATGAAGAAAAAGGAAAAAAGAGAAGAAAAAGAGAAAGCAAAAGAAAGGAAGAGAAAAAAAAGGGTGGGGGAAGCAATCAGAAATAAAAAAAAAACATGGGGGAGTATCTTCTGATTCTGTATACTTTAAGTCCCTTGACTTCCCCTGGATCTTGTCCGTCCAGCTGGTCTTCTGGGGGAGAGGCCTATTGTGCTGAATTTCAGGTGTTAGCACTTGGGGGAGCTGCTGTGCCCCTGCCTGGTGCAGGGCTCAGTGGGGGTTGTTTACCCCGTGAGGCCCCAGGAGGAACAACCACAGTGGCAGCGGCCAGCTATGGAAACCTTGATTCAGCCCCCGCAGTAACTCCGGAGGTCTCCGTCTGCAGGGCCTGGAGGCTCTGGGGCGGGGCCGCTGATCTGCTCAGCTCGGGGCAGGAGCTTCCTTGCTGTCCTGGGCCCTCCTGGCCTCTGCCTGTTGGGGGGGGCGGGGGGGAGCCTGATCCTGGGCTGTGTCCCGGCGCCCTGTGCTCCGGGGCCTGCGCTGTTGGATTCGTGCTCCCAGCCGCGAAGTCACCTCTCCGCGGAGCCACCACCCCAGCCTCTACGAGCTGCTCCCGGCCCCGCAGCCCCCTCCGCACGGAGACTCTTCCTCTGCCGGAGCCGCCGCAGCCGACCAGCTCCCGGGGCCGCGCAGCCCCCTCTGCGGAGCCTCCGCCCGAGCCCCTCCGAGCTGCTCCGGTCCCGCTGTGCGCACTGCAGCCCTTTAGGGAGCTCAGCGCACTCTCCTGTGTGGGCCGCAGGTGTCTGTTAGTGTCCCAGTGAGCCTGAGGGCATCCCCGCCCTCCTGGGGTCCTGCTCTAACTCCCTGCGAGCACCTTTCCTCCCGGGAAGGTTGGTGCAGCTCCTGCTTCTCCAGGACGGGGTTCTCCTGTCCTGGGGATACTCGCCCCGGCCTTAACTTGACTGCTTGGGGGGCCCCTCCCCCTTGGATGCCTTTTGTTTCTTTATTTCTTTTTCCCCGTCTTCCTACCTTGATAAAAGCGCGAACTCTTCTCACTGTAGCGTTTCAGCTGTTCTCTCTTTAAATCTCAAGCTGAATTCGTAGGTTTTCAGGATGATTTGAAAGTTATCTAGGTAATTTGGTGGGGACAGGTGATTTGGGGACCCTACTCTTCCACCATCTTGCCCCTCCTCTCCAATCCTACCAATCTAAAACAGATCTCTTTTCCTCCTTCTGATCCATCTGCTTTTTTGTTTTGTTTTTTTGTTTTCACAGATTTAAAATTTTATTTGTAAAGCATCAATTCACTGTATAGATGTTCTATACTGATAATGAATTATCAAATTAATTATTGCTTACTTTCCCTGTCCTGCTTATATCCCCAGACTTGCTACTCCTCTTTTCTAACCCATTATCGTACTTCAAGCAATGTTAATAATCCAGTGTGTATCCTTGCATACCTTCTCTCTATTCTTTGAAGGATATCTATCTATCTATCATCTATCTATCTATCTATCTATCTATCTATCTATCTAGATGTATATGGGGATTTTCTTCTCATTATTTTACAAAATAAGAGTTATATATTTCTCTGCAGTTTCTTTTCTCACTAAAAATACATAGTGGGAATCCTTCCAAGTCAATAGAGAGCTCACTCATCCTCTTAAGTATATGATCCGTGTTGCTTAATAGTCTATAATGCCACAATTTAGTCAATTATTTTCCCATTTATGTGCATGTATTTTGTTTCCAAGTACCCTTCTATTTGCTTGTATATAAATTTATACATTTCACAAGTTTTAGGCTTACATAATTATTACAAAGATATTACAGTAAGTTCCTACACTCATTTCCCCTATTATTAATACCTTACCTGATTATGGAACATTTGTTACAATTAATGAACTAATAGTGATACATTATTATTGACTAAAGTCCATGCTTATTCAGAGTTCCTTAGATTTTCCTTAATGTCTTTTTGCTATTCTAGGATCCTATTTGGGATCCCACATTACATTTATTTGTTAGGTCTCCTTAAGCTCCTTTTGGCTGTGGGAGTTTTTCCTACTTTACTATTTCTTATGACCTTGACAGTTTTTTTTAAAGATTCTATTTATTCATGAGACACACACACACACACACACACACACACACACAGAGAGAGAGAGAGAGAGAGAGAGAGAGAGAGATCCAGGCAGAGGGAGAAGCAGGCTCCACGTAGGGAGCCTGATGCGGACCTGATCCCGGGACCCCAGGATCAGGCCCTGAGCTGAAGGCAGCACCAAGCCACCTAGCCACTCGGGCCGCCCAGACCTTGACAGTTTGAATAGTACTGTTCAGATATTTTGTAGAATCCCTTAGTTGCAATTTATCTGTTACTTATTTCTTGGTTAGATGGAGGTAATGTGTTTTTTGGGGGAAGACCACAGATGTAAAATATTCTCATTATATCATATCAAGGGTACAAAGTATCAATATGCCTTATCACTTTTGATATTGACCTTGATCACCTGGCTTGAGGTAGTATTTGTCTTTCTCCCTAGTAAAGTTACTTTTTTCCCCCTCTTTTTTCATACTCTCCTCTTTGGAAGAAAGTAGTTATTCACAGCTCATAATTAAGGAGTGGGGAGTTATTTTCCACCTCATCAAGGACAGAGTAGCTACATAAAATTACTTATAATTCTTCTTTATGGAATATTTGTCTTTTTACTTCTATTTATTTAATCAGTATGAACTCATGGATATTTATATTATACATTAGGTAATAATACAATGCTACTTTATTTTTTGGCTTAAATTCTTCTACCTTTGTCCATTGGGAGTTCTTTCAGTTGGCATAGCTATCCCTTTGACATAATCTCATTATTGTGTGTGTATGTATGTGTGTGTTTGTATGTCTTTTGATCATTTCTTTATAAGAAATGCACTTTTTAAGTGCTAAAATTAGCACTATAGGATGCTCCAGACTTATCTTATATTTCCTGCTCTAGTCCTAGTCTTTCTGCAGCCATTTTTCCAAGGACCCTAATTCCTTTTAATGGAGAATTTAATTAGAAACAAAGATTTATGTCCTAAGTATGTTCATTGCTACTGTGGTGTGATTGCTTCTAGGCCTTCTCAGTTGACAGCCTATTTGCTTTTTAAACAAAGCACAAGTGGGATTTCCCAGTGCTTCTGAAACCCGTTCCTGTAGTTTCCTGTAGGTGGCCCTCTCCTTCAAGTATACATCAGATTGTCTATTTTAGATATCGTCTAAGTCAGTGGTTCTCAACTCACATGCAGATCGGTAGAAGAGAAAAAGGATGATATCTCATTGAGTAGAGGTTTGGTTCATGCAGTAGATCTTTTATTCATGCAATAGATCTTAAAGAGTGATTGGGACTGACGAGGTGAGTAAAACTTTTGAATATCTTACCTCATGTGTACCTTGGTGAAGAAAATAAAAGCTTTGGGAACCACTGTTCTGAAGGAAGCAACAGTCTTTTGTCAAATCAGAGATAGAGAAATCTCTTCCAGAATGACACAAGTGATCTAGCTAGCATCTGGATGTGTATAATAAATATGTTTTCAGGTCTAGTACTGGCCACTGAATCCAAATATGTGCCAAGTGAAAATTTCAGTCCATATAGGTAATTTTATGGCATTGCCAGGAGAGTGACTTTTACAGTGAAAAAGGCTCTAAATTTGACAATGTCTGCATCTACCTAACATCCCCAATTTGACACCACTTTAAGATAATTATGGATGATTTTTTTCCTCTGCAATATTGACCTCGTTAAAAATTGGTCTATTGATTTCAGTGTGTTCTAAAATACAGATATGACATATTTAGTAATATTATCCACCCATTTTAATCATAGCAAAAAATTACTGTTTGTGATCTTTCTGTAGCCAATCACTCATTTTTGTGTTTTTTCTTTGGCCAGTTTCAAGAGTGATTAGTTAAATTTCTCAGCATGTTAGCAAAGGATTATAGTAATAGAGAAATTTTGGAGAAGTGAGTCATATTTTGAGAGGCAGTGCCAGTCTAAGAATTACTGTCTCCCCCCCCACCTTGCGACTTGAATCTTTTCAGCGGAGGCACTAGTAGGATAAAAATGATGAGAGTAATCTTAATTTGACAAAAATCCCACATATCACTTTTCCAACAACTTGGAACAAGGGATGACTTAAGCTATGGATGAAGACAAATATATTGATATAATCCTGAATTTTATTCATAGGCAGTGAAATGATTAAGTATTATCAAACATCTGTAGAAACCTGAGTGTTTCGGGATCGCAATAGCCAAGTGAAGTGAACCAGTTATAGGTTCAAAAACCATTATGACTATTTACCTCTCCATCAAAGTAAACAGGACAGAGAACCCCCTTCTTAAATGGGAACATAATCCAACTATTTTTGGCCTTTAGTAATCATTGAAATAAATGCGGTTCTCAAAATCTATATGTCTCACAAACTTTTTCTAAAGGGTTTCTTAGTGTATTTATCTAGCCCAGAGGCATGACATTTACCTTGCTATTTATCTCATTTTAGTGATTACTATTCCAATAAAACAGCATCATCAGAAAAGTTGAGGCAGTACAGATATTTGAAATAAGAAATGTAGCATGTTGCTAAGTATTGAATCTGTATGAGTATATGAGCATTCATTATATTGTTTTTATTTTTGTGTATGTTTGAAATGTTCCATAGTGAAAAAAAATAAATAAATACAAATGTACAGTAATTTTGCCTGATTTTAATGGTCCTTAAATGATCCTGATATGTAAGTGCCTATGTAGTATATAGTAAACAAGTTCTGTATGTTAGTCAACAAATGTTCACTGAGCATGTACAATGGGATTTGCTTTATGTCATGTTGCAAGGAAATCTGTGTCCTTAGAAAAGAAAGTAATTGTCTCAGCCTACCTAAGACATTAAGAAATATGTTTTACCACCTTTCACCCTCCTACCCTACTCCCCATCACAATTACCAAGAGATTATCAGTGAGCATTTCTCATAATTTAATTCCAATATAACTATTGATCCTTGAAAAGTTAAGTGTCAATGTGTAGCTTGCTTAGGTACCAATTTTCAGGAGAGAAGATAGTTTCTAATAGGAAAAATGAGAATCTAGATCTTACAGAATTAACTGAACTCAGAAAAGTTCAAGACTGTATAACAGAGTCTTGAAAAAGTGACTATGCCTTCTATGGTCTGCATAAGCTAATATGTGATGCAACTAGTCATCTTTTCCCTGTTTTTGGATATAAGTGAGAGTCCCTGGTTTAACTTATTTTTTGTAGCAAGTATGCATAAAGGAACACATATATAATGTGAAAAGATTAATATTTCAATCTCTAAAACTTGATGATCTACTTATTCATAAAATTATAGGTAATGAGGATCCCTGGGTGGCGCAGCGGTTTAGCGCCTGCCTTTGGCCCAGGGCACGATCCTGGAGACCCGGGATCGAATCCCACATCGGGCTCCTGGTGCATGGAGCCTGCTTCTCCCTCTGCCTGTGTCTCTGGCCTCTCTCTCTCTCTCTCTCTCTCTATGACTATCATAAATAAAAAAAAAATTAAAAAAAAATTATAGGTAATGAAATAGCAAAGTAGTAGCATTTGTAATTTACTTTCATTTCATTAAAAGTTAATTAGATATGCTTCAATATTTAGAAGTATTTCCATACTGTTATATATTATCTATGTAATGCTCAGAAATATAAGCCACTTTATTGTACAATACCTATGTAATTTGAACCCCATTTAGTTTGTTTACTGGAGGGGAGCAGATGTTTATAGTATAGTCAACAGATTCTGTGCTTTCTAAGAACAGGTTATACTTGATAATCATAATATGATAATTGATTTCAAATAATCATTGATGTGCTAGTGAACACTGGTATTCATATATGTATATATTCATCCTTGTGTCATTATACAAACTTCAGGGACTTTCTGTTTTATGATAATTTTGCTCATATCAAGGTTTTAATTTGTTGCAGGAGTTGCAAATTTAGAATCTTTTCAGGGCCAAAAAGTAGGTAATGCCATGATTGTGACAGGCCATCTGAAACATTTTAGAGTGTTGAAGGGCTATAGCAATCTTCTCAGTAATCTCATTTTCATGTTTCTAGTCTTGCCACTACCTCTAGCTCACCTATACACAAATTCCAGTCATCTAGAGACCCTCCAGAGCTTCAGCTCATTGATCCCACAATTTTTTCACTGCCCTTTGCTCTTTTCCCACCTAGCATAGTTGAAGTTTCATGATCAGTCATTATAATCACTCCTATATATACCCTCTTGATTTCCTTGACCCATTCTCCCTTCATCTTACTTGTGAAAACCACAGTACTATTTAAACCAACTCTCCATCTATGCTTGTACCTGCATCCTTGCAGCTGATCTTGACTGAAGGGAAATATAACTTTGACTAGTCTCACTTTAAATTCATTATCATAAACCTCAATCAGGCCATTAATATTGACAAATAGTTTTACTGTGTATTCCTATTCTATTCAGTCTCTCATCCTCCTAGATGACTATTTACATTGCTCTCCTCCAATTTCAAACACCTCTTCCCCTTGCTTCCCATTTTACTGAAAAATATTGAAGCAAATAGGAGAGAATTTCCACTATATTCACCCAATGATTGGCATCTGTACCTGCATACTCTGCATACTCTTCAAGTCTTTTATCATTGATGGACTAGCTTTGCTGCTATGTAAGGCCAATCACTTCACTTGTCACTAGATTCTATCCATATTTGCCTACCCAAGGAAATCACCTGAGCATTTCTCCCATTTCTCTCCTATGTTGTGGAATTTTCTATTTCTACTGGATAATTTCTATCAGCATACACATAGGTTGATATTTATGCCATCTAAAAAATGTCTTCTCAGGTCCACTTCCCCTGCCAGCCACTGCCCATTTCCTCACTTCCATTTGCAGCAAAACTACTTTAAAAAACTGCTGTCTGTTCTCAGAGTCTTGAGCTCCTCTCCACTAATTCTCTGTTAGAATTTTTAGAAAATCTCAATTAGAATTTTGCTTTCACTACTGCACCAAAATTGCTCTTATTAAAGTCTCTAGTTCCTCAATGATGCTAAATCCAATGGTCAGGTCAATGTCACTCCTACTTTTACTTAATCAGTGCACTTGGCACAGTTGATCACACCCTTCTTTTTGATATATATTATTTACCTGACTTCAGAGAATCACACTATTCTAGTTTTCCTTCTACTCTATCAGTTACTCTTTCTTAAGTTCCTTTGCTGGTTCCTCATAGTCCCCCTTAATGTTAGGGGACCCTGGGGCTTGGTCCTTAGTTTTTTCCATCTCTGTCCATACTTACTCATTCCATGATTTGTTTATACAGTCTTAACAATTTTACATACCATCTGTACACTGATAGCTCCAACATGCATACCTTCCGGCCCAGATCTCTCTCCTAAAATACAGTCAGGTAGACTTTTCAGCATCTCTGTGTGATGTCAAAACTACTTAATGTTGCAGATTGCACTTCTGATCTCCCTCCTGTGTTACCACAGGCTCCTAGAAAACAAAGCCTGAGGCAAAAGCTAACATGTACTAGGGAATATAATCCCAGAGACACAAGAGTGAAGGAAAAGGGAAGTGAGGCAAAGGAAGAGGGAGATTATTTTGAGATAGTTGACCTAGGAAGAGAAATTGAGAATTTATCTCTCAGCTCCCACATCCCATTGATCAAGAGGTTATCCCATAGGGTTTTAACGCCCTCAAACTTTGGGGATTGCAGAGACTGTGCCCTCCATACCACTGCTACCACTCTGGTCCAAGCCACTATCTTCTATCTCTGTTGTTACAATGATTTCTAATCAGTTTCTCTGCTTTTCTATATGTCTCCCTCAATCTATTCTTTTTTTTTAAGATCTTATTTATTTATTCATGAGAGACACACAGAGCAGCAGAGGCATAGGCAGAAGGAGAAGCAGACTCCCTGTGGGGAGACTAATGCGGGACTCGATCCCAGGACCCCAGGATCATGACCTGAGCCAAAGGCAGACAGACGCTCAACCACTGAACCACCCAGGTGCTCTTCCCTTCAATCTATTCTTTTTAAAAAATATTTTATTTATTCATGGGAGAGAGAGAATATTTATTTATTCATGGAGAGAGAGAGAGAGAGAGAGAGAGAGAGAGGCAGAGACACAGGCAGAGGGAGAAGCAGTCTCCATGCAGGGAGCCTGACGTGGGACTCAATCCCAGGTCTCCAGGATCAGGCCCTGGGCTAAAGGTGGTGCTAAACTGCTGAGCCACCTGGCTCACCTGCTAAACTGCTGACGCTGCCCACCCCCCCCCCCGATCTATTCTTAATACCAATAGTCACATATATTTTTGTTCTACACAGGACCTTCTGATGGGATCCTATTTCATTTGGAATTAAAGCCAAGATCTTACTAGAGCATACAAGGTCCTCTTACCTTACTGTTTCTCAAACAGGTATACTCTCGGGCATACTCCAGCTTTACGGTTTTTGCATTGATTCTTACCTCTGTCTAGAATGCTTTATTCTCCTATAGCTACATGATTAACTCCCTCATTTACTTCAGTTGTACAATTTCCTCTATTTCAATCTTATCAATGCATCTCCCTTGACTATTTTATTTATATATAATCTTCTCTTCCATTCTGTCCACATCCTCTGTACTGATACCTCCTACCTGCTCTTATTTTTTCCACATCAACTTTCATGATATATATAATTTACCCATCATATTTATTGTTTATTTTCTATATCCTTATGCTAGGATGAAAGCTCCTGAAGGACAGAGATCTCTATCTTTTATGCTCACTAATATAGCTCAAGAGCCTAGAACAGTGTACAGCACATAGTAAATGCTCAACAAATGATTATTGAATGAGTGAGCTATGTTTCAGTTAAAGTCAGGCAGCCACCTGACATCCAAATTAGTGTTACAATATAGGAATATAGGCCAAATCTTTCCATATCTTTTGAATTTTTTGAAGAAAAACCTGAAATCTGTATATTTTTATGAAATTTCCCAAATAATTTAATTTTCTGGGCTCCTGTCTCAAGAGTCCCTACTCAGATTTAACCAGTAGACTCACAGTTTACAAACTCTGAATTACTAGGTTTTGACTCCAACATTACCATAGGGAGTAATGGCATATGCGACCTGTGCCTTGATTTCCTCACCTGGAAAATGAAAATTTGTGTATTCAACTTAAGATATTTTGAACACTTGCAGTAGGTGTTTGGCATATAGCATTGAACAAGACAAGACATATTAAAGTTCCTACTTTCCTGGAACTTACCTTCAAGAGTGGGGGAAACATATAAATACATTCACAAAACTGTGTTGGGTAGTACTTACAGTGAGAATAAAAAAGGATAATGCTACAAGAGTGACCAGAAGGCCATTTTTGGTTAAGTGGTCAAGAAGGGCCTCCCAGAGGAAGGAACTTAAAAGTTGTGACCTGCATGGCACGAAGGAACAAGCCTTGTGAACATCAGTGGGAACAGTGTGCTCATGCACAGCAGAGTGAACAGTAAGTGCAAAGGTTATGAAACAGGAGCAGGCTTGTTATATTCAAGGAAACTAAAAAAGGTCAGTCTGGGTAGAGTACAGTGAACTGAGGGAAAATGGTATTGGATGAGGCTGGAGAGAGGCCAGGTCAGATCCTGTTGCATATTGTGGGCCGGAATAAGAACTTGATTTGTTTTAAAGATTTTATTTATTTATTCATGAGACACACACACAGAGAGAGGCAGAAAAATAGGTAGAGGAAGAAGGCTCCTCACGGGGATCCTGATATGGGATTTGATCCCAGGACCCCAGGATCATGCCCTGAGCCAAAGGCAGACGCTCAACCACTGAGCTACCCAGGTGCCCCAAGAAGTTGATTTTTATTAGTAATCAGAAGCAAATGGAGAATATTATAGATTGTTTATTTTAAGCTGGGGAATAATATGATCAGATTTACATTTTTAAAAGATCACTCTAGCTGCCTCAGTGAGAATGGATTGTAGGGAGACAAGCAAGAAAACCAAGTTAGAAAGCAGTTTTATCAGTTGAGAGGAGATATGTGATGGTAAGCTTGGATTGGGATGGTAGCTAAGGAGGATAAGTGAATGGAACCAAGATATGTACTGAAGGATGAGCTGACAGGATGTACTGATGCACTTGATATGAAAAATAAAATAGTTGAATAAAGGAGGACACCTATGTTTTTGACTTAAGCAACTGAGTAAATCATGGAGCTCTTAACTGAGAACACCTGAAGAGGAACAAGGATAATAGTGTCTACCTCAGAGAATGATGATGAGCAGTTAGCACCAAAGCTGACAGAGAGTAAGTGCTCAGCACATTATCTCTTATTTCTATTTTTACTACCAATACCACTATTATTACCAGTGCTGACTTTTTAGCCTTTATCATATGGCAAACACTGTAATAATCCTCAGTAACCCTGTGAAGTCAGTCTTGTTATTGAAGATGATAAAACTGGTGCTCAGAGATTTAAAGATACTGTTCAGTGATACATAGCTATTAAAAAGTGGAATTGAAACTTGGACTCAGGTATATGTAACTCATGCACATAATCAGGTTTTTTTTTTACTGTATTTTCTATTATCACCTATTTTTACTGTTCTTCATAGGCATATTTATATTACAACAAATGAGATATGCTTAATTCTTGCCTGTATAAAGTTCTGTGATTCTGTTTTCAGTTTCCAAGGTGTAAAATATCATCTGGTGATGAGCATGAGATTCTGTTGATTAAAGATGGACAACAGAGGACAGTGAAATAGAGATTCTTAGTTTATGATGTGAGGATCAAGTTAAAGCAGAAATTTACAGAGGTAAAACCAGATTACCTGTCTTACAGTTTGAAACCCTTGATCACTTATGTTTCTAAATATTATGCAGACATGCTTAAAAGTTATTTTCTACCAAAAAATAAGAGATGGAGGAACCTTGAGCATCTACTCTGTGAAAGGTACCAAAAAAGGCAAAAATGAATGACAGGCCTCCTGCCTTCTAACAGATTAAAACAAGAATTAGGACATGTATACAAACTGCAGTCAAACAAGTAAAAAAACACTATTCCATGTGGTTCAGCATATAACTGTATCTAGGGAAACAGTATAGCAACTAAACAATTTTAAAAGTTTGAATATATAGGCATTTAGTCCTTTGAAAAACATCAGTGGGAAGCCAATTTATGCACAGCAACATTTATGATCAGCATTTTATATTACTTTATGTTCAATATCTCTTACAAAATACACTACCAGAAAACTCTCTTTCTTTAAAATAGATTTATTTTTTATTGGGGTTCAAATTACCAACATACAGAATAACACCCAGTGCTCATCCCGTCAAGTGCCACCCTCAGTGCCCGTCACCCATTCACCCCTACCCCCCGCCCTCCTCCCCTTCCATCACCCCTAGTTCGTTTCCCAGAGTTAGGAGTCTTTATGTTCTGTCTCCCTTTCTGATATTTCCCACACACTTCTTCTCTCTTCACTTCTATTCCCTTTCACTATTATTTATATTCCCCGAAAGAATGAGAACATATAATGTTTGTCATTCTCCGATTGACTTATTTCACTCAGCATAATACCCTCCAGTTCGATCCACGTTGAAGCAAATGGTGGGTATTTGTTGTTTCTAATGGCGGAGTAATATTCCATTGTATACATAAACCACATCTTCTTTATCCATTCCTCTTTTGATGGACACCGAAGCTCTTTCCACAGTTTGGCTATTGTGGACATTGCTGCTATAAACATCGGGGTGCAGGTGTCCCGGCTTTTCATTGCATCTGAATCTTGGGGGAAATCCCCAACAGTGCAATTGCTGGGTCCTAGGGCAGGTCTATTTTTAACTCTTTGAGGAACCTCCATACAGTTTTGCACAGTGGCTGCACCAGTTCACATTCCTACCAACAGTGTAAGACGGTTCCCTTTTCTCTGCATCCTCTCCAACATTTGTGGTTTCCTGCCTTGTTAATTTTCCCCATTCTCACTGGTGTCAGGTGGGATCTCATTGTGGTTTTGATTTGTATTTCCCTGATGGCAAGTGATGCAGAGCATCTTCTCATGCGCATGTTGGCCATGTCTATGTCTTCCTCTGTGAGATTTCTCTTCATATCTTTTGCCCATTTCATGATTGGATTGTTTGTTTCTTTGGTGTTGAGTTTAATAAGTTCTTTCTAGATCTTGGAAACTAGCCCTTTATCTGATACGTCATTTGCAAATATCTTCTCCCATTCTGTTGGTTGTCTTTTAGTTTTGTTGACTGTATCCTTTGCTGTGCAAAAGCTTCTTATCTTGAAGAAGTCCCAATAGTTCACTTTTGCTTTTGTTTCTTTTGCCTTCGTGGATGTATCTTGCAAGAAGTTACTGTGGTCAAGTTCAAAAAGGGCGTTCGTTGCCTGTGTTCTCCTCTAGGATTTTGATGGAATCTTGTCTGACATTTAGATCTTTCATCCATTTTGAGGTTATCTTTGTGTATGGTGCAAGAGAGTGGTCTAGTTTCATTCTTCTGCATGTGGATGTCCAATTTTCCCAGCACCATTTATTGAAGAGACTTTCTTCCAATGGATAGTCTTTCCTCCTTTATCGAATATTAGTTCACCATAAAGTTCAGGGTCCATTTCTGAGTTCTCTATTCTGTTCCATTGATCAATGTGTCTGTCTTTGTGCCAGTATGACACTGTCTTGATGACCACAGTTTTGTAGTACAACCTGAAATCTGGCATTGTGATGCCCCCAGATATGGTTTTCTTTTTTAAAATTCTCTTGGCTATTTGGGGTCTTTTCTGGTTCCACACAAATCTTAAAATAATTTGTTCTAACTCTCTGAAGAAAGTCCATGGTATTTTGATAGGGATTGCATTAAACGTGTACATTGCCCTGGGTAACATTGACATTTTCACAATATTATTTCTGCCAATCCATGAGCATGGAATATTTTTCCATCTCTTTGTGTCTTCCTCAATTTCTTTCAGAAGTGTTCTATAGTTTTGAGGGTATAGATCCTTTACCTCTTTAGTTAGGTTTATTCCTAGTTATCTTATGCTTTTGGGTGCAATTGTAAATGGGATTGACTCCTTAAGTTCTCTTTCTTCAGTCTCATTGTTAGTGTATAGAAATGCCACTGATTTCTGAGCATTGATTTTGTATCCTGCCACGCTACCAAATTGCTGTATGAGTTCTAGCAATCTTGGGGTGGAGGCTTTTAGGTTTTCTATGTAGAGTATCATGTTATCGGCGAAGAGGGAGAGTTTGACTTCTTCTTTGCCAATTTGACTGCCTTTAATGTCTTTTTGTTGTCTGATTGCTGAGGCTAGGACTTCCAGTACTATGTTGAATAGCAGTGGTGAGAGTGGACATCCCTGTCTTGTTCCTGATCTTAGGGGAAAGGCTCCCAGTGCTTCCGCATTGGTAATTATATTTGCTGTGGCCTTTTCGTAGATGGCTTTTAAGATGCTGAGGAATGTTCCCTCTATCCATACACTCTGAAGAGTTTTGATCAGGAATGGATGCTGTATTTTGGCAAATGCTTTCTCTGCAGCTAATGAGGGGATCATAGGGTTCTTGGTTTTTCTCTTGCTGATATGATGAATCACATTGAGTGTTTTACGGGTGTTGAACCAGCCTTGTGTCCCGGGGATAAATCCTACTTGGTCATGGTGAATAATTTTCTTAATGTGCTGTTGGATCCTATTGGCCTGTATCTTGTTGAGAATTTTTGCATCCATGTTCATCAGGGATATTGGTCTGTAATTCTCCTTTTTGGTGGAGTCTTTGGTTTTGGAATGAAGGTGATGCTGGCCTCATAGAACGAATTTGGAAGGACTCCATCACTTTCTATCTTTCCAAACAGCTTTAGTAGAATAGGTATGATTTCTTCTTTAAAAGTTTGATAGAATTCCCCTAGGAAGCCATCTGGCCCTGGACTCTTATGTCTTGGGAGGTTTTTGATGACTGCTTCAATTTCCTCCCTGGTTATTGGCCTGTTCAGGTTTTCTATTTCTTCCAGTTCCAGTTTTGTAGTTTGTGGCTTTCCAGAAATGCGTCCATTTCTTCTAGATTGCCTAATTTATTGGCATATAGCTGTTCATAATATGTTTTTAAAATCGTTTGTATTGCCTTGGTGTTGGTAGTGATCTCTCTTTTCTCATTTGATTTTATTAATTTGAGTCTCCTCTCTCTTCTTTTTAATAAGGTTAGCTAATGGTTTATCTATCTTATTCTTTCAAAGAACCAACTCCTGGTTCTGTTGATCTGTTCCCCAGTTCTTCTGGTCTCGATTTCGTTGAGTTCTGCACGAATTTTAATTAACTCTCTTCTTCTGCCTGGTGTAGGATCTATCTGCTGTTTTTTCTCTAGCTCATTTATGTGTAAGGTTAGCTTTTGTATTTGAGTTCTTTCCAGTTTTTGAATGGATGCTTGTATTGCGATGTATTTCCCCCTCAGGACTGCTTTTGCTGCATCCCAAAGATTTTGGATGGTTGTATCTTCATTCTCATTCGTTTCCATGAATCTTTTTAATTCTTCCTTAGTTCCTTGGTTGACCCTTTCATCTTTTAGCAGGATGGTACTTAACCCCCACGTGTTTGAGGTCCTTCCAAATTTCTTGTTTTGATTTAGTTCTAATTTCAAGGCATTATGGTCTGAGAATATGCAGGGGACGATCCCAATCTTTTGGTATCGGTTGAGACCCGATTTGTGACCCAGTATGTGGTCTATTCTGGAGAAAGTTCCATGTGCACTTGAGAAGAATGTGTATTCAGTTGAGTTTGGATGTAAAGTTCTGTAGATATCTGTGAAATCCATCTGGTCCAGTGTATCATTTAAAGCTCTTGTTGGAGATGTTGTGCTTAGAAGACCTATCGGGTGTAGAAAGCACTAGATTGAAGTCACCATGTATAAATGTATAATTATATAAGTATGTCTTAACTTTCGTTATTAATTGATATATTTGGCAGCTCCCACATTCGGGGCATATATATTGAGGATTGTTACGTCCTCTTCTTGGATAGATCCTTTAAGTATGATATAGTGTCCCTCTTCATCTCTCATACAGTCTTCGGGATAAATTTTAGTTTATCTGATATAAGGATGGCTACCCCTGCTTTCTTTTGATGACCATTTGAATGGTAAATGGTTCTCCAACCTTTTATTTTCAGGCTGTAGGTGTCCTTATGTCTAAAATGGGTCTCTTGTAGGCAGCAAATAGATGGGTCCTGCTTTTTTATCCAGTCTGAAACCCTGCGCCTTTTGATGGGGTCATTAAGCCCGTTCACATTCAGAGTTACTATTGAAAGATATGAGTTTAGTGTCATCATGATACCTCTTCAGTCCTTGTTTTTGTGGATTGTTACTTTGGACTTCTTAAAGAGGAATTTTAAGAGTCCCCCTTCCAATTTCTTGCAGAGCTGATTCGGTGGTCACATATTTTTTTAGTTCCTGCTTGTCTTGGAAGCTCTTTATCTCTCCTTCCATTCTGAATGAGAGTCTTGCTGGATAAAGTATTCTTGGTTGCATGTTTTTCTCATTTAGGACCCTGAATATATCCTACCAGTCCTTTCTGGCCTTCCAGGTCTCTGTGGAGAGGTCTGCTGTTAATCTGATATTCCTCCCCATATGTTAGGGATTTCTTGTCTCTTGCTTCTTTAAGTATCTTCTCTTTATCTTTAGAATTTGCAAGTTTCAGTATTAAAAGTCGAGGTGTTTTACGGTTTTTATTGATTTTAGGGGGGATCTCTATTTCCTGGATCTGAATGCCTGTTTCCCTTCCCAGATTAGGAAAGTTTTCAGCTATGATTTGTTCAAATACATATCCTGGACCTCTGTCCCTTTTGGCACCTCAGGAACCCCAATTAAACGTAGATTTTTCTTCCTCAGGCTGTCACTTATTTCCCTGAATCCCATGGTCTTTTGTCTCTTGTTTCCTCCGTTTCCCTCTTTGCCATCAACTTGTCGTCTATGTCACTCACTTGTTCCTCCACCTTGTTAACCCTTGTCATTAAGACCTCTAGTTTGAAAAAAAAAAAGAAAAGGACCTCTCGTTTGGATTGCATCTCATTTAATTGATTTTTAATATCTGCCTGATTAGATCTAAATTCTGCAGTCATGAAGTCTCTTGAGTCCTTTGTGCTTTTTTCTAGAGCCACCGGTAGCTTTATAATAGTGCTTCTGCATTGGCTTTCTGACATTGAATTGTAATCCAAATTTTGTAACTCTGTGGGAGAGAGGACTGTTTCTGATTCTTTCTTTTGAGGTGAGGTTTTCCTTCTAGTCATTTTGCTCAGTGCAGAGTGGCGAAAAACAAGTTGTATTGGGAATAGGAGAAAAAGAGAGAAGAGAAAGAAAGAAAAAGAACAAAAGAAGAAAGAAAAAAAGAAAAGAGAAAAAAGGGTAGAAAGGAAATGGAAAAAAAGGGGGGGAAGCAAACTGAAATCAAAAAACAAAACACAAGGGGTAGTATCCTCTGATTCTATATAGTGTAAATCCCTCGACCTCCCCTGGAACTTTCCAGTGTTGCTTGGTCAATAATTTATTTTTCCCGTCAGTCTAGCTGGTCTTCTGGGGGAAGGGCCTGCTGTGCTGATTTTCAGGTGTGAACATTTGGGGGAGTTGCTCAGCCCTCTGCCTGGTTCAGGGCTCAGTGAAAGATGTTTAAGCTATTTATCTGGTGAGGCCACTGTGAGGCTCAGTGGGGGTTGTTTATCCCGTGAAGCCGCAAGAGGAACAGCAACAGTGGCTGCGGCAAGCTCTCCAGCCCTGGATTCAGCTCCTGCAGTAACTACGGAGCTCTCAGTCTGCAGGGTCCTGGATGCTCCGGGGGCACGGCCGCTGATCTGCTCAGCTTGGGGCAGGAGCGTCCTTGCTGTCCTGTGGCCTCCTGGCCTCTGCCTGTCCTGGGGGGAGTGCCGTATCTTTGGCTGTATCCCCGGCGCCCTGTGCCTCCGAGCCTCCGCTGTTGGATTCGCGCTCCGGACCGCGGAGCCGCTGCCTTAGCCACCTCCGAGCTGCTCCTGGGTCCAGCCGCGGGCTGCAGCCCTTTAGGGAGCTCGGCCACGGGATGTGGCGCGCTCTCCCCCCTGGCGCAGGTGCTCTGTTAGTGTCCAAGGGAGCCTGAGGGCATCCCTGTCCTCCTGGGATCCTGCTCTAACTCCCTGCGATCCCCTTTCTGTCCGGGAAGATTGGTGAAGGCTTCTCTAGTTGGGGCTTTCCTGTCCTGGGGACACTCGCCCCGGCCTTAGTCTGGCTCCTCGCGGGGCCCCGCCCCCTTGGATGCCTTTTGTTTATTTCTTTTTTCCTGTCTTCTTACCTTGATAGAAGCGTGAACTCTTCTCACTGTAGCATTCCAGCTGTTCTCTCTTTAAATCTCAGGCCGAATTCGTAGATTTTCAGGATGATTTGAAGGTTATCTAGGTAATTTGGTGGGGACAGGTGACTTGGGGACCCTACTCTTCAGCCATCTTGCCCCGCCCTCCTACTTTCCATTATTTTAGAGAAAGGTGTAGCCAAGTTTGACTTCCCAGAGTGTGGATAGGTTATTAGAAACAGGGAGGTCAGAAGTACCTTCCCTGGTCATTCCCTTTCACAACTTTGCTTGCCATTACCTCAAATGCAAGCCCAGAGAGCATCATTAGCAATTTTATAGAGATAAAAATCACTGGTTTTGACTAAGACATTGGCTCCTGTGAAAGTTTCATCCTCTTCCCTTGACAATTAGAGCTGGGTATTTTTTCCAGCACCATCATTTTTACAGCTGTCTTACTCTTTAGCTATCCACTAAGCATGCTAGCCCAAAGGCTCAAAGGCCAAGTCAGATCACCTTTGTTGGGTTTGTTGATATTTAGTGATAAAAATGAAATCAATTTTAATTTATTAAATTCTTTCCTCTTGACATATAGAGAAAAAACTTTTAAACTGTAACACATGAAATCATGAAAATATCATTTTTTCTAAATCCTACCAAACATAAACTCAAAATCCAAACGGACTGAAATCTTTTCTTGAAAAAAAATTATTATGAAAACAAATTGTAACATCAGAGATTTGTCTCTGGTGCCCCTCCTAGAACTACTCACCTTCCTTTCCAGTGGCCCTCCTAGCTTCCCCATTGCCTTCCCCTTTGGTTCTTTCAGTTGGGTCCTATCCTAAGTGGATCCTATGTACAGCTTGATGATTCTTTCCTCTCCCCTTCCTTCCCACATCCCCATAAATATGCCATATACCTAAGTATGCCACTGCCCAGAAGCCCCCATCTGTCTTCATTCTCAGGTGCCTTGTCTAAGGGACAAATGAGGGAACCCTCTTTGTTTCCCATCTTTTTGTCTCACAGATCAGTGTCTCTTCTCTTCTCTTGTCCCAAAGGAAGAGGTGGCCTTTACAAACCCACTGAAGCCAGCAAATTCACTTCCATTTCTTTCTTTCTTTTTTTTTTGGTATATCTATGAACATTTATTTTCACAACACAAAAGTATATAAAATAGAAGCTCTCCACCTACTGCCCCATCCTATTCCTTTTTTTCTGAAAAGAAAAAAAAAAGCTTTTCCAGACTTTTTCTGTACTTTTTGAAATGCCAATCTATAACACAAGGCATACATAAATCTATAATATGCATATCATACGTATGTACACTTAGAGAACTTTGGGGGTTTTGTTTCATACAAACAATTTTTTCATTGAATAGTATAATGGACATGCCTCCAAAACAGTATACAGTATCTATTCCCTTCTTTTACATATTTCTTGTGTTTTCAAGCTTTCTTCAGCTGTCTCTTCCATGGTTCAAGTTCTCCCATTATTTAAAACAACCTTGGGGGCACCTGGGTGGCTCAGTGGTTGAGGGTCTGCCTTTGGCTCAGGGCGTGATCCTGGGGTCCTGGGTTCGATTCCCACATCGGGCACCCCATGGACAGCCTGCTTCTCTGTGTGTCTCTCATGAATAATTAAATAAAATAAAAAAAGAACCTTGTATCTCTCAGCAATGTATCCTACCCCACGCCTTCCTTTCACAGCCAGGAGTCCTTGAAGATCTTCCTGTATGGACTGTACTTCTTTGCTTCCCACCTACTCCCTGGTTCTTGCAGTTTGGTTTCTGCCTCTTCCCTCCCCATATCTGCTCAAAAATATACCTTTTTCTCCTCCTTAGGGCCTCCTGCAGCCCTGGGCACTGCTGAGCATGCTCTCCTTATAACTCTCTTTACCCTGTTCTTACTACTCTCAAGGACCTTATAGCTTACATGGTCCCCAACAGGGGTGATTTTGCCCTCCAGTGGACATGTTATAGTATCTGGAGACGTTTCTGGTTGTAACAATGGAGGAGTAGGTGCTATTGCCATCTGGTGTGGAGGCTAGTGATTCTACCAAACATCCTAAATGCATAGAACAGTACCCTGAAACACATAAGTATCCAACCCAAAGTATCAAGAGTACCGAGGTTGTGAAACCCTGCCCTAGAGAAATTTAAACAAGCCCAAGGACATTTCTGACAAATATAGGCCCTTTAATAACTACCTAGGGATTTAGCCCCAAATCTTGAAAATAATTGTATCTGTTCCCAAATGAGACAACTCAAAGTCATGTCCAGATGTTGCAGAGACGTACCAGGCTCATGACAGCTTCAGGTTCTAGGTCCACAGGCCCCAGATAAAATCCAAGGCTCTTCCAGTTGTCTGTGTGGTACAGGTGGTGTGACCCCTTACCAACCTTCCACCTGTGGGCTAAACCATACATTTAGCCATGCTCAATACAGCGTATAGTCATAAGAGGGGAGATACAATCCTTCCCCTCCCCCTTTCTTGGTTTACCCCCTCCCTCCGGAAATTGATTTCCACTGGGATATATTCTGTTCCATATTTCTGAATTCACTGAGGGCTTTGTAGCCAGATTCTTCTCCCACTATTATCCTGGTTATGGGTTGAGGGAGAGAATCCCTCAGGATGGCAACATACTTTGGTCAGTGGTCTAAACCAGTAAACCCTCTGGGCACCATCAGTGCTGACTCACCTCCTTGGCAGCGGCATGAGTTCCCTGTTCAGATCTGACTGTACCCAGTTCTGTCAACTGGGTACTGGGAAGATTCTTCAATCATAGGGCTGAACAGCCTTAGCCATCCTTGCCTGCAGCTGATGCTGGTGTCCTCTGTACACAGCCCTGAGAGATTACCTTGGGGTGGCAAATCTCTGCTGGGCTGTAAGCCTGTGGTTAACCTCAGGCCTGTTTTGATTGTTTCTTGCGATACAACTTGATCAGAACACGAACAAGTTTCCTGTCCAGTTCCTGGAGACTCTTGGGATGCAGGAATCCCCACCTCCCATCACTCCCTGACATACCTCCCCAGCCAGTTCCGACATTTTCTTTGATGGTCTGTGGTTTGCAACTATTCTTTCCAATTTCTAACTTGGAAATAATCTGGTTTCCCAGAACAGGAACCCACTCAAGTTAGCTTACAGAAAAAGGGATCTGTACAGAGTGCATTTTCATATGGCACAATTGCAGGAAAAGTTGTTACACCACCACTCTGTCTCTCTGAGGTTGCAGGATCAACTCCTGCAAGCTTCTCTGTGCTTGTATACTCCCTGGGACTTCATACTGGCATCCTCTAAAAGACATCTGGCCTTTGTAAAGCACATGGTTATGCTCCCTCACATCCAGAGTCAGGTCTCAGCTGTGGCCTCAGTACCTATGATTCTGACCTTGGCCCCAACTCCAAAGGACCCACTGTATCCTTCCCCAGCATCAACCTATGGAATCTGCCTCTCTGTTCAGATTCTCTAGAGTGAGAACCTGTTTGGCCCAGGATAGGTCAAATGTCCACTCCTGCTCCAATCATATACAGCCTAGCCTTGTCATATACATGGCTGCTCAGGTCCAGCAGACACTAGCGTTGGGGAGGGAGACACATACTAAGAAGCTAAGGTGCTTCTGGGGTGTGGAATGCTAATGCTCTGGAACACAAAGGGGGTAATCAAAGTAAGTCTCTATGTTTTACTCCTGCCCTCAACCACCCAATCTATATACCCTCCCCAGCCGCCATGCCGTACCCCACCTCCCAACCCACTTTTCCACCTCTTTCATAACCCCCTTGCCCCATCTGCCCACCCTCCCTCACCCTTCCCCTCCCTCTGAAAATTGATTTCCCACTGGGATATATTTATGTTCTATTTCACATTTCTGAATTCACTGAGGGCTTTGCAGCCAAATTCCCCTCCCACAGCGGAAGCAGATTTCCCTCCGTGAAAAATTCACAGCTTTACACCAAGGACAGTCCCAATCCCCAGGCCTGCGAAATATGGGAAGTCTTCTCTGCTGATAGGGTTCAGAGTTTCGCCTGTCTCTTTGGGATTCTTGAGTTTCTGTTCCCTGGGACCCTGCATCAGACCACACACTAACATCAGAGGGCTTCCAGTGGGGAGATGTTGGAGACGGAGTTCCTCCTGCTGTGAACGTTGCTGCTGGTGGGGATGGTGTGGGTGTAGGTGGGAAGGGGGATGAAGGGCATGAGTAGGAGTATGTGAATGAGGCAGGGAGCTGGACAGGAAGGGGCGATGGTGTGACTCTGGACCCCCGCTTCATGGTCCCAGAGAAATAAAACATGGCTGTTTCTATTGACCTGAGATCTCCCTCCCTCTGCCCACCAGTGGTGTAATTTTTCTGCTCCTCAGCTCCAAAAATGTGTGTGGGGCCTCTACCCAGTTTCTTTGTGACCTCTGACCCTTCTGAGTCCTTCTGTCGTCTTCCTCTTCTTATAGTGTCAGCAGTTGTAGCAGAAGTAGCAGCAGCCCCCGCCTCCTCTTCCTCCTCACCTGCTCCTTCTGTCCCAGTCCCACTGGCAGTGGTCAGGCCTGGCTTCTCTGTGACCTGAACCCTCTGCTCCCACTCCTGCGGAGACCCCAGCTCCTGGAGAGAAGTGGGCAGGGTTGAGACCCATTCTGGGGGTAATAAGGGGGTGGGGCAGGTAGATGGGGCAGGGGACCAAGGTGAGGTAATCTTACAGCCCGGAGGAGCTTCCACCTCAGGAGGTCCCGTTCCTTCTGCATCTCTGCCAGGTTGGCTTGTGTCTGCCGCAGCTGAAAGGCTGCCTCTTGGCGCTCCATATCTTGCTGTGCTGTGAGCTCCTTTAGGTCTGAGGCCAAGGCCTGTGTGGCGGACTTATGCAGTTTGGCGAAGTCCTGGAGCCAGTGTACCCTGCGCCCCTGTAACTGGCCCTGCTTGTGGGCAAAGCGCACGCCCAGGGCCAGGCTGCTCCAGGCACAGGCGTTTTTAGCCTCGCTGGACACTGCGCTGTCCTCCAGGATGGTCCTGAGCTTGTTCTCCACCTCCTCCCAGGACAGGGATAGATTCTCGATGTAGAACTCGGGGCCTTTCGTGTGCCCGGCCATCTTCTCATTGATGAAAGCTACCACCTTGTCATGCTGGAAACCACCACTAGGGTCCTCAGGTTTCAAGGCCATGATGACTGAAGGCCTTAGGGGTTTGGCTGGCCCTGTGGGGTGAATCAACCAGTTGCCCCCGCCTCTTCCCTTTAGACCCTCCCCACTCGATCTCTTCCCTTCGGATGGGCCCACCCCGCCCCCCTCCGCCCCCCTCCGCCCCCCTCACAAAGACCCCTGACTGGCTTGCCCTGCCCTAGTACACTTCTCACCAGACCTCGCCTTTCTAGCTGTGGTTAGAGGAGGGGCAGACGTATGGCGCCCACCTACCATACCAGTACCAGAAGAGAAAGCGTACCTCTCCCTCGAGGTGCTCCGAAGAAAGGAAGTCTCCAGGCCAACCCTCGAGGCTTTTACCCTGGGAGTGTTCCAACTTCCAGAGACAGTGGGGGTGGGAAGGAATGCATGAGGAAGGTCCTCCATCTCCTCCCCAGGACATAAGGGAACTTGCTACAATTTTGAAAGTCCTCGACGTGGGTGAAGAAACAGGAGGGGTCAGGAAAGACAGAACTGAGAAGGTGAAACACTCGTAATCAAGTATAAAAAGTTTCATTCTCCACTCTCCCCCCGCACCATAATGGTTTGTCCCACAGCAGGGGCCCCTCCCCTCCTTCGGTGGAATGTTCTAGAATGGGGGGAAAAGCTCCCTCCCCACCAGGAAGATTCTGTATCTATCTCCTGTTCCAGACATTCCTGAACTAGAATACGAAGGTCAGCATATTTTGTAAAGGGCCAGGTACTAATTATTTGAAGCTCTGTAAGCAAAAGATCTCTATCCCAACTACTTGTAGCATAAAACATGCATTAAAAATACTTGAAGAAATAGGATTGGACAGCGCGGATGGCTCAGCGGTTTAGCGCCGCCTTCAGCCCAGGATGTGATCCTGGAGACCCGGAATTGAGTCCCACGTCGGGCTTCCTGCATGGAGCCTGCTTCTCCCTCTGCCTGTGTCTCTGTCTCTCTCATCAATAAATAAATAAATCTAAAAAAATTAATTAAAATTAAAAAAAAGAAATAAGATTGGCTATATTCCAGTAAAACTTTATGTATAAAAACAGGCACTGGCAGGATTTGGCCTGTAGTTTAACAACTCTTGGTTTAGAGTCAATTTCTTTCATATCCCAAAGATATCCAAAATCCAAATGTTCACCCTTCCCCCCAAGAAATGATTTTCCCCCTATATTCCTATGTTCGGTTTAGAAACTTCAAAATCGTCAACAGCACTTGCCTTTAATAACATAGCAAATTGATCCCCAAGTCTTGTTGCTACTGTCTCAGAAACTTCTTTTGATATCCAGTCCCATTTAAAGAATGCCTGCATTGCCTCCTAAATAATCTCCCTAACTTTAATCTCTTTCTAACTTCTGTTTCCTATGATCATGCTACTTTCAAGCTTAAAAGTATTTGATGGCTTCCTGTGACACACTCCTTGGCCTAATATTAGAATTTCCTTTAGTCTACCTTTCTAATTTAATTCTCTTTATTCTCTTTTCTGTGCTATTATTTATTCACGGAAGGGACTGGCCATGTAGATACACTCATTTTGGGTTTTAATTTATTTTTCCCTTTGAAAAAATCAGAAACTCATTATTTATTATTTGGGAATTATGTTTTGTTTTGTGAACTCACACTGAAGTAGATTAACATTTCTTCTCTAAGTGTCTTGCATCAGATAGAAAAAAATAATGTACCAGGCATCAAAATACTACTTAAGAAGATGGATAAATCCCAGAGGTTTAAATCCTATTGTTTTAGCTCTCTTTTTAAACTGTTGTTTTTTTCCATTTCAATGTATGTATTTTATTTATTAGTCTTAAATGGAAAGGGTTCATGTTTTGGCTTGTTCTGCAGTGACTTCCTCTTTTTATAATTTTATTTATTTATTCATGAGAGAGAGAGAGAGAGAGAGGCAGAGAGAGGGAGAAGCAGGTTCCATTCAGGGAACCTGACGTGGGACTCTATCCCTGGTCTCTAGGATCACGCCCTGGGCTGAAGGCGGCACTAAACCGCTGAGCCACCCAGGCTACCCCTGCAGTGACTTCTGAAAGATCATTCAGGAGATAAATGTAGAAATTGAAATGGCAAGGAAAAAGGGGAGATACTGGAGTCAGGGAGACACATTAAGGATATGTCACAATAATTCCATATGTAAACTAAGGCAGTGGAAGTTAGAGTGGAGAGAACAGTGTAGAGAGCTCTTTGGTTGATAGAATTCATAGAAATGTCAGGGGCAGGGATGAGAAAATGAGTAAGGTAATTCCCAGGTTTCTGATACAGGACACTAGTAGATAGTGATGCTATAGACTTAGATGGAGAATGAAAAAGAAGCTGTTTGTGAGGGAGTTCACCTGTAGACATATTGATATTGAGATACCTGTAGGGCATCCTAAGAGAGATACCCCCACAGGCAGTTAGATATATGAGTCTAGTACTAGGACAGACATTAGGGCTGGAGACATAATATTGAAAAGTGGAAGTTGGGTTCTAAGTTGTGGTTGAAATAACCCAGGGAGAAGATAGCAATAAGGACAGGGTGCTGAGGACAGTTCTCTTACAACTCTCCACTCTCACTGATAGCTTTATAGCTGACCGGATTGCTCCTTTGCCTTCTATGCTTCTGGCCTCAGAACATTTCTTACCCTTTTTTATTCCTTCTATAGCACTGTAAACCTGGACTTCAAGTTGTGATCACTTGTATATGTATGCTATGATTATTCCACTTCTGCTTATAAATTCTTTTAGAAGATTTTCATTTTTTAAGTTGTTATTTAAATTTCAATTCATGAACATACAGTGTAATATTAGTTTCAGGTATACAATATAGTGATTCCATACTTCCATACAACACCCAGTGCTCATCACAAATGCACTCCTTAATCTCCAGCACCTATTTAACTTGTCGCCCTACCTACCTCCCTTCTTGTAACCATTAGTTTGTTCCCTAAAGTTAAGAGTTCATTTCTTGGTGTCTCTCTCTCTCTCTCTCTCCCCTATGATTATTTGTTTTGTTTCTTAAATTCCATGTATGAGTGAAATTACATGGTATTTGTCTTTCTCTGTTTTTGCTTAGTAAAATAATTTCTAGCTCTATTCATGTCATTGGAAATGACAAGATTTCATTATTTTTATGGCTAATATTCCTGTGTGTGTGTGTATGTGTGTGCGTATCACAGATTATTTATACATTCATCAGTCCATGGACATTTGGGCTATTTCCCTAATTTGACTATTGTAGATAATGCTGCTATGAACATCAGGGTGCATGTATCCCTCTGAATTAGTATTTTTGTGGGTTTTTTTTGGGGGAAATATCTAGTGGTATAATTGCTGAATCATAGGGTGGTTCTATTTTTAACTTTTGGAGGAACCTCCATACTGTTTTCCAGTGTTGGCTGCACCAGTTTGCATTCCCACCAGTAGTGCTAGAGGGTTCCTTTTTCTCCACATCCTTGCCAACACCTTTTGTTTCTTGTGTTGATGATTTCAGCCATTCTGACAGGTGTGTAGTTTTGATCTGTATTTCCCTGATGATGAGTGATGTCTACTGCTTATTTTTTAAATTGGATTATTCATTTTTTGAGTTTGATAAGATCTTTATAGATTTTGGATAATAACCCTTTATCAGATATGTCATTTGCAAATATCTTCTCCCATTCCAAAGGTTATCTTTTAGTTTTGTTGATTGTTTCCTTTGCTGTGCAGGAACTTTTTATTTTGATGAAGTCCTAATAGTTTATTTTTGCTTTTGTTTCCCTTGCCTCAGGAGACCTATCTTGTAAGAAGTTGCTGTGGCCGATGTCAAAGTGGTTAGTGCTGTGTTCTCCTGTAGGATTTTAATGGTTTCCTGTTTCAGATTTAGGTCTTTAATTATTTTGAATTTAGTTTTGCATCTGGTGTAAGAAAGTGGGCAAGTTTCATTCTTTTGCATGGTGTCCAGTTTTCCCAATACCATTTATGGGAGAGACTGTCTTTTTTCCCATTGAATATTCTTTCCTCCTTTGTTGAAAATTAATTGACCATGAAGTTGTGGGTTCATTTCTGGGTTTTCTATTCTGTTCTCTTGATGTATGTATCTATTTTGTGCCAGTACCATACTGTTTTAATCCATACAGCGTTGAGTTTTCAAATTTATTTTTGCAAGAGACAGAGCTCGAGAGCACATGCACAGGAGTGGGGGGGAGGGGCAGAGGGTGAAGTGGACTCCATGCTGAGCAGGGAGCCCTTTGCAGGACTCTACTCCTGTATCCTAGGATCATGACCTGAGCCAAAGGCAGATGCTTAATTGATTGAGCCATCCAGGTGTCCCATCAATATAACTTTGTAATATAACTTGGAGTCTAGGATTGAGATGCCTCCAAGTTTGCTTTTCTTTTTTTCTTTTTTAAAAAAAGATTTTATTTATTTATTCATGAGAGACACACACAGAGAGAGAAGCAGAGACACAGACAGAGGGAGAAGCAGGCTCCACTCAGGGAGCCCGACGTGGGACTCCATCCCAAGTCTCCAGGATCAGGCCCCAGGCTGAAGGCAGTGCTAAACCGCTGAGCCACCCGGGCTGCCCCTGCTTTTCTTTTTCAGGGTTGCTTTGGCTATTTGGGGTCTTTTGTGGTTCCAAACATATTTTAGGATTGTTCTAGCTCTGTGAAAAATGCTGTTGGTATTTTGGTAGGGATTGCATTAAATGTGTAGATTGCTTTGGGTAATATAGACATTTTAACAATGCTTATTATTCCATCCATGAGAATGGAATGCTTTTCCATTTCTTTGTATCCTTTTCAATTTCTTTCATCAGCTTTTTATAGTTTTCAGAGTACCAGTCTTTCTTCTCTTTAGTTAAGTTTATTCTTAGATATCATGTGGATTTTGGTGTAATTGTAAATGGGATTGATTCCTTAATTTCTCTATCTGTTACTTCATTATTGGTGTAGAGAGATGCAACAGATTTCTGTATGTTGTTTGTATCCTGCGACTTTACTAAATTAGTGTATCAGTTCTAGTAATTTTTTGGAAGAATCTTTTGGGTTTTCTATATAGAGGATCATGTTATCTGCAAATGGTGAAAGTTTGACTTCTTTGCTGAATTGGATGCATTTAATTTCTTTTTGTTGTCTGACTACTGTGGCCAGAATTTGCAGTACTATCTTAAATAACAGTGGTAAGAGTGGACATCTTGTACCTGACCTTAGGGTAAAAGCTCTCAGTTTTTTTTCCCATTGAGGATATTAGCTGTGGGTTTTTTGTTTCTTTTTTTGCATATGGCCTTTATTTTGTTGATGTTTCCTGTAAACCTACTTTGCTGAGAGTTTTTATCATGAATGGATGTTGTACTTTGTCATAGGCTTTTTCTGCATCTATTGAGAGGATCATATGGTCCTTATTGTTTCTTTTGTTAA
This sequence comes from Canis lupus dingo, assembly GCF_003254725.2. Classification (NCBI taxonomy): domain Eukaryota; kingdom Metazoa; phylum Chordata; class Mammalia; order Carnivora; family Canidae; genus Canis; species Canis lupus. The sequence goes on from NC_064281.1 coordinate 79,017,452, forward strand.
TGTGGTATATCAGATTGATTTGCAAATATTAAACCACTCTTGCAGCCCAGGAATAAATGTCACTTGATCGTGGTGAATGATTCTTTTAATGAACTTTGGATTTGGTTTGCTAGTATTTTACTGAGAATTTTTGCATCCATGTTCATTAGAGATATTGATCTATAGTTATCTTTTATACTGAAATCTTTATCTGGTTTAGGTATCAGGGTAATGCTGGCCTCATAGTATAAATATGTAACTTTTCCTTCTTTTTCTATTTTTTGGAATAGTTTGAGAAGTATACATATTAACTCTTCTTGAAACGTTTGGAAGAATTCTCCTGTGAAGCCACCTGCCCCTGGCCTTTCATTTATTAAGAGATTTTTTTTTTATGACTGATTCAATTTCTTTGCTGTTTTTCAGTCTGTTCAAGTTTTCTATTTCTTTCATTTCAATTTTGGTAGTTTATGTTTCTAGGAATTTATCCATTTCTTTCAGTTTGTTTAATTTGTTGGCATATCATTTTTCACAATATTTTCTTATAATTGTATTTCTGTGCTGTTAGATATTATTTTTTTCTCTATCATTTGTGATTTTATTTGTTTGGGCCTTTTTTCTTTTCTTTTCTTTTTCTTTTTTTTTGACTTTATTTTTTTATTGAAGTTCAATTTGACAACATATAGTATAACACCCAGTGCTCATCCCATCATGTGCCCTCCTCAGTGTCTTTTCTTTTTTATGTCGTTCTAGATTTTTATCAGTTTTATTGATTTTTTTCTACAGGACCAGCTCCTTGTTTCATTGATCTGTTCCTTTTTTTAAAGTTTGTATATAATTTATTTCTGCTTTACTGTCATCTTTTTATTTTAATAAGATATATATTTATTATATAGTATTTTATTATAATTATTATGTGTTATAGTCTTTACTATTTCCTTCCTTCTGCTGGCTTTAGTTTTCATTTATTGTTCCTTTTCTAGCTCCTTCAGGTATAATGTTAGCGTGCATATTTGAGATTTTTCTTTCTTCTTGAAGTAGGTCTGTGTTGCTATAAACTTCCCTCTTCGGAATACTTTTGCTGCATCCCAAAGTTTTTGGACCATTGTGTTTTCATTTCCATTTCTTTCCATGTATTTTTTAAATTTCTCCTTTGATTTCCTGGTTGACCCCATTGTTTAGTAGTATGTTGTTTAACCTCCAGGAATTTTGGTCTTTCAAAATGTTTTTCTTGTGGTTAAGTTTCATAGCATTGTGGTCAGAAATTGTGCACAGCATGATATCAGTCTTTTTGTTGAGGCCTAACCTAATATGTGTGTATTCTGGATTAAGTCCCATGTGCACTTGAAAAGAATGTATATTCTGCTCTTTTATGATGGAATATTCTAAATATATCTGTTAAATGCATCTATTCCAGTGTGTCATTAAAAGCCATTGTTTTCTTGTAGGTTTTCTGTTTAATCTGTCCATTCATGTAAGTTGGGTGTCAAAGACCCTTACTATTATTGAATTATTATCGATTAGTTCCTTTTATGATTGTTATTAGTTGTTTTACATATTTGGGTGCTCTCATGTTGGGTGCATAAATATTTACAATAGTTAGATCTTCTTGTTGGATTGTGCCCTTTATTATGATATAGTGTGCTTCTTCATCTCTCTTTTTTAAAGATTTTATTTATTTATTCATGAGAGACACACACACACACAGAGAGAGAGAGAGAGAGAGGCAGAGACATAGGCAGAGGGAGAAGCAGGCTCCATGCAGGGAGCCCGTTGTGGGACTTGATCCCGGGACTCCAGGATCACTCCCTGGGCTGAAGGCAGATGCTTAATTGCTGAGCCACCCAGACATCCCCTTCATCTTTTCTTAAAGTCTTCATTTTAAAGTCTGGTTTTTCCAGTATAAGTTTTGCCACTCCAGCTTTCTTTTGATATCCACTTGTATGATAAATATTTCTTCATCCCTTTACTTTAAATCTGCAAGTATCATCAGAAAAGACCCCGAATAGCCAGGGGAATATTAAAAAAGAAAACCATAGCTGGGGGCATCACAATGCCAGATTTCACGTTGTACTACAAACCTGTGGTCATCAAGACAGTGTGGTACTGGTACAAAAACAGACACATATATCAATGGAACAGAATAGAGAATCCAGAAGTGGACCCTCAACTTTATGGTCAACTAATATTCAACAAAACAGGAAAGACTATCCACTGGACAAAAGACAGTGTCTTTAATAAATGGTGCTGGGAAATTGGACATCCACATGCAGAAGAATGAAACTAGACCATTCTCTTACACCATACACAAAGATAAACTCAAAATGGATGAAAGAGGGATCCCTGGGTGGTGCAGCGGTTTGGTGCCTGCCTTCGGCCCAGGGCGCAATCCTGGAGACCCGGGATCGAATCCCACGTCGGGCTCCCGGTGCATGGAGCCTGCTTCTCCCTCTGCCTCTGTCTCTGCCTCTCTCTCTCTCTCTCTCTCTGTGTGACTATCATAAATAAATAAAAAATTTAAAAAAAATGGATGAAAGATCTGGATGAGACAAGGTTCCATCAAAATCCTAGAGGAGAACACAGGCAACACTCTTTTTGAACTTGGCCACAGCAACTTTTTGCAAGATACATCCATGAAGGCAAGAGAAACAAAAGCAAAAATGAATTATTGGGACTTCATCAAGAGAAGAAGCTTCTGCACAACAAAAGAAACAGTCAACAAAACTAAAAGACAACCTGCAGAATGGGAGAAGATATTTGCAAATGACCTATCAGATAAAGGGCTAGTTTCCAAGATCTATAAAGAACTTATTAAACTCAACAGCAAAGAAGCCAACAATTCAATCATGAAGTGAGCAAAAGACATGAACAGAAATCTCACAGAGGAAGACATACACAAGGCCAACATGCACATGAGAAAATGCTCCGCATCACTGGCCATGAGGGAAATACAAATCAAAACCACAATGAGATACCACCTCCCACCAGTGAGAATGGTGAACATTAACAAGACAGGAAACAACAAATGTTGTAGAGGATGTGGAGAAAGGGGAACCCTCTTGTACTGTTGGTGAGAATGTGAACTGGGACAGCCACTCTGGAAAACTGTGTGGAGGTTCCTCAAAGAGTTAAAAATAGATCTGTCCTATGACCCAGCAATCGCACTGCTGGGGATTTACCCCAAAGATATAGATGCAGTGAATCACCAGAACACCTGCACCCTGATGTTTCTAGCAGCAATGTCCACAATAGCCAAACTGTGGAAGGAGCCTCAGTGTCCATCAAAAGATGAATGGATAAAGAAGATGTGGTCTATGTATACAATGGAATATTACTCAGCCATTAGAAACAATAAATACCCACCATATGCTTCGACGTGGATGGAACTGGAGGGTATTATGCTGAGTGAAATGAGTCAATAGGAAAAGCACAAATATTATATGGTCTCATATATTAGGGAATATAAAAATTAGTGAAAGGGAATAAATGGAAAGGAGAGAAAATGAGTGAAAATATCAGTGAGGGTGACAAAATATGAGACACCTAACTCTGGGAAACAAACAAGGGGTAGTGGAAAGGGAGGTGGGCGGGGGGTTGTGGTGACTGGGGATGGACAGAGTGGGGCACTTGGCGGGATGAGCATTGGGTGTTATGCTATATGTTGGCAAATTGAACTCCAATAAAAAATTTAAAAAATAAATCTGCAAGTATCATTAAGTCTAAAATGAGCCTCTTGTAGACAGCATATAGATGGGTCTTTTTTTTTTTTTAACCCATTCTAATACTCTATGTCTTTTGATTGGAGAATTCAATCCATTTTCAGAGTCACTACTGATAGGTATGTATTTTGTACCATTTTATTATTTTGTTGTTTCTGGAGATTTTCTCTGCTCCTTTCATGTCTTTGTCACTTTTGGTCTTACCTTTCCACCCAAAGAGTCTCCTTTAATATTTCTTGCAGGAATGGTTTACTGTTCACATACTCCTTTAGTTTTTGTCTAGGAATCTCTTCATTTCTCCTTCTATTCTGAATGATAGCTTTGCTAGAAAGTACTCTTGATTGCAGATTTTTCCCATTCAGCAATTTGAATATATTATGCCACTCTCTTCTTGTTTGCCACATTTTTGTTCAGAAATCTCCTTTGTAAGTCAAGGATTTCTTTTGTCTTGCTGCTTTTAAGAATTTTTCTTGATCACTGTATTTCATAAATTTAATTCCAATGTGTCTTGGTGTTGGCTTGCTTTTGTTGATTTTGATGGGAGTTCTCTGTGCATCCCGAATGTGGATATCTGTTTCCTTCCCCAGGCTAGGGAAGTTTTCAGCTACTATTTCCTCAATACATTTTCTGCTCCTTTTTCTCTCTTCTTCTGGTACTCTTATGACACGAATGTTACTGTGTTTGATGGAGTCACTGAGTTGCCTAAGTCTATTCTCATGTTCCATAATTCTTCTTTCTCTCTTTTGTTTGACTTTCTTATTTTCCATTATTTTATCTTCTATATCACTGGTTTGTCCCTCTGCTTCTTCCATTCTACTGTTCATCGAGGCAAGCCTATTTCCAATCTCAGCTATTATATATTTCATCTCTAATAAGTCAATCGGAGAAAGACAACCATCATATGGTTTTACTCTTATATGGAATATAAGAGATATAAGAAAGGGACTATAAGGGAAAGGAGGGAAACTGAGTGGGGAAAAATTAGAGAGGAAGACAAACCAAAAAAGACTCCTAACTCTGGGAAACAAACAAAAGGTTGCAGAAGGGGAGGGGCTGGGGGAATAGGGTGAATGGGTGATGGGCATTAAGGAGGGCACTTGAAGGGATGAGCACTGGGTGTTACACGATATGTTGGCAAATTGAATTTAAATAAAAAAATAAATTCACCTCTGATTTTTGTTAACTCTTTTATCTCTGTGGTAATGGTCTCCCTGATGTCTTCCACTCTTTTCTCAAGTCCAGCAAGTATCCTTATAATTGTTGCTTTAAATTCTCCACCAGGCATGATACTTATAGCTGTTTTACTTAGATCTCTGTCTGTGGCTTTATCTTCTTGTTTCATTTGGGATGAATTTCTCTGTCATGGCATTTTGTCTAAGACTCTGTCTTCTCTGTGTTAGAAAAGCCAGTTATGTTTCCTGCATCTGAGAGTAATGGCTTTATGAAGAAGAGCTCATGTAATGCCCAGGGCCTGGCTCATCAGGGTGTGTTTCCCAATGTATACTGCCTGTGCTCTGCTATTGTATTCTGGCTGCTTTCCTTAAGACAAGAAATATGCAGAGGCTCTTCTTGCCTGTACTTGGCAGTGTTTGGTCCTTGGCCAGAATATGGTGACTTTTAACTAGATGTGCTCTGGTTTGCTTGTTAAATGAGGCCTGACACTACTTACACTAGAACTGAAGCCCTGCAGAACTCTCTGGGAAGGAGGTGTGGTGTGAGCTTGAGTTTCTGCTGGTCTTCTGGGAAAGGAGCCTGCTGCACCAGGACTGAGGCAAGCTTGACTGAGGAGAGCAGTTCCCTTGAGTGTAAGGCGGTGGGGTTGCTGTAAGCAAGTTAGATAGTTGGTGTTGGTGCTGTGCTGCTTTCTGCAGGTGGCTCTGTGTTTATGCTGAGAGGCTGGGGAGGGAAATGGCACCAGCCAGCTCCTTTGTCCCTAAAGAGGCATCTCCATGCACCCTGCCTCTCAGAGCTGTGCTCCAAAAAGAGCAAATATCTCCTTCACTGTGTCTCAGGCAATTTTCAGAGTATTGTTTCCACACTGCCCACCCCCAGGTTATTATCCTGCCTTCTCTCCAGGAGCTAAGCAGTGTCCTCTCAGATCTATCCTAGCCAAGCCCACTGACCTTTAAAACTACAGGCTTTAAGCCTTGCTGGTTGCAAGAACTCACAAAAATCAGCACCTCTTGTTTTTTCCAGCCAGTGGTTTTAGGGAAATGTTCTTGTGAGTTTCCCTGTGTGATCTACCTTCACCCTTTTCTGTGACCACAGCTCCCTCCTCCCTACAGCTGCTGCAATCTATTTCTCCCCTAAACCATGTATCTGCATTTTCTACCTTCTTCACTGTGGCTTCTTCTCTCTTTTTAGTTGTGGAGTTTGTCTTATAAATATTCCAGTTAATTTCTGGAGTATTCAAAATGATTTGATAGTTATCTAGTTGTGTTCATGGGGCAAGACATGAACACAACTAGGGGTCCTTCTACTCTGTCATCATCTCTTCTCCTGCTAGTAAGTCATTTCTTTTGGACAAATGATTGGAGAAGGGATAAAATGAAGACAGAGAAACCTGTTAGGATGCTAATTTGATCTTGCATGCAAAACAGGGTAACAGTCCTGTGGCAGGATTTAGGATAGATAGCAAATAAAGAAAGAATTTTGAAGCAGAATTAGCACAACTTCTTAACCAATTGTATATAGGGAATAAGTATGAGGAAGTGGGGTGGAAGATGATTTTGAGGCATCTGACTTGAGAAACTAGATGGTGTGGTTAGTGATGCCTCTAATCTTAATAGATATTATATGAGGAAGAATAGATTGTAGGGAAGAGATAATAACCTCAGTTTGGGACTGACAAGTGCCTTCATGACAATTGTATGGATATACTTGGCTAGATCTTAGGAGAGAGGACAGAACTGAAAAAATATTATAGACTTGGATGCCTTCAGCACTTAGTTTGTGGTTGAAATTTAGTGCTAGAACACAGTGCTGGAGATGAATGTTGAAGGGAGAAGAGAACACAAACAAAACAGAGTAAGGAATCATGAGGCCTGGGGGAAGATGGGAAACATTTTTGGAAATAGGGTGAAGAAGAAAAGACAGTAATATAGTAATAAGGAATGATCAGAGAAGTAGGCAATCATAAGAGAGGAATCTTAGTAGTAAGAAGAGATCAAGAAAGTTGAAGGAAAGTTTCAAGTTTAAAATAATGCACAGAGGTCAGATAGGACGAGGGTGAACAAGAGGTCATTGGATTTGTCTAATAAGATATCCTTAATGAGATTAGTGATAGAAATTCAATAGAATGATGGAGCAGAAGCCAAAGGATAGTGGGCCATAGAGTGATGTTAGAGCAGCATGCAGATATTTTGAATGTTGAAATGTCTTTCAAGATCTTTGACAGTGACAGGTATAGTGAGTAGGCAGGAATCAAAAAGCAAATCTTGGAGTCATAGGGTATGACAGCTTATTTGCTAAGACAGATAACATATAATTCCAACACAAAGACAAGGAGAATACTTTGGCATCTACTGTATGGGGAGGAAGATAACCATATATAAAGAAAACTGCTTTTGTAGAGTTTGAAATGTAACTCATGCAATAAAGCAAAACCTTTGTAAATACTAAAAGAATAATTACAAAACAACATATTGCCCAATATAAAAACATCAGTGTGATCTAAATAAGAAGCAGTGAAGAAGTAAGAAATAGGTATTAGTGAAATTGGTTGAGGAAGACTTTCTGGAGGAGGGTTTTTTGTTTTTAACAGAAACAACAGGGTTCTCTGTAGATTTCTGAAGAGCATTTTGGCTATGATATGATGTGAAGCAGATTGACTCTCTTTTTAAAAAGATTTTATTTATTTATTTACTTATTTATTTGAGAGAGAGAGAGAGAGAGAGAGAGCACAAGCAGGGGGAGTGGTAGAGGGAGAGGGAGAAGCAGACTCCCCACCAAGCAAGGGAGCCTGATGCAGGGCTTGATCCCAGGACCCTGGGATCATGACCAGAGCTGAAGGCAGGTACTTAACCAACAGAACCACCCAGGCACCTCACAGATTCACTCTCTTAAAATTGTCTTCAACCAAACAATAAAGCAGGGGTCACTCATACCATGGTGAGGATGATGGTCATGGCAGGGAATGTTTTGAATTTATCTTGATTATTCCCTTACCTTTACCACATCTCAGTCATTGGCAGACAGAGTTTTAACTAGCTATTTGTACCCATAGGTGGCAGATTGCAATTACTTTCTTTAAGAATGGTTACTTGAACTTGCTGCTGGAAAGATCCATAATTCTCCATTATCTATGAGGGGATTATCATATATATACAATTTTTTCTTGAGTAGGTTTCTGACTTAAATGCTCAACCCCAAATAAATTATGCTTTGTTTTGAATTCAGGATGTGTGATATTTTGATGATAAAATTATGTCTTAAGCAAGTCGATTTTAGAATATATATAATTTCTATTGTAATTTGGTTCATTGGCTGCTTTCTTTTTATTTATTTTTTTTGCTTTTTTTTTGCTTTCTTTTTAAATAACAACAAAACCCAAAATATATTCATTTAAATTACAGTTTGGGAGTCAGTAGATAGTGTATTAATAATGGTGATGATGTTAAAAATGGTTGATTTTTATTAATCACTTACCATGAGCCAGGTACTGTGCTAAATGTTTTAAATGAACTACCTCATTGTTGGAAGACAGTTCTCTGTTAGTCTCTTGGAGTTCTGCATGTTTTATGAGCAGAGGCACTCACTATCCCTTTTCCCAGATTACTTTTTCAGGCATATGTATATAGAGAGAACAATCACAAAAGCTGGAAAATAGTGTCTTTCACCAGAGCAAAGGGCAGCTTTGCTTACAGCCTTGGAAAATATAGATAGTGGCTCCCTTTGGAGCAAAGGGCAGACATGCTTATGACCCATTATAAAAGATTTGTGTTTTTTAAACTTGGGATTCTTCTCCTTTAATGCAACCCACTGCTTGTGCAGGTGTAATCTGGCCCTCTTTGTGTTGTCCTATAGGAATTGTTAGGGAAGTATCACAGATGCTGATACTTTGGCTGCTTTCATTGCTGTGAATAATTAACTGTCTACTGTTTCCAACCCAGTAGTCTCTTGTCTTCTACCAATACCCGTGAAAATGGTAGCCCAATTTTTTAGCTTGCAAGTATGGAAAAATCACAGATCCTCAGCTCTTACAATTCTTAACACTTGTGTAATATAATAACAGTTTATAGATAACCCTTCTTTAATTTCATTTTACATATGGAAAAATGAAGCTCAGTGACCTGTCCAGAGATCCATAGTTAGGATATAAGAGAGCTGGGATTTGAACCCAAAATTCTTTTTCTTCAGAGGCCATATTCTCAAGCAGTGAGCTACTCAGGTCCAGTTCAGTTCAAGTCTGTGAGTTAACCTTTTCTCTGAATGCATCATGAACCATAAAGAGATTATATTTGAATAATCCTGGGTTGGAGATAATCAGTGCCATGCCAAAGGCTGCGTGTTCATGTCAGCAGGAGAGAACAGTATTATCTGTTTATACCTTCAATAAATCCTTGTTTGTTTATTAATCAAGTTTCTGCCTAATGGAAAAAAATGTACATAAACTCCAACCTATTATAGTGACATTCTTATAGACTAGAGATATCATCTATGAATGATGACAATTTTTGTTAAAATAATAAAAAAGTAAAAAAAAACCCTAAACTATTTACAACTCTAGATAAGATTATTATTTTCTTGTAGACCAAAAAGGGCAAAAGTAAGATTTTTAAAAAGATCCTGTGTTTCCCCAACTGACCATAGCACAGATATTTTTGTTGTTGTTGTTTTTTTTTTTTTGAGGTCTCCCCCATGGAGCAAGTCCCTTTTTTAAAAATTTGAATTCGAAGATCATTAACATCCAGTGTTATATTACTTCCAAGTGTACAATATGGTGATTCAATAATTCTATATATTACTCAGTGCTCATCAATATAAGTATACTCTTAATTTCCTTCACCAATTTCATCCATCCTCCCACCCAACTTCCCAATTTCATCCATCCTCCCACCCAATTTACTTCACCAATTTCATCCATTCTCCCACCCAACTTCATCCATCCTCCCACCCAACTTCCCTCCAACCCACCCAAACTTCCCATTTGTTCTCTATAGTTAAGAGTATGTTTTTTGGTTTGTCTCTTTTTCCCCCTTTTTTTCATTTGTTTTATTTTTATTTTTATTGCAGCATTATTTACATGGCACAGATATTTTTTATGATTGTATTAAGTTTATATCTGCTTTACCATATATATCAGCATGGCACATAGCAGATGTTCAATAAATGTCATTTGAATGTATCTAAAAGGCTGTAGCTCTTCATAAAATGATAATATTAAGAAACTGATCAGGGCTTTGGGCCTCCTGCTCTTTTATTAAGGCTTTCATTTTTAGAGATGTTTGATTCACAGCAAAATTTGAGAGGAAGGTACAGAAGTTCCCCATATACCTCCTGCCCCCACACATGCATAGCCCATTATCAGCATCCACTGCCAGAATGAACATTTGCTATAATTGATTAACCAACATTGACACATCATTTTCACCTAAAGTCCATAGATTTCTTTTTTTTTAAAGTCCATAGATTTCATTGTGGTTTATTCCTGCTGTACATTCTATAGATTTGGACAAATTTATAATGGCACATATCCATCATTAGAGTATCATACAGAGTATTTTCACTGCCTTTAAAATCCTCTATGTTTCACCTATTACTCCTTCCTCCCAACCCTTGGCAACTACTGATATTTTTAGTGTCTCCATAATTTTGCCTTTTCAAAATATTATATAGTTGGATCCTACAGTATGTGGCTTTTTCAGTTGGCTTCCTTTACTTAGTAATATGCATTTAAGTTTCCTCCATATCTTTTCATGGCTTGGAAGCTTATTTATTTTTAGCATTTAATAATATTCCATTGTGTGGATATACCATAATTTATTTACATATTCATCTACTAAGGGATATCATGGTTGCTTCCAAATTTTGGCAATTATGAACAAAACTTCTATAAACATCTGTGTGTAGGCTTTTGTGTGGACATAATTTTTCCCCTCTTTTGGGTAGATACCAAAGAACACAAATGCTAGATTGTACGGTAAGGGTATATTTGGTTTTGTTAAAAAACTGCCAAACCATCTTCCAAGTGGCTGTACGATTTTGCATTCCCATTAGCAATGAATGAGAGTTCCTGTTTCACTACATCCTCACTAGCATTTGGTATTCTCAGTGTTCCGGATTTTGGCCATTCTTTTTTTTTTTTTTTTTAAAGATTTTTTAAAAATTTACTTATGAAAGACACACACAGAGAGAGAGAGAGAGAGAGAGAGAGAGAGAGAGAGGCAGAGACACAGGCAGAGGGAGAAACATGCAGGGAGAGACACATACAGGGAGCCTGACGTGAGACTCAATCCCAGGACCCCAGGATCAGGCCCTGGGCTGAAAGCAGCACTAAACCGCTAAGCCACCTGGGCTGCCCTGAATTTTGGCCATTCTAATAGGTGTGCAGTTTGTTTTCATTTGCTCATGTTTGTTTTCATTTGCATTTCCCTGGTAACATATGATATACATCTTTTCCAATGTCTATTTGCCATTTGCATGTCTTATCTTCTTTGATGAAATTTCTGTTAAGGTCTTTGACCTATTTTAATTTTTTTTTCATTTTCTTATTGTTGAATTTTAAGAATTCTTTATATATTTTGGGTAATAGTCCTTTATTAGATGTGTCATCTATTAATATTTTCTCTGTCTGTGTCTTGTTTTCTAATTCTCCTGACATTGACTTTTGTAGAGCAGAAGTTTTTAATTTTATTAACTTTAAGTTATTTTTTTTCATAGATCATGTCCATGATGTTTTAATTAAAAAGTCATTGCCATATCCAGGGTCATCTAGGTTTTCTCCTGTGTTATTTTCTAAAATTTTTATGGTTTTGCATTTTACATTTAGTTCTGTGATCCAATTTGAAATTAATTTTCATAATAGGTGTAAAGATCTGTGTCTAGATTAATTTTTTTTTGTTTGGATGCCCAGTTGTTCCAGTACCATTTGCCTATTTTTACTTTTTATTATTTTATTTTATTTTATTTTTAGAAGATTTATTTATTTATATGATAGGAGAGAGAGGGTAGAGGGAGAGTGAGAAGATAATCTCAAGTAGATTCCCTATTGAGTACAGAGCCCAACATGGGACTCTTTCTCAGGACTCTGAGATCATGACCTAAGTTGAAACCAAGAGGCAGATGCTTAACCAGTAAGCCATCCAGGCATCCCAGTACCATCCATTGAAAAGACATTCTTTGTTCCATTGTGTTGCCTTTGCTTCTTTGTCAAATATAAGTTGACTATATCTATGTAGGGCAGAAATAACCATAGCTCTAATTACAGAATTTCTCATAAGTTTTCACTATCAAATCTTTAATGTGGCAATATTTACCACTGGGAAAGAAGTTTGAAGTGTCTTATAGTTTAGAAGATGAGTACAGCTGTTCTATGTAGCTATGTAGCTACCTTATGGTCAGAGATGATCTCATTAGCATTTTGTTTTCTATCTTCCTGTCTGTTGAAATGGAAAACTGTTCTGTGTTGTTTTGATGTTGTTTCTTATTTCTAGGCAAGGTCCAAATGGAAAGGTAAACATTATTGAAATATAGAGAGCACAAATAAAGTTTTAAACACCCAGTTAAGCCATTTTGCTATTTCTCTGTTCCTACAGAAACTCGACATATTGCATGAAGGTGTCAATGTCCTTGACTGTTGCAGAGAATGAATCAGGCCTGTGCTACAATAGTAGGATACGCTATTTAGAAAAATCCGAAGTCACTAAAAGAAAGGAGATCTCCTGTCCAGACATGGATGACTTTAAAAAGTCCGATCAGGAGCCTGATGTTGTGTGGTACAAGGTAACTCAGCATGGTGTCAATTACTTTTCTTTGTTTCTTAATCTTAAGTCAATAGCTGGCTTGGGGATAGAAAAAGGGAGAAATTTTATTTCTAGTTTTTGGTATTAAATATTTCATTGAGAAAAATGAACAGATCCACATTTAAATAATTCAGAGCCATGATTTCTGTATATTACTGTTTTTTATTTTTTAAAGGTTTTTTAATTTATTTATTCATGAGACACACACACAGAGAAAGAGAGAGAGAGAGAGGCAGAGACACAGGCAGAGGGAGAAGCAGGCTCCATGCAGGGAGCCCGATGTGGTACTTGATCCCAGGACTCCAGGATCACACCCTGGGCCAAAGGCAGGATCTAAACTGCTGAGCCACCCAGGCATCCCATATTACTGGTTTTAATGGACTTCCATCAGCAGATGTCACAATCAATCCCATATTATCCAACTACAAAAATAATTAAAAACTCCCCCTCTCAAACTTACGAGAGCAAGTGGGAAGAAGAGTAAAGATTTCAATAACACATGAAAGAAAGTATTCAAGGGACATAGAAAAATTATTTACTGTTAGGAGCAAAGGCCCATTATTACAAGTACTACTTCCCAACAAAAGAGGAAGCTATAAATTACTACTCCTGGGCCTACAGTGGCAATGAGAAAGAGCAGTGTCACTGGAACCTGGCAGTAATGAAATGGGCCTGACAAAAGCTGTGGCCTTAAAAGAACATATGAACTGTGACAGATAAAGAAGGATTGAGTGGGAAAAATACCCTAACCCTTCTTAACTCCTGCCTTCTGGTTTCCTGCTAGCACCCATTAAAAACTTAAGCAGAAGTCAGAGGGCAAATCCAGGAGATAGAATCAGAAGTCTTCAGGTTCCCTGGGAATAGATTAGGTCAGACAGGGCAGAGATTAGATCTAGAAAAAGCAGAGAAGTAACCACACAACGTTCTAGCTGTGACATTCCCCCTGCTAGCCTGGGGCCCCATGGTTCTATAAGATAACTAACTGTACCCTCTGCCAACTCTAAGCGATGGTAGTTGACACATGCCTCCAGTCTCCGGGAGTCACTAATGGAGGAAGTGCCCCCGGGGGAGAGCACCACACATGGCGGGCTGAGCACGGTAAAGGGCTGGAGCACCCATCCATTGGGGCCTCGGGAGAAGTCGATTGGTTGGAGGGCGGCTCTGGACAGAGGGGGCTGTGCCCTACTGCCTTCAGGAGCCAAGACCCCCGGAGCACCATTCAAGCAGCACAGGCCCTGGATCCCAGGGTGCCAGCAGACACAGCCCAGGATCCTCCCCGCCCCCACCCCGGGACAGGCAGAGGTGGGGAGGGCCCAGGACAGTGAGGACTCCCCTGCTTCCAGGTGCCCCCGAGCTGTACAGATCAGCACCCCCCTCCCCCCTCCCCCTCCCCGGAGCATCCAGGCCAGTGTGGACTGGGAGACTGCAGGAGTTACTGCAGGGAGCTGACTCCAGAGCTGCAAATCTGGATGCCACCATTGTTGTTTTTCCTCCTTGTTTCACCCTATGCCTGGGAGAGGTGGGGCCACCAGGGAACAGGGGCCTCACAGGATAAACAGCTCCTAAGGAGCTTGGCACCTGGCAGGGGGTGGGGCAGCTACCCCAGGTGCACACACCTAGGAATCAGCACAGCAAGCCCTTCCCTCAGAAGACCAGTTGGAAGAACCAGGGAAGAGCAAGCTCTTGAACAAGCAGCACTGGAAAGCTCCAGGGGAAGTCGAGGGATTTACAGTATATTGAACTAGAGGGTACCCCTCCTTTTTTTTCTTCCTTGTTCCAGTACAACTCGCTTTTGTATCAGAAGGTAAATTTCCAATTTTTTCCTCTTTTCCCACCTTAACTACAATAATTCACCACCTCTTCATTTTTAAGATTCTTCCTTTTTGACTTTGATATTTCTACAGCTACAGGTCCTAGATATACTTTCCACTTCTAGATTCCATTCATCATACTCAACTTAATTGAGGGAGATATACAGATATTTTTGTTTTGTTTTGTGTTTTTTTGTTTTCTCGGCCTCATTTTGTTCTACAATGGTGGAAGTTAATACATTCTGAAACATGGCCAGTATGCACCCAGAACCAAGTGGTATACTGTGCTAGTTCATTCTGTGAGATTCCTCAGTCCCATTCTGCCCCCCTCTTTTATCTCATTTATGTTTTGGTGTTCAATGTTTGGGCCCTCTACAAGTACTTCTGGTTTATATAAATTGGGGACTGAGCATCTTCTAATATACAGAACTTAATATACTAAGAAACAAGAGGATCACCCTCTAGAACCCCTCGGGTAGACTACATTCTCCCTCTACTACAACTTCTTCACCACCACCATTTCCCAATAATCCCTTTTTTTTCCCCCTCTCCGTTTTTTTCTTTTTTCTTTTCTTTTCTTTTTTCTTTTCTTCTTCTTTGGGATTCCTGGCCTTTTATTTTTTACTACTTTGTTTTAAAATTTGTTTTTCACTTTAGTGGTCCTTTTGTTTATTTCGTTCTCATCTTGGTTTTAAATTTCTGGTCTCTGACCTCGGCAGAATCATCTACATGAAATATACTTAGGTTGTGGTTGATATTCTTGACGCAGCCCGCTCATATAGCCACTCTGCACTGAGCAAAAACACTAGAAAGAAGAACTTGCCACAAAAGAAACAATCAGAAACAGTACTCTCTGCCACAGAGTTACAGAATTTGGATTACAATGCGATGGAAAAGAGCCAATTCAGAAGCACAATTATAAAGCTAATGGTGACTCTGGAAAAAAAGCATAAAGGATTCAAGAGACTTGATGACTGCAGAATTTAGATCTAATCAGGGCAAAATTAAAAATCAATTAAATGAGTTGCAATCCAAACTGGAGGTCCTAACGACGAGGGTTAATGAGGTAGAAGAACAAAGTGAATGACGTAAAAGACAAGTTGAAGACAAGGAAGGAAGCTGAGGAAAAAAGATAAAAACAAAAGACAATGAGGAAAGGTTGAGAGAAATAAATGACAGCCTCAGAAAGAAAAATCTACGTATAATTGAGGTTCCAGAGGGTGCCGAGAGTGCCAGAGGGCCAGAAAGCATATTTGAACAAATCATAGCTGAGAATTTCCCTAATTTGGGGAGGGAAACAGGCATTCAGATCCAGGAGATGGTCCCACCTAAAATCAATAAAAACCGTTCAACAGCTCAACATTTAATAGTGAAACTTGCAGATTCCAAAGATAAAGTGAAAATCCTTAAAGGAGCAAGAGATAAGAGATCCCTAGCTTATATGGGGAGAAATATTAGATTAACAGCAGACCTCTCCACAGAGACCTGGCAGGCCAGAAGGGCTGGCAGTATATATTCAAGGTCCTAAATGAGAAGAACATGCAGCCAAGAATACTTTATCCGGCGAGGCTCTCACTCAGAATAGAAGGAGAGATAAAGAGCTTCAAGATAGGCAGAAACTGAAAGAATATGTGACCACCCAGCAGGCTCTACAAGAAATACTAAGGGGGACTCTGTAAAAGAAAGAGACATCCAAGGAAATAATCCACAAAAACAGAGACTGAATAGATATTATGATGACACTAAATTCTTATCTTTCAAGAGTAACTCTAAACGTGAATGGGCTAAAAGATCTGATCAAAAGACGCAGGGTTTCAGACTAGATAAACAAGCAAAACCATATACTTGCTGTCTACAAGAGACTCATTTCATTTATTTATTTATTTATTTATTTATTTATTTATTTATTTATTTATCTATTTATTTATTATTTTTATTTATTTATTCATGAGAGACACAGACACACACACACACACACAGAGAGAGGCAGAGACACAGGCAGAGGGAGAAGCAGGCTCCATGCAGGGAGCCTGACGTGGGACTCGATCACCGGTCTCCAGGATCACACCCAGGGATGAAGGCCACACTAAATCACTGAGCCACCAGGGCTGCCTAAGAAACTCATTTTAGACCTAAGGACACCTACCACCTGAAAATCAAAGGGTGAAGAACCATTTACCATTCAAATGGTCCTCAAAAGAAAGCAGGGGTAGCCATCCTTATATCAGATAAATTAAAGTTTATCCCTAAGACTGTAATAAGAGATGAAGAGGGACACTATGTCATACTGAAAGGATCTATCCAATAAGAGGACCTAACAATCATGAATATTTATGCTCCTAATGTGGGAGTTGCCAAGTATATAAATCAATTAATAACCAAAGTAAAGGCATACTTGGATAACATACTAATACTGGGAGACTTCAACATGGCACTTTCTGCAAATGACAGATATTCTAGGCACAACATCTCCAAAGAAACAAGCGCTTTATTTTTTTGTTTTGTTTTTTTTTATAATAAATTTATTTTTTATTGGTGTTCAATTTACCAACATACAGAATAACACCCAGGGCTCATCCCGTCAAGTGCACCCCTCAGTGCCCATCACCCATTAATCCCCACCCCCGCCCTCCTCCCCTTCTACCACCCCTAGTTCGTTTCCCAGAGTAAGGAGTCTTTATGTTCTGTCTCCCTTTCTGATATTTCCCACACACTTCTTCTCCCTTCCCTTATATTCCCTTTCACTATTATTTATATTCCCCAAATGAATGAGAACATACAATGTTTGTCCTTCTCCGATTGACTTACTTCACTCAGCATAATACCCTCTAGTTCCATCCACGTTGAAGCAAATGGTGGGTATTTGTCGTTTCTAATGGCTGAGTAATATTCCATTGTATACATAAACCACATCTTCTTTATCCATTCATCTTTCGATGGACACCGAAGCTCTTTCCACAGTTTGGCTATTGTGGACATTGCTGCTATAAACATCAGGGTGCAGGTGTCCTGGCGTTTCATTACATCTGTATCTTTGGGGTAAATCCCCAAAAGTGCAATTGCTGGGTCATAGGGAAGGTCTATTTTTAACTCTTTGAGGATCCTCCACACAGTTTTCCAGAGTGGCTGCACCAGTTCACATTCCCACCAACAGTGCAAGAGGGTTCCCTTTTCTCCGCATCCTCTCCAACATTTGTGGTTTCCTGCCTTGTTAATTTTCCCCATTCTCGCTGGTGTGAGGTGGGATCTCATTGTGGTTTTGATTTGTATTTCCCTGATGGCAAGTGATGCAGAACATTTTCTCATGTGCATGTTGGCCATGTCGATGTCTTCCTCTGTGAGATTTCTCTTCATGTCTTTTGCGCATTTCATGATTGGATTGTTTGTTTCTTTGCTGTTGAGTTTAAGAAGTTCTTTATAGATCTTGGAAACTAGCCCTTTATTTGATACGTCATTTGCACATATCTTCTCCCATTCTGTAGGTTGTCTTTTAGGTTTGTTGACTCTATCCTTTGCTGTGCAAAAGCCTCTTATCTTGATGAAGTCCCAAAGTTCATTTTTGCTTTTGTTTCTTTTGCCTTCGTGGATGTATCTTGCAAGAAGTTACTATGGCCGAGTTCAAAAAGGGTGTTGCCTGTGTTCTCCTCTAGGATTTTGATGGAATCTTGTCTCACATTTAGATCTTTTATCCATTTTGAGTTTCTCTTTGTGTATGGTGAAAGAGAGTGGTCTAGTTTCATTCTTCTGCAGGTGGATGTCCAGCACCATTTATTGAAGAGACTGTCTTTCTTCCAATGGATAGTCTTTCCTCCTTTATCGAATATTAGTTGACCATAAAGCTCAGGGTCCACTTCTGAGAAAGAAGGAAAGAAAAGAGAAAAAGAAAAAAGGAAGAAAAAAAGAAAAAAAGAGAAGAAAAAGAGAAAGAAAAAGAAAGGGAAAAAAAGGGTGGAGGAAGCAAACAGATATCAAAAAGCAAAAAAAGAAAAAAAAACACGGGGGAGTATCTTCTGTTTCTGTATACTTTAAGTCCCTTGACTTCCCCCTGGAACTTGTCCGTCTAGCTGGTCTTCTGGGGGAGGGGCCTGTTGTGCTGATTTTCAGGTGTTAGCGCTTAGGGGATCTGCTCTGCCCCCTGCCTTGTGCAGGGCTCAGTTGGGGTGGTTTACCCTGTGAGGCCCCAGGAGCAACAACCGCAGTGGCGGGCCAGCTCTGGAGCCCTGGATTCAGCTCCCACAGTAACTATGGAGTTCTCAGCCTGCAGGGCCTGGAGGCTCCGGGGCGGGGCCCCTGATCTGCTCAGCTTGGGGCAGGAGCGTCCTTGCTGTCCTGGGCCCTCCTGGCCTCTGCCTGTCCCGGGGGGAGGCCAGACCCTGGGCTGTGTCCCCGCGCCCAGTGCTCCCGGGCCTGCGCTGTTGGATTTGTGCTCCTAGCTGCACAGCCGCCTCTCCGCGGAGCCGCCGCCTGAGCCTCACGAGCTGCTCCCTGAGCCATGCAGCCCCCTCCGCACGGAGCCTCTTCCTCTGACGGAGCCGCCTCTGCGCTGCTCCCTGGCCACGCAGCCCCCTCTGCGGAGCCGCCGCCCGAGCCCCTCCTAGCAGCTCCCGGGTCAATGCGTGTGCGCTGCATCCCTTTAGGGAGCTCGGCGCACTCTCCCCGTGGCGCAGCTGCTCTGTTAGTGTCCCAGGGAGCCTGAGGGCATCCCCGCCCTCCTGGGGGCCTGCTCTAACTCCCTGCAAGCGCCTTTCCACCCGTGAAGATTGGTGAAGCTCCTGCTTCTCTGGGACGGGGCTCTCCTGTCCTGGGGACACTCGCCCCGGCCTCAGCCCGGCTCCTCGCGGGGCCCCACCCCGTTGGATGCCTTTTGTTTCTTTATTTCTTTTTTCCCAGTCTTCCTACCTTGATAGAAGCGCGAACTCTTCTCACTGTAGCATTCCAGCTGTTCTCTCTTTAAATCTCAGGCCAAATTCGTAGATTTTCAGGATGATTTGAAGGTTATCTAGGTAATTTGGTGGGTACAGGTGATTTGGGGACCCTACTCTTCTGCCATCTTTCCCCTCTCCGAAACAAGAACTTTAAATGATAACACTGGACCAGATGGATTTCGCAGATATTCACAGAACTTTACATCTAAACACAACTGAATACACATTCTTCTCACATGCGCATGGAACCTTTTCCAGAATAGACCACATACTGGGTCAAAAATCAGGTCCTAACCGATACCAAAAGATTGGGATTGTCATATTTTCAGACCATAATGCTTTGAAACTTGAACTCAATCTCAAGAAGAAATTTTTTAAAAACTCAAGCACGTGGAGTTTAAAGGATATCCTGCTAAAAGATGAAAGGGTCGACCAGGAAATTAGAGAAGAATTAAAAAAATTCATGGAAACTAATGAGAATGAAGATACAATCGTTCAAAATCTTTGGGATACAGCAAAAGCAGTCCTGAGAGGGAAATACATCAAATTACAAGCATCCCTCAGAAAATTGGAAAAAACTCAAATACACAAGGTAACTTTGCACCTAAAGGAACTGGACAAAGAACAGCAAATAAAACCTACACCAAGCAGAAGAAGAGAGTTAATAAAGATTCGAGCAAAACTCAATGAAATAGAGACCAGAATAACTGTGGAACAGATCAACAAAACCAGGAGTTTGTTCTTTGAAATAATTAATAACACAGATAAACCATTAGCCAGCCTTATTAAAAACAAAATAGAAAAGACTGCAATTAATAAAATTATGAACCATAAAAGGAGAGATCACAATGAATACCAAGGAAATACAAACAATTTTAAAAACATTATGAGCAGCTATACATCAATAAATTAGGCAATCTAGAAGAAATGTACACACTTCTGGAAAACCACAAACTATCAAAACTGGAACAGGAAGAAATGAAAACCTGAGCAGGCCAATAAACATGGAGGAACTTGAAGCCATCATTAAATACCTCCCAAGACACAAAGGTGCAGGGCCAGATGGCTTCCCAGGGGAAATTCTATCAAATGTTTAAAAAAGAAACAATACCTATTCTACTAAAGCTGTTCCAAAAGTTAGAAAGGCATGGAATATTTCCACACTCATTTTATGAGGCCAGAATCACCTTAATTCCAAAAGCAGACAAAGACCCCACCAAAAAGGAGAATTTAGACCAATATCCCTGATGAACACTGATGAAAAAATTCTCAAAAAGATACTAGCCAATAGGATCCAACAGTACATTAAGATTATTCACCATGAACAAGTGGGATTTGTCTCCCTCTTTGCAGATGACTTGATACTGTACATAGAAAATCCAAAAGACTCTATCCCAAGATGGCTAGAACACATACAGCAATTCGGCAGTGTGGAAGGATACAAAATCAATGTCCTGAAATCACTGGCATTTCTATACGTTAACAACAAAACTGAAGAAAGTGAAATTAAGGAGTCAATCCCATTTACAATTGCACCCCAAAGCATAAGATACCTAGGAATAAACCTTACCAAAGAGGTAAGGGTCTATACCTTAAAAACTACAGAACCCTTCTGACAGAAAATGAGGAAGACAAAAGAGATGGAAAAATATTCCATTCTTATGTATTGGAAGAATTAATATAGTGAAAATGTCAATGCTACCCATGGCACTTTACACATTCTGTGCAATACCTATCAAAATATCATGGACTTTCTTCAGAGAGTTGGAACAAATAATCTTAAGATTTGTGTGGAATCAGAAAAGACCCCGAATAGCCAGGGGGATATTGAAAAAGAAAACCAGAGGCCGGAGCATCACAATGCTGTATTTCAAGTTGTACTACAGACTGTGATCATTACTGCAGTATGATATGGCACAAAAACAGACACATAGATCATTGGAACAGAATAGAGAACCCAGAAATTGGCCCTGAACTCTAATGGTCAACTAATATTCAACAAAGCAGGAATGACTATCCACTGGAAGAAGACAGTTTCTTCAATAAATGGTGCTGGGAAAATTGGACATCCATATGCAGAATGAAACTAGACCATTCTGTTACACTATACACAAAGATAAGTTCAAAGTGGATGAAAGATCTAAATGTGAGACAAGATTCCATCAAAATCCTAGAGGAGAACCCTGGCAACACCCTTTTGGAACTTGGCCATAGCAACTTCTTGCAAGGTACATATATAAAGGCAAGGGAAAGAAGAGTAAAAATGAACTATTGGGACTTAAGATAAAAAGCTTCTGCACAGCAAAAGAAACAGTCAACAAAACTCAAAGACAACTTACAGAATGGGAGAAGATATTTGCAAATATATAACAGTTAAAGGGCTAGCATCCAAGATCTATAAAGAACTTATTAACTACAACAGCAAAGAAACAAACAATCCAATCATGAAATGGGAAAAAGACATGAACAGAAATTTTACCGAAGAAGACAGACATGGGCAACAAAGATGAGAAAATGCTCCACATCACTTGCAATCAGGAAAGTACAAATCAAAACCTCAATGAGATACCACCTCACACCAGTGAGAATGGTGAACATTAACAAGACAGGAAACAATGAATTTTGGACAGGATGTGGAGAATGGGAACCCTCTGGCACTGTTGGTGGGAGTGTGAACTGGTACAGTCACTCTGGAATACTGTGTGGAGGTTCCTCAAAGAGCTCAAAATAGAACTGCTCTATGACCCAGCAATTGCACTGCTGGGGATTTACCCCAGAGATACAAATGCAGTGAAACTGCAGGACTCCTGCACCCCAAAGTTTAGCAGCAATGTCCACAGTAGCCAAACTATTTGCTGATCTATTTGCTGCTTTTTCTCCAGCTCCTTTAGGTGCAAGGTTAGCTTTTGTATTTGAGTTCTTTCCAGTTTTTGGTGGATGCTTGTATTGCGATGTATTTCCCCCTCAGGACTGCTTTTGCTGTATCCCAAAGATTTTGAATGGTTGTATCTTCATTCTCATTAGTTTCCATGAATCTTTTTAATTGTTCTCTAATTTTCTGGTTGACCCTTTTATCTTTTAGCAGGATGGTCTTTAACCTCCACGTGTTTGAAATCCTTCCAAACTTCTTCTTGTGATTTAGTTCTAATTTCAAAGCATTATGGTCTGAAAATATGCAGGGGACGATCCCAATCTTTTGGTATTGGTTAAGACCTGATTTGTGACCCAGTATGTGGTCTATTCTGGAAAAAGTTCCATGTTCACTTGAGAAGAATGTGTATTCATTTGCGTTGGGATGTAAAGTTCTGTAAATATCTGTGAAATCCATCTGGTCCAGTGTGTCTTTTAAAGCTCTTGTTTCTCTGAGATGTTGTGCTTAGAAGATCTGTCGATTGTAGAAAGTACTACATTCAAGTCACCAAGTATAAATGTATTACTATCTAAGTATGTCTTAACTTTGGTTATTAATTGATTGATATACTTGGCAGCTCCCACATTCGGGGCATATATATTGATGATTGTTAGGTCCTCTTATTGGATAGATCCTTTAAGTATAATATAGTGTCCCTCTTCATCTCTTACTACAGTCCTTGGGATAAACTTTAATTCATCTGATATAAGGATGGCTACCCTGCTTTCTTTTGAGGACAATTTGAATGGTCAATGGTTCTCCACCCTTTCATTTTCAGGCTGTAGGTGTCCTTATATCTAAAATGAGTCTCTTGTAGACATCAAATAGATGGGTCTTGCTTTTTTATCCAGTCTGAAACCCTGCACCTTTTTTTCAGGTCATTAAGCACATTCACATTCAGAGTTATTGAAAGATATGAATTTAGTGTCATCATGATACCTATTCAGTCCCTGTTTTTATCGATTGTTCCCTTGGACATTCTCTTTCTTTTACAGAGTCCCCCTTAGTATTTCTTGCAGAACCGGCTGGGTGGTCACATATTCTTTCAGTTTCTGCCTATCTTGGAAGCTCTTTATCTCTCCTTCTAGTCTGAATGAGAGCCTTGCTGGATAAAGTATTCTTGGCTGCATGTTCTTCTCATTTAGGACACTGAATATATTCTGCCAGCCCTTTCTGGCCTGCCAGGTCTCTGTGGAAAGGTCTGCTGTTATTCTAGTATTTCTCCCCATAAAAGTTAGAGATTTCTTGTCTCTTGCTGCTTTAAGGATCTTCTCTTTATCTTTGGAATTTGCAAGTTTCACTATTAAATGTCAGGTTTTCAGCGGTTTTTATTGATTTTAGGGGGGATCTCTCTATTTCCTGTATCTAAATGCCTGTTTCTCTTCCCAGGTTAGGAAAGTTTTCAGCTATGATTTGTTTAAATACATATTCTGGACCTCTGTCCCTTTCGGCACCCTTTGGAACTCCAGTTAAACATAGATTTTTCCTTCTTAGGCTGTCATTTATTTCCCTTAGCCTTTACTCATGGTCTTTTAATTGTTTTTATCTTTTTTCCTCAGCTTCTTTCTTTGCCATCAACTTTTCTTCTATGTCACTCTTTCATCTTCCTCATTAACCTTCATTGTTAGGACCTCTAGTTTGGATTGCATTTCATTTAATTGATTTTTAATTTCTGCCTGATTAGATCTAAATTCTGCAGTCATGAAGTCTATTGAATCCTTTATGCTTTTTTTAGAGCCACCAGTGGCTTTATAATTGTGCTTCTGAATTGGCTTTCTGACATCAAATTGTAAGCCAAATTTTGCAACTCTGTGGGAGAGAGGACTGTTTCTGATTCTTTTGCGGTGAGTTTTTCTTTCTAGTCATTTTGCTCAGCGCAGAGTGGTCAAAAACAAGTTATACTAGAAAAAGGAGAAAAAGAGAGAAGAGAAAAAATAAAAAAGAAGTGAAAAAAGAAAGAAAAAAAGGGGGTTGGGAAGCAAACAGAAAACAAAAAATAAGGGGGAGTATCCTCTGATTCTATATACTGTAAATCCCTCGACTTCCCTTGGAACTTTCCAGTGCTGCTTGGTGAATAACTTGCTTTTCCCCTGTCCTTGTAACTGGTCTTCTGGGGGAGGGGCCTGCTGTCCTGATTCTCAAGTGTGTGTACCTGGGGGAGCTGCTCAACCCCCTGCCTGGTGGAAGGCTCAGTGAGAGTTGTTTATCCTGTGAGGCCCCAGGAGGAACAACAACAGTGGCGGTGGCCAGCTCTCCAGCCCTGGGTCAGCTCCACAGTAACTGCCATAGCTCCCAGTCCGCAGGGGCCTGGATGCTCTGGGGGTGGGGGCCGCCGATCTGCACAGCTCGGGGCCGCTCAGTGGCAGGATCATCCTTGCTTTCCTGTGTCCTCCCGTCCTCTGCCTGTCGGGGGAGGAGCACCAGATCTTGGGCTGTGTCGCCCAGCACCCTGGGCTCTGGGGCCTGTGCCACTGCAATCACGCTCCCGGGCCACAGAGCCCCCTCTGCCCCAGCCGCCTCCGAGCTCCTCCCGGGCCCAGCCAGGCACGCACTGCAGCCCTTTAGGGAGCTTGGCCGTGGGGTATGGCACGCTCTCTCAGGGGCGCAGTTCCTCTGTTAGTGCCCCTGGGAGCCTGAGGGCGTCCCCGCCCCTCCTGGGGTCCTGCTCCAACTCCCTGCGAGCACCTTTCCGTCTGGGAAGATTGGTGAAGCTCCGTTTCTCCGGGACGGGGCTTTCCTGTCCTGGGTGTTTCCGCCCCGCGGCCTTAGCCTGGGTCCTCGTGGGGGCCCCTCCCCCTTGGATGCTTTTTTATTTGTTTATTATTATTTTTTCCGTCTTCCTACCTTGATAGAAGTTCAAAATCTTCTCACTATAGGCTTCCAGCTGTTCTATCTTTAAATCTCAGGCCAAATCCGTAGGTTTTCAGGATGATTTGAAAGTTATCTTGGTAATTTGGTGGGGACAGATGACTTGGGGACCCTACTCTTCCGCCATCTTGCCCCTCCTCCCCTGAGCCTAGTTTTAAACAGTATATAAAAGTTAGGCAGGTAAGACATGTAGGACAGAGAGATCAACATGTGAAGCACTCAGCTGTGTAATCACATGGAGTAAGCAAAAAAATTCTGAATAGTTGTATCATTGACAGTGGCAGTAAGTAGGCAGAGACCAGATGCTAAAGAGCCTACATATGGGCAGGGTTCAAATCCCAGGTCTGCAACTGTATAATCTAACTCACTCTATTACCTGTAATTCTGTTCTATGAATTAAATTAGGTAATAAATGAATATGCTTGAAACAGTGTCAGGCTCTGTAAACACTCAAAGGAGCTACTGACCAAATGGTTTCATGGAATCAATGGATTGCTTTAAATAGTGGCATCCTACAATCAGATGTGCATTTCTCAAAGATCATTTGAGTGGATATGAAAAAGATACTCAGCCTGTAGAAAGAGACGTTGCTTAAGAGGCTTTAATTTGTCTTGATATGTTTTTAATCCCTTGAATATTACTAAGGATATACAGGAAACCCCTCCTAAGCCTGGATTCTTATAAAAATTTAGTAAAGATCAACAGCAAACTCCTGTTAAGTTTGAGAAAAGCATACACATCAAAATAAGATTATAAAAATTGACAAAATGGATTATTTTGATAAATCAAGAAATTGTATAGTCAAAACTCAACTTATAAGACCTTTATTCCTAATTGCCAAAAACTAGAAGCATCCCAAATGCTCTTCAATAATAAATGGCTAAGGATGCCTGGGTGGCTCAGTTGATTAAACATCTGCCTTTGGCTCAGGTCACAATCCTGGGGTCCTGGGATTGAGCCCCATGTCAGGCTCTCTGCTCAGTGGGGAGTCTGCTTCTGCCTCTACCCTGCTCGTGTTCTCTCTCTCTCCCTCTCTCTCTCTCTGTCTCATAAATAAATAAAATTTTTAAAAACAGTGAATGGCATGGCTAAACAGTGATATATTTCTACAGTAGAATACTGGACTACTACTTACTAGTGAAAGAAATGAACTATTGATATATACCACAACAGAGACAAATCTCAAATGAATTATACTTAGTGAAAGGAGACAGGAACAGAAAGCTACATATCATACTATTCCATTTATATAACATTCCACAAAATAATAAGAACAGAAAACATGAGTTTTTACCAAGGACTGGGGCTAAGAAGAGGGAATTGATTACAAAGTGACATGGAGGAACTTGGGAATGATAGAAACATTCTATAATCTCAATTTTGTTGCATACATTTGCCAAAACACACCAAATTATACTGGTAAAAAGGATAAATTTTATGTTTGTACATTATACAAAATAATATGACTTTTTAAAAAAATCTTAAATTCCCAACTAGAGTCTTAGATAACTATTTTTTTAGCTTCTTTTGTAACATTTTCCTTTTTATAGTAGCAGAAAATATCAAGTAAGGACTTAGTCATTAAATTTTTATAAGATGTATGGGATATATGGCAGACATTATTACATCTATTTTATATGTGAGGAAACAGAGGTCCAGTGACATACAATTACTTATCCACATTAGTGGGGGAATGGTAACCAGAATCCACATCCCTTGATCAAAGACAGGTGCTTATATATTTCAAATCACCATTCCTCTCACATTAACCCATCATCTTTGTAATTTACCAATAGTAAAGAACCCCTCTTTGACTTCTAATACCATATCTAGGAATAAAAACAAGGATAAATGGGACTTAAATCTTGTGTAACTCACCAGTTTTAAGCCACACTAAACTGAAGCCTTCATGGGTTTCACAGCCCATCCCTTCTGTATAAAAACATCTTTGAAAATTCTAGTTAACAGATTAAAAGTTTAAGGATGAAATGCAATTTTATGGTTACAAAAGAAGGTACACATTAATATCATTACCAAAGGGATTCAAAATCTCTAAGAATTTTGCCAAACTACTTTTTAGCAAAAAAGTGTTGGTCATTTGGGCTGTGGTAGTATAAAATCTCCAGTGACTTTCTTCTCCCATTATGAAAACTGTCGAATGTATAGCAAGATAAATCAATATAAAGCTCTTAACTTTGGAAGCTTAAATCATTGTTATGAGTGACGGGATTTAAAAATGGTCTTTCCTAAAATATTATTTTAGTAGATGAAATTACCTCCTTATAATTCATCTGGAACTTTTATTAAACATGGTATGACTCAGAGATCTAATTATTTTTCCAATTACTTTTGGAAAAAATTTTTTTGTATATTTTTTTCTTTGAGTTTGATTTGCCAACATATAGCATAACACCCAGTGCTCATCCCATCAAGTCCCCCCTCAGTGCCTGTCACCCAGTCACCCCATCCCCCCACCCACCTCCCTTTCCACTACCCCTTGTTTATTTCCCAGAGTTAGGAGTCTCTCATTTTCTGTACCCTCACTGATACTTTCACTCATTTTGTCTCCTTTCTCCTTTATTCCCTTTCACTATTTTTTATATTCCCCAAATGAATGAGACCATATAATGTTTGTCCTTCTCTGACTTACTTCACTCAGCATAATACCCTCCAGTTCCATCCACGTTGGAGCAAATGGTGGGTATTTGTAATTTCTAATGGCTGAGTAATATTCCATTGTATACATAGACCACATCTTCTTTATCCATTCATCTTTCGATGGACACTGAGGTTCCTTCCACAGTTTGGCTACTGTGGACATTGCTGCTATAAACGTTGGGGTACAGGTGTCCTGCAGTTTCACTGCATCTGTATCTTTGGGGTAAATCCCCAGCAGTGCAATTGCTGGGTCATAGGGTAGCTCTATTTTTAACTCTTTGAGGCACCTCCACACAGTTTTCCAGAGTGGCTGTCCCAGTTCACATTCCCACCAACAGTGCAAGAGGGATCCCCTTTCTCCACATCCTCTCCAACATTTGTTGTTTCCTGTCTTTCAACAGATCTTTCTATTGAACATCCTGGGCTCCCAACCTAGTAAATACTGGCAAGGGACACGTGCCACTCAAGAAAGCTGGCAGGGAGGGAAGGAAGCTGGACTTTAAGGATTGACATTATTTTGACTGAACAAGGATGTCCTACAACAAACTGCTCTGAGGGCTCAGCCAGCCCATGAACTGGAGCTGTTTGTTGAACTTAGGTACCTCCAGCAAGGCTGGCCCTCAGCAAAACCGTCAAGTTGATCAAGTTTATGTTAATGATCTCAGAGAACCAGTATTAGGGGCCTGCTCATATTTGAGGCTTTGATGGTTTTTCCTTGTCTCAGATAAACAACCATTTTTAGACGTGATTTACATGTCTCAAATTTCTTTGCCTAACAGGCTGTCAAAATTAAATGGGTGTGGAGCAATGTGATATGGCCTGCTCAGAAGAAAAGAGGTCATAGGAAGATTGAGGACAGGAGAGAAACAATGACTGTAGTAAGCCTGGAAGCTGTAGTTTAAGGGAGAGATGCTGCAAATAGTGGAGTAAAAAACCTGGTAGACTTCTGAGGTTTGATATAGGTATTCAGTTATGTGAAGGCTAGCCAGTGAGATAATTATGTAGAGGATGGTTTGGTGGGGGCAGGATGGTTGTCTATAAGCCTCTTCTGAACAAAGTATAGTTCCTCTACCCACCTGCTAGGATTAGTGTTGGAGTAGCCTCGTAAGAGCTATACATTTTCAGTGGGTTAAAGTATTATGTTCCTGGGCATGGTTAACCAATTAGTTGAGATTGGTTTTCACCTGATTAGTCCATTAGCACCAGTTTTCACCAAAGTGAGTTGGAGGTTTGAGGAGACATAATCCAAGAATGTGAAAGTTTTGGAATGGAAAGTATTCACTGTGCTGGATGACCACCATATATAGTGCTGCTCAATCAGAGTGTAATGAATAAACTCTGCAAGCCTCTGGGCTCTGGCTGCTTACATGGTAGTATATGTTATCCTCATATGCAGAGTAAAAATCTGATACCTAAAGAACTTAAACAAATTTGCCCAAGATCACAGAACTTGGGTGAACCCCAGATTTTGACCTTGAGCTGTCTTGCTCTGACAACAGTTTGCCTTTTCATCTATACTACATTGTCTCTCCAGAAGGGTGGAGATAGCCTGACAATAACATTTTACTATGCCACAGTTTTTTATAAAATCCACAAAATCCTATTGGGTACGGGACACCTGGGTGACTCAGCGGTTGAGTGTCTCTGCCTTTGGCGCAGGATGTGATCCCAAGGTCCAGGATCGAGTCCTGCATTGTTCTCCTTGTGGGGAGCCTGCTTCTCCCTCTGCCTATGTCTCTGCTTCTCTCTGTGTGTCTCACATGAATAAATAAATAAAATCTTTAAAAAACCCTATTGGGTACAAATAATTTTTTATAAGGCTACATGGCAACTTGGAAAGCAGTTGATCTAGCCCAAAGAATGTGTTAAGATTACAGGCTGTTCTTCATCAGAAGTTATTTTCTAACTCCTATTTACATTTTACTTCCCAGGGAAAAAAGAAATCAAAGCAGTGTGCAGGGAAAATGAAAAAGGTTAGAGCTAATTGCATATGGACTCGCCCCAAATATGACATTAGAAAACAATGTCATTTGTCTTTGAATACAATGAGTGTGTGGGCTCATTTGCCCACCCCCACCACTACTATGTGAAAGTGAAGCAGCTCAGTTTTCATTTTCCTTTCCTCTCAAAATGCCCAGAGGGACCATATTTTTGTTTAATAACCTTCAGAATGATTCTTTAGAAATCTGAGGCTATCAGAGTTTGAAGCAATGCGAAAATAATTGTGGATTATTATTGTATAATGATAGTGGCAGCTGGACTATTTTTTTTCTTTTTGTTCAGACTTTCTTCTTCGTTTTCCCAGAAACCTTATATCCCAAGGTTTAACTCAGAAGCCAATCTCATATAGGTGATAACCTTGCCAGACATGCTATGTAATATAATTTCAGACAGCCCCTTAACTGTTCTTTGGAAAGACCCTAGGGAGTGAAACAGCCTTATATCTAGATCCTCTAGATAGTATTACTTTTATTTATTCTCTGACAATGTGTGTAGGTAGTTGTATTGGACATAAAGCAAGCATATCTCTTAAATATCATACCTGTGAACTTAAGTGCCAGTTTTTGTGTTTTGTTGCCAAAACCCCTGCTTATCACAAAAGAAAAAATCTGTTACAGTAAGAAACTACTAAATGAATACTCATTTTTTTCAAGTCATTTTACGCACACGTGTGTGCATGCATGTACACAAGTCTGCAGAGCTGTGAGAGTCAGCTCTGATTCTACCTTTGTGCGAATGTTTAGGATATATGTGTGGTGAGCAGGAGTGGGGGTGGGGAGGAGTAGTAGAGATGTTGGGAAAAGAGAAAAGTTCTCTTAACAATTATTTACATCATTGTCCTCACAATTGCCTTGACTGACAGATTCAGAGTTTAGATGATAAAGTATTTTTTCTCTGATTATTCAACACCACCTCACGCTGTCCCCTACACCTTCTCTTGATGTTTGTATAGCTTTTGGCCACCACTTTGGCTGAACATTTGAGATGAGTGGTAGACAAACTGGAACCATATCTAAAAAGTAGTCTGAGAAAATTCACAAAAGGCAAAGCCACTTGGCTGAATATTCCTACATACTTGGTTATTGCTGTGTCCTTGTCACTCTCTGAAAAAGTGTTAATCAATCTTTTCTAGAGAAGTCCAATCCGAGGGGTGAGACTCTCTCATATTCCCATCAGGAGTATAGAAAAATTGTCTTCCAAACCCAAATAATATAATCTGGTCATATATCACTGAATTCAGAAAATAAGTGGGTAACTGCTGTATTTCATTACTAGAACAAAATGTGTACTTATTTTACCTAGCTATATTTCTAGAGAACTGATTAAGCCTAATTTTCTAGACCCTTTGCCCTCATCCCCACCCACCCAAATGGATCTCTTGATTATGAAGAGGGAGACTCCGGAATATTAGCATTAGTTTTCAACTATAAGAAATGATTAATAAAACCATTGTAAACTACATTGACAACATAAAATCCTACATGAATTTTTAATAATGCCTAAGGCTCCCTTGTAGTATACTATGTTGCTAAATGAACACTATTCTCTTAGGACTCTTTGAAAATATCCCTGTCAAATAGAAAACAAAAACAAAAACAGGGCTTTATAATGGTATTTAGCAATTTTTAAGATTCCACTCTACCTCTTTTGCCCTTTGGGGAGTTTGTATGCTTTTCCATTTTTTTTTTTTTTTGCAAAATATCTCTATAAACACTTTCTACACTTGGGATCAGGCCTCTAAAGTAGGTCTTAGGCTAATAGTTGTGATATTTTCATTGTACACACTAAGATGCATTTGTGATTTTTTTTTCTGATCATTGACTTAACTTTAGATATATATTATGAAAGTTAAAGAGGAGTACAAACAATGTGAAAGTACTAACTTGCCAGTACCAAGACTTGATGAGAAGTTTAATTTTTTGCTTGTAAATATTTTCTATGCAGGAATGCAAGCCAAAAATGTGGAGAAGTATAATAATACAGAAAGGAAACACTCTTCTAATCCAAGAAGTTCAAGAAGAAGATGGAGGAAATTATACTTGTGAACTTAAGTTTGAAGGAAAACTTGTAAGACGAACAACTGAATTGAAAGTTACAGGTAAGAATTGGTTCCACCAAATTATGGCAAATGAAATTTTAAGTATAATTTGGTATGGGAAGAAGTTGTTTCCAAAACAAAGAATGAACTTGCAGTGAATTTAGAATTGGCTGCAAATCAATGGTTGGAAAGCTTACTTTTAATACGCTGTACTGATAAACTATATGTAGAATATGGGCAATTGATTTAGGGAACATGAGCCTAATTGCTGCATATCTGTTCTCTGCCTTTATGAAAGGTTCTTTACTCTTCAAGATATCATTGACTGTTACTAAGCATCTCAGAAAAGATATTCTGGAACCACTTCAGAATGTTGACTTAACCCATATGTAGAATATCCTTGTAGGTAATGCCTGCCTGCTTCAGACTGAGATTCAGTCAGGCTTTTGGAATGACATCCTTTTGGACTGCATCCAGAATATCATTTATACAAAATTGCTCATAAATGACTGATGTTATTGTGTGCCTCTAGTGATTCTTAAATGGAGCAACTCCAAACAAATAGTGTGTATGTGTGTATTTTAAATCTGAAGCAAAAGTAAAGTATAAACTAGTAATTCTACTCACACCAAATGGAAGAGAGAAACTCAGGATATTCTTATCTTGTGGAGAATGTTAGAAAGTAATTTTTAGGGACATATGACAGAACCTAATACCATGAAAGGTATCCCTGATGATGAGTGTGATGCACCCTAAAAAACTTCATGACAAAAGTCTACTTGCTATTGTTCCTAAGCAAACCTTGCCTAATTTTTTCTTCTTTATATATATGTTAGATTGTGTGTGTGTGTGTGTGTGTGTGTGTGTGTAAGTGTTCACACACGTTTGTATTGTGGCTAAAACCTGAGCCATAGTAAAATTTGACATTACCCAGACAATTGTAATATTGATTGCATTAATTAATTAATTTATGGCTGATGCTCTTGGGCATTACCTTTTTAACTATGTAATGTTCACATCAGCTAGTTGGTTAATTATAACATATTCACACTAATGTTAGGAATACAGATCCATTTACTAATAATAACACTTGTTGAGTAAGTTCATTGCTGTAACTCATATTTAATTAAGTTTTTGATCCTTGAGAGTCAGAAGTTTGCTCTGTTTTTTTTCAAAATTCTGAATGTTAACACAAGTAATACAAAATATTTTATTAGAGGGGCACTTGGGTGGAACAGTTAGTTAAAAGTCCAACTCTTGGTTTTGGGTCAGGTCATGACCTCAGATTTGTAAGATTGAGCCCTATATCAGGCTCTGAACTCAGCATGGAATCTGCTTAAGTTTGTCTCCCCCTTTCCCTCTGCCCTTCCCCCACTGCACATTTTCTCTCCCTTTCTCTCTCTGTCAGATAAATAAATATATATGTTTTAAAGATTTTTATTTATTTATTTATTTATTTATTTATTTATTTATTTATTTATTTGAGAGAGGGAGGAAGAGAGAGAGAGAGAGAGAGAGAGAGAGAGAGAGAGAGAGAACACTAGCAAGGGGAGTGGAAGAGGGAGAAGCAGGCTTCCTGCTCAGCAAGGAGCCCAACATGGGACTTAATTCCAGGACTCTGTGATCATGACCTGAGCCAAAGGCAGACACTTAAATGACTGAGCCACTTAGATGCCCCATAAGTAAATATTTAAAAAATATTTAATTAGAAACTAATATACATATGCTTTAGTTCATTTTATATCCTAATATATGACAGTTCTACTTAGTCTGAATTTGTAGAGTAACTTCTGTGGAGGTTTGAATTATCCTTTTGATTAGAATTGCATATCCTTTCCTCTATGAGGTTTCATAATAACTACCCTAAAGTGACAAACCCAAATAGGAAAGATCTGCCTTTGGTTGATTTCTAGTTTCATCAATGTGAAGTAGACTTCCTGTATCATTCAAGGATAAGAATCAACCAGGCCATTATACATCATTAATAAGTGATCTGACCATGCACAAATCCTTGCATCATCATTTTGACTACAGTCACACAATCTGTATCGTTGTTTGCGGAACACTTCCATTGGGAATTATTTACGAAAATCTGTAGCATTATAGTATTGGGTTTGGGTCTTAAATTGGATCAGAGTAGAGTTTACACTAAACCTCTTTTATGCTTCCATCTAATGGGTTATGGTGACAACACATTTACTTTTTTAGTTTCTTTTTAGATTCTGGAAAAACAGAGCTAGAACTACTTCTTTTGGGTATTTTATAAGGTGTTAATTCACTTGCCCTAAACTTTTAGTATAGTTAAACTATGGATTTAAAATTTCACTTCAACTCTACCTCCCAGAGGTTTTCAAACTTTAATGCACATCAGAATCATGTGGAGGGACCCAGGTGGGATAAAGATGAGGTTCTTTAAATACAGGTTCCGTCTCCCTCCTCCAGATTCTAGTTCAATACATTAGTAAGAATGGGAACTTGCTTTTTTGTCCAGGTAATTCTGTTGTATGTCTTCCAAGGATTATGCTTTGAGAAACAATAGCTGAGAGATTAATGCTAAAGAAGTCACTCACGGGTTTGATTTTCTTGTGAGCATGTTAGTTCACATACACACACACCAAACTCATTTTCATAGGCCCACAATTGTTTTACCTAACTTCCTAAGAGCTGTCATGAAAATATGACTCCTTGGTCACCAAGGGAAATCTGTCAAGAGAATATGGGGATGAAGCAGCCTCACCTACTGAAACAGTAATTTTTCATTTATCGTTTGAGGAAAAATATACTGAGTATGTATCACATGCTGGAGAAAAAAATAAGTAGTTAATAATAGTTAACAATTGTCCTTGGGTCAGTTGTCATCATTCATATAAGAAGATATCAAGTTTATGTATTTATTAACATACTTCAAATATTATGCTTGATGTAGAAACAAAATGGCCTCCTGGTACAGAGATTTAAGATGTTGCTCTGTGAAAATTTATTTTTAATTTTTATATAAGTTATATTGTGCTTTGTATGTTTGGAATTACAAAGCAAACAGCTTGTCCTCTTGTGATTCAAAATATAAGGCTGAGATTATTTAAAAAGTAACCCACTCTTGGGAATCCCTGGGTGGCTCAGTGGTTTGGCGTCTGCCTTCCGCCCAGGGAGTGATCCTGGAGAATCCCAGATTGAGTCCCATGGCAGGATCCCTGCATGGAGCCTCCTTCTCCCTCTGCCTGTGTCTCTGCCTCTCTCTGTGTGTCTTTCATGAATAAAAAAATCTTTAAAAAATTTTTTTAAAAAAGTAACCCACTCATACTTGTTTTCAGCTTAGCAATACACAGGCATGGAATAGGTATTTCAACATAAAATTAATAGGATTGGTTAATTACAAAATTATGTAGATAGAAGTTCTTTAAAATTGTATATTGCAAGTATGCAAACCTTAAAAGATAATCAAAATTTTAAGAGGTTACTTTCTGACCATTCTTTTTAAATTTATATATTTGAGAAATATTTTTCAGTAAAACAAGCAGTTTTTTTAAGTGTGTAGGTGCTACTTGCTTTAAATAGATCAGCTATAAAAAGATCCAGATATTCAAAACTGATGAATTAGAAGGTAACCATTGGTCTTATGAAATTATTTTTTTCCATATAAAAGAATTTGTCATAGGATTTCTTTAAATAGCCAGGTTTCCTACTGCATTAAAATAGAATTTGAATTAAATGCAACTTTTCTGGAATACTTTTAATATATAAATTATTGCAGATTTGTATAATATTATTGTGGACATTTCTTTTTATTCTTTCGGAGGGTTCAGATGAATAGGGAAGTGTTTAACAACAAATAGACATGTACATTAGTGTGTTTAGGTCATTTGTCAAAGACGCCAACAACTAACAGTTTTATTTCCCATAGCATATTGTAGGTGGCTCTTTGTTATTTTAGAGAAATTCTCCCTTTATTCTCACATTGAATTTTGTGCAGAGGGCTAGTTGAAGTGGTAAGAAGAAAAGGGAGTGTTGATTATATGATAGTGAGAATATAGAACAGGTGATAACGGAAGAAGAGGAGTGGGAGAGTAGAAAAGATAATGTAATAGGGTCTCTGGGAATTAGAGGAGACTGTCTGCCTTGAGAAGGTCAAAGGCAGTCAAATTATAGGGGCTTCCCAAAATGAATACAAGCAGGAAGCTGGCACTAATTAATTGTATTGGAAGATAATTCACCATTCACCTAGCAAATCATTCACAAATGCATGATTTTATTCAGCTTTTTAGAAATGTACTTGGCTACTTAGAAAAAACACTAACCTGTTCTTTGGTGAATATGCAAATAATATCCATCCTTCTGATCATTGTAAACAGCTCTAGAGTTCCAGATTTGGGACTCTTCACATGTTAGGTTAATCTCTTAATCTGTTTGTGTCTAAATGCCATGGCTAGAAAGAGAAGTTTATTCTATGGATATGTTTCAAGGATTTGCTGCTAGGTTATTATTAAGCAATAGTAGCAACACAATCTGGACACACAAAGCTTGGTAAAATTACAGAGTGGAAATTGGGATCGGTTTTTGGTGAAGATGCTCAAATGCATGCCTTCAGTAAGTGCTTTTAATTTCACTTTGCCAAGTTATAACTAACTGTACTGCATTGTTGTACGTGTCATTGAGACTGCATAGCTTATTAGAACAACCTTCCTCTGATGTATGGCTGCTATTTACACACAGAGGAAGCAATTCCACATTAGGCTTGAAATCAGGCTTTTCCTGGCCCTGGCTCTTTGTTTCTTTATGCCTCTACTGTTAATACTTAGACATTGGGGTGAAAGTGGGATTAGGAAAAATAGTGGAATGTGGAAATATGGTGGCAAATTGAAGGAAGAAACAGAATTGAGATTCTGACTGAATAATGGTAATATAACAGAACTATGTAATAATCATAATAGGGGCACTCAGAGAGCTAATATCTATTGAGAGCTTTCTGTGTGGCAGACATTGTGCTTTGTGTTTTTCATTCATTTTCTCATTTAATCCTCAGAACAATCGTATGAGGGTAAATGCTGTTATTGTCCCCATTTTATTGAGAAAGAAAATTTAGGTGAAGTTATGTGCCTTAGGTCACATATTTTGTAATTGGCAGAGCATGGATACCAATCTAGGTCTTTCTGACTCTCAAATATAACTTTTTACCCACTAATAAGCACAAACCATATAATTTCATTCACCAAATATATATTACATACATTGAAAAAATATGTCAAAATATTGATTATAATGCTCATTATTCCACTATCATGTCCTTTCTGGACATTAACTATTTGGTCTTCAATAATTTCCTATAGGAATTTGGATACCATTAAAAAGGATACACTTAATATTTTGGAACCTAGTCCTTATAGCTCTCAGTGGGCACCTTAGATCAGATTAGTAGAAATGGGACACAGAATTAAATCT
The DNA here is from genome assembly GCF_003254725.2 of Canis lupus dingo. Taxonomy (NCBI): domain Eukaryota; kingdom Metazoa; phylum Chordata; class Mammalia; order Carnivora; family Canidae; genus Canis; species Canis lupus. Next base: position 79,054,758 of record NC_064281.1, read on the forward strand.
GAGCTTAGGATGATGGCAAGAGAGAAACAAAAAAAAGCGTGGTGTCAAAAAAAGCAAGAATGTGCAGAAGATGGAATTTGCCAAGCTTCATATTTTGGTACCAAATGGCCCTATTAATATGGAAATCCATATTGAGAAAAAAATGGATTAGTGAGGTTCACTGTAGTTATCATAATTATTTCAAGCTAGTTGAAGTGAAGTGATGGAGAACAGTCTAGCTAAACAATGTTGATTCCATTGGTAAAGAGCAGTCACACATAAATCGGTGCCTATTCTGTGCAACAAGGAACATAGGATGCAAGTTTCTTAATGTGGTTCTGAAAGCAGACAGGTAGAGACAGAATTATGTTCTCTTTGGAATCTGTGAAAATTTTAATTTTTTTTTCAGTATAACAAATAGTGTTTCAAACAGTGTTTCCAAAATTTGTTCTGTGGAGCTCCAAATCTAAGAGATGTTAGTAGTTATTTCTGAAAGAGAGAAAGGAGAAGAGAGGAGAGGGACAGAGAGGTTTTGTGGCAATGTGTTTATCTGCTAGGTCAAAGTTAAACAGATTTCTTTTTTTGCAAGGCATTTCAGCACATCTTAGTGCATATCATATTCTAATATGTATTAAGGGATGAAATATAGTTTAGGACATTTCCTAAACTTGTGTGATCACATAACATAACCTTCCCCTGTCCCAGAGTAAACTGTGGCTCAGAGAGTTTAAACCATTTTTCCTGGGGTGGCAGATGGTGAATGGCTTGGCCACGACTAGAACCTGCATCTTCTGATTCCTAATATAATGCTTTTTCTATCATATCCCATTGTTACTCTGTCTATAGTCCCTTATTCCTGGCTTCTGGGCCAGAAAAAGAGGAAATGCATCCACAGGAGGACTCCAAATTGGCGACTTCAGAGCTCAGGTCTAAAGATCCCTGAAATAACCTATTATATAAAACGTTCATTTGCCAATCCATCATTTTGGCTTAAAGAAGAAATAGCTGAGATTCTGTTACTTCTATAAAAGGAAAAGCATTTACTGCTGATGGTTGAATCCAAGCCAGCAAAAGGGCAATGCCCTAATCAATAGTCAGATGCTTCTGGAAGCTAGGCAAGTCATGTACCTGAATGGGTGCGCGAAGCAACACAGAGAGGCAAGTTGGAGAGTATTAGAATCCCTGACTCAGCCCTAGCTTGTTATCATGTAAAATTAAGGATCCAATCCTACTAGGCTCTCTAATTTTTGAAGAGATCATAGGAGTCTGGATTTTTATGTAGAAATCTCTGGTTTGTTCATCACTGTAGTGGACTAAATAAATAAAACATGCCTATATGCTAAATTCAGTTTGGGGGCTGCCTTTCTGTGGCCTTTGCTTTAAAGAGTTTGGTTCAGTAGTGCTTTTCAACAAGTGAGTGACTGTGTGGCTGGCTCAAACTTGGCTCCACTATTTTCATCTCCAGCAGTGAGTGGGAAAAAAAATACAAGTGGCCTGGAGAACAGCACTCAAAAGCCATCCTAATCACACCATCCAGCTGACTGGTCAATTCTAGCAGAGAGTGAAGGGCACAATTTATGGATGCAGTACTACAGGAGGGGTATTGACAAATTGATCACCTTACAGAGAAGAGCAATTTAAGTGATGAAGCAAGTTCATTTCAAATGTTACAGATAAATGAAAAGCCCTGGGGATGAAGCACCCACCTTGCAGCTGCCCCGAAGTAGTGCAGTGTGAAGCACTGAGGGGAACAAGTCATTAGCATATGTTCTCTCTCCTTCGTGTTCTGAGCATCCAGTTAGCATGATCTGAATGTCTGTGTCCTGATTATCATGTGAGAATGTATCTCATTTATACCTTCCATATGACTTAATGAGGAAAGCCCTCAGCAGTCAGTAGCTCTTGGCCACATTAAGGAAACTTTCACATGACTGACTGTGCATTTCATAATTGACTGTTCTTTTGTACAGTCGCAGGTACAAAAATCTCATGACCAAAACCAGCTTGTAGCAGCTCCTTTGCCTTTCCTCTGAGGACTCCCTTTCCCTGCCTGGGTGACCCTGGCCTTTCCTAGCCTGCCCAGCCCACTGAGAATGACATCTTTGTCCCTTTTCTGATTCTTTCAAATGTCCTGATGTCCTGTCTTTTCGGTAGCCCATCTCCTCAGATTCTTATTTTCTGCTGGAGCTCATCTAGTACCTCAATACGATGAAGAATTCCTGACCAATAATGGCCCCCAATGCTTCCCTTTACAGCTAACATATTTGCAATTTAATAGATATTTCAATTCTGTAAATCATAGGCATGACTAATGGTGGGAATTTCTGGCAGCTTTGCAGTGCCTTTCCCAGAGTGTCACAATTCATACCCTGCAGGTGGCTGTTTTCTCCCTCTGGAAACAAGGTCAACTCTACTCATGACCTTGGGTGACTAGGAGGAAAAAAAATCCTGCTTAGAATTAGGTGGAAGGAGGGAGGGCCTTGAGTATCAGTTTAAGGAGTGTTTTTTTACCCCTTCCTCTTCTGCCACTATTGTATTGTACTTCCTTTTTACCCCCTATTGCTCTCCCCACTGCTTCAACCTATGACATAGGGCTATCTGTTAATGACAGACAAGCTCAAAGAGATCTCCAGTCTCTGTCCTAGGGAAATGTTTGCATGTTTCTATGCCTTATAGGGAGATGAACAAATACTATTCACTGTCCCATCAGCAGAAAGCTGGTCTTTCTTCTCCGCAAATTTCCCTGGACTGTGAGAACATTCATTCCTGTGGGTTTGTTTCATAAGTAGGTGTGCAGGAGACCTGCTTGGAGAGATGAGGGTGAGCAAGTTAGAGCACATGGCAGCAGGATATGGTAAACGTGCCCAATTTCAGGTCAGTTCCGCTCAAGTGGCTCTCTTCCATCACCTGAGGTGATCGTTGACTCCTTGGCTGACTCTTCTGACTTGAATTAGGGGTGAGGGAAGGGGTTCTTGGGAAGGAATTGTGGTGTGACTCCTAGGTGTAAAGACCTCTGAGATTCCTGGGCACAGATTTTTCTGAGGTCCACTATGTTCATTTGTGAAAGTCTCAGTCAGCTACCTTATTCTTCTCCATCCTGAAAGCAGTGGTTTGAGCAAGCTAAGAACATTTTATCGAGCCACCCTTCTAGAGGATGAAAACTAGGAGCTTGGTATGGTGAGAGATTAGCCATGAACCAGATCTAACAGAATGGAGCAGATGCTCAGAGGACAACCATTTATTGGGTCAGGTATTGTAGTGTACCATCAGACAAAGTTCACAACAACCTTGGAAGTTTGGAGATATTTCTTCTATTTATAAGGGTAGAAAGGGAGGCTCAGAGGGGATAAGTTATTTGTCACATAGATAGTAAGTGGTGGAGTTAGGATTCAAACTAACATTTGTTCCAAAACCTTGCTCTTAAAAGCAACCAGCTACAAACCACCTGCATGGCTCCTGTACACAATAATGCTCAAGAAATGTCGCTGAGAAAAATTACTTAATTTCCCTGAATTTCAACTTCTACATTGGTAAATTGGGGCTAAAATGTTCCTTTCCTTCCTGCTTACTTGCCTGCTTCACGTTCTTTCATTCCTCTTTGCCAAGCCACATTTGTACTTCGGTACTTCTTCCATGAAGCCTTCACAGATTAATCTCATTTATGGTCACCTGTTTCTTTCTTCTAAATTCCCTTGGCAATTTTGCAAAAGTTTTCACCACACTGACACTAATTTATAATTAATTATCTTGAAGTACTTGGTGTAGGTTTTGTCTCACCAAATAGATTAATGCCCTCCGCATTCTATTGTTTCCCATACAAAGGTTTACGCTAACATTTAGATACAACATATAATTATGGAGCTAGGAGCTAGGCACTATGTTTTCACATATGTTTCTCATTTAAGCATCTCAAAATCCTGTGAGGTATTGTCATTTTAGCCCCACTTTACTGTTGAAGTTGAAGTTCAGATAAATAATTTTTCTCAGTGTTCTACTGTAACTAAATGATAGCACTGCAATGAAGGTTCAAGAGGTGGTAATGGTTTTCTCAAAGCCTGAGCCCCTTCCGCTAGCAAATGCTTATAGAACTATACGTTGTTCATAGTACTATACTCTGATTTGACTATAACAAATTTTGTTATGTGGAGAAGGATAAGACCTTTTGCTGAGAAAAATGGAGGAAGCTCTTTCTAAGAAATTTGAGCTGAACCAAGCATTTAATTCTTAAAGAAGACCCGTGGAAAACTGAAAACTTGATTGGCCCCCTTGGACTTTGCTTCAGAGTCAGAAAAACATGATTCAAATCCTTAGTATGATAGTAGCTGTGTGACTTTAAAAAAATTTATTCTTCTGAACTTCAGTTTTTTTCCCATGCAAAATGGGGAGGTGTTACTGTGTTCAGTGGAGAAAATATACAAAAAGCACTTAGAATGGTATCTGGGAGATATTAGGTATTCAAAAATGATATTAATTATTGTGATTAGCATCATTTTTATCATTATTATTAAGACTGGAAAGCTTGCAAAGATGACCTCACAGCCATTTTACCACAAGAAAGCAGTCTAACAAATGGTTTAAGACAAATTGCTATTTTTAATAGGGTGCTTTATTTACAGGTGATGAAGTTTTTTTTTAAAAGTAGGAAGTTAACCAGGGTCTATGACAAACTCAAGCAAAAGGCTACAAACATAGGTATTAGAGGCCAAACTGTTTCATTCAAGGATATGCAATCATGTGGAGTAATTCGTCAATTAAGGTGATCAGAGCAAATATTGTTGTCCGTATAAATGAGCTTTTGCAGCCAGTGAGACATCTGAATGATGTGTGAACCAAGAGCAAAGGCTGCTGAGACAAAGCTGAGGTGAAAATGAGTCCTGAGGACAAGAATGTTAAGGAGAGTGGCCTTTTCCTGTCCAGCAATTCCTTGTGTCATTATGATTCATCACTGGTGGTTTATAAAGACAGTTAATTGTCTCCTTTGGCTGTCAAATAGGAAAATAATTCATCAGTTCAAGTCTATAAATCATTTCTTGGTACTGAGTGTACTTTATATAGCTGGAAATCTCTTCATGATTTGGCACTGTGTTCCAGTGGGGATCCTGAGGGGCAACTGGGAAGCACCAGATACAGCAGCCTAAGTGATGAGTTGCATATACATAGGTCGGCAGCCAGGGAAAGTTGATTCCTTTCTGGGGCATGTTGCTTTGATTTTGTCTGACTGGTTAGGAAAAACACCCTACCCTCCTTATGTGCCTGGCATATAGTAGTCACTTAATATATTTGTTGAATGAGTGAATTTAAGTGTTTTGTGTATTTTGAATCCTTTGCATCAGAGCTCACCTACAGTGTCTGATGACTCTCTCCAGTGTACTCTGGGAAAATGAGATTAAAGAGGCAGTAATAATTATGCTCAGAGGATATGGGGTCAGGATACCCTGACTTGTTTGCCCAATTTGTATGCTCAGGACATCACAGCTTCACTATAAACTCTGGCATGAAAGTTACATGAGAAACCATTGGACTTCTATTTTTTCCTGATCAAAGCCTTTTAAAATAATAATTTAATCACCTAAACCCCCTTGCTCCTAAGATCAAACACCTGGTAGTATCTATATCTTCATTTTTTTTAGAGAGAGAGGGGGAGGAACAGAGGTAGAAGGAGAATCTTAAGCAGGCTCCACACCCAGTACAGAGCTGATCCAAAATCTAGAGTCAGATGCTTAACTGACTGAGCCACCAGGTGCCCCTATATCCTCATATTTTTTACTAGTAAATTTGTCTTCATGATACTAATTAGTGTACCTCCTAACATATGAAGTAAAAGGTGAAAAGAACATTTTAGGATAAGTGAACAATTTATTTAATTTTTTGATTATCAACCTTGGATCCACAATTAGTATATTTGATATTATCTTCCTATTCATCAAATACTCATTGTGCTGGGTGACTAGAGGTGAACTCTATTCTAGAGGTTACAAGAGTTAATAAGTTAACTTTTATTTTAAGAGACATGGTTGAGCTTATTAGTTGTAGTGAGGGGTAGGGAAAACAGAGATTAAACACATGGATAAGTATATAATTAATAAATGCAGTAAGTGATAAAAAGAAAAACAACAGACTGAAAAGTAGGTAAATCCTTACTTTATCTTGGATCATTGGGGAAAAGTCTGCTTGAAGCAAAATAACAGTCACACTGGATCCTGAAGGTTAAGAAAAAGCCATCTAGGTGAAGAGTGTACAAAAAATATTTCAGAGAAAATAGATTTTTGGCCATGAGGTGCCAAAGATCCTTGCAAGCTTAGGGAACAGAAAGAGCAATGTGGCTAGATTATAGGAAGTAGTGGGGAGAGTGAGGCAAAATGAGATTTGGAAGGTAGACAAGAGCCAGATAACACAGTACCTTAGAAGGTTTTGGTCTTTATCCTAAGAGCAGGAGGACATCATTGATCAATTTTCAATAGGAAACTGTCACATTCCTTCTGACTTACATGAAAAAAAAGTCTTCCCCTGGATGGTCCAGGGAGAACAGATGGAAGGAGGCAGAGAGACAAGTTAGGAGGTTATTGTTATATCTCAAAGAAAGATGATGGTGGCTTGAACTAGAGTAGTAGTAATAGAGATAGAAATATGTGGGCAGATTCAAGAGATATTTTAGAGATAGAAATGATTGGACTTTTTCATGATGATTCCTAGATTTTTGGTTTTAGTAACAGAGTAGATAGTAGTGCTATTTACTAAAATGGGGAAGACTAAGGGAGGCAAGATTTTGTGGCAAGATCAGATTCTGTTTGGGCTATGTTTTATTTGAGATACCCATTAGACATCCTAGAGGAGATGCAGAGTAGGCAGTTGGATATATGAGCCTGGCATTCAGAGAGAAGTCTGGAATATAAATACAAATTTTGGAGCTGTCTGCATGCTATGTGGGGTAGGATACAATGAAGTATTAAATTCTGTGGGGCAACTGATATTACTATAGGAGATAAATGCAAACTGCAGCTTCTAGGCCTTTTAAAAAATATTTTATTTGTTTATTCATGAGAGACTCAGAGAGAGAGGCAGAGGCAGAGGCAGAGGGAAAAGCAGGCTCCATGCAGGAAGCCTGATGTGGGACTTGATCCCGGGATTGCGGCATCATGCCCTGAGCCAATGACAGACACTCAACCACTGAGCCACCCAGGCATCCCTCCTAGGCCTTATATTACATATTTTCTCTAGAGGACTATGACAGTGTAAGAAAGCTACTTGTCATGGTTTTCCCAAGCCTCATCAAATTGTTAAATATCATGCATGATGTTTGTACCTATATTTTTGCTGATATGTGGAGATGACATCCCACATTTAACTGACATTTGAATCTCTCAGTGCTAGAGGAATATAACTAATGACATACTAAATAGTCACTATTTATTATATATGTTATGCACCAAATATTAATCACTTTAAATACATTTATTTCTAATCATTACCATAGCTCTAAAAAGAACAGGACTCAATTAATGGATAAAGAAACTCAAATTCAAGAAGTTACATGACTTTCCTAAGGCCACCCAACAGGTATGCTCAGTCTTTCCCTATTCCAGTCCCATACTTTGGGAAAAGTGACTCTAAATTTCTTTTCGAAGTTCTTCCATTTTCCTAAGCCTTTAAAACCAAAGAAAAAGGAAGAGAAAATTGAGATATGCAAACTTTCTGCTAGATCTCTTCAAATTTGAATAAAAGCCTGCTAAGTTGGATTGTTGCAAGGGCCCTTTTATTTGATTTCTGGTGCACACATACAACCTGCTGTTCAGGTACCCATTGCTTTCTGGTTATCATTCCTTCCACCCAAGGTTATTGAGATAAAACTTATGTATGAGCTCGCTGGTTATTCTGAAGCCGACTGCCTACCTAGACTAGCAGCTGCCTTCATACCCACTGGATACCTTGTTCTAAAATCTTAGTTTGAAGACTACTCCCAACAGGAGGATGAGTCCCTGAGAGCAGTACAATGAAAGGAGCATAGAGCCTGGTACATAATCAATTCACTGTAAATGATAACTACTATAAGTATAATTTTATCATCTCATTGCATGATAACTTAAAAGCATGTGGAATAGGTGTTAACCGTTTTACTCATGAGGAAATCAAGACTCAGCAAGCTTAAGTAACTTGCCCAAGGTCACACAGCAAATAAGAGATTGAGTTGGTATTTGAAAGCTATTCTCTGTGATTCCTCAACTTATAATTCATGCATTCTCAAGTTTAATGACCAAGTGAATCCAGGGGACTGTTAGAGAACACAGGAGGGTAGAGTTATATAGGCAAAGTAGACTTGATTATTGGAGGGCCTTGAATGTCAGGGAGAATAGCCCATATTCTTGGAATATTTGGGAAGATGTACCATGGAAAGTTAGGAGTGTTCCTCACTGATAAATAAGGTCCAGCTTCTCACCATTGGGTACCTGTTTCCCAACTGAAATCCCTCACAAACGTACATAAACTCTGCTCCTTCACCTATGCCTATTAGAGCCCAGAAGGCTTTCCTTACCTTGTGCTGTCTGGTTTGCACCCCTGTCCTTGTAGTTCCTCATTTTAACTCAATTCAAGTTAAGATTTTTTTCTGAATCTCTTGTCTCTGCAAAGGCACTATCTATGCTAGTTGCTGCTGCATTGATTGTTGGGGGCATGCAGGTGTGCCTCATTGAACCAACTGGCCTGTGTAAGTCTAGGAATGGGGAAAGCTAGGAAGAAAGATGCTGGAGAGATAGCCAATGTCATTTTCTTAGCACTTCTTCAAGAGACATGTATTTACCCTGTCCTGTAACCAAATATTCTCCAGTTCCCAGAGCCTTTTTAAAATTTAATCAATGAATTTCTACTCACTTGGGATTCTAGCTACATAGACTTCGGATTTACCCAATAGCATTTGCAAACAAGACGTAGCTCCAAGAGTCGGTGAGAACTTGAAAGGGACTTTGAAGAGCATACAATCTTATAACCTCATTCTGTAGATGAGGTAGCAGAACTCGGAGAGGTTAATTTATGTGCCCCAAAGATAGTTTGGGAATAACTAAGCTGGGGCTTTTCTTGGTACAGTGCTGCTTTCCACCAATTTCTACCACTCCACACTGCCTTTCTAACTGAGTCCCATGTCTGGCCTTAGAAGCATTTTTATGCCAAATTTAATCGATGTCTTCATTATAATTGAAATATTTAAGTCAAATTAATGTAAAGCCTTCAGAGAGTTCTGCTGATCTGGTTGATAAAAGTCATTCAAGCAAAACTGTGGAAGTATATGGGATTTTTGACATTTTCCAGAAACCATTACCTTATATTCTTCAATAACTCTCAGAATTTATGATAAAAGAAGACAATTTTAAACTAACCTTGGCAGACTCCATATTTGTCTCCTTTTGGTTGGTTCATAAGTCAGTTTTCTAATCCAGAGGTTTTTTTCCGATCCTCAAAACATGCATCCTTCTTCAGAGATGATATGTACTGCAAAATCACCTCATGAACTACTTTGTGAGCATTAAAATCTATTAGCAGGGACAGACCAGGAAGCAGAGCTGAGGAATTACTCTAGCAGCCTCCCCTCCTCAAGGTAATTATGGCAGAGTGGAAATAGTATTGGATTTAGTAAGAAAGATTTGGTTTAAATTCATTTCTTTGCCACAAACTCAGAGTGACCCTAGGCAAGTTACTGAACTTTGCTGAGCCTCTGTTTCTACATATGTTTGCATACCTTTGTCTTACAGGGTTGTTGGGAGAATTTGAGATAACAGAGTAAATGACAGCTATTTCTGTTATTGCTATTGTCATTATGATTATGAGTTACCACTCTTATGACCAGTCCTACTAATAATAGTACTACCAGTGCTGCCACTATTACTATCACTAATCTACTTACTAAATTGCAAAGGAGGAAAAAAATCCCCATATATATGTGAGCAGGTGAAATCAGCTCAAGAACAGAAAAGATTTGAGACACGGTAAGACAATGATGGAATAAAACAGTTTGTAATAATGTATCGGAGCTAGAGAGTTCAAACAACCTATGAAATAAAAACAATACCTTAGTTGAGTAATGGAAAATATAACTTTATAAATCCATTTGTTAAAAAATAATCCTCTCACTAAACTAGCCTGTAAGTTCCAACAGTTAGTGCAACAATGGGCTAAATATCTTGATAAAAGTCTGTGAGGCGTGCTATGGAAGCCCAGAGATGAGATCTTCTAGAGATTGGGCAGAGGTGGGGAACTCTGGGCAGAGTGGGTGGGAATGGGAGGCCGAAGAAGAGAGAGAGATCTCTCTTTTGGAGAGACCTGGATTATTTTCGATTTGATGTATACTCATTTGTCCTACCTATCCACTAGACATCAAATTTTCAAAGACAAAAGAAAAACAACTTTTTTACCCCTTCCTCATCTCCATCCTGCCCTTAGGAAAATAAGCAAACTGGCTGTATATTCCTTGCCTGTGAATCGAGAGGGAATTCCTAATGTACGGAGAGATTTCTCAGTCTCTGGGAGACCATCAGTGTTCTTATCCCTTTGCAAGGTACAATAAGCTCCTATAAAGTGCTGTGTAAATGAAATGAGTAAATTAAATCTTGCTTTAAATAAATTTAGTAGTTTTCTTTTTTTTTTTAAGATTTTATTTATTTATTCATGAGAGACACACAGAGAGAGAGGCAGAGACACAGGCAGAGGGAGAAGCAGGCTCCATGCAGGGAGCCTGATGTGGGACTCGATCCTGGGACTCCAGGATCATGCCCTGGGCCAAAGGGGCAGGCGCCAAACTGCTGAGCCACCCAGGGATCCCCAATTTAGTAGTTTTCTATTTAATACTGTAAATTAAAATAGCATTTTCTAATATTTTTCCATATACTCCCATTTAATTCCTCAACTTTGCTTAAGGCAGCACTTGTTTTTTTGTTGTTGTTGTTTACAAATGTTTTATTTAAATCACTTCAAAATAGATTTTTCTTACATACATTTATTTTTAAATCAACTTTATTACCTGAAAAGTTTCAGTTAATCTCCTTTACCCCTGCTCCCAGGCAGCCATCTATCTACTTTTTGTCACTAGAGATACTGGGGGAAAGCCATCCCCCTACCTCTTTTAACTTTAGATTAAAATTTTGATATCCTAACCCTAAGGCTATATATGAGTAATTACATAAACTAAGGAAAAGTGCTGACTGCATCATGCTTGCTTTAGTATGCTTCCTGGGGTCATGGTAGTGGTAGTATTCTTAAGAGGGGATTCTAGGAAAGATAATCTGTGGGGGGCACAAAATAATGGGACTTTATTTATAGGAAGTCAATTTATCATTCCCGTAGAAATTACATTATCATTTGTGTATTGGTACTCTCTTTTATTTTTTGCTAAAAATGTCATTTTTAACCTTCATAGGTCAAGGGTAGTTTATCTGAATGGTTTCAGGACTTGCCATACAGACCAGGGTTTATATTCTTGTCCCACACTCTTGCCAGCTATATGAACCTAGACAAGGCACATGGCTTCTCTGTAAAGTGTGGATAATAATATATTCCTCTAGGATTATTTTGAGGATTAAAAGGAGATAATGTAGAATAAATTCTGCCTAGCACAGAATGGCCATTAAAAAATGCAGGTCTTTATAATCCCAAATCATAGACCACTTAACAAGTATTTACTGAATATGTAATGTTCCTGATAATGTGCTAAGGAGGCCCTCAGAGGATTCAGAGGAAGTGTAAGTTATAAGTTTATGGAATGATGAAACTGGATGAGGTCTTAATCTAAACCTCTCCTTTTACTAGAGATCAAGAGAATCTATAGAGGGGCAAAGTGACTTATTGGAGGTCATTGTCCATTTAATCAACAAATATTTACTGAATATCTACTATACTCTAAATATTGTTCTAGGGAATAAAGATTTAACAGTAGCTAAAAAAACCCAACTACCTTCATGGAGTGTGTATTCTAGTTGGAGAAGATAAGAAGATAGACAAGATAAATGAGCATTGTGTGTGCATGTGAACATGAGACAGAGAAAGGGGGGGGAGATGTGCTATGGGGAAAAATAGGAAGTTTTGACTATACTTTACAGAATGGTCAGAGAAGGCCTAAGTGATAAAGTGGTATTTGAATAGAGACCTGACAGAAGTGAGGGAGTTAGCCATGCTGACATCTCAGAGACCATTTTTCTGGTCGGAGGGTGGGGGGTGGGTAGCAAATGCCAAGGCACTGGGTGGAAGCCTTTAGATTTCAAGGAACAACAAGGAGACTGAAGCAGAGTGAGCAGTGGAGGGGGAATTAGGAGATGAGGTCAGGGAGGTGATGGTGGCACGGTCAGGTAATGTAGGGCTTTGTAAGTGATTGTAAAGATTTGGGCATTTACTCTTTGATGAAAAGCCATTGGAGGATTTTAAACAGAGGCTTGACATGGTTCAGTATATTTTACAAGGCCATTCTGGATCCTGGGTGGGACACAGAGTAAAGGGGCGAAGACTGGAACAAAGAGCCCATTTAAGAGGCGATTGCTGTAGTACAAAGGGAAGGTGATGATGGCTTGAGCTACAATGTTAGCAACAAAGGTAATTTAATGTGATAGAATTGTGGTTATGTTTTCAAGGTGGAGCCAACAGTTTTTTTTTGATATATTGAATGCAAAGAATGAGAGAAAGAGACAAGTTACAAATAATTCCAGATTTCTTGGCCTGTGTGACTAAAAAATTAGAGTTTCTGATTATCAAGATGGGGAAGATTAAGAATCACGAGTTTGGTTTTGTACATGTTACATCTGAAATGTCTCTTTGACAGATATCCAAGTGGAGATATTAGATGAGCAGTTGAGTATGTGAGTTTAAGGGAGAAGTCCACCATGGAGAAAAACATTTGGGAGTGGGCAGTATATAAATAAGAAGCAAGTCCATGAGATCATTGAGGAATGTAGATAGAAAAAGAGATCCTCAAATCTGTTTCTTTCACTGTGCTACAATGCATCTCCAGGTGCTTGTCCTTGAGAGTAGTCCTTCATTCCTTTATGTACTTAAGAGCTTGTTGTGTGCTAGGCATTCTCTTAGGTGCTAAAATCCTAAAATAAATAAACATTGATCTCTGCTTTTAAGGCATCCATGGTCTAACAGAGAAATGAGCTATATTAACAATGACAATACAGCATGTTTAATGCTATAGTAGAATCATGTACAAAATATGGAAACCCAGAATTCATCTTGGATGGAAGTGGGGATGGTGGAAGAAGTCTTTGCAAAGGAAGTGACTTTTGATAATGAAATTTCAGTGATGAATAAAAGTCCACTAGACAAAAGCAAAAGTTATCTAGAAATGCTTCAGAGAACTGAAACATCTCAGCATTGTTTTGAAATATAGGTTATGATTTTTCAAGTGGACACGCTGGAGAAGGGCTGGAAAGATGGGCAAGGGCCAGATGATTCAGGGTTAATGGATGCTGTGCTAAATCCTGGAGCTCAGATTTTATCTTGTAGATGGTTGATTGCCATAGAAAGATTTTTAAGTGGGGAAATTTTTTTTTTTATTATTACAGGATTTGTTGGTAGCAAATTGGGAAGGGGGAAAAGAAAGGGTGTCAAGTGAATAACTTCCTCGTTTTCTCCTTAGGTGATTTAGTTGATGGTTATGCCAAAGTCCTAGATCATTGAAGTTACAGTATTGAATATGTCAGAAAGTTACAGATCTCTTGCTCAAATTTGATTAAAGTTGAGTACCCTTACACTAGAGAAGTGAATACTGCATAACCAGATGCCTTACTAACACTTGATGGAGTTGGATTTTCCTGTAAGGGAACCATCCAAGTTCATTGAACTTTACTGTTCTATTAGGAACATTTCTGTTTTTGCTAAGGCAAAAGTGGGTCAAGTACTGGGACACATGGCTCTGAAGGGCCATCAGATGAGATCTACAGCTGGGCCCTTAGCCTCTAATAAAGACAGTTTTTGCCTATTTAAAACATCCTCTAGGCTTGATCAAAATAAAAACCATTTTGAAATGTAATGAATTATTTTATTTTGTGCTGAATTGCTATTTGTCAAAGCCTCTTACATGGAACAGGATGTTTGAGAACTGAGTTCACTGGGACCTTTGTGTGATATTTTATGCTTTAAAAAAAAAGAAATGAGAGTCTTACAGAACAGATATATTAGATGTATATTTTTTCCAATAACAAAACACCTGCCTACTACCTTTAAATATTTATTTACTCTTCATTAACTATCTGACAGAAAGTCAAGGGAAGCAAGAATGAAACTTTAGCATGGAGGTCTGTGTCCAACTGAATCATAATATGTTTCAAGCTTACATGATGGATTTGTGGCATTTATGAATGATCACAAAGTGATCAGGGGTAGAAGTCAGAATTCTCAAACATAGGTCTTTTATTTTGTTAAGAAGCACTGGTGAAATCACTTAACTTCATTAAGGAAACAGAATACCCATTACTTTTTATTTATTTTAAAATATGTAATACTTATACACAGTCAAAATAATCCAAACTACAAATATGTGTACACTAAAAAGAATCCGCCTTCTACCTCTAACCTCTTACCTAGATACACTCATGTTTTCCAGTTTCTTGGATATCTTTCCATAAATATTCTATTACATGTAATAGTGGTTCTCAAAGTATAGCCCAAGGACTCCTAGAAACTCCATGACCCTTTCATAAGATCCATGCAAGTTCAAAACTATTTTCATAATAATACTGATAAAATCACGAGTTATATTAACACATACCTAGCAATTACACTTCTGGAAATTTTGTACTTATACATACTGACACCAACAGTGACTGAGAATATGTGATTCCCAAATCCTTGTCAACACAATTTTTCCCCATTTTGCTTTTTGCCCAGAAGATAGGAGAAACATTTTATGTCATTGTATGTTTATTTATCTTATGATTGTTGTTAAACATATTTTAATATATTTTAAAACCATTACATTTTACTTTTATGTAAACCATATAGTTTCACTTCTTTAAAGAGAACCTTGGCACCTTGGTTTAGGTAATCTTTAGATTTCTAAATATAATTATTAGACAAAGTAATGTAAACCTTCAGTTTTCCCCTTTTGACTGAACTTAGTACCTCAAACTCTACCAACTCTTCGGCTCTGACATTCAGCCTCAACAGTAACAGATACAATTGAGCCATGTAAGAAGTTCACTTAGAATGTTTATGTTATAGTGATTGAACTGTTTATAATAAAACTAAAACTAGAGAGTTGAGCAAAAGCAATGTGCAACAATAGATCATAATGTAATAAAAAATATGTTTTTGGATATAGGTGATGTGCTATTTCCTTTACCTGTCCTTTGTGGAAAACAATGTGGCACATTATTCCTGGATCTGTCATCATTTCCCACAGTTCAGTGGACAAATTCCTCAAGATCTTGCACTTTCTGTTAGCCAGAGCTCTGCTTTCCTAGAGCCAAAGGAAAGGGAAATTTTTGTAGACTTGTATCAGAAACCTTGAGCTTACTAATAACTGGAGTAATTTCAGAAATGAGACTATTGCATGAAATAATAGGACTGCATTAGAATGACTATGTTTTTTAATATGATGAGTCTTCTCACCCAACACAGATGCGAAGATTTTCTAACAAAGATCACAGCCACATAATTGACACATCTGTTTTGAGTCATCTGGTGCAATTTAATCTGCATGGGAAAGCACAACAAAGGAAACTACAAGGAAGAGTCATAGCAACATAAAAGGTGATCAGGGGAAAGCATTGCTTTTTCAATGTCTATCTGCTGGGCTTATTTCTCAAAACATCTTGGGGAGCCTCCCACTGTTCATTTTTAACAAAAGTAAGTCAAATGAAAAAGTAGATGGCTTACCTTTACTTCTTGCTTCATTCTTAGTTGGGTATAATGACTGGGAAAATGTTATTTTTTATATATATAATGATAGTGGAGAAGAGTGAATTGATTGAGCAACAAATGTACAGATTCTACTAAGTGCTCATTATGTACACAACCCTATCTATGTTAGATGCTGTTTAAGACATGACACCTGTTTTCAGGGGGAAAAAAATCACATAGCAGAAAATCATCATTGAGCTCATATCAGGTGCTTTGCTAGATCTTTTACACATGTTATCTCATGTAATGCTCCAAATAACTTTGTGAATAGGTACTATAATTTGTACTTAATGGATATGCAGATTAAGGCTTAGAGAAGCAGTTTGCCAAAGGAGACATAATTAATAAATGGCAGATTCAGGATTCAAATTTAGGTCTGTTTGGCTCCAAAGTTTGGGCTCTTTCCATTAATCGTGTTATCTCAGGTTATGGAGATACATCTAATACAATTGAAATAATTAGAAAACATTCTATGGTAAAGTTAAACACCCTGTGGTTGAATTATCTCTGTGTGTGTGTGTGTGTGTGTGTGTGTGTGTGTGTGTTGAAGTGTTTCAGTGTGAAGCAGAATAATTAGCAGAAGATATTCACAAGGTAGATGGGCTAGAGTAGACAGTTATGTGATTGGTGGAGAATTAGGGGGAGGGCATTCAAGGCAAAGGCTACAAAATGAGCACACTATAGAAGAAGGAACAAGCCATATGTGTTTGTGGGATTAATCAATCTAACTTAAACATGAGGAGTTGTAGGAAGTGAAGGTGGATAGGAAGGGTGGAGATAAATTATGGAGGACCTTACAAGCTAAGGCATATAGATTAGGCTTTTTGGACTAGGCAGTAGGGAACCATGGAATGTCTAGTTAGATTCTTCTGGCAGGTGATTTTGGTGGCAGAGTGACTAGGTTATTGAATTGGTCTGGTGTGAGGTAGGTGAGTGTCTTTTCACATGAAAGCACTTGAAATAGATTTCTAAAGACTTAATTTCTCTATGCTTTACATTATTTGCTTTAGGTCAAAATGATTAACTCTTGATAAGTGGGTAGGTAAAGTGACTCCATAGGTTGGGTTATATGTGAATTAGTGACATCTAAATAACTAGGACTAAATCTAGGGAAGCGTTTTTCAAACTATGGACTATGACCCATTATTAGGTTATAAATGAGTGTTGAAGATTGTGATTGGTGTATTTTTTAACTGAAATAGGAAATAGAATAAAATTGCAGATGATAAAAGAAAGCATTTTGTGAAATTTTATACCAATTATGTGTGTGTGCACACATGTGCATTAAATCATGGCATAAAATATATTTATTACTGTGGCTTGTGGGAGAAAAAAGTTTGAAACTCTGATCTAGAAAATAACACTGAATTAGATCTTTTTTTCATCCATGTAAATTATTATTGTCAAAGTCTACATGGTTGATTTGAACATTAATTGACAACCCCCTTCACCACTCTTTTGTTCAGGACCTCTTTACCTCTTGCCCAGTCTGTTTCTTACCACCTAAACTGATCTTTATGCCTTCAGTCTCACACTACCAATCCATCGTATACCCAGCTGCCAGATCAATCTTTCTTAAGCACTGCTTGCATTATATCATTCCCCTTCCAAAAGAAAAAAAGTGGCCATTCATTCATTTATTTAATATTCATTCAGCACTTGCTGGCTGATCACCTAGGAAATGAAGACCAAACTCCAGGTTTAATAAGACATGCAACGCCTTTCATATTCTTGCTCCAGACTATCCTTCCAACTTTATTTATAACTATAGCACAACAGAGACCCCAGGGATTATCTTAACTGTACTACTTGTTTTTTGAACAGAAGACATGTGTTTTTCCCCCCATAACTTTTGTTCATGCTGTTCCCCATTTACTTGTCCTTCTCATTCTTTAAGGTCCATGACAAATATTATCTCTTCTTTCAGGCCTTTTATAATCCTGAATTTGCTGTGCATACTTAGTTTCTCCTCTGGATCCACACAATATATTTTGCCACTCATGTGAGATTTATCACATTTTGTCTTGCATTATATAAATTGGGTTAATTCCCTTTTCTAGATTAAAAAAAAAAAAACTCTTGAAAGCGAGAGTCACTTCTTTTTCACCTCTACAGTGGAAGCAGTGTCTTGTATATGGTAGATGATCAGGAAACAACAGCTCCTGAATAAATAAAAGTACTGAAGTCATGGAGCACCAGGGTGGCTCCGTTGGTTAAGTGTCCAACTCTTCATTTCAGCTCAGGTCATGTTTTCAGGATTGTGAGAAGTGAGCCCTGTGTCAGGCTCCACACTGGATATGGAGTATGCTTTGGATTCTTTCTCTGCCCTCTCCACCTCTGGTTTGCACACATGTGCTCTCTCTCTCTCTCTCTCTCTCAAGAAAAACCTGAATTCGGGATGCCTAGGTGGCCCACCGGTTGAGTGGTTGAACATCTGCCTTTGGCTCAGGGCGTGATCCTGGAGTCCTGATCGAGTCTCACATCGGGCTCCCCACAGGGAGCCTGCTTCTCCCTCTACCTATGTCTCTGCCTCTCTCTCTCTCTGTGTCTCTCATGAATAAATAAAATCTTTTTTTTAAATTTTTATTTATTTATGATAGTCAGAGAGAGAGAGAGAGAGAGAGGCAGAGGGAGAAGCAGGCTCCATGCACCGGGAGCCCAATGTGGGATTCGATCCGGGGTCTCCAGGTTCGTGCCCTGGGCCAAAGGCAGGCGCCAAACCGCTGCGCCACCCAGGGACCCCAATAAAATCTTTTAAAGAAAAAGAAAAATGTGAATTCATGCCACAGTTTAGTATCGTTCTTTTTTATTTAAGCACAATGACATTGTACAGTTCAGCAAAGTATTTTCCCAATATTTTTCTCAGTGTTACTAACTGCTTGAGAGAGAATAGACCAAAAGAAAGAGCACTGCTTCAGGAATCAGAAGACCTTAACACTAGTTTTGGCTCTGTTACTAGAAATTCTGTCACCTTTAACATACCATTTGATATCTCTGGTTCTTTTGGCTTAAAGTATTGATCCTATAAAAATAAGAGACTACTCTAGTTAACTTGAGGTCTTTTCTAACATTTAATCCTAGGTTATTACTATATGAATTTCATTCACCCAGCAAATATTTATTAGGTTCTTACTGGGGATACAGCATTAAACAAAACTATATACTTCCATGGACTTGTTATTATGACATCGGAGACAAACAATAAGCAAATAGAATGTGATATAGTAAGACAGTAATAAATGCTAAAATAAAAATAAAATAGGGCGAAAGGAGGAAGAATAACAGGAAAGGTCTCTCTGGAGAGGCAACGTTTGATCAGAATTCTATAAGAAAATGAGAGATCTGGGGAGGTAAAGCATATCAGACCAATGCTGCTACTCTGAAATTCCTGAGATCAGAACGTGCTTTGCTCCTTGGAAAAAAAGAATGAATGCCAGTATGGCTGGGCCATAGAGAGCAAGAGGCTGAATAGTAGAACATGAGGTCAGAGAGTGCTATGGACTTAATGTTTATGCCCCCTCCCATTTATATGTTAACACTTAATGCCAATATGATGGTATTTGGAGGGCCTTTGGTCATTTGGGTGGAGCCCTCATGAATGGGATTAGCATCCTTATAAGAGAAGCCAAAGAACTTCCTAGTCCTTTCTGCCATGTGAGGACACAGTGAAAAGATGGTTGCCTATGTACTAGGAAGTGGGACTTCACGAGACACTGAATCTGCTAGTGCCTTTTTCTTGGAATTTCTGGCCTCCAGAACTGTGAGAAATAAATTTCTGTTATTTATGTCATTCAGTCTTTGGTATTTTGTTATAGCAGCACAGATGGGAGAAAATAGAGAAGTAGTCAAGGACTAGATCATATGGAGTCTTTTCAGTAGCATAGGGATTTAGAATGTTATTCTAAGCATAACGGAAAGCCATCAGAAAACTTTAAGTAGAGGTGTGACATGATCTGCCTTACACTTTAAAATGATCACACTGACTGCCCTTAGAAAATGGATGGTAAAAGTGGAGTCAGGAAGACTGATTAGGAAGCTATTATAATAGTTTCTTCAAGAGATGATAGTTGAGGCTGGTGACAAGCCATGCAGTGTTGTGTCAAGAGGGTGTCAGACTTCCTGAGGAAGCTAAGCAGCCATACCAGCCCAGAGCAGGGAGGAGGAAGGGTACCAAAGCCTGTGAGAGGGCACTGGAGTATGAGGTTGGAAAGAGGATCCACGGATTCACCATAAGCCAGGAAGCATCTATCTCTGAATTGTCCCTAACTGCAGCGAAGTTTAACCATGACAGCACAGGAGTGAAATACTTAAACTTGTCCAGAGAAGACTCAACATCTTGTTCAGTGTGAAGTTCCTCACCACTCCCACAGACAGAACTGGTGTTCCACACGTTCTGGAGCATACAGTCCTATGTGGCTCTCAGAAATACCCATGTAGAGATCCTTTCTTCAAAATGCTAAACACATCACTGTCCAGTTTTATGAATGCCTTCTCAGCTAGCAGTTATACTCTGTACCCATTTTCCACACACAAAATCCCCAGGACTTCCCAAATCAGTGTATTTAATTGCAGCCTTTTCCCCACGCTTACAGGAGTTAGATTTCTGGCAGAAAGGATGATGACTAGAACATGAGGATCTGAGGAACCCCCAGACACTGGTAACCTTTAAAGGAGTCATCTTAGTGAAATGAAAGGAGCATATACAGATAATGAGAGGATATTCTTACAGCACCTTCAGAACCAACCCCTGCTTGATCCTTCATATATGGTGATCTCCGGTGTCAATCCATTGTACATCCCAGACCTCATGTGGGAGCACTTTAAACCTTTCCAAGCTATCCATTACCACCCCAGTAATGCTAGTTAATCTTTCATTTTTAAAGTTTAATTAATGGTGGGATGATTAAGAGTTGACTCGTTTGCTCACACTAAATGACATGGCTTCTCTTACATTTGGCCAAGAATTGTTTGCTCAAAGAACTATGTAAATTAGGTGATTCTTCAATTAATAGATTGCTCCTCTCATTTACTTGGACACACATTCTGAAAATCTACAGCAAGAACTCTTACATGCCCAGCATGACAGTAACACCACCATCAGCTTTATGATGTATAACATGGGAGTGCTGGCTTTTGTCCCCCTTCTAAGATTGACAGGATCAGGAAAGCTTGTAACCCCTGTGAGGGAAGTGCCCCAGGAAATGTCAGTTGCCCTTACTATAAACTTGGATACTTGCTTTTTGATAAATTGCTTGTTTCATATGTTACTGATAATAAAACACTAATGTGTACATTTATAAATAAATCAAATATTGGTGTA
Source organism: Canis lupus dingo (assembly GCF_003254725.2). NCBI lineage: Eukaryota > Metazoa > Chordata > Mammalia > Carnivora > Canidae > Canis > Canis lupus. The sequence goes on from NC_064281.1 coordinate 79,075,933, forward strand.
AAATAAAAAGAAAGATGATAGTTGATTAGAATCACTGATGGCAGTGGAAACAGAGAGAAGTAGATAGATTTGGGATATAATCTGTAGGGAAAATGGACAGAACTTGTTAATAGATTAAATATGGGGGATGAAGAAAAGATGGTATTACAGGGTGACTCTTAGATTCCTTGCTTAATTAACTGGGTGGGATGGTAATATCATTTACTAAAGCAGAGAAAACTGGGAGTGGGGGAAAACAGGTTGGAGGGTTCAGGCTGGAAATTGAATAAATAGTTAAGTTTGTGATATGATAAATTGAAAATATCTTTTAGACATTTAAATGCAGAAGTAAAATATGTAATTGGATATATGTCATGAATATGGGGAGAATTCAGTACTGGAGATGTAATTTCAAGGGCCATCACTATATAAATAGCACCTAGAAAGTCGTCTTAGCTAGAGAAGAAAAAATATGTATACATATTCATAAACATACACCTGAGGTATAAAGAACTTCAGCATTTCCAGACTGCATAGAAGAGTCGGCAAAAGAGAGTGAGAAAGAGTGGCCAAAGAGTATGGGTGTTGCAGAAGCTGAGAGAAGGTACTGTTTTGAGTTTAATGGAATGATCATCTCTGGCAAATGCTGCTGAGACTGAGTAAGTTGAGGACTAGGAATAAATCATTATTATGGCAACAAACATAATGACCTCATTGGACACCTTAACAAAAAATATTTTTAATGTGATGATAGGGACAAAATCCTAACAATTCGAATGACTTGAAGACAGACTGAGAAATGAGAAAAGGGAGAAAATGAGTGTAAACAACCCTTTTGAGAAATTTTGCTATGCAGGAGAAATAAAGAAACAGCTGAAGGAGGATATGGACATCAAAGAGACTTCTTGTTTTTGTTTGCTGGAAGATAAGATACAATGCAGATAAAGTCCCTATCTTATGTAAGAACTAGGTACAGTTCCTACCATTGTCATGTACATATTAGATCTATTTTTTTAAAGATTTTATTTATCTATTCATTAGAGACAGACAGAGAGAGAGAGAGAGAGAGAGAGAGAGAGAGAGAGACAGAGACACAGGCCGAGGGAGAAGCAGGCTCCAATGCAAGGAGCCCGACATGGGACTCGATCCAGGGACTCCAGGATCATGCCCTGGGCCAAAGGCAGGCGCCAAACCTCTGAGCCACCCAGGGATCCCCTAGATCTATTTTTTAAAATACACTCTATGCCTTAAGCATGACTAGTCACAGCTTTCATTTAAAAATTATCTCTTTCCCTTTATTTTTATTTTCCCCTTTCCTTCCTCCCTTCTTCCCTTCCTCCTTCCTCTTCTCTCTCTTTCTTTCTCTCTTTCAATAAAAAAAAAAAAAGTCAAAATTCCCACTTGGCATTTCTTCACTGCTCTTTCAAATGCTTTGTATTCCCTCCTAAATGGAAATTCTTCCCAAATCTATTTTGAAGGTACTGCATTTATGAGAAAACACAAAGTGCAAGCTACTATTGCTGGATAATTAATTGCTCCTTTATTATGGCTGATATTCCACACTGGGGTAAATAATTTTATTTATAACGTTTAGAGATAATTTATAAAGGCTTAGGATACAAAATTAAATGGAAGACCTGCAAGGGACATCTGCTTGGGGCAGAGGAATGTTATTTTTTCATACTATCATTGTATTTACTAAGATTGATAGGGAAATAACTTTTTAAATCCAACTTTTAAAAATTTTGAATATTTTTCCTTTTCTTGCTTGAGCAGTTAGATGACATTCCTTATGATGACACAGGTTTAATACTTTTTTTAAAAGATTTTATTTATTTATTCATGAGAGACAGAGACATAGGCAGAGGGAGAAACAGGCTCCCCGTGGGGAGCCCCATGTGAGACTCAATCCCAGGACCTTGGGATCATGACCTGAGCTGGGATCATGATATGAGCCGAAGGCACACATTCAACCACTGAGCCACCCAGATGCCCCCGCAGGTTCAATTCTTAATCCTTCAAAAATGTAAATACCTGGTGTAGAGTTGTAAAGTTTCAAGCATGGTATAGTGAACTCCCATATACCTTTTAACAGAATGAATTTTTTTACACAGATGCACATTTTATTGCCTTATTTACTTTTTAATTCTTGACATGTCTAACATCTCTATCTATATAGCTGGAGATATATCTCTATATTATAGATATCTAATTTATAATATAGATATATATTATCATATATAATTATAACATTATGTATGTATATATTTCTTCTGGACAGTTTGAGAATTGGAGATATCATGCCCCCTTAATCATATATATTCCAGTGTATATTTGTTAAGAACAAGAGTATTCTCTTACATACACCAAGGTACAGTTTTCAAAGTCAGGAAATTTAACACTGATACATTACTTTTGTCTAATTAGCAGTCTATATTCAAATTTGGGTATTTGCCTTAATCATGTTGTTTTTTTTTTTTTCCCCTAATACAGAACCAAATTCAGGAGCACATGTTGCGTTTAGTCATATCTATTTAGTTATCTTTAATCTGGAACAATTTTTAAGACTTTATGTTCCTTGAGTTTGGAAATTTCTAAATTATAGACCAATTAAGTATACAGTTCAGTGAATTTTGTCCATTGGATACAGCCGTGTTATCCACACTCCTGTCAAGATTTAGACCATTTCAATCAACCTAGAAATTTCTCCCGTGTCCCTTCCAAGTAAATCTCTCTCTTCTTTGTTGGAGTACTTAATGTTCTAAGTTTATTTTATTTTATTTTATTTATTTTATTTTACCAGAGATTATTTTTGTCAATTCTAGAACTTCCTCTAAATAGAAGCACTAGTTAATGTTTTATATTTGAGAGATTTGTCCATGTTATTAGGTGTATCAGCATTCATTCTCCTTTACTACTGAGGATCCATTCTTCTGTTGATGGATGTTTGTGTTGTTTCTATTTTTTTTAAGATTTTATTTATTTATTCATGAGAGACACAGAGAGAGAGAGAGAGAGAGAGAGAGAGAGAGGCAGAGATATAGGCAGAGAGAGAAGCAAGCTCTATGCAGGGAGCCCAATGTGGGACTTGATCCTGGGTCTCTAGTATCACATCCTGGGCGGAAGGTAGGCACTAAACCACTGAGCCATCCAGCGATCCCCGCGTTGTTTCTATTTTTGAGCAACTATGAATAAAGCTGTGAGCATTCTTGTACAAATTTTTCATGGAGATTTTCATTCTTCTTTGGTAAATACCTAGTAGTAGGATTTCTGGTTCAAAGAATAGATGCAAGGGCTCTGTGGTTTGGTGCTGCCTTCGGCCCGGGGCCTGATCCTGAAGACCCGGGATCAAGTCCCACGTCGGGCTCCCTGCGTGGAGCCTGCTCCTCCCTCTGCCTGTGTCTGTGCCTGTCTCTCTCTCCCACTCTCCCTAAAAAAACAAAAACACACACACAAAAAAAACAAACCAAAACAAAACGAAAAACAAAGTCATATTTGAACTTTAAAATAAACTGTCAAATATTTTGCCAAAATAATTGTATCATTTTATTTCTCACCAGCATTGTGTGAGAATTTCAATAACTCTATATCCTTCCCTCATTTGGTATTCTCTGTCTTTGTCATTCTTTCATTCTTTTTTATTCGAGTGGGTAAGAGGTGGAATCTTATAATGGTTTTAATTTATATTTCCCCAGTGACTAATCATAGATCTTCTCTTGTAAATGTATTTTTAATTTTTGGACCTGAATTTATATGACAGATCTAGGGCTATTCAGATTTTTCATATCATTTTCAGCTTTGGTAACTGTGTTTTTTAATTTGTCTATTTTATCTAAGTTTTTGAGCTGGCATAAAGTTGCTTATAATATAGCCTTATCCTTTTTATATCTGTAATGCTATCCTCTTTTTCTTTCTGGTATTAGTAATTAAAAAATTTTTTTCATAGGTCTCTCTAGAAGTTTATCAATTTTAGTTATCTTTTCAGATAGTCAACTTTTGTGCTTTATTGTTTTTCTACCTTCAATATGTTTATTTCTGCTATTCTCTTTATTATGTCCTTTCTTCTACTTACTTTAGGTTTAATTTTCTTGTATTTTTCTAGCTTCCTAAGGTACAAATTTAGAAAGTTGATTTTAAACATTTTTTAGCATAAGCATTTAAATAACATTTCCTCTAATAAATGTTAGCCAAGTCCCACAAATTTTTTACATACTGTATTTTTATCATTATTCTGTCCAAAAATATTTTTCTGTTATTATTGTGATTTCTTCTTTGGTTAATACCATGGAAATGTATAATTTTCAAATATTAGGGCTTTTTAAGATATCATATTGTTATCATTTCTAATTTAATTTTATGTTCAAAGAATATATTTTTAATATTTCAAAATTTCAAATCTATTGGGATGTATTTTATGATATATATCTATTTACTTCCCTTTATATATATGTTTATTTTACTCTCTTTACATTTAACATACTTACTGATATTCCTAAGTCTATGCATTAATTTGATATATATTTTCTATTTGTCCCATCTGGTTTTTGTTCTGTTCCTCCTTTCATGCCTTCTTCTGTGTGGGGGATTTAGTCAAGTATTTTTTAGTAGGACATTTTAATTTATTTTTTGGCCATTCAATTATATTTCTTTACATTTGTTTTAGGTATTTCTTTAGGGATTATAGCATATGTCTTTATTTTATTCCAGTACACTTAGTTAATTTTCTACTTCTTATAAAACATGAGAACTTTCAAATAGTATATTTTTATTTTTCTACTCTCATCCTTCGTGCATGATTATATATATGTTTATATATATATTTAAGTATATATGCATAAAATTTATATTTGTATGTATACTTTATAGACATTGTGACCCAATGCAACATTATAATATTTAAAATGTAAAAAATAAGAATTAGGAGGCAACTCCAAGTAAAATATACAGGCAGCATCAAAAAGGGACAGTTCATAAACTGAGAGCTAGATGGAAAATAGAAAAGCTGTGAAAAACAGGCACAAGAGAACTAAAGATTGATAGTCTTCTGAGACCGTGTTGTGTTAAGGAAAACTCTAAGAATATCGCTGTAACACAGCATAGCAATTGCATTTCTTAATGATAATGCACATAAAAAATCATTAAATATTAAGTATTAATCAGCAAATATAGTTTCCAAAGGCAAGTAAGTATAAAATTATATTTCAGATAGCTTTCAATTCCAAGGCTTTATCTAGAAAATTCACATACATGAATATATGTATTGCTTGATGATTCAGGATGATTCACTAGTACAATGTGTGCATGTTTGTATATGCATATTTAGAGACAATATGTGTGTGTGATAAGTTCATTTGTGTGACACTGCTCATAAGGAAATTGAGCAATAGGGTTACCAATTAAAGTGTCTCTTCTATTAGTGGTGGTGGTTGGGAGTAAGTGACCTCTTTTATACATCATTTGAACATTCTCTTTACAAAATGACCATCTGAACCTTAGTATTCCCTTACTACCTGGGCAGAGTGTGAAACAAATGCATTATTTCAGATTAGGACAAGATAACTTGACCCTACTTGCAAAGAACAGGCAAGAATATGACACTAGAAAATGAAATCCACAATTCAGTTGAAGCAATGAGATGCATCCAATTCTCTTTTATTGTAAGTGTATATCATCTCATTTAGTATCTAGAGACTTTAAGGAGTCAGTTAAAGATAACTATGAATTCTATGCTATAGAGGTAGTGTCAACGGCTCAAAGTAGTTCCATTATGGAAAAAGACCTTAATTTCCAACTTTAAGTGATATTATCAGATAACTTATGTCTTTTCATTGTTCCTTGACACAAACTAGTCTCTTTGTTCTTTGATGGGAAATCTGTTTGGATACAGAGAACTACATTTCCTGAAATTGTATAGCATTACATACGAGGAAGGCTCAGGAATTAATATGAAATATTTGAATTTTTAAAAGTATGTTCAGGACCTTAAGAATTGTACAGATATTCTCAGAATTTTATATATACATAGTAAATAGTTAAGATAAAAGGCAACTTAGGACTTTTGTTTTCCCCCTGTATGCCAAATATATTTTTCCTAGGTTCAAACCACAGTTTATTACCAATTGAATGAACAAAAGTATAAAATAATGGAAAATTAAGATTGTGAGAGACCAATGTGCCCATTAAACTACTTGACTTTGGAATACATGCTCATACAAATATTTTCATATTGTCCGAATCATGCAGCAGGCATTCTAAAAGTTTAGCATAAAGTTGTTCAAGTCCCCATTCTGACCTATTACCTAATCAATTCTGGGAACAGAATAGCTCAATTCTTCTCTTTTTGCTGCCTCTCAGACTAGCCTATGGTGAATTGCCTTAAGTCAAACCTTCCCTGGAAGAGGGTTTCAGAAACCTTGCCTGGAACTTCTAAAAGTTACATAAGTTATATGTGAGATTTTAACAAATAAAATAGTTAAGTGGTGCCATAGGCATTCCTGATCAATGAACTTGGAACCCAGGAGATTAGAAATGATTTGGGGGCTCAGAATAATTTTAGCAGCACATTGGGACTTGGTTCTTTTCATCTTGTAGCCCCATTTCTTCTGGAAGAAAGCAGAGAAAAATTACAGTGATCTAATGATTGATCTTGGTAAAAGTATTTGCATATAGTCAGGTAGCTAAGCTCCTGGAGGGGTGCATCTCACTGTTACACTTTTTTTTTCATAATTTTTTTATTTTTCCATGTTATGCAAGGGACAACTAGAGGTACTTACCAGTGGCATTACATTATACTTGGCTATTCTTTTTAAAAATTGACATTTAATAAATTCTTAGAATTATCTCCCTCAAAAGCCTCAATAATCTTTCTTTTGTGATGATTTTTACAGATTTTGTTCAGAACTTGTGAAGGCAGCTGATTTAGTCTGCAGTTTAATAACATAAATGCTATATTGTACATCAAAGTTTAGGTAAATGCATGCAGGGTGTTAAAGAATAGGGGAGTAGAGGGATGGGGAGATCCAAACATTCACATTTTCAATGCTATGCTTTTCATTAAAGAAAGATTGCTTTAGGAATAAAAGGGAAAGGAGAGAAAATGAGTGGGAAATATCAGAGAAGGAGACAGAACATGAGAGACTCCTAACTCTGGGAAACAAAGGGTAGTGGACAGGGAGGTGGATGGAGGGTTGGGGTGACTGGGTGAAGGGCACTGAGTGGGCACTTGATGGGATGAGCACTGGGTGTTATCCTATATGTTGGCAAATTGAAATCCAATAAAGAGTAATTAAAAAAAGAAAGATTGCTTTAGAAAATCCTTTGGCAATGCATAACCCTTTGTTCTTAAGGCTTCAACAAGGATTATGCAACGATTCATTTACAGATGGGGATTTGGGCTCAAGTAAATTCTAATCAAAACCTATGTAGGACATTGTTCCTTTCTTTATTTAAAATGCCCTGTTAGCTAGTTTTCTAAATACATTGAATTATAATCTTGTATGAACTACATCTCTTTGAAAGGTTTCAGAATCCAAATTAGATCTTAGGTGAAGAATAAAGTAAATGCCACAACAAATGTATTTAACTATAACAAAGTGGACTGTTACCTCTGATGCTGTGTCTCCCCTAGTGGCTTTTTCTATTACCAGGATCTACATAATTTGCTCTTATTTATTTGAAAAAAATCACTAATATTGGTTATATTTGAGAATGAACTTATTTTCTAGTGGATCTTGATATTTCCAAAGATGATGATTAGTTTGACACACTCTAGGCTTTGAAAAAGGTTCTCTGTTTTCTATATATCCATATGAATATTTATTTATGTTGATGAGAACAGAGAAGACCAAAGAGCCTCAGACTGTTTCAGGTCACACTGCAAGTTATAGGCAGGTGTATTTTTGTCAGTCTGCTATTGTCTTCTAACCGATTAGGTCATTTACCATTTTCTCCTTTCTATTATTTTATATATCCCACCTTATTTCCCAAAAGTTAGGATCCAGCTTATGAAATACATAAAATATGCAGAAATGGGGAAAAAGGGAATTAAGGGTAAGTGAAGATGAAGCCAGGATAAGGTCAGTAAGCAAATTGAAGCCATGCACTGTTGTATGATTTAATTGTAGGTGCAGAAGAACGTTTTTTAATATAGCCTGATGCAACTGGGGTCAGGATAGGGTGAACAGGTGAGGATGGGGTACAAAAGTATCTAATGTTTGTAACATTTCAGTGGCTGTCTTAGTCTAGTTCTCTAGGGAAGAGTATCAGTTCCTTGAAGAGAAGGAGAAAATGGGAAGCAGAAAGACTGCATTTTTTAAATTGTCAAATGAATCTACTTGTTGGAACACAAAGAATTTAGTATAAGACAGACAATCATAATAAAATTTTCTTGCCTCCCCTTGAATTCCCTTAGAGGTATTTAGCTTTTCTATTAAGATGCTTTGACTTGTTGAAAGTGGCCAATGACCAAAATGACTATTGAAATTTGAACCAAAAGTATGTGTGCTTCCATTTACTTCTAGAAATAGAAGGTCTCAATGATAAATGTTAGTCCAGAGTATTCCTTATTCTATGCAGCTTTGGCAAGCCAAAGAGCCTGGCCATTAAACAGAAAATGACTGGACCTCAGGTGCTGAGCCCTTCTACTCTGCCAGAATATGGTGATGTTTTCTTAGCCCTGCAGTTGGCCTTAAAGTCAGGCAAAAGCAATTTTGAACATTTTTCCAGATACCTTTGAAACCTCAGGGCCTTTGCACTTGATATTTCCTTAGCCGGGAGTGCTCTTCCACCTTATACCTATGTGGGCAGCTCCCTTACATTTTCAAGACTTTACTTATACGTCATCTTTCAGTGAGGTTTTATTTGACCACCCTATTTAAAACCACATCCTCCTTCAGTACAACCTTACTTAATTTTTGTGGGGAGGACTTAGCACCTTCTAATATAGGACATAGTTTACTATCTTGTTTTATTTATTGTCTGCCTTTTTCTCACTAGAATATAAGAACCATGTGGGCATGTAATTTTATTCACTTTTAAAAAATTGAGGTGAAATTCATTTAACATAAAATTGACCATTTTTAAATGCACAATTCAGTGACCATTAGAACAGTCACAATTTGGTGCAACCATTACATCTATCTAGTTCTAAAACATTTTTTCTATTCTCTCAAAAGGAAATTCCATAGCCATTAAGCACTTTCCATCCCCCCATCTTCCCCTAGTCCCTAGCAACTACTAATTTGCTTTCTGTTGTACATCCATTTTTGACTGTATGCTATTTTATGAGGCTGGTGAGAAACATAATGCTCAAAATAACAAAGGTCCAATAACAAAGGTATTAAAAAATATAGCTAGTGATGGGCCATCATAGAAAAATCAGCTTATTAATCAAAGAAAAAAGGCATGAAACAAATGATGGCCAGGACTGTGTACTCATTAGTTATCTGGCTTTAACCAGAAATATGAAACAAAGATATTTAGGCAATTTGGTTATAATAAAGACATTGCAAATGGTTACTGATGAAACCAGGCAGAAAAAAAGAGAATCCGGAAATTAGAGTATTTAAATATGTAAGCTTTCTACCATAAGGGAGAAGAGAATTGGTTACTGTATGTTACAAATCCTGTAAACTGAGAACTTGAACTTGATGAAGACAAAATCAAAGCAACGCATAAGGAGGAAACAATCATAAGAGAGAAAGTCAACTTCATCTGTATTCAGAACGTTTGGGTATGTTGTTAGGAGGCAGGGGCTAATGGGAGTGACAACGGGTAAAAACCAAAGGAGTCGTTTAATGCCAAATTAAACTCATTTTTGTATTAATTGCCTAATGGCACAATTCATCTTCTACTGTTAAGTGACTCTTGAATCTCCAGGAATCAGAAGCACTAGAAACATTGGGGGAAAGTGGTCATTGACTTAAACATTCAATTTTAATCCATAACTCAGGGGTGTAGATATCCAGTATTTTTTTTTCTTTTAGGTAAAAAATACCTTGTCTATAAAGCCAAATCTGAGATAGCTGGATTAAAAATCACTAGAGGCTCTAATCTGGGCTTCACTAGTAATTAGCTTGGTGACTTTAGGCTAGTTATTTACCCTTTTTCACCTGATTATCTCATTTTACCTTGCCTATCTCATAGTGATTTTTCAAAGTAAAACTAGGCTGTTTGTTAAAAAAATTCTTTGAAATAGAACTCAGCAACTTACAATTTTAATATTTACAAATATCTGTTTGTTGACTTGGGAAAATAAAAAAAAATCCTTCTGGGGCTTAAATATTTAGTAAGGATTTAATTGCTAGCATTAAATTCCTCTATAAAGGGCAGTCACTAGTAGGTCAAACTGGTTTTTTGATGTGGTTTTTAAATATGAAAAAGGTGGTGATTATGTTTATCCATTTTCACAGGGTTTTCACTCTTTCTACTCTGAGCTTCTGAAGTAGTTTTTCTTAGAGCCTTCAGCAGCTTCTTGTATCCCTTCAGCTCAGGGCACAGTATTTTCTCTGTATGTCTTATGATTTCAGAGAGACCACGGCATTTTTGAAGAATTGTAATTAATTGCAATCCACATGTGGGGGAAGCATCTTATTATAAGAGGCTAGTCTGGAGAGGTAAACATATCCAAGTTATGGAGTATCTTTTATGATATGAGCCAGGTTAAGAAGTTTAGATATTTATTATTAAGGCATTCACAAGCCACTTAAGGGTTTTAGGCATGGTGTGAGATCATCAGGTTTGCATTTTAGAAAAATCGCTCTACCTGACTTCTGGACTAAATGTGGGAAAGACTGGAATGAAGAGACCAGTTAAGAGAAGAAAGATGATGATAATATCTAAACTAAGGTGTTGATTGTGGGAAAGGAGAGGATAAATGGATTTGAGTGATATTAGGGAAGTAGAATCAATAGGACCTCATAAGTGATTGGATGTGAGAGGTCAGGGAGAAAAAAAATAGGTAAGGATAACATCCAGGTTTCTGGTACCATTCATTTAAATTAAAAACCAAACAACCAACAAATAAATAGCCAATCCACCTTGTAACCATATTTATTTGGAAAACTTTAGCTATTAGGTTTCCTTTCCTTTTCTTTCTTTCCTGTTATTGGAGACTCAGTATGATACAAAGAGTAGAAACACAGGTTGTTGAGTCAGACAGACCGGAGTTCAAACCCTGATTTCACTTTTTACTCATTGTGAAATGGAAATTTTAGGAAATTTGCCTAACCTTTCTGTGCCTCCCTTGGCTTCTTCATCTATAATATGATAATATCCTTAATACCTATCTCATAGGGTTTTGATGAGGGAAAAATGGTTAATCTACACAAAATATTTAGAACAGGCCTGACATTTAATAAGTACTTAGGGAATGTTAGAAATTTTTATTGTTGTTAGTGTTATTATTATAATTATTATTACTGTTAGTTTTAGACCAATTCCACAAATACTACCTAAAGCTATGTTTCTTATTTTCAGCACCAGTCATGTGCCCACATGTAGAATATGAATGAGCCTCAATGATGTCTTACATCTGCATAAGGACTTTGAGGATAAGATTTGGTGAGAAAGGGGACAAAAAGGGTGAAAACTATATTTTCAGTCCCCTATTTAAAATAAAAAATCATGTTTATTGGCCATTCAACTGAGGGATTTGGGTTTGTCTTCAACAGCATTCTTTACTGAGCAAAAACTAAGGTTTCTCGGAAGTAGCCTTTCCTTTTTTCTTTTTTCCCCTAAGAACTAAAAGTATTACTATAACTTCAGTGGCAGAAATGAAACTGAAAACAAGACTGAACTTATTCTGTGAGGTAGCTGCTATTTTCCCATTTCACAGGTGAGGAAACTAGAGTTTAGTAAAGTTAAACAACTTGCTTAGAGTCACACAGGTCGTATTACAGTTGGGATTCAACTGAAACAGTAAGCATTTTATGAATTACTATGTGATGAGCACTTTTAGGTACTATAGGGGAGGGATATAAGTCTCTGACCTCTGGGAGTTTTATATTAGAGAACCACACAAGATTGTGTAGAAGCAGGGACCAAGCTATGTGGTACAGCTAGTAAGCACTATAGAGTTAAAGAGAAGGAAGACATCTGTGGCATTTGTTAAGTCAGAGAAGGCTTTTTAGAAGAGATGGAACCTGACATAGCTCTCAAAGGAAAATGTAAGAAATATATTGTTTTAAGTTGGAAGTAGTTGAGAGAGGGTTATTCCAAGCAGAAATGAGACTAGAGTGAAGACACAGAAAGAATATAGTGTGTGTTGAAAGGATTCATGGCTTGTTCGTGGAAGGGAGAAACAAAGTGAGGTATAGTATGACAGGGTAAGCTAAGCAGATAGAAAGTCTTGAATGCCAACCTCAGGGGTTTCTCTCTGCTTTAGAGTTATTTATTGAATAAGCAAATTTCTCTTTGTCCCACTGTTGTTATCCATCAAGCAGAACATGAGATACATTGGCTTTCCCAAGTGCTGCTATATATTATGTTTGTAAGGAGAAATGTGACATGATGAGTCGAGATGTCCAAAGGCAATCATAACCTTTAATGCAATATGAAACTCAACTCAAGTTGGTAGGATTTTTATGCTCACCAGCAACCCAGTGATACATTATTTAATATCTTAAATTATATCTTTTTTCTCCTTTCTCTAACAGGCCTGTTTCTTTCAATGTTCTGCCAGTTCTAGTGACTCCAGCTGTTGCTGTCACACTTAATACGGCCTCCGCAGAGCTTAGATACTGTGCCGCTGCACCAGCTTTCCCACAGCCCAGAAAAGGAGCTTTGAGATGAGCTGTTCTTTCTATATCTATTGATGTTTAGGTTTCAACCTGACAAAGATCCCAGATTGACCTGCAACTTACTCTGCTATCAGTGAGAGAGTAAGAATCTGTAAGCTTAGCTCCCTCTAATACCACAGCAAGGTCACTCACAAAGCTGGTAGCTTGTCGAATTGCATGAAAAGATCCAAGATAGCACAAAACTCCCAATGTATTAAATGTCGGTGCCCTCATTTACAAAGTCAGGCATCCGAATTGTGCCTGGTATGAAGCATTAGGCAGTGGTTCTAGGAAATTGAGCTCAAGGGCGTGAACATCATAACTTTGGAATTATTGGCATTGACATGGTTGTTTTCACCCATTGTGATGGGAATGTGTTCATGAAAGAAGCAAGATGATTCTGAAAAGTGCCATGCAATTATGAACCATTGGGGGATTAAAAAAGAGTGCTCTCATGCTTGCTTTCTTGCTACTGATTTTTTATTCCCTATTTTGCTTTATGGTAGTCTATATGTCAGTCAAATAAAATATAATCAGTAGTTTACTATTTGTGATTTTACTGCTGCTTATACAAAAATATGAAGATGTTCTAAAATGTGTAAAATGCCAGGATATTATAAATGAGGTGCACATGTAGTGGAAATAACACTGTGTATACTAATACATACACAAGCACATAGGAGCTTGATCTTGTGAGACTCAGAACTCTTGGATGACAGTTTATTATTAAATAAACAGCTTACTAAAGATGTTATGGAAAAGAATGCAAGCAAAAAAGGCACAGCTTGCATTTCCATTAATGAAATACTAGAATGGCTTATGTTCTCAAAAATGGAAAGTTGATCTGAAATGTAGGAAGATACAGACAGATATGTGTGTATACATATATAATATGTCTGTATGTGTGTGTGTACAGATATAGATATGAATAAAAATATATACATATTGTATGTGTGAGTGTATATGACTGACACACAAGATGGCTGGGGGCCATGGGAAGAAGCAGTTAAAATCAGGCTCTGGCCTGTCATCCTGACTTGTAAGACCATGCTCCCCACCTGTGTACCATCTCTGGCTTTGCACAGAAAAGTCCTTGGTCTCTGGAAAGTCTTTCCCTCCATGTCTGCCTGGGAAATCTTGATCTATTCCTCAAGGTCCAGCTCAGATACAGCCTTATCCATAAAACCTCCTCACGTTTACCCGCCAATCTCATGTTCCCCAACCCCAGGAGATGTGATATCTCCTGTAGCTATGGGATGGGGATGGGACATCAGCATTGGGGTGTTGGAGACATTAGGATGGGAGGAAGTTGACAAAAATTATTAGAAGTTTACACTCAGAACTTGTGCTTTGTAGTCATAACCATCACCCCTAGTGATTCTCATTATTGGGCAAGTTTGGGAAATGCTACACTGTCTTTTCCTCTCAATTAATACAAGAGAAAACTAAGGATCAGAGAGGGAGAATTAAGTTGCTTGAGATCACACAGTCATTTAGTGACAGAACCAAGACTAGCATGCAGATAGCTCACTATCCTTATAGTCCAGTTATATACTGCTTTATATTATATTGCCACAGCAGGATCAGGTACAGAATTTGTAGGGCCTAGTGAAAAATGAAAATGCAGGTCCCCTTGTTAAAAATTATTCAGCATTTCAAGACAGCAAAATCAGAGCATTAAACCAAACACAGGGCCCTTCTCCATACAGAGCCCTGTGCAACTGCATAGATCACAGACCCATGAAGCTGGCTTTGTCCACAGAGAATGTTGACTTTATCTTGTATGTGGTAGGTCTTTCTATAAATACTTATTTGATTAACACCTCTCATTTGCCAGGAATCTATGAGAGTGGGATGGTAGGCAAATATGTTTTGATGTAAACATAAGAGAGAAGAAAAATAAATCTGGACATAAGGTTACCAACATTTGCGTTGGGATATCCACACAAGTTTCATGCATCAGCTGAGGTTGCTACAAGAGCTGTCCAGTATAAGAAATTCTTAAGTAACCAACACAGAAACTCATACTAGTAATAACATGAATTTCAAACCTTTGGGAACCACGATTGGAGGAGATTTTGCAGCCATATCAGTCCACAGGGCTGGGAACAAAAGTAAAAAAAATCTACTGGACAACTCTGTATTTAACGAAGAATGATTTGGGGTACAAAAATAAATCTTTTGAGTTTATTAAATAAAATATACCTGAGGAATTGTGTAGTGGAGCTCCCTTGGTAAAGCTTAGACTTAAAGAATAATCAAAGCTTTTCTGAGATGTCTGTAATTACTGATCCTTATGCCACCATCTGACCTCTGAACATCACAACTGCTATGGAATATTGTCTGGGTGATCCATATTATCTCTTTTGGCCACAGATTCTTAATTTATATTTGTATTAATTTTCTATTGCTACATAACAAGCAACCACAAACTTAATGGCTTTTAAGCCACCGATTTTTTCTCCCAGTTTCTGTAAGTCAGAAGTCCAAACACAGTATAACTCGTTTCTCTGATCAGAGTGTCACAAGGCTAAAATCAAGTTGATGTGTGGGCTGTATTATCATCTGAACCTTGGGGTCCTCTTCCAAGCTTATTCATGTTGGCTAAATTATATTCCTTGTGGTTATAGGATAGAAGTCTCTATTTTCATTTTTACTGTCACCTGGGGGGGGTCATTCCCAGTTTCTAAAGGCTGTCCTCATATCCTAGTTTCATAGCCCTCTGAATAGGCAGTTTCTAAAATAATTATTTGCTTTCTTTCAGACCATCAGGAGAGCCTCTACTAATGCTTAGAATTTCTCTGACTTTCCCAGTATTTTAAGGTTTCACCTAATTAGGTCAGGCTTAACCAGGATCACCTCCCATTTTGTTAACAAAGTCAACTGATTAGGGACCTTAATCTCATCTGCAAAATTCCTTCATCTTTGTAACATATCATAAGCTAATCATGAAAGTGGTATCCTATCATATTCACAAAGGGGGTGACAACACAAGGTGTGTATACCAGGGCTCAGGATTCTTAAAGGCCATCTTAGAATTCTGCCTACCATAATATCCATGAATGAACTTTGGAGGCATGTCTAAAAATCATATAAAATGTCATGCAAAAATTTGTATGATTGTGCATTTTTCCTGGGAAACATTTACCAGCTTTCAACAAGGGAGGTCCATGACCCAAATGTCATTAAGAACAACTGGTTTGCCAGATAATATGCATTGGCAAGAAGTGACCTAGGTATTTATTTTTGAAAGAATTGTACTCATGTCTCTTCACAGAACCAAATAATTCAAATGTGGTGTTTTTCTTTTTAAAGATTATTTTTGAGACAGATTGAGAAAGACCATGGTTGGGGGGAGGGACAGAGGGAGAGGGAGAAGCAGGCTCCCTGCTGAGCATGGAGGAGCCTGACTCCATACTCAATCCTATGATCCCGAGATTATGAACTGAGCTGTAGGCAGACACTTAACTGACTTAGCCACCCAGGTGCCCCTCAAGTGTAGTGTTTATTAAGATGAGATAGGAGACGGCTCAATTTTCATTTAAAACGTAATTTTTGTGCAGTTTTGTTTTAAACCAATAACTAATGGACATTTCAAACAGATTTTGTTACTGTGTTTGTATTTAAATTTACTATTGAGGAAGCATCTGCTGCTCTCTTTATCATATTTGCCTACCTGTGTCTCCACTCTCCTGCAACTGGCTGGCTGTAACTTTTTGGGCAATGGGAAGAAGTTAAGTCTGGTGTGTTTTACTGTTCCTGTTAGATATTAGCTATGACAGACAATCATCAGTGCTAAATTAATTACGTTTCCTTTCCTATCATTTATCGAATTATTTCACATGAAGCTTAGAACCTTCAGGCTAAGTTGTAAACAACTTGAGGACAGGTATCAAGTCCTGTGCTATATATTTTGTCTACCATGATTTTGAGCAGGGAATAAGCCCGTAATAAATATTCAGTGAATTCACTTCAATTCAGCAAATAATATTGAGGAGGTATTGTGTATAGGAACTGTAACAAAGGAAAAACAAAATTATGTACCTCAGGTTTACGATCTAGGGAATATATGATAATCACAACCCAAAGATTGTAATATGATACAAGGTTGGAACATTGCCAAGTGGAAGACATAAGCAATGTGTCAGGCCAGATCACATGTCACATCTGATTGTGGGTAGATGAGTATGGGTGCTAGGCAAAGTACTGAGTCAGAGAACAGCAAACAGGAGGTGAAAATTGCAATGTGTAATTAGAAATGGAATACAGAGAGAAGAAATCTTTCAAGTATAAGAAGGGGTAAGGAAATAAGAAAACTGTGCTTCAAGTAAATGGATATATTTTACATGCTCATGGTGGCCCATATTTCTCCTGCTTTTCTGATTGGATTCTTTTATCTCTTCTCTACTTGCTCAAATGGAAATATCCTTTGTGGTCCAATTTTAAATGTCAGCATCTCCATGTAACTTTTCTGCTCAGTCAGGCCAGAAAGAATCTTTTCCTCTTCCAAAATGCCATAGTATGTTATCTACATTTTTCTCAGGTCATTTTCTGCTCTTTAGCATAGTTTTTATATGCACATTGTATCTACTCTATCACCACTAATAAAAAAATCCCTTTAATTTATATTGCAATTTCTGTTTGAAAAACAATGTCACATACATTTTTCTATTGTTTCCTTGGTTGCAGATGAAAAACTAATCCTCAGAAAGCCCCAGACTTTACTGTTAGCAAGTAATAAAGCCAGGATATGATTCTAAGTTTCAGAATTCACACCTAGTGTGTCTTTTTTATTTTTTTCACCACATCATTCTTTGTGTGCATGTGTACATAAAAATAGCTATGAAGGTGACAAAAATGATTTTTGCTGATATTTAAAATGTTGCTATCCCTGACCACTTTACTTCAGATGTCTAGTGAAAATGTCATTTAACTCATGTGACAGATCCATCTTTATAAATCATCTTCCTCATAAACAAATTATGGGAAAGGGTGAGTCTAACCCAGTTTAACATCCCTACATTTCTTTTAAATTGATCTTTAATACATATTCTCAATATCCCTATAATGATATAATTTAAATACTCTAAATTTTACCCATTTTAAGTATGCAATGACTAAATGATGTGGAGTATCTTTTTTTATGTGGTTATTGACCATTTGTATATCTTTTTGGAGAAATGTCTATTCAGATCTTTGCCCATTTTTTATTGGATTGTCATTTTATTCTCTGAATTTTAACAGATTGTTATAGATTATGGATAAATGTTCTTTATCAGATATACGATTTGCAAGTTATTTTCTCCGGGTCTGTGACTTGTCTTCATTTTGTCAGTGGTGACCTTTGAGGCAGAACTTTTTTATTTATTATTGAATTAGGATTGACATAAAATGTTATATTATTTTCAGGTGTGCAACATATTGATTGATCAATTCTATATATTACTCAGTGTTTGCCATTATAAAGGCAGTTCCCATCTGTCACCACAGAACATTATTACAGCGCTGTTGACTATAAAATATTTTGAAAATTTCTTTATTTTAGAGAAAGAGAAAGAGTACAAGTGAGGGGAGGGGCAGAGGGAGAGAATCTTCAGGTAGAGTCCCCACTGAGTGCAAAGCCGGACATGGAGCTTCATCTCACTACCCATGAGATTATGACCTGAGCCGAAACCAAGAGTTGGATGCTTAACTGACTGAGCCACCCAGGCTCCCTGACTATAAAACTTTTGATGAAATCCAATTGGCTTATTTTTTATTTTGTCTCTAGTGCTTTTGGTCATATCTAAGAAATCTTTGCCTAACTCAAAATTATGAAGATTTACTCCAGTGTTTTCCTCTAAGAGTTTTATAGTTTTAGATACTTTACCTTCAAGTCTAGGGTCCATTTTGAGTATACATTTGTGTATGGTATAAGGTGGAAGTCTAATCTTTTTGCATTGGCCCAGTACAGTCTTTTTTTTTTTTAAATTACACTTTCCCCACTTCAATGCCTTTCACTTTTGTTAGAAGTTTATTAACCATAAATATGAGTTTGTTTTTGTTTCATTGATTCTATTCTATATATCTATCCTTAAGAAAATGTAAGTCATCTGATTTTTCTGATTGTTCTGACTGTTCTAGGTCCTTTGCCTTTCCATACAAATTTTTTTATTTTTATTTTTTAAAGATTTTACTTATTTATTCATGAGAGACACATAGAGAGAGGCAGAAACACAGGCAGAGGGAGAAGCAGGATCCCTCTGGGGACCCCATTGCGGGCCTCAATCCCAGAACCCCAGGACCATAACCTGAGCTGACAGCAGATGCTTAACCACTGAGCCACCCAGGCATCTCTCTATATAAATTTTAGAATTAATTTAGTAGTTTCTGTTCAAATAAAGCCTACTGATATTTTGATAGAAATTATGTTGAATTTATAGATAAAGTGGAGGATAACTGTGGTCTTAACATTGAATCCTCAATCTATGGACATCAATACCTCTCTATTTATTTAGGTCTTCTTTATACACTTTTCTTTTTTTAAGAGTTTATTTATTTATTCATGATAGACATAGAGAGAGAGAAGCAGAGACACAGGCAGAGGGAGAGGCAGGCTCCGTGCCAGGAGTGTGACGCGGAACTCGATCCCGGGTCTCCAGGATCGCGCCCCGGGCCAAAGGCAGGCGCTAAACCGCTGAGCCACCCAGGGATCCCTTTATACACTTTTCTTAAATGAGTACATAAATGAAATACTTTTTTTCTGTAAAATAGCAAGGTGTCCAATTTTGTCCTAGCAAAGTCTGTGTAAATAAGAAAAGACAATTCTGGATGGTAGGCTAATACAAATTATATTCTCGCATTTTTTGAGAACTTAACCAAAGTTGAGTGATTATTTTATTGTATTCATTGACTCATTCATTCGTTCATTCATTCATTCATGGTGCAAGGGAAATGAAAAGAAGGTTGGGTGGAAAATTTCTAGGCTGTCCAGAGGTCTAAGGAAGGTTTGACAAGGCCATCAGTGAGTCCTCAATCCAAAATCAGCTAACAAAGTGTTTTCTGTATCCCATGAATGGGCCTGCCTTTGTATCCCTGTCATGCCCAGTCAGTGCTTGGGAGAAGCCTATGGGACACACATAGTCTCAACACCAGTGTGGTGATGGATTTCAGCACATAGTAGCTAGGGTCCTTGGTCAATTACATTTCCTATAGTTGTAGGTCTGTGAGGTGCATTCTCATGGCCATTACAATACATGACCAAGCAATACTATTCTTCCTTTCCAAGAGCTTCAAAAGAAGGATCTGGTCACTCTGCCCATGAGCCAGTTTTCCTTGATGTTCAGTCTTATGGTATCCCTAATGCTATGCAATATAAATTCTCCGACATCCATGCTGACACTGCATTCATGTGCTTGACTGAGTCATGGTTCTTTCTGAAGAAGTAGCAGGAAAATGTGACTGGATCTTAGCAACATTGATTACTTAAGGTCTAGAAGTAGGGTCCTGCTAATGAATTGTCTGGATAAATTATGTATGAGATTCATTTTTTAAATCTGTGTGCTTCTTGCTGTTTTACCAGGAAAGCGAACTAAATAGGAAGTCTTACAGGGGCTGGTGGGAGGGCTTCTTTTCAGAGGATGTAGACTTTGTAACCATTGAGATGAATGTCATGGAAAGAGTTTGTTTAAAGAAATAGATGAGAAGCCTGACCTTAGTTAGAAACAGCATGTAGATAGAATAGAGAGGCTACTGAAAAGATGTATTCCCTATAGTGGGCACTTTGGTGGCAGATCATCTTCTTTTTTTATTTAAAGATTTTATTAATTTATTCATAAAAGACACAGAGAAAGAGACAGAGATATAAGCAGAGGGAGAAGCAGACTCCCTGCAGGGAGCCTGATGCAGAACTCAATCCCAGGACCCCAGGATCATGTCCTGAGTCGAAGGCAGACACTCAACCACTGAGCCACACAGCTGCCCTAGCAGATCATATTCTTTATTTATGTGGGGATTGTACATTTAAATGTGCAGACTTTGGGAAAGTATACTTTCTCGTCTATGTTTTTAATTATTCATATCTCTAAAAATGAATCTTCTGTTGTAGGTGACTTACCAATGAATCCTGTACTATCATGTAATTATAAGCTTCTATCCATTATGATATCTTTTCAGACTCCAGCAAAGGCAAGGGATAAGTTGTAAAGTGGAACGTTCTTAAATTAAGACAATGAAAAAATAAGGTATCAATATTACAATTATGAAAGAAGTACTGTCTGGGGGCACAGGATTTAATTTAATATAAATATTAGTTTATCTGCTCCCTTTGTCAAAATTTTTTTCTGACTCTAAGAGGAAGTTGTAATAGTCCTCAGATTGCCCTATACTCTCAAAAAAAAGTCATTACCATTTCAAAAAAATCAACCTTTTTTGGAAGAAAGTTTGTGGAACCTCACCATTTTAAAGTAGAATTATGCTTTACTTTGTATGATTTCAGCTGTTCTGATTACATTTTAGTTGAGTAGCTTAATTTTCATGGCTCTAACCCATCCTAATATACTTATTCAGTAAAATTTTACCAACTTGTATAAGAGAAGATATTTTAACTTGTTATGGTTTTGCCATGAGAGTGAGTGTAATAAGTATACTAATTTCTTCTGTTCCTTCTTGGTTTATATCTGCTTTCTTACGTCTGGCTTTCCCATGAATGTGAAAAGCAGCAAAACCCTATAGAATTCAGTTGAAGGTTGAGACAGCTAATTATTATTGAATTATTGGGGTGGTGTTTATCAAAGCTCTGTTCCTGGCAGGTCACTGCTGCCATAGAAAAGGCTATTTTTCTTTGTTGATTGACTATAGATTTAATCTTTAGAAAATATTTGGGTACAGATTCTCATTCAAATCTCATTAATCAATAGAACTGATATATTGTTAAAATGACTCAGTCTAGAATTGTTGGCTTATGCTCATTTACTCCTTCAACTGTTGACTTGTGATTATAATATGCTAATTATGCATAGCATTAGATACAGTTTATATATCATGACTACTAGGAGGAACCTTAGAGATCATCTGATCCACCTTCCCCATATTTTACCAGGTGGGAAACTGTGTGGCTCAAGTAACAAGCAAGTAAGTGGGAACAAACTCTCTTTGGCCTGAATTTATATCTCCAGACACCTATTCTGGTGCTTATCCTATCTGTTCATTTTTTGGTAGCTACATGGAAATTGAAAGTGAACATTGTCTGAAGTAGGCAACTGTTTAACCTTACATTGAAAATTAAGAGAGCAGGGGTGCCTGGGTTGGCTCAGTTGGTTAAGAGTCCAACTCTTGATTTCAGCTCAGGTCATAATCTCAGGGTCCTGAGATTGAGCCCTGAGTTGGGCTCGGTGATCAGCAGGGAGTATTCTTGATATTCTCTCCCTCTCCCTCTGCCCCTTCCTTTGCTCATGCTCTCTCTAAAATAAATAAATAAATCTTTAAAAAAAGAAAATTAAGAGAGCAAGTGGCTATAAATAGAGTAGGATGAAATTTCTCAAATTCATTGTGAAAAATTGAAATCTATTTCATAGGAATTATTTCAGGTTGTTGATCATAGCTTCATGACACCTAATTTGGAACTGAGCCTCTGGCCCTGCCCTGTCCTGTACTTCATATGTGGGTTTTAAGTACTTGAAATGCAGCTACTCCAAATTGAAATAGATGAACTGTGAATGTAAACTGTACAATGAATTTGAAATACTAGTACAAAAGTGATATTAATATTGTGATATTATCACATTAATCATTAATATTGTGATATTATATATATTGAAATTATAATATTTGGATATATTGCGTTAAATACGTTTATTATTAAGATTAATATTACACATTTCTTTTTACTTTTTTCCTTTTATTTTTTAAATGTGGCTACTAGAAGATTTTACATTACATATGTAGTTCATATTCTGTTGGGCAACACTTATCAGATTGGTGCTACTCAAAGTATGGTTCATGGACTACCAGTGTTGGCATTTCCTAAGAGTTTGATATAAATGTAGAGTTTTATGTCTCACACCAAACCTATGCAATCTGAATCTGCATTTCAACAAGATTCTTAGGGTGATTTCTGTGCATTAAAGCTTGATAAATACTAATCTGGCACATGCATTCCTTATTCAGATACTTCCTAGTTCTCCATGTAGAACTTGATGGATCCCTTCTGCCATAACATGTGGCAGTTAGGGCCAGGCAATCCAAGACATGCTGGCCCTAACCTTTGATATATTTTTAAGCTATGTTTATGTGCTAACATCTTACACTCTCAAAGAATCCTACCCTCCTTTCACACAAACATGATTCTTACTAATAAATCAGCCAGCAGTTATGAAGGCAGGAATTCCAAAAGGCCAAAGATAAAAAGTGAAAATGCTGTTGATAATCAGATCTGTTTCCTTCTCAGGTATCTTTTCTACTGCTACATCTGGACAGCTAAATGTCTATTTTATATTTACCTCTGGTATACTATTGGAATCACAATACAAGGCATCCAAAATGAAATTTATTATCTTTTTTTTTAAATTTTTATTTATTTATGATAGTCACACACACAGAGAGAGAGAGAGAGAGAGAGAGGCAGAGACATAGGCAGAGGGAGAAGCAGGCTCCATGCACCAGGAGCCCGACGTGGGATTCGATCCCGGGTCTCCAGGATCACGCCCTGGGCCAAAGGCAGGCGCTAAACCGCTGCGCCACCCAGGGATCCCGAAATTTATTATCTTATTTGTAAAGTATGCTTCCTTCTACATTTCTGGTCCTGTTAAATTTCACCACCATCTACCTATATACCTAAGTGAGACCTGAAAGTTATAATTAGTAGTCCTTCTTTCACTGCTCCCTCTAAACCTGAAATCCAAATGTCTACTTAAAACGGTCATTTTGGGGATCCCTGGGTGGCACAGCGGTTTAGCGCCTGCCTTTGGCCCAGGACGCGATCCTGGAGACCAGGGATCGAATCCCATGTCGGGCTCCCGGTGCATGGAGCCTGCTTTTCCCTCTGCCTGTGTCTCTGCCTCTCTCTCTCTCTGTGTGACTATCATAAATAAATAAAAAATAAAAAAAAAGAATGGTCATTTTGTCTGTCTTGAATTTGTTCCTTTTATTCCATTTGTCTTGAATTTGTTCCTTTTATTCCATTTCATTTGTCCTAATTCAGATTTTTAAAAATCTTGTCTGAATTATTATACTAGTGTCTTTCCTAATCTTCTGCCTCTAGTCCCTCTCCTTTCTAAGCCATCTTCTTCATTGAAGCCATAAACATCTTTCTCACATACAAATCTGATAATGCTTGAAACCCTTTCCTGATACCCCAATAGCTCTATCTCCTTGTAAAATGGAATTAATAATAGTACCTATGTCAAAGGCTTGCTGTGATAATTACATAAGTTAATATATATATAAAGGGTTTAAGAATAGTGCCTGGCACAGAGTAATCATTATGTAGGTTCTAGCTTATATTATAATTATTATTCAAGGCCTTTTACAACATATGACCTCAACCTGCTTTTCTAATGAAACCAGTGTTCTATCCATTTCTTAGAACATCCAAAACATTTTGTGGTTTGTGTGTTCCCTCATACTGGTTGCTATGCCTGGAATATATTTACTTTATTTTTATGCCTAGAAAAATCCTACTTCCCATTTTTTTTTCCTTGAGTTGGTTTCTGGCTTTCAAGCCTTCTTTTTTTTTTTCAAGCCTTCTTTTTTATGGCAAAAATTTACCTATACCTCATGCTTATATGTTGAAATATATCTGTGAACTGAGATTATCTAATGCTGGAAGCTTATATATTCCATCTGATAAATATATGATGTTATCCAAATGGCATATGTGGCAACATTTCAGATTTCATTCCCATGAACATTCAAACCAAAGTAACCAAAGCTTTCCCAGACGGTGAATTGAATAGCTAATTTTTGTAAACACAACAGCAGGTGGTTTCCTAATTTATCCAAACTCTGAGGAAAAAGAGTCATTTGTGATTTTCATAATGACACTAATGGATTGAAAAAAAATTTAGCCATCCTGTTTATATATAAAGTTTTAAAGCACTCACTTGATGTTTTTCTCCTGTTTCATTTGACATAATTAATTCCAGTTAGAATTACAGGCATAACTTGCTTTACAAAATATATCTATTCTAAAAGAGATATAGTTCAATGGAATTACTTATAATAAAATATCTTAATGTCATTAAGGAAATTTGAAATTTAAAGAAATCCGATAGTGACTCCTACCATGATATCACCTCCTAACTTAAAGTGAACTCTGACAACATGCATCAGCATCCCTTGCAGGTGTCTATCAAACTTCTCAATTCCTTAGTGGTACCTCAGACCGATAAAGTAGAATTTCTGAAGGCAGGTCCAGAAATCTTCATTTTAATAAGCCATCCCCCAAGTAATATACATGCATATAAATGTTTGAAAACCACTGAGCTCAATCTGCATTTGCTGCTTATCCCCCCACAGGAAACTTGTACTAGAATTTATTTGGATTGCTATGGTGATTCTTTGTATATGCATTGCTCCTTTTGCCTACCTGTCTTTGCTTGTGCTGGTTCTGCCTTTGATTCTTTATCTTGCCATTGTCTCTTTTTTTTCATCTTTTACTGTTTTATTTGCTTTTTAAATGTTCTCTACTTAAAGGTGCTTTCTCTGGATTCTGCTGCTGGGAGCAGTCTGTCTCCTACTAAGAACACTTTGTGTGTACCACTCATGAAATCTTGCATGTACTGATTTGAGCTCCTGGTATATGAATTAGTATTAGTCTTTTCTAGGATGAACCTCAGTGTCTTTTTCACCACTCAAATATGTGCACACACGTACACTGTCCTTCATATGGCAAAAACATGCAACAAAACTTGAGAAATAGTTTATTAGAGAAAACGTGAGTACTATTTTATATGAAAGCTTTCTTAAAGTGAAACATTGGCATAATTAGGCAGGCTAATTGGATGCAAGGGTGAGTCCTTGAAATAAAGGTATGACTTGGTATGGTTTGGTAAAATGAAATCTAAAGATACAAACTTCTAGATACAAACTTCTAGACCTGTGCCTGCCCAGCCTACCCTTCTTCTCAAACCCTCTGTTCTTTTGCCTCCTCTATTCTGCAGGATTCTGTGTTACTTCTCTCAGTTTGGTGATCTTATATGGATGTCTCTGCAAAGAATTTGGTCCTTGATGCCCTTTTTCCTGATCCTGGACTCATTCTTACCCATATTAGCTTTACCATAGCTATTTAGTGGGCAGGACCAAATCCCTTCCTTTAATAGATATATGTATGCAAATAAAGAGATGCATCTGCCACTTGATGACTAAGGTAACTCAGAGCTAACTGGTGCTACAATAAGCACAGAGCTGTGTTACAAAGAGCTCCTCTTAGTGGGTATCTCTGAAATAAAAAAAAAAAGGTAGTTGCTACTCCTGATGTCTTTCTTCAGCAGTCACATTGGTTTAGTTCCTAGCTCCTAGCCTAATTATTTCAAGCTTAGAAAAAAAAGCCATGGCATTGAACCAGGACAGAGATTTTAAATGAATGTCTGATGTATCCAAGCATGTGCGAGCACAGACATACATATAAAACCCATTTATACTGGATATAAAAACTTAGATGAAAATCTTTCCAGTCGACTACCTCAAATAGTTGAATCCATTTTTAATAAATGTTGTGCTGTTTTGGGAAAACCACTTTTGAGTTGGGGCCAGAAAGGATAGAATGTGGTGAAAAGGCTGAAAATAGAGGAATCACTGGAAATCACAAACTAAATAATGTTGCCCTACTTTATCAAAACTTTTACATTGAGAATTCTGGTCTCACTATATAATAGCAGAAACCATGGGTGGGAGAAAATGTCCCGCATTTTTTAAGATTTGATTTATTTATTCATGAGACACACACACACACACACACACACACACACACACACAGAGGCAGAGATATAGGCAGAGGGAGAAGCAGGCTCCTTGTGGGGAGCCTGATGCGGGACTCGATCCCAGGACCCCAGGATCACACCCTGAGTCGAAGGCAGATCCTCAGCCACTGAGCCACAGAGGTGTCCCATGTCCTTCATTTTTCACTGGAAACATCTTTTTGCTCTAACACAAAAGAATGTTTGTCAATGAAAATTCACACCCAATTGAGTACAGTTATTGGTTGAGATTAAATATCTCTCATTTAGAGGTTTCATGGCTGTTATGAAGAAAATTTCTACAGCCCTTCCGAAACTTGAAACTGCCTGATTGAAACTGATGGAAACCAACTGAGTTATAGTACTGGTGAAAAGCCACACATTTCCCACTTTGAAAATACAAGTGATCACAGAGCCATTTAGCTCAAAAGAAAATGATCGTCATCTTAGCAGGTTTGTTGAGCCTTACGGAACAGATCAGATAAAGTTGTAAAACGATAGCATCACTCACACACTGCAGAGTTATAATTGAGATACCCAGTTACTGAGATGCTCTTGTCCTGAAAAGGGCTCTAATTTGGCCTGATTTTTCTTCTCTGCTTTGGATCCTTTCAAGGAATCATATATCCATATATCCGTATATATATATATATATATATATATATATATATATATATATCCATATATATATATATATCTTTATTGATTGCCTATTACATACAAAATAATTTTGTAGTCTTTTAAGTCTATGCTATTCCTTATAACTTTCACATACTTTGGATTCTGTGATACTATATTTTCCTGGTTCTGCTTTTTAGTCACAAATGTGGTGTTCTCTTTCTCTGTTTACCTCTAACATGTAGCCTCGTTCCCCAAGGCTTTATTCTTGGTTTGTTTCTCTTCTTCTACACCCTCTCTGGGTAACATCCCATTCTCAGCATGACTCCTAAAGTCTGCATCTCTAACTCTGGTTTCTCTCCTGAATTCAAGATAAACACTTGCAGCTGCCTTATTGGCAAAGCTGTCATGGTTACTCTGTTGATACCCTCTTTATAATCCCAATAACACATATTATCTTCTACCTAATCCTTACTTTTTATGTAATTTTTTTCCTTATCATCATACATCAAATGTTTTCACAGCTTGTTAATTCTACCTTTCCTGTGTGTTTTCTCCTTTCAATTCTTATTTCCAACACCTTAGTTTAGTAAGTAATTACAAACTAGCAGGCTATAGGCCAGATGTATTTGTTTAAACAGCCAAATTTTTTTTTAAATGTAACTGCCTCTGTGTTCATCAAGCGAAGTGTACCTTTAATCCTCTTTATCTAGTTCACCCATGCCCCCACCCACCTCCCTTCTGGCAATTCCCAATTTGTTCTTTGTATTCAAGAGTCTGTTTTTTGTTTGTCTCTTTTTTCCTTTGTTCATTTATTCTCTTTCTTAAGTTCAACATATGAGTAAAATCATATGGTATTTGTCATTCTCTGACTTATTTCACTTAGCATTATACACTCTAAGTCCATCCATATTGTTGTGACAAAATTTCATTCCTTTTCATGGTGAAGTAATATTTCATAGTACATATATACCCCATTTTCTTTATCCATTCATCTTTCAGTGAACACTTCGGTTACTTCCATATCTTGGCTGTTGTAAATAAATAATGCTGTGATAAACATAAGGATGTGTATGTCTTTTTTGAATTAGTATTTTCATTTTCATTGGGTACATTCTCAGTGGTGGACTTCCTGGATCATATGGTAGTTTCACTTTTAATTTTTTGAGAGACCTCTTACTGTTTTCCACAGTGGTTGCATCAATTTGCGTTCCCATCAACAGTGCATGAGGATACCTTTTTTCCTACACCCTCCCCAACACTTGTTATTTCTCTCTTTTTTTTTTATTTTAGCCAATTCACAGGTGTAAAGTGATATCTCATTGTGATTTTAATTTGCACTTCCTTGATGATTAGCGATGCTGAGAATCTTTTCATGTGTCTATTGACCATCCGGATGTGTTATTTGGAAAAATGTCTATTCAGTTATTCTGCCAATTTTTTATTTGGATTATTTGTGTGTGTGTGTGTGTGTGTGTGTGTGTGTGTGTGTGTGTATTGAGTTCTATAATTTCTTTATATATTTTGGATATTAGCCCCTTAATGGATATATAATTTGCAAATATCTTCTCCCATTCAGTAGATTGCCTTTTTGTTTTGTCAATGATTTACTTCACTGTGCAGAAGCTTTTTATTTTGGTATAGTCCCAATAGTTTAATTTTGCTTTTGTTTCCCTTGCCAGAGGAGGCATATCTAGAAAAATGTTTCTACAGCCAATGTCAAAGCAATTACTCCCTATATTTTCTTCTAGGAATTTTATGGCTTCAGGTATCACATTTATGCCTTTAATCCATTTTGAGTTTATTTTTGTGTATGGTGTAAGAGGTCCAGTTTCATTCATTCACATGTAGCTGTCCAGCTACCATTTGCCAGCACCATTTGTTGGAAATACTTTTTCCCATTGCATATTGTTGTCTTATTTTTCATAGATTAATTGACCATAAAGCATGAGTTTATTTCTGGACTCTGTTCTTTTCCATTGATGTAGTTGTCTATTTTTGTGCCAGTACCACACTGTTTTGATTGCTACAGTTTTGTAGTATATCTTGAAATCTGGAATTGTGATACCTTCAGCTTTGTTCTTTAATTTCAAGATTGTTTTGGCTACTCCAGGTCTTTTGTGCTTCCATACAAATATTAGGGATATTCTAATTCTCTGAAAAATGCTATTAGTATTTTTTTTTATTTTTTTTATTTTTTTTTTATTTTTTTTTTTCTCTGGAAAACTGTGTGGAGGTTCCTCAAACAGTTAAAAATATACCTGCCCTACGACCCAGCAATTGCACTGTTGGGGATTTTCCCCAAAGAGACAAATGCAATGAAACGCCGGGACACCTGCACCCCGATGTTTCTAGCAGCAATGGCCACGATAGCCAAACTGTGGAAGAAGCCTCGGTGTCCAACGAAAGATGAATGGATAAAGAAGATGTGGTTTATGTATACAATGGAATATTACTCAGCTATTAGAAATGACAAATACCCACCATTTGCTTCAACGTGGATGGAACTGGAGGGTATTATGCTGAGTGAAGTAAGTCAGTCGGAGAAGGACAAACATTATATGTTCTCATTCATTTGGGGAATATAAATAATAGTGAAAGGGAAAATAAGGGAAGGGAGAAGAAATGTGTGGGAAATATCAGAAAGGGAGACAGAACGTAAAGACTGCTAACTCTGGGAAACGAACTAGGGGTGGTAGAAGGGGAGGAGGGCGGGGGGTGGGAGTGAATGGGTGACGGGCACTGGGTGTTATTCTGTATGTTAGTAAATTGAACACCAATAAAAAAAAAAAATGAAAAATGCTATTAGTATTTTGATAGAAGTTGAATTAAATCTATAGAATGCTTTGGGTAATATGGACATTTTAAATTTTTTTTTATTTATTTATGATAGTCACACACAGAGAGAGAGAGAGGCAAAGACATAGGCAGAGGGAAAAGCAGGCTCCATGCACCGGGAGCCTGATGTGGGATTCGATCCCGGGTTTCCAGGATCGCGTCCTGGGCCAAAGGCAGGTGCCAAACCGCTGCGCCACCCAGGGATCCCTGGACATTTTAACAATAATGGTCCATGAGCATGAAATATCTTTCCATTTGTTTGTATCATATTTAATTTCTTTCATCAATTCTATAGGTTTTTGAGTATAGATCTTTCACCTCCTTGATTAAGTTTATTCCTAGGTATTTTTTTTTCCTTTTTGGCGCAATTATAAATGCAACTTTTTAAATTTCTCTTTTTGCTACTTTATTATTAGTATATAGAAGTGCAATAGATTTCTTCTTTATATTTATTTTCTATCCTGTGACTTTACTGAATGTGTTTATCAGTTCTAGCAGTTTTCCGGTAGATTCCTTACGGTTTGCTATATGTAATATGTCATCTACAAATAGTGAAAGTTTTTTCTTCCTTGCCAAGATGGATGAATTTTACTTCTTTTTCTTGTCTGATTGCTGTGACTAGGACTTCCGTACTAGGTAGAATAAAATCAGGAAGAGTGGACATCCTTGTCTTGTTTCTGATCTTAGAGGATTAGCTTTCTGTTTGTCACCACTGAGTATGATATTAGCTATGGATTTTTCATATATGGCCTTTATTATGTTGAAGTATGTTCTTTTTAAACCTACTTTTTTGAGAACTTTTATCATGAATAGATGTTGTACTATGTCAAATGCTTTTTATGCATCTATTGAAATGATCATGAGGTTTTTATCTTCTTTTGTTAATGTGATTTATCATGTTGATTGATTT
The DNA here is from genome assembly GCF_003254725.2 of Canis lupus dingo. Classification (NCBI taxonomy): domain Eukaryota; kingdom Metazoa; phylum Chordata; class Mammalia; order Carnivora; family Canidae; genus Canis; species Canis lupus. Next base: position 79,106,988 of record NC_064281.1, read on the forward strand.
TTGAATATTAAAACACCCTTGCATCCTAGGACTAAAGCTCATTTAATAATGGTGAATGTTTTTTTTAATGTATTGTTGGATTCAGCTTTTTAATATTTTTTGAGGATTTTACATTTATGTTCATCAGAGATATTGTATTGGTCTGCAGTTTTCTTTCTTTATAGTATCTTTATCTGGTTTTGGTATCAGGTAGTACTGGCATCATAGAATGGATTTGGAAGTTTTCCTTCTATTTCTTTAGAAAAGTTTAAGAAGAACAAGTATTTTAACCCTTCGTTAAACATTTGGTAGAATTCACCTGTGAAGCCTTGTCATCCTGGAAGTTTGTTTTTTGGGAGTTTTTTTCTTTTTTTAATTTCTGATTCAATTTCATTGATTTGCTCAAATTTTCTATTTCTTTTTTCTATTTCTTCCTGATTCTGTTTTGGAAGACTATTTGTTTTTAGGAATTTATCCATTTTTTTCTAGGTTGTTGTATTTGTTTGTATATAAGTTTTGTAATGTTCTTTTATAATCCTTTTTATTTCTAGGGTGTCTATTGTTATTTCTCCTCTTTCGTTTCTCAGTTTACTTATTTGATTCTTCTTTCTTCTTTTTTGATTAGTCTGGCTAAGAGATTATCAACTTTGTTGATCTTTTCAAAGAACCAGCTCCTGGTTTCATTGATCTTTTCTATTGTTGTTTTAGTCTCCATTTCATTTATTTCTGTTGAATCTTACTTATTTTCTTCCTTATACTGGATTTGAGTTTTGTTTATTCCTCTTTTGCTAGCTCCTTTAGGTATAAGGTTAGGTTGCTTATTTGTGATTTTTCTTGCTTCTTGAGGCAGGCTTGTATTTTTTACATTATTTATTTGTTTTTATAATTCCAGTATAATTAATACACAGTGTTATATTAGTTTCAGGTATACAATTTAGTGATTCAACAATTCTATAAATTACTCAGTGCTCATCATAATAATTGTACTTGTAATCCCCTTCACCTTTCACCCATTCCCCCACTCACCTTCCCTCTGGTAACCACCAGTTTTTTCTCTATTTTTAAGTGTCTGTTTTATTATTTGTATCTTTTTTTTCTTTCTCTGTTTTGTTTCTTAAATTCCACAATGAGAAAAATCATATGGTATTTGTCTTTCTCTGACTGGCTTATTGTGCTTAGCATTATACTTTCTAGATCCATCCATGTTGTTGCAGATGGCAAGATTTCATTCTTTTTATGGCTAATATTTCAGTGTGTGTGTGTGTGTGTGTGTGTGTGTGTGTGTGTATCACATCTTCTTTATCCAAGGAGGTCCACACTAAAACACATAATAATTAAAACAGCTGAAGTAGTGATAAAGAGAGAATTTTAAAAGCAGCAAGAAAAAAAAAAACATTTCTAACAATAGAAACCTCACCTCCTTGGGTTCATTTTTTGAGGAGCTTTCTATGCCTCCTAGATCTGGATGTCTGCTGGTTTCCCAAGATTAGAAAATTTGTAGTTATTATTTCTTCAAATAACTCTTCTGCCTCCTTTTTTCTCTCTCTTCTCTTCTGGGAAGTTTATAATGCAAATATTATTATACTCGACAATGTTGCTGAGTTTCCTTAACCTATTCTCAATTATCATTTTTTTTCCTTTTGCTGTTCAGCTTAGTAGCTTTCCATTACTCTGTCTTCTAGTTCACTAATCTGTTCTGCCTCTTCTTAACTACTATTGACTCCTTGTGTATTTGTTAAAATTTCAGTTATTGAGTTCTTCATTTGACTCATTCATTTCTATATTTTCTGTCTCTGTGGAAAGTCTCACTGAGATCCTCCATTCTTTTCTCAAGTCCAGTGTGTATCTTCATGACAATTACTTTGAACTCTTTATTAGATATATTGTTTATCTCCATTTCATTTATCCCTTTTTATAGCTTTGTCCTCTTCTTTCATTTAGGACATATTCCCCTATTTCCTGATTTTTGTTTCTCTGTGTTTGTTTCTATGTATTAGGGAAGTCATTATGTCTCCTGATCTGTAAAGTAATGACCTTATGAAGAAGAGGTCCTTTTGTGCCCTGTAGTGCAATGTCCCCTGTTCATCAGAACGAAGAACTTCAAGGAATATCTCCTATGTGTGCTGGGTGTGCCCTATTATTGTAGCTGAGCCTTATTTGCCTTCCATCCAGTTTGCTTCATAGGCCACTTTGCCTGTTGTGAACAGGTTTTGATTCCTGTGCTATTATGCTATTAAGGGCCCAGTCTGAGGCCTCCTTGGGTTTGTAGTTTGGTGGTGTCAGCAGTCAGATCAGATGTCTGCTCTTAAGCCATTTTCTGGGGCAACAGCTATACTGAAGTGTAGGGCACTCTCCTTGTGTTGTCCCCTGAGGCTTTAGTTGATGGGTATGGGTGGGACCGGCAGACAAACCAGATACCTGTCTCTAGTACATGTGTTGGAGCTGCAATAGCACTGACTTGCAAGGTGCTTTCACTGCCTTGTTGCTGAGAGGCTTTGTTGATGAGTGGGGCTGGCAGACCAGATCCCTGTCCCCAGATTTTCTGCTGGGGCTGCAGATGCACTGGTTGGCAGGGCATTCTTTCTGCACTGCCAGTTATAAGGTTCAGCGTCTGGGGAAGCTTTTAAACTTGTGGGTGTGGTTATCCTTTCCTCTTTCCAGGGCAGGAGTCACACTGGAGTGGTGTCAGTCCCTTCCGGGGCTATTTCAAGAATGAGATGAGGCTAGAACTGCTTTGAAGGGACTTCTGCTGAGTGGTGGGTTGGATAGGGCATATCACAAGAGAATACAGGGCAGGGCATGTGATGGTAACAAATTAGGTGGAGAGAGTTCATGGTCATTCCCACAGGGTCCAACTATCTAGACTGTGGAGTTGGGGAGAGAATGGTACCGACCAGCTCTTTTGTTCTCAGAGAAGTCACCTAAGCTCCATGCCCCTCTAGCACACATTTTGAGATTAGTAAATAAATCTCCTTCATCTATATCCCTGGTACTTTTTCAAACTGCTGCTTCTGTGTTGCATCTAGGGGTATTGCTATGCTATCTTTTCAAGGGCAGGTACTCCATTTCCTATTGCCCTCCAGCTCACCCAGAGCTGAATCTCCTAATTTTAAAGTACTTTCGAGTTAAGCCCCACTGGTTTAAAAAACTCATGCAGTTAAGCCCCTCTGATTTTCAAAGGCAAGTGCTATGGGGATTTGTCTTCCCAGTGCAGGTCCTCCTGCCTGGGGTGCCTGGGGTACCTGGGGTGCCTGGGGTGGGGTCTGCTTCTCTCCCTTTTCCATACTCATGACGTTCATCCCATTTATGGTTAGTATTACTGGGAGTTTGGTTTCCAATCACATCTCCACCCTTCCTGCTATTTTCAGTGTATCCTCCTTTCTATGACCAACTGTGAAAAGTCTCTTTCTCCAGTGTTTGGTTGTTTTCTGGGTTGGTTGAATTGGTGTGGCTGTTATCTAGGTATGTCCATGGGACAAGGTGAGCTTAGGATTCTCCTATTGTACCATCTTCCCCACCAAAACATGGACTGTAAAAGAAACTAAGCTATTTTGGAAAAAGATGTAGGAAAATTAATCAGGCTTTCTTATCACATTCTTCTTTATTCTGTATTATAAGTCAACATATTGAGCTTATTGCATGCTGTAGGCCCAGAAGCCCAGTTCTGATGTTCTCATTGTCTTTACTCTCTACTACCATAGGATAAACTATAATGGAGTGCTTGCCTTTGTTCATATTAGTGCTAGAATTGTAGCCAGAGGTACTCAGGTACTTTGCTAGAATTGTAGCCAGAAGTACTCAGGTACCTTGCTGATGAAGAGATCATTCTGCAAACAGCTTGGAGAGAGAAAGACTATGCCTTATGTCTTTATCAGTCACAGCACCTAGAATAGTACAACAAACAGAGGCTATTCCTAAACTCTTTTTGATGGATTTCCTCTAGCTGAATCTAAAGATTCAATGTTGTTCATTGGAGCCCAGACTTCTGTCTAGGCACAGATACTGATTATACTTCTTCTGCCTATAACTCTTACACCATGCCCTCCTCCCCAAAGCTTGTGGTACTCTGTCATTTTTTAAGGTGCTTGCAGTTACATCATCATAGAGTTGCAGACAGGCTGGTGCTCTTCTGAAGCCAAGGGGAGCCAAATTGCAACTGGCCTACTCTAACTGGGCTCAGCAATACTGCATTTGAAAAGAGGCTTCTGAAGGATGACCTTTTCCATTGTTTTTTTCCCCTCTTCTTCAGCATCTTTCACTGCCTCCAACTCCTGCTTACAACTAATTATCTGAAGCAGTTTAACTACATGTTCATTTAAACTAGCAGCACAGCAAACTGTTTGACATGATACCCCCAATGGGAGGTTGAACTAGTATTTAGCTCATCACTGCCAGGACAGGTTCTAGTTGTTTGACTAGCAGAAGGCTAATATTGTTTTTGATGGTTTCTGTGGGACGTTCTACTCTGGCATCTGCCATGTAGATTCCTTATTGGAAAATCTAGAAGTTCTTCAAAACATATAGAGAATCATTTATCAATAAAGCCTCCAAATTAATAGATGGTCTCATATTTTAGCTGTTGAAACTCTCACCACATGTATTTTCAGAATCCTTTAATTCATTGTGTATGGAGCATTTGGAAAGAAACTAAAGGTGGGGAGATGGTGAGGAAGAGTTGGGGACATAATATGGTAAGTATGTGTATAAGGATAAGAGGAAAACATTTTAAAGAAAAACATCAAAGTGAAAGGTCATTAAATCAAAAGCCCTAATTTTTATTTATTTTTAAAAGATTTTATTTATTTGAGAGGGAGAGAGAGTGAGTGTGAGAGAACACCAGTGGGGTTGGGAGGGAGGCAGAGGGAGAAGCAGACTCCCCAATGAGCAGGGAGCCCCATGTGGGGCTCAATCCCAGGACTCCAGGATTATTATCCAAGTGGAAGGCAGATGCTTAATTGCCCAAGACATCTAGGGACCTATTTTTTTATTTCTTAAAAACTCTATTTACATATATATTTATTTTTAAATTCTAGTATAGTTACCATATAATGTTATATTAGTTTGTGGTATACAATATAGTGATGCAGGGCAGCCCCAGTAGCTCAGTGGTTTAGCGCTGCCTTCAGCCCAGGGTGTGATCCTGGAGTCTCGGGATTGAGTCCCACGTCAGGCTCCCTGCATGGAGCCTGTTTCTCCCATTGCTTGTGTCTCTGCCTCTCTCTCTCTGTCTGTCTCATGAATAAATAAATAAAATATTTAAAAAAAACAATATAGTGATGCATCAGTTCCATATATCGCCAAGTGCTCATCACTACAACTGTACTCCTTAATCCCTATCACCTATTTAACCCATCCCCTCCCCACCTCCCTTCTGATAACTATCAGTTTGTTTTCTATAATTAAGGGTCTATTTCACGATTTCTCTTTTTTCTGTGCTTGTTTTGCTTCTTAAATTCCACATGTGAGTGAAATTATATGATATTTGTCTTCATGACTGACTTATTTAACTTAGCATTATGCCCTCTATCTCCATCCATGCTTTTGTGATAGCCAGATTTTATTCTTTTTGTTGATAAATAATATTCCATTGCATATATACCACATCTTCTTTATCCATTCATCTATTGATAGACACTTAAGCTACAATAGCCATAGTTTGGCAATTGTAAATAATATTGCTATAAACATAGGGGTGCATGTACCCCAAAATATAAAGATACTAAAAGCCCTAATTTTTAAAATTATAATCCAGTGTTATTCTTAGGCTAAAGAGAAGCCTGACACAGGGCCTATATGCCATCTCAGAAACCACTTGCCTGTTCAGAATTTCAAAGTTGAGCCTGGTTAGGTAGGCTTCTAATTAGAACAAAGAGAGACTAAGGTACATAGCAACCAGATGCAAAACTGGTGGAGAATACACCTATAGCAAAAGTGTGGTTGCTTAATTACCTCAGATTTTAAACTAGAGTGTACAAAAACCATTTTCAATGGCAATGTAGAAGCAACCAACTCTGGGTTCAGTCAATAAAGATGTACATTGTCTGTACAGACATATAAACAATTATTAAGTCCAGCTAAACATTGGTGTGTATTTTATTATAATCATGTGACAATAATTCTAAACAATGACAATAACAAAAACTCCTCATTGCCAGAGTACACTCCCCCTAACACTCACTCCCTCTCTAACCTCACCCCAACATACATACAACTAGAGTGGGGGGAAGAGGTACACCACTACACCTTATATTACAGAGCCTCAGGCTTAATCCTTGGATTTCTCTTTCTTTTCTGTTTATACTTATTCTTTTAAGTAATTTCTATATCCTGAATACTCTCAAATTAATATCTTTGTATTGGTCCAACTGCCAGCTCCACATCTGTAAATGGAAATTTAATAAATACCTCAAATATAACATTTCCAAAACTGAATTCCTGGTGTCTCCCTAAAACCTACAGCCTTCCCAATCTCAGTTGACAGAAACTTCATCCTTCCAGTTAGCCAGATCAGAAATCTTTGAGCCATCCTTGACTCATTCTCCTTTAATAGCACAACAGATCCATCAGAAGGTTATCTTGTCTCTAACTTCAAAATGTTTCTAGTATCTAAGGACTCTTCACTGCTTTCACTGTTGATCTGAACCACCATTATCTCTTGCCTGATTTACTGCAAAAGCCTCCTCCTTGATCTCCCTGCTTTACTAAGAATAAAAACAGGTCCCTATAAGGGCTGATAAGACCATATGCATCTAGTATACTGACACCTCTGTGATTTAATCTCCTATTTCATTCCCTTCACTCAGCCAGACTGGCTGCTTTGCTATTCCTTGAATACATGGAGCACACCTCAGCCTGCTGGGGTGTTTCCCCTGCCTGTTGTTAGGTTCTCCCACCTTGTTATATGCATGTTTCGCTTCCTTATCTCATTCAGGTCTGATCCAATGTCACCTTCTCAAGGAGACCTGCATGTTTAGTATGCATCTTGCCCCTGCTCCATTCCCACCTCCCTACACTCTCCATCCACCTTACCTGATCTAGGTTTTCCTTTTATACATAGCATTTATTACTTTCTAACATTCTATGAAATTTACTTACTAGTTTTGCTTATTGTTTATTGTCTATCTTCTGTCACTAGAATGTAAGCATGGATTTTTGTCTCTTTTATTCACTCACATATTCCCAGTGGCTGATATAATTGCTGCATGACATAAAATGACTTTTATTTAACTACATCTATCTCATTTCTTATCAAAGTAACTGATTGGAGGTAGAGAAATTAGGCATGTGGCATGTCTACACATTGTAACCAGATACTTCAATGTAGACTTCCTTATACTCTGAAGAATTTGTAGATGTTCGTGTATTTTCTTTAGATTATAACCCCATTCTTACCAGAAATTTGTAAGTGCTTGTACATGCTTGCGATCCCTTATTCTTTCCCAACCTAGATGAAGACTATATTGTAAGAATTCCCCTGCTTCAGCAAATGTCAGTTACTCTAATTCCCTCTTAAACACTGGCACATTCACTCTTTGTGTGCTTTGTTTTATCATTTACTGAGGATTGTTTTTTGAAAGTAATTACACAGGATTTTTAAGAATTTGCATGATTATTTACCTACCCTGTCATTTATCCAGATATTTCCAATGAAAGCAAAGGAAGACAAAAGAGGAAAGTCACCTCTAAAATTACTTGAACTAACCTTTAATTAACTGGCATTTTAAGTTAAGCTTTAGTCTCCAACTGACTTGTAAATAAGATACTACTTTACTGCTTTGTGTGTAAACCAACAACTTTATCACATAACTTTATGAGATCTCCCACCAACCATGTAACAAATGTTAAGAATTATTATTTCCATCTTGCAGCAAAGAACATATTTCAGTAATTCGGTAATTTCTTAGAGAGGCCTATATTTTATCACAAACATTTTTAATTATATGATCTTTTTCTTTTCCATCATCACCTGTGATTTTTCTGTATACATTTTCTTTACAACTTCTCACAAGAAAATTCTGCTGATGCTTTTAGCCACATCCAATATAATTGTCCTTAAAGGCTTTTATTGAGAAGAGGGAAAGATCACCGACCCAGCTTCATAGGGCAGAGTAGAATAGCCTGAGAAATTTAACCTTAGAGGAGACTCAGTCCATTCTGTTTTAACCATCAGTGAACCAGACAAGCCAGCTATATTTATGAAACTGAACCAATGGCTAAAACAGACAGGATATAACTTTCTGGGACAAAATGTGAAAATATCAATTCTTTAATAAAGTTAAACTTGTTTCTCATTTATTTAATCTCAATTAAGGCACAGCAGATCATTTATTGATTTATTTAAAAAGAAACAAGTAGAAGCATGTTGCAATTAAATTGAACTTTTCTGTCAGGAGATCCTGGCAATTTGGTTTGACACTGTATTGCTTTGTGGGATACATTTTGAAAATTCTGGCTCCATGGTAAGGAAGATTTCATTTCTGTCTTTCAAAGGTCTCATGTATCATGTTTTATCTTAAAAGAAAAATAGGAAGGTACAGCAATTGGCTATGTACTGAAGCCTAGGCAATAGATCTGACATAGATATTCTGCTAAAAAAAATGAGGAATCCTCTAAAACAGAAAGGTTGGTTGGGTAGCTAAGTTGAAAGGTCATTAGTTGTTGGGAGACCTATTTATCTTCAGAAAATCATTAGGTAGTAAATTTCTGACTTAACATCAAACAAGGCAAGGCTAGCTTTATATGTAGGTAATGTGTTCTTTGGAGTCTTTTTTTATGTCTTTAAAATGGGAAATCGCTAATTAGAAAACTGTATTGCAAATACTTATAAAATATAGAATTGATTTGAAAAGATTTACCCTATTACCACTATTCTTAAACAATTTCTATTAGCATTTTGGTATCTTTCATTTTACTCTTTTTAAAAACTTATTCATAAAGCTTACATACTTGTAATCACACTGTCCTTACAATTTTGTATGCTGCTTTTTAAAATTTAATATTATAAGCATTTCCAAAACTGTTGTAAAATTCTCATAATCACGATTTTAATGGCAATATAATGGGCCATTGAATAAATGTACCATAATGGGCATTTGAATTCTTTCCAATTTGGGCCATTGTAAATAACTATTTGGTGGGTGTATGTCATTATGCATGTCATTATGCATGTCATTATTACTCCACAATTGGGTATTTTTTTCTCTAGTGAGGACACCTATAAATCAAGACATTAAGTCAAAGGCTATTTTTTTTAATAAAGTGATACTACAGTTTAATTTTGTTTCTGCAAAAGATGTGTGTGTGTGTGTGTGTGTGTGTGCATATGTGTGTGTGTGTTTGAAAAGATACATATATTCTTAAAATTTAGCAATGGTTATTTCTGCTGATGGGTTCATAAATAAATAACTACTTTTCTTTCTGTTTTGCTTTTAGTTATTGTCAATTTTTTCTGCAATGACTGTGTTACTTTGTAAATTAAGAAATATAATAAAACAAAAGTAAAGTGTAATGACTTAAAGCATAGGCTCTAGACACAGACTGCCTAGGTTTGATTTTCTGCTGAGCAACTTAATAGCTCTTTGATCTTAGGCAAGTAGCTTAAACTCCCTGTGCCTCAACTTTCTTGTCTATAAATTGGGATAATAATGGTACATAGCTCATAAAGTTGTTGACCTCATATCTGTATTTTGAGGATTGAGTTAATCCATGTAAAGTGCAGAGAACAATGTCTACCATATAATAATCACCCCATAAATGTCAGCTGTTATCATTATTTGGGACTGGAACAGAAACTCAAGCCTCCCACTCCTCACACCGATCACCTACTCTGAAGTTCTAAAGTCAGCAAATTAATCTAGTAGAGTCCACTCATAGGAAAAGTACACTTGAATTTACTAGAGAGTTGCACTGATTAGGAAGGGTGATATCTGAAGCCCAGATTCTTCTACTGTCCCGTATGTATACACTGTCCTCTTTGCTCTCCAGAAGGTTTATTGAAAGAGAAAGCAGATTATCCTGAGAGCCTTGGATGCTTGGACAAGGGAGAAATGTGAAGCAGGCTTTCAAAGACAATCTTCATATACCTTACAATTTTATCTATGAATGGCACTGAGCTTAAATAGAATGCAGTGAAATATAAATCTGAAAATTAGTGTATACGTTTTGGTACAAATGTGTATAATTCTCAAAGGTGGCTTTCTTCTAGAGGTAGAATTGATTGTCTTGCTTCATCAAATATTGCAAAACTGAATATCTTGTTTACTGACCCATATACCAAAGATTTATAAGATACAACCTCTCAGTGAATATAAAAATGAGAACTGGTTTTCATTTATTTTACAATATCAAGATGAGTAGAGACATGTAATTCTGGGGAATAATTTATAAATTCTTAGATGGATATAAGAAGTCAATGTCTTTTATCAAACTCCATTTAAAAATCACATACCAGACACTCAGTAATCTACTTTCTACTCTTTAATTTTCCAAAAACAATATAAACAAAGAATTATACTAGAGAAGCTCACAGTGTGAATAATCACGGGAGAGATGAGTTGATGTAAGGATAATTGCTATTTTATTTATTAGTTAAGTGCAGGATTTTCATAGACATAACTTATAATGCATTTCTATGTCACATAGTGAGATCTTTTTAACATGAAGCCCTCTGAGACCTGATAATCTTTCTGATACTTACATACTTCGAAGAAAAGTAAATATCCATCTCAATCTAGAAGAGATTTTAAAAATTTTCTTTTGTATATTGTTTTATTGGAATTGGATTTGCCAACATATAGTGTAACACCCAGTGGTCATCCCATCAGGTGCCCCCCTCAGGGCCCATAACCCAGTTACCCCAAATACCCGCCAACTACCCTTTCCACCACCCCTTGTGCGTTTCCTAGAGTTAGGTGTCTCTCATGTTCTGTCACGCTCACTGACATTTCTGACTAATTTCTCTCCTTTCCCCTTTATTCACTTTCACTATTTTTAAATTCCCCAAATGAATGAGACAATATAATGTTTGTCCTTCTCCGAATGATTTACTGCACTCAGCATAATACTTTCCAGTTCCATCTACATTGAAGCAAATGGTGGGAATTTGTCATTTCTAATGGCTGAGTAATATTCCATTGTATACATATATCATATCTTCTTTATCCATTCATCTTTCGATGGACACTGAGGCTCCTTCCACAGTTTGGCTATTGTGGACATTGCTGCTATAAACATTGGGGTGCAGGTGTCCTGCCGTTTCACTGCATCTGCATCTTTGGGGTAAATCCCCAAAAGTGCAATTGCTGGGTCGTAGGGCAGATATATTTTGAACTCTTTGAGGAACCTCCACACAGTTTTCCAGAGTGGCTGCACCAGTTCACATTCCCACCAACAGGTCAAGAGAGTTCCCCTCTCTCCACATCCTCTCCAACATTTGTTGTACCTGTCTTGTTAATTTTCATCATTCTCACTGGGGTGACGTGGTATCTCATTGTGGTTTTGATTTGTATTTCCTTGATGGCAAGTGATGCAGAGCATTTTCTCATGTGCTTGTTGGCCATGTCTATGTCTTCTTCTGTGAAATTTCTGTTCATGTCTTTTGCCCACTTCATCATTGGATAGTTTCTTTGCTGTTGAGTTTAATAAATTCTTTATAGATCTTGGATACTAGCCCTTTATCTGATAGGACATTTGCAAATATCTTCTCCCATTCTGTAGGTTGTCTTTTAATTTTGTTGACTGTTTCTTCTGCTGTGCAGAAGTTTTTATCTTCATTAAGTCCCAATAGATCATTTTTGCTTTTGTCTCCCTTGCCTTCATAGATGTATCTTGTAAGAAGTTGCTGTGGCCAAGATCAAAAAGGGTGTTGCCTGTGTTCTCCTCTAGGATTTTGAAGGATTCTTGTCTTTTGAGTTTATCTTTGTGTATGGTGTAAGAGAATGATCTAGTTTCATTCTTCTGCATGTGGATGTCCAATTTTCCCAGCACCATTTATTGAAGAGACTGTCCTTTTTCCAGTGGATAGTCTTTCCGGATTTGCCGAATATTAGTTGACCATAGAGTTGAGGGCCCATTTCTGGGTTCTCTATTCTGTTCCACTGATCTGTGTGTCTGTTTTTATGCCAGTACCACACCGTCTTGATGATCACAGCTTTGTAGTACAACCTGAAATCTAGCATTGTGATGCCCCCGGCTCTGGTTTTCCTTTTCAATATTCCCCTGGCTCTTCAGGGTCTTTTCTGATTCCACACAAATCTTAAGATGATTTTTTTCCAACTCTCTGAAGAAAGTCCATGGTACTTTGATAGGGATTGCACTGAATGTATAAATTGCCCTGGGAACCATTGACATTTTCACAATATTAATTATTCCAATCCATGACCATGGAATATTTTTCCATCTTTTTGTGTCTTCCTCAACTTCTTTCAGAAGTAATCTGTAGTTCTAAGGGTATACATCCTTTGCCTCTTTGGTTAGGTTATTCCTAGGTATCTTATGGTTTTGGGTGCAATTGAAAATGGAATTGGCACCTTAATTTCTCTTTCTTCAGGTTCATTGTAAGTGTATAGAAATGCCACTGACCTCTGGGCATTGATTTTGTATCCTGCCACACTGCTGAATTGCTGTATGAATTCTAGCAATCTTGGGATAGAGTCTTTTGGTTTTCTAGGTACAGTATCATGTCATCTGCGAAGAGGAAGAGTTTGACTTCTTCTATGCTGATTTGAATGCCTTTTATTTCTTTTTGTTGTCCTATTGCTGAGGCTAGGACTTCTAGTACTATGTTGAATAGCAGTGGTGAGAGAGGACATCCCTGTTATGTTCCGGCTTTTAGGTGAAATGCTTTTAGTTTTTCCCCACTGAGAATGATATTTGCTGTGGGCTTTTCATACATGCCTTTCAAGATGCTGAGGAATGTTCCCTCTATCCCTACACTCTGAAGAGTTTTGATAAGGAACGGATGCTGTACTTTGTCAAATCCTTTCTCTGCATCTATTGAGAGGATCTTATGGTTCTTATTTTTTCTCTCGTTCATGTGATCCATCACGTTGATTGTTTTACAAGTGTTGAACCCACCTTGCATTGTGGGGATAAATTCCACTTGTACATGGTGAATAATCTTCTTAATGTACTGTTGGATCCTATTGGCTAGTATCTTGTTGAGAATTTTTTATCTGTGTTCATCAGGGAAATTGGTCTATAATACTCCTTTTTGGTGGGGTCTTTGTCTGCTTTTGGAATTAAACTGATGCTGGCCTCAGGGAACGAGTTTGGAAGTATTCCATCCTTTCTATTTTTCAGAACAGCTTTAGTAGAATAGGTATTCTTTCTTCTTTAAACGTTTGATAGAATTCCCCTGGGAAGCATCTGGCCCTGGAATTTTGCATCTTGGAAGGTTTTTGATGACTGCTTCAATTTCATCCATGGTTATGGGTCTGTTCAGGTTTTCTTTTTCTTCCTTTTCCAGTTTTGGTTGTTTGTGCATTTCCAGAAATGCATCCATATCTTCTAGATTACCTATTTTTTTTGTTTTTGTTTTGCTTTTTTTAAATAAATTTATTATTTATTGGTGTTCAATTTACCAACATACAGAATAACACCCAGTGCTCATCCCGTAAATTGCCCCACTCGGTGCCCGTCACCCATTCACCCCCACACCCTGCCCTCCTCCCCTTCCATCACCCATAGTTCATTTCCCAGAGTTAGGAGTCTTTATGTTCTGTCTCCCTTTCTGATATTTCCTACCCATTTCTTCTCCTTTCCTTTCTATTCCCTTTCACTATTATTTATATTCCCCAAATGAATGAGACCATATAATGTTTGTCCTCCGATTGACTTATTTCACTCAGCATAATACCCTCCAGTTCCATCCACGTTGAAGCAAATGGTGGGTATTTGTCGTTTCTAATGGCTGAGTAATATTCCATTGTATACATAAACCACATCTTGTTTATCCATTCATCTTTCGATGGACACCGAGGCTCCTTCCACAATTGGCTATTGTGGACATTGCTGCTATAAACATTGGGGTGCAGGTGTCCCGGCGTTTCATTGTATCTGTATCTTTGGGGTAAATCACCAACAGTTCAATGCTGGGTTGTAGGGCAGGTCTATTTTTAACTCTTTGAGGAACCTCCACACAGTTTTCCAGAGTGGCTGCACCAGTTCACATTCCTACCAACGGTGCAAGAGGGTTCCCTTTTTTCTGCATCCTCTCCAACATTTGTGGTTTCCTGCCTTGTTAACTTTCCCCATTCTCACTGGTGTCAGGTGGGATCTCATTGTGGTTTTGATGTGTATTTCCCTGATGGCAAGTGATGCAGAGCATTTTCTCATGTGCATGTTGGCCATGTCAATTTCTTCCTCTGTGAGATTTCTGTTCATGTCTTTTGCCCATTTCATGATTGGATTGTTTGTTTCTTTGGTGTTGAGTTTAATAAGTTCTTTATAGATCTTGGAAACTAACACTTTTTCTGATACGTCATTTGCAAATATCTTCTCCCATTCTCTAGGTTGTCTTTTAGTTTCGTTGACTGTATTCTTTGCTGAGCAAAAGCTTCTTATCTTGATGAAGTCCCAATAGTTCATTTTTGCTTTTGTTTCTTTTGCTTTCGTGGATGTATCTTGCAAGAAGTTACTGTGGCTGAGTTCAAAAAGGATGTTGCCTGTGTTCTCCTCTAGGATTTTGATGGAATCTTGTCTCACATTTAGATCTTTCATCCATTTTGAGTTTCTCTTTGTGTATGGTGCAAGAGAGTGGTCTAGTTTCATTCTTTTGCATGTGGATGTTCAATTTTGCCAGCACCATTTATTGCAGAGACTGTCTTTCTTCCAATGGATAGTCTTTCCTCCTTTATCGAATATTAGTTGACCATAAAGTTCAGGGTCCACTTCTGGGTTCTCTATTCTGTTCCATTGATCTATGTGTCTGTTTTTGTGCCAGTAGCACACTGTCTTGATGACCACAGCTTTGTAGTACAACCTGAAATCTGGCATTGTGATACCCCTAGATATGGTTTTCTTTTTTTAAATTCCCTGGCTATTCGGGGTCTTTTCTGATTCCACACAAATCTTAAAATAATTTGTTCTAACTCTCTGAAGAAAGTCCATGGTGTTTTGATAGGGATTGCATTAAACTTGTGAATTGCCCTGGGTAACATTGACATTTTCACAATATTAATTCTGCCAATCCATGAGCATGGAATATTTTTCCATCTCTTTGTGTCTTCCTCAATTTCTTTCAGAAGTGTTCTATAGTTTTTAGGTATAGATCCTTTACCTCATTGGTTAGGTTTATTCCTAGGTATCTTAGGCTTTTCGGTGCAATTATAAATGGGATTGACTCATTCATTTCTCTTTCTTCAGTATCCTTGTTAGTGTATAGAAAGGCCATTGATTTCTGGGCTTTGATTTTGTATCCTGCCACTCTACCAAACTGCTGTATGAGTTCTAGCAATCTTGGGGTGGAGGCTTTTGGGTTTTCTGTATAGAGTATCCTGTCATCAGCGAAGAGGGAGAGTTTGACTTCCTCTTTGCCAATTTGAATGCCTTTAATGTCTTTTTGTTGTCTGATTGCTGAGGCTAGGACTTCCAGTACTATGTTGAATAGCAGTGGTGAGAGTGGACATCCCTGTCTTATTCGTGATCTTAGGGGAAAGGCTCCCAGTGCTTCCCCATTGAGAATGATATTTGCTGTGGGCTTTTCGTAGATGGCTTTTAAGATGTTGAAGAATATTCCATCTATCCCTAAGCTCTGAAGAGTTTTGATCAGGAATGGATGCTGTATTTTGTCAAATGCTTTCTCTGCATCTAATGAGAGGATCATATGGTTCTTGTTTTTTCTCTTGCTGATATGATGAATCACATTGAGTGTTTTACGAGTGTTGAACCAGCCTTGTGTCCCAGGGATTAATCCTACTTTGTCATGGTGAATAATTTTTTTAATGTATTGTTGGATCCTACTGGCTAGTATCTTGTTGAGAATTTTTGCATCCATGTTCATCAGGGATATTGGTCTGTAATTTTCCTTTTTGGTGGGTTCTTTGTCTGGTTTTGGAATTAAGGTGATGCTGGCCTCATAGAACGAATTTGGAAGTACTCCATCTCTTTCTATCTCTACAAACATCTTTTGTAGAATAGGTATGGTTTCTTCTTTAAACGTTTGATAGAATTTCCCTGGGAAGCCATCTGGCCCTGGACTCTTGTGTCTTGCGAGGTTTTTGATGACTGCTTCAATTTCCTCCATGGTTATTGGCCTGTTAAGGTTTTCTATTTCTTCCTATTCCAGTTTTGGTAGTTTGTGGCTTTCCAGGAATGTGTCCATTTCTTCTAGATTGCCTAATTTACTGGTGTATAGCTGTTGATAATATGTTTTTAAAATCGTTTGTATTTCCTTGGTGTTTGTAAAGATCTCTTCTTTCTCATTCATGATTTTATTAATTTGAGTCTTCTCTTTCTTCTTTTTAATAAAGCTGGCTAATGGTTTATCTATCTTTTTAATTCTTTCAAACACCAACTCCTGGTTCTGTTGATCTGTTCCACAGTTCTTCTGGTCTCGATTTCATTGATTTCTGCTCAAATCTTTATTAACTCTCTTTCTGCTGGTTGTAGGATCTATTTCCTGTTTTTTTCTCTAGCTCCTTTAGGTGTAAGGTTAGCTTTTGTATTTCAGTTCTTTCCAGTTTTTGAATGGATGCTTGTATTGCGATGTGTTTCACCCTCAGGACTGCTTTTGCTGCATCCCTGTGATTTTGAACGGTTGTATCTTCATTCTCATGAATTTCCATGAATCTTTTTAATTCTTCCTTAATTTCCTGGTTAACTCTTTCATCTTTTAGCAGGATGGTCCTTAACCTCCACGTGTTTGAGGTCCTTCCAAATTTCTTGTTTTGATTTAGTTCTAATTTCAAGGCATTATGGTCTGAGAATATGCAGGGGACGATCCCAATCTTTTGGTATCGGTTCAGACCTGATTTGTGACCCAGTATGTGGTCTATTCTGGAGAAAGTTCCATGTGCACTTGAGAAGAATGTGTATTCAGTTGAGTTTGGATGTAAAGTTCTGTAGATATCTGTGAAATCCATCTGGTCCAGTGTATCATTTAAAGCTCTCGTTTCTTTGGAGATGGTGTGCTTAGAATACCTATCGAGTATAGAAGGAGCTAGATTAAAGTCACCAAGTATAAGTGTATTATCATCTAAGTATTTCTTCACTTTGGTTATTAATTGATTCATATATTTGGCAGCTCCCACATTCGGGGCATATATATTGAGGATTGTTAAGGCCTCTTGTTGGATAGATCCTTAAGTATGATATAGCGTCCCTCTTAATCTCTCACTACAGTCTTCGACGTAAATGTTAGTTTATCTGATATAAGTATGACTACCCCTGCTTTTCTTTGAGGACTATTTGAATGGTAAATGGTTCTCCAACCTTTATTTTCAGGCTGGAGGTGTCCTTCTGTCTCAAATGAGTCTCTTGTAGACAGCAAATAGATGGGTCCTGTTTTTTATCCAGTCTGAAACCCTGCACCTTTTGATGGGGTCATTAAGTCCTTTCACGTTCAGAGTTACTATTGAGAGATATGAGTTTAGTGTCATCTTGATATCTATTCAGTTCCTGTTTTTGTGGATTGTTCCAATGAACTTCTTCTTAAACGGGAATTTTAAGAGTCCCCCTTAAAAATCTTGCAGAGCTGGTTTGGAGGTCACATATTCTTTCAGTTCCTGCCTGTCTTGGAAGCTCTTCATCTCTCCTTCCATTTTGAATGAGAGGCTTGCTGGATAAAGTATTCTTGGTTGCATGTTCTTCTCATTTAGGACCCTGAATATATCCTGCCAGCCCTTTCTGGCCTGCCAGCTCTCTGTGGAGAGGTCTGCTGTCACCCTAATACTCCTCCCCATAAAATCAGAGATTTCTTGTCTCTGGCTGCTTTAAGGATCTTCTCTTTATGTTTGGAATTTGCAAGCTTATCTATTAAATGTTGAGGTGTTGAATGGTTTTTACTGATTTTAGGGGGGGATCTCTCTATTTTCTGGATCTGAATGCCTGTTTCCTTTCCCAGATTAGGAAAGTTTTCAGCTATGATTTGTTCAAATACATATTCTGGACCTCTGTCCCTTTCGGCGCCCTCGGGAACCCCAATTAAACGTAGGTTTTTCTTCCTCAGGCTGTCGTTTATTTCCCTTTATCTATCTTCATGTTCTTTTAATTGTTTGTCTCTTTTTCCCTCAGTTTCCCTCTTTGCCATCAACTTGTCTTCTATGTCACTCACTCGTTCTTCCACCTCGTTAACCCTCGTCATTAGGACTTCTAGTTTGGATTGCATCTCATTCAATTGATTTTTAATTTCTGCCTGATTAGATCCAAATTCTGTAGTCATGAAGTCTCTTGAGTCCTTTATGCTTTTTTCTAGAGCCACCAGTAGCTGTATACTAGTGCTTCTGAATTGGCTTTCTGACACTGAATTGTAATCCAGATTTTGTACCTCTTTGGGAGAGAGGACTGTTTCTGATTCTTTCTTTTGAGGTGAGGTTTTCCTTCTAGTCATTTTGCTCAGTGCAGAGTGGCAAAAACAAGTTGTATTGGGAAAAGGAGAAAAAGAGAGAAGAGAAAGAAGGAAAGAAAAGAGAAAAAGAAAAAAGAAAAAAGAAAGAAAAAACGAGAAGAAAAAGAGAAAGAGAAAGAAAGGAAAAAAGGGGGTGGGGGAAACAAATCAAAAAGCAAAAACAAAACAAAAGAAAAACAAAAACACGGGGGAGTATCTTCTGATTCTGTATACTTTAAGTCCCTTGACTTCCCCTGGAACTTGTCCTTCTAGCTGGTCTTCTGGGGATGGGGCCTCTTGTGCTGATTTTCAGGTGTTAGCACTTGGGGGAGCTGCTCTGCCCCCTGCCTGGTGCAGGGCTCAGTGGGGGTTGTTTACCCTGTGAGGCCCCAGGAGGAACAACCACAGTGGCGGCGGCCAGCCCTGGAGCCCTGGATTCAGCTCCCACAGTGCCTCCGGAGCTGTCAGTGTGCAGGGGCCTGGATGCTCCAGGGGCGGGGCCGCTGACCTGCTCAGCTCCGGGCAGGAGCGTCCTTGCTGTCCTGGGCCCTCCTGGCCTCTGCCTGTCCCAGGGGGAGGCCGGATCCTGGGCTGTGTCCCCGGCGCCCTGTGCTCTCGGGTCTGCGCTGTTGGATTCGCGTTCCCGGTGGCCAGCTCCCTCTGTGGAGCCGCCGCCGGAGTCCCTCCGAGCTGCTCCCAGGCCACGCAGCCCCCTCTCTGCGGAGCGGCCAGCCGAGCCCCTCCGATCTGCTCTGGTTCCCGCCGTGCGCGCTGCAGCCCTTAGGGAGCTCGGCGCACTCTCCTGGGCGCGCAGTTGCTCTGTTACGGTCCCGGGGAGCCTGAGGACATCCCCGCCCTCCTGGGGTCCTGCCCCAACTCCCTGGGAGCCCCTTTCCACCCGTGAAGATTGGTGCAGCTCCTGCTTCTCTGGGACGGAGCTTTTGTTTCCTGGGGACACTCGCCCCGGCCTCAGCCCGGCTCCTTGCGGGGCCCCTCCCCCCTGGATGCCTTTTGTTTCTTTATTTCTTTTTCCCCGTCTTCCTACCTTGATAGAAGCACGAACTCTTCTCACTGTAGCATTCCAGCTGTTCTCTCTTTAAATCTCAGGCTGAATTCGTAGATTTTCAGGATAATTTGAAGGTTTTCTAGGTAATTTGGTGGCGACAGGTGATTTGGAGACCCTACTCTTCCGCCATCTTGCCCAGCCTCCTCTAGACTGCCTAATTTACTGGCGTATAACTGCTCATAGTATGTTTTTAAAATCGTTTGTATTTCTTTGGTATTGGTTGTAATCTCTCCTTTTTCACTCATGACTTTATTAATTAGAGTGTTTTCTCTTTTGTTTTTAATAAAGCTGTGTAATGGTTTATCTATCTTATTAATTTTTTCAAAGAAACAACTCCTAGTTTTGTGATCTGTTCCACAGTTCTTCTGGTCTCTATTTCATTGAGTTCTGCTCAAATCTTTATGAGCTCTCTTATTCTTCTTGGTGTAGGTTTTATTTGCTGTTCTTTCTCCAGTTCCTTTAGGTGTGAGGTTAGCTTGTGTATTTGCGTTTTTCCAATTTTTTGAGGGATGCTTGTATTGTGATGTATTTCCCTCTTAGGACTGCTTTTGCTGCCCCAAAGATTTTGAACAATTGTATCTTCATTCTCCTTAGTTTCCATGAATCTTTGTAATTCTTCTCTAATTTCCTGTTTGAGCCTTTCATTTTTTAGCAGGACGCTCTTTAACCTCCACATGTTTGAGTTTCTTCCACTTTTCTTCTTCTGATTGAGTTCTAGTTTCAAAGCATTATGGTGTGAAAATATGCAGGGGACAATCCCAATCTTTTGGTATCCATTGAGACCTGATTTGTGACCCAGTATGTGGTCTATTCTGGAGACAGTTCCATGTTCACTTGAGAAGAATGTGTATTCAGCTGCATTTGGGTGAAAATTCAGTAAATATCTGTGAAATCCTTCTGTTCCAGGGTATCATTTAAAGCTCTTGTTTCTTTGGAGATGTTGTGCTTAGAAGATCTGTCAAAGTATGTCTTAACTTGGGCTATTAGTTGATTGATATACTTGGCAGCTCCCACATTAGGGGCATAAATATTCATGATTGTTAGGTCTTCTTGTTGGCTAGATCCTTTAAGTATGATATAGTGTCCCTCTTCATCTCTTACTACAGTCTTTGGGATAAACTCTAATTTACCTGATATGAGGATGGCTACCTCTACTTTCTTTTGAGGACCATTTGAATGGTAAATGGTTCTCCAACCTTTCATTTTCAGGCTGGAGGTGTCCTTAGTTCTAAAATGAGTCTCTTGTAGACAGCAGATAGATGGGTCTTGCTTTTTTATCCAGTCTGAAACCCTGCGCCTTTTGATGGGGTCATTAAGCCCATTCACATTCAGAGTTACTATTGAAAGATATGAATTTAGTGTCATCATAATTCCTATTCAGTCCCTGTTTTTGTGGATTGTTTCCTTGGACCTCCTCTTTCTTTTACAGTCTCCCTTAATATTTCTTGCAGAGCTGGTTTGGTGGTCACATATTCTTTCAGTTCCTGCCTATCTTGGAAGCTCTTTATCTCCTTCTTTTATGAATGAGAGCCTTGCTAGATAAAGTATTTTGGCTTCAGGTTCTTCTCATTTAGGACCCTGACTATATCCTGCCAGCATTTCTGGCCTGCCAAGTCTCTGTGGAGAGGCCTGCTGTTAATCTAATATTTCTCCCCATATAAGTTAGGGATCTCTTGTCTCTTGCTGCTTTAAGGATCTTCTCTTTATCTTTGGAATTTGCAAGTTTCAGTATTAAATGTCGAGGTGTTGAACGGTTTTTATTGATTTTAGGGGGGGATCGCTCTATTTCGTGAATCTGAATACCTGTTTCCCTCCCCAAGGTAGGGAAGTTTTTAGCTATGGTTTGTTCAAATATGGTTTCTGGCCCTCTGGCCCTCTCAGTGCTCTCTGGACCCCCAATTATACGTAGATTTTTTCCTCCTGAGGCTGTCATTTATTTATCTTAACGTTTCCTCATGGTCTTTTAATTGTTTTTCTCTTTTTTCCTCAGCTTCCTTCCTTGCCATCAACTTGTCTTCTATGTCACTCACTTTTTTTTCTATCTCATTAACCCTCATTGTTAGGACCTCCAGTTTGGATTACATCTCAATTAATTGATTTTTAATTTTGGCCCGATTAGATCTAAGTTCTGCAGTCATAAAGTCTCTTGAATCCTTTATGCTTTTTTTCCAGAGCCACCAGTAGCTTTATACTTGTGTTTCTGAATTAGCTTTCTGATATTAAATTATAATCCAAATTCTGTAACTCTGTGGTAGAGAGTACTGTTTCTGATTCTTTCTTTTGTGGTGTGACTTCCTTCAAGTCCTTTTTCTCATTGCAAAGTGGCTAAAAACAAGTTGTACTTGGTAGAAACGCAAACTCTTTTCTCTGTAGCATGCCAGCTCTTCTCTCTTTAAGTCTCAGGTCGAATTTGTCGGTTTTCAGGATGATTTGAAAGTTATCTAAGTAATTTGGTGGGATAGGTGACTTGGGGACCCTACTCCTCCACCATCTTGCCCATTTCCCTGATTTTTTTTTTAATTTGAACGAGTTTATAGCATAGTGAAATGGACTTCAAGTCAGTATTTTCCAATTAGAATCATCTTGCTCTAAAAATGATCGTGGATGGCATTTTAGGCGATTCACTAAACACTGTGTTATTCCTTATTCCTCCAGTTTCTTGTTCCTCCATCTCTTTTTCATGCCCTCACATATATCACAGAATGTATCCTCAGGAGGTTATTAGAAATTTAATTTGCCTACTCCCTTAACCCTCAATCAAGTCCATGGTAGTCATATCCTAAGCACAGGAATAGATTTAGGCTGTTTGTCCATATTTCTATTCTAGGGAGCAATATGAAAATCACACAAGCAGTATAATAAGGCACTGGAAGCTAAGGGCATAACTGTTGTCTCTTTTGTGCCAGGCTCTAGATAGGAGGTTATTATCTGGACCATTAAGGCAAGGAGTGTACCTAATAACTATAATATCTCTGAAGCCTACTTTCATATTTTCTTAAACTCTGTGTCACTTAAGTATGAAGCATTATAAAGTTAAAACACACACACACACACACACATACATGCTCACACAGCTTTATTATAAGCAGAAGCCACTGAATATAAAGCCAAAAGTCTTTTGAACAAGCTGCCTCTCACTTAGGCCTAATAAACTCTGATTGTTTTAGAAAATGCAGTTTAATAATCCCCATAACCCAGGTGTCAATGATTCCACGTCCCAGGAAAATAAAATGAAACATAATGAATTGAGTTGAATAATATTGAGAACTCTGAACATACAATGCAGTGTATGAACTCCAGGTATTTCACTTTTGATTTCTATGAGCAGTGATGTATTTTTTTTTGTTATAGAAATAAAAGGAAAACTACCGGAGTACTCAGATATCCACTTCTCTGTACTAGTAAAACCCACAAAGAAACAAAAGCTCTGCTCTAAAATCTATCAGAAAAAATGTGCCTTCATTTTCATTGTCACCAGAGGGGCTTCTGCCAAATAAGGAAGTAGATGTTGTACTGGCTGAGGCTTTAATTTGTGGCTGCAGGAAAATAGAATCTGACTTAAAAATCCTGAAGAATATCAGGCCTTTATCATGCTGGTTTGGGGGGATAGAACTAATGTCAGTGTCACAAGCTAACCTGGCTTTGACTAAGCACAGGAGTAGACCTGGCTTTGACTGAATGGGGCTGTTGTATTTCCAAGATGTAGCCTGGCTTCTGGGTATAAGCAGCTCAAGTGTAGGGGAGGCCTGTTCTAGTTTAAAAGTAATTTTTTTAAAGAAAGGGCTTCATTGTATAATAATTTAGCTTCAAAAAGGATAGTAAATGTAGCTATTTTTGTCCAGGTAGCATTATTGAACGGGACAATTTTAAACAGCCTTTTTCACTTTTAACATAGATAATACATAGGTTGTTCTTGGTGAGAAAGACTGCTGGCTGCCATCTCCAGAAGGGATGTGAATATAGCATACACACGTGCTTATATTTTTCCCTCTAACTCTTCATAGCACCCCCCTCGAGTACCTCTCTCCCACAAGGATCTGAAAGGGGTTTATCTTGTGTCCAATTCTGGCTCCTGACTCTTATATTAAGTTTTAACTTTTAGCCAATTGGACATACACCGTAGAGTTTAGAGTATAGTGGTTTCTGGGGCCAGACAGACTTGGATACAAATCATGATTGGGTCACTTACTAGTTATGTGATCCTAGGCAAGGCACTTAACTTTTCTGAGCCTCATTTTCCACAAACATGTAGTTGAACTAATAATAGCAATTATTTCATAGGTTTTCTCTGAAGATTAAGCAAGGTAATAAAGAATTTTTCACAATATTTGGTAGACATTCAAAAATGGTAGTTGCTCCTTTTATTATCTTGTTGTGTTATTTTAACTCATATTTCAACATTATCATCAGCTACAGCAACAATAACATCAGTATCACCATTGTCATCATCATCATCACCCTTGGCCAACATTGCCTGTAGGGGCTGCCTGGTCAAACAGAAATCACGAGGCCCAAGTTTCTCAGTAATGACACCTTTGACATTTTGGGCTGTATAATTCTTGGTTGGAGTAAGAGGAAGCTGTCCTATACATTATAGGATATTTAGTAGCATCCCTGCCTTTTACCCACTGGATACCAATATCACACACCCCACCTTAAAGCTGTGCATACAAAACTGTCTCAGACATGCCAAGTGTCCTCTGGGTGGGGCAGGGGCAACATTGCAGCCAGATGAGAAACACTAAGCATTCTTTGGTTTAAAAATTGCAATGAAAACTATCTGCCATTCTACCATTCATAAACATGTTACTCTTCATTAGTTTGACTCTGGTTTCATCTGGCAACTTTAGGCTTCATCTTGGAATCCCCTTTTGGTTTCTTGAGGTTCCTTGTTTTTGACCTTCATTTTGGAACTACAACTCTGTGACGGACAGTTCTAATCTTTAATGTATCTCTGGACTAACAACTTATTGGTCCTTGCTTTGGACTTTCAGCCTTTATCTGCCAATTCCTAGTGCTAGACTAGTAGCCTCCCACCAGAGGCTTTCCTTTTAAATTTTCGTATAAAAGGCAACTGAAATGACAGTTCTGGAACCAGACATCTTAGGTTAGAATCCTAGCTCTGCCAATTACTCAGTTATCTTAAACTTAATGTCTCCATTTTCTTCCATTTATAAAATAAGAATACTAATAAGAATACTGCTTCATAGGCTTGTTGTGGGATTAGGTGGATTAAAACATACTTAGAGCACTGCCTGGCACAATGGCAAACACCATATAAGTATAAACTATTATTATTACTACTCTCGTAAAGACTCCCATGTGAGAAGTGTTAGCATAAGCAAGAGTTAACTAACATCTAGGCCCCATCTCAGTGTTCCATAAAGGCTGCCACATTGGCCATATGTATATGCTTGCCAATGAAGGGCAGGGCTTTTTTTCCCCATCCTAATTCTGCTTCTACTGTTGAGAGGGTTGTTTTAATAAATCTGGGGCACCCTCCCACACATCATGAAGTCACCTAGCCAAGTCCCCAGGGAATAAGTTGCTACTTATAACAGGAGAAGACTCTTTGGCCTAAGAAGTTGCTTCATTCTTTCATATTTTCCTATCAGAGCCTCACCTTAATTTCTTCCTCTGTGACTGTGAAGACATCATCAACAAGTTCCCTTATAATACGCCACGTGTTTAAGCCAATGCTGGATTTGACACCATCTGCTATGGTTTCTGGAGGATAGGGATTGGAAGTCAGTTCCCCTTTCAGCTTGGACTGGTAGCAGTCATCTGCATTCAAGGGTTCAGCAGCATATACCTTCACACTAGGTCTGAGAGCCTGGAAAGAGGAATATTAGACACCTTACAACTAGACACATCATTTTGCCTGCATATCTATAGTAAAATAGGCTATACAGGTAATTCAATTCTGTTCAAGAGCCTTTCCTTTGATAAATGTAATAAAAATTAGACCTCCAGCATTTTAAATTGTATGCCTAATACTGCCCATTAGATGTTGCTTAGGTCACATCTGGTTCTACTGGTAACTAGAGAAAGGAGTAGCTTCTGAGTTGGATAGTGAGTTGTTGAGGTGTAATTCAGAGAAAGGACTGTAATTGCTTTTTGCTCTGTAAAGTTGTAACAGATTAAGAACAGGGCACAGAAGAGCCTTCTATTTCAAGTGCCAAGGATTGATGAGAAGGAATAGCAATTTGGGGGGGATATTGAGCCAAATATCCACAGTGTACTACAATATAAAATAAAATTTTCTATGCCTGAAAAAAAAGGCTGCCAAATTTTTCATGCCACGGTGCATATTGAAAGTGATAAATATTTGTTCATCAAACTAGAGCAAATGAAGGAGGCTCTGACTACCTGAGGGCTGAGGAGATCAATATCTCAGCCATGTGTAACCCATTTTGTGATACTTAGTGGTTCACAGCATTCTGGTTTGAAAGCTTTGTACCAAGCTCATCTAAATTAAAGGATAAACATTCCACATAGTGACCTAATTAGAAATTCTAATTTCCGATTTTGTTACTTAGACCCCAGTGCCTTCTAGGTCTAATAAGCCTTGCAGTGTCTACAGTGGTTCTATGGTTTTCCTCTTTGAACAAGATAAAATAAAACAAAGCAATGTCTGTGGAATATCATGTGGTTTTAAACACTTTTTCCCCCTGTAAATCCTCAATCTAGCAGATCCCACAAGTATAGAATTATGGGAATTTAACTCAATAATGTTTGAGAACAGGAGCTTTTCAATCAAATTTCACATGATAACCCACTCTATTTTATAATTTTCTTTGGGAAAGGATGGGGCAAAAATAACTCAGGATATAAAAAGGACTATTTTCTCTGATTTTCTGTTTGAGTACTGTGGCTTTGATTTTATGGCATGATAGTACTGTTTTTCATTTGTGACCTCTCCAAGCACTGATTTTTAAGCAACTCATTAGCATATGCTTCTTCTGCATGATTCATTCAAGCAATTGATTCCTTGGTTACTTCAACACACTAGAATAATATACTATCTTCCTCCCATAGACATTCTAAATTGTGGTTTAAATACATTGAGCCAGAAAAAAAATGTTTAAGTCGACTTCCTGAAAAATATCCTACACAAAAGAATGGTACAATGAACCTTCTAAGGTAAAGCAAGGCTTTGGTGAAAGTAGCCATCCCTTCCAAGTAAGGTCTGACTTAAACAGCACACTGTCAGCTCTACTAGAATCTGGGGCACTGAACACATTGCATTTTCCCATTGCCACTGTCAGTACCCTGGTTTGTGCCTTTGTTAGCTCATGTCTTGACATTGATATTAGCCACATAATTGGACTGCTTACTTTTCCTCTTCCAAGACCTCCCATAATAACTTCCTAAAACATAACTTTGATAGTATCATTTCACTTCCCCCAATCCCTCAATAATAGCTCCCTATTGCTTGATGAATAAATGTGTAGGAATCATAAAAATTCTAGAATGTCAGCATTGGAAGGAATCCTGGGTTATAACTCAGTGGTTGCCAATCTCTGGTCTCTGAACCAGTGCCAGCAGTTTGCACCAATCCTCAGTGGAATGAAAAAAATAAAGTGAAGTAACCACTCCTTAAAATGAAATGTATCCATCTCGAAAATTCTTTGAAGTTACCTTGAATTTTTTTTCTGGTAAAACTCTACATCTTAGCAAGACTTATCTTGCTAATTTTTATTTATTTATTTTAAATTTAATTAGCCAACATATAGCACATCATTAGTTTCAGATGTAATGTTCAATAATTTATCAGTTGCGTATCATCACAATATATGCCCTACTTAATTTTTGTTTTGAAATATTCTTTATTTAATGAAATGATGGTACTAATAGATGGTAGGTTTTTATTTGTTTGTTGTTTTTAATGTTTATACTTGGCAAAATGATGTCAGCAACCCTTTGTTGCTTTGTGCCTGCCCCTTTAAAAACTTTTACTGATCCGTGCAATCTATAAGTCTGGGAACCACTCATTTCATAAATGAGAAAATTGAAGAAAGAAGGATTAAATGACTTATTTAAGGCCATACTGATAGTGGCAATTCTGGACTGCAAAACCAGACATTAGCCTCAACTCTTTATCATGACATTGAAAGCCCTTTGTATTTAAATCCCAGTATGCCTTTGCAGATTTTTCCAGGCTGCCCTCAAAAAAACCCTGTGTTTTAACCACTCGTGATTATGTGCCATTCTTAAAATGTGTGGCTTGCATTCTTTAACTAACTTAACTATCCTCCCCAGATCCCACCCATTTCAACTACTGCCTCTGTTACAAAAATATAATGTGAAAAGGCATCCTTCCCTTTTCTGTGCTCCCATAAATTTCTACCATTTATCAACATATCATATCTTGCCCAGGCTGTCATCAGCTATACCTCCCAAAATGTTCTCCATTTCAGTAAATGGCATCACCATCTACCCAATTGCTCAAGCTGGAAACTTAGAAGTCATCCCTTACCACTGTCTGTACCAAAGTCTAATTAATCATGAAGCCCTGTCATCTTTATCTCCAAAGTTCATCTTGTATTTGTCTGCATTAATTCTTTTTTTTTTGCTTTAATTCTTTAACTGGACTACTGCACAGATCATTCTGTGTTTCCTTGTTCTACCTGCAATCCACTCTTTACTTCACAACCAATTTTATAAAGGCTTGTACCTTTCCTTGTAAATTCCTTCAGTGGTTTTCCATAGCCTCCAAGATAAAATCTAGAAAGTTCAACATGTTATGTAAGATATGTAGTTTCATTGTGTACTTCTCCAGTCATCTTTTGCTACTCCTGTTTGCACATTTTCCTTCAGCCTTATAGAACTTTCAACTCCTTGAATGCATTTTTCTCACTCTTTCACTCTTGTTGGCAGAACCTCTCACCTCTGTGGACTCTCACATATACTATTTATACTGCCTAGAACACTTCCTTTAGGAAACCTTCCTGGATTCCCTAAGTACCTTTCCCTTTCCATAACACTTAGCACATTGTATTATAATTGCTTGTTTAATTGATTTCCTTTCTACTTAGATTATATGAACCAAGGAGTCAGGGATCATATGTATTATACTCACCATTGTATTCTAGCTCTTGGCTCTAGCATGCAGTAGGCACTCAATAAAGGCATGCTGTATGAATGAAAGTTTAATACTGTACTTCTTCTTACACAATTGAGACTTGTATTCCAGTTTTATTTCCTTTATTTGACTATAATTTTCTGAAAGTTATAGAAATCTTTTATGTTGTAATACCATTTTATAGTACCATCCATACTATAGACTGTTCCTAAATATTTGACATGATTAAGCTAGTTTTTCTTAAGGGGCCAAGGATAAGAATTGCAGTGCATGTTTACAGTTTAAACTGTAGCACAACCCTCTACAATGTATGGATTCTAGGATCATACTGAGTGCTTATAACCTTGCATTTTGGGTACTTGCACACACCCCTATAAAATATTCCTACCTTACCAGGTTGAAATTAGGAGGTACCCTATAGTTTCATAAAAGTAAAATATAACTGTCAAATAGGGATTATGCTGCATTTTAGGTAATAAAAATTGTAAAAATCTTTAAGTGACCTATGATGCCTAGGCCTTTGTGTGTGTGTGTGTGTGTGTGTGTGTGTGTGTGTGTGTGTGTGTGTTTTAGGGATTGAACTCAAAGTGAAGTTTACAGGAAGCTGTAGTAAGAGTGATACCTTCACACTGAAACCAATATTTTACTTAAACCATTCAAAAGCCAATCCAGTTTTTTGTGGGTGATTTTATTTATTGAAAAGACATTTTTGAACTTCCAGTTTATTGATTCATTTTTCAACATCCAGAACATATGGAGATGTCATCAGTCACAGATACTTCATATTGCACAAATTGGACTCTAATCAGCCTGTTTGTATTCATCATAATACCTGAATTCTTCAACAAAATAATCCATAAGGCAGGAAGCTTTTCTTTTATTTTTTGTTTTCAACAGACTCAACCTAAGTGGATTATTTTCTTTGTAAAAGGTGAACAAAGCATCAGCACTGGTGATTATTTTTTATAGGTTTTGCCTCAAGCCTGGCTCATTCCTCTTGTGTACAAGGGTTTTTCCTGCTCAGACCATTTGGATTTATTTAATTTAGAACAAACTGAAACCAAATGATGAGAATACTGTTTAACTTTTCTGTAACCTATCTGAATGATAACCCAGTGTACATGGTGGAGGATGGTGCCAAAAGACATATTAGGCTCAATAGTGGGAATTGTGACAAGCTTCTGTGCCCATGCTTAAAGAAATCTTCCCTGATCTAGTGTAAGTTAGTGCTCACATCTCTCCCATGTATAATCCTATATCAAACCAAACAGTTCTTGACAATGGATGGACAATGTAGGTGAAGGAAAGGGAGGAGGAATCAAGGATACCTTCACCAGTATAATCCCAGCATTATTGCCTTGCTTATGCTAGGCTCTAAATAAATATTTATTGAAGGAATAAATAGCTTGGAATTAAACACATTTGGCACTGTTAGCCACAATATACAGAGTATAAAATTAATGCTTGTTTAGATTAATAGGTGGCCATATGTATAGTTGAGAAGACCATAGTTTTGGAACTCAGGAAGGCCTGGGTTTAAATCCTGACTTCACCATTCAAGCTGTATGGCCTTGCAAGAGTTACTTACCATTGCTTTCTCTGCCTATAAAATATAAATCAGCTCATACCAACTTCAAAGATAGTAGGGGGCAATTATATAAAACAATACATTTAATGTATTTGGAATGGTACATGGCAGAAAGTATTTCATAGAGGTAGCTATTATTGTTATTGTTAGCATGTAATAGTATTTAATACCATTAGGTGTCTGGAAAATAGTAAATATTCAGTAATTGTTAGCTCTAAGTATTATAATTATCGTTTTAATAGTTTTATTTAAATAACAAACTATTTGTTGTTTAACTATTTGTTATTTAAATAATAGTTTTGTCCATTTATTTTCAATGGAATGCTTATGGGAACAAAAATTGCCCTTTTGAGCATAGATTATTAGTCATAATCGCAGTAATTGTTATCTCTTAAGCAGGAAGGAGTAGGCATGGGATATCTTTGCATTTATAACAATAAGAGCGTTGATTATTGCTCTTATAATTTATGTAAATTGTTCAGAAATGAACAAATTCAATGATTTGTTTGTTCTAACCCTGAAAATTAGCAAAAAATATCAGGACAGGATAAAGTAGGATTTGGCCATAATAGCTACATGGCTTTTGCTTTCTTTTATGAAATCATATTTCAAATTCATTCGAGGATATGCTGGCTTTCATGCACCTGGCATAAGTGCTCCAGTTTCTGAAAATGTGCATGTATTTAGATGTGTGCACATTATATATGTATATGTAGGATACACATGTATGCATAGTATACCCATATGTTTATATATTTATTTTACATATATATGTATATAAATAATATTAAAATGTTTCCTACCTAGGACTGCCATGGAAAATAATTGAAGGAAGTTCCATTCAGATGCTTAGGCAAATGGTAATTGTTCTTGGTAACCACAGATTGAGCCAATGGAAATTTGTAGGCTTTAGAAAGATTACTATTCTCCAGGTTTATTTTCTAATTTGATCTTATAAATTTTTTTGATGTTTCTTTTAGCATTTTTCCAGCTTTATTGAAATATGATTGGAAAATAAAAATTGTATATACTTAGGTTGCAATTTGTGGTGTTTAAAATTATACAACATGTGATACAATATACATATACTTTGTGAAATGATTAGTACAGTTAATTAAGATATACATTACCTCACATAGTTACTGCTTGTTTTTCCAAGCCACAATGAGAAATCACCTCACACCTGTTATTATGGCTACTATCAAAAAGACAAAAGGTAACAAGTGTTGGCAAAGATGTGGAGAAAAGAGAAGCTTTGTGCAGTGTTGATAGGAATGTAAATTGGTACAAGCATTATGGAAAAAAGAATGGAATTTCCTCAAAAACTTAGAAATAGAACTGCTATATGACCTGTTTTTTAGTTTTTTAAATTTCCACACAATCCATTTTTCTTTCACTATCTCATTTATTTTATGATGCTATGCTATAGTGGTTATCTAGGAGAAAACAAACTTTACATTATTAACAAATTTGGTCTGACTTTTTAAATCATGAAAACAAGTTTTTTTCTAATATTATGGCTAGCAAATCAATAAAAATCCAGAATCTTCATTGAACACCTACTATATGTCTTGTCTATGTGTCCTTACTATGTGTTAGGGGAGAAAGTATGAAACTCTGTCTCTTTCCTGAAAGAACCTCAAATCTAGCTAGGGATATATATATCCCTATTATAATACTATAATTTCCACACACATATATATACATGTGTATATACAAGGCAGAATATTGCTATAGTGATAAATTAAAGTGAATATTGAGCCTCAGAGGAGCAAACACTGTTATGAGCTCCCATGGTCTAAAAAGGTTTTGGGGGGCAGTCCAGGTGGCTCAGCGGTTTAGCACCGCCTTCAGCCCAGGGCGCGATCCTGGAGACCCAGGATCGAGTCCTGTGTCAGGCTCCCTGCATGGAGCCTGCTTCTCCTCTGCCTGTGTCTCTGCCTCTCTCTCTTTCTGTGTCTCTCATGAATAAATAAATAAAATATTTTTAAAAAGGTTTTTGGGAATATCATAGTGTAGGTTCCATAGGAACAGATTCTGAGACAAGGAGTTGTACGCATAAAGTTTATTTGGGAGTGATCTTGGGAAACAATACATAAAAGGAAATAAAAAAGGTAAAAGTTAAGAATTGGGCAGAGGGGAATTTGGCCCATAATGTAGTTGCTATATGGCCACAGCAGATCTTACAAAGAGACCTGGAACTGAGCTGAGCCTTCAGTGTTATCACAAATTGAAACAAAGGGGCTGGTGTTTTGAATCTTTGTATCACTCAGTCTTTGGCTATGGACTACTTCCTACAAGCCGGTTACAATTCTACTCTTGTAGATAGGTCTAGCTTTGACAGTCAGTAGTCTGATACTCCTAGCAGTTGGGAAATGGATACATTGGCCCTAAAGAGTACCAGAGTACCTACTACAAGGCATTATAACCTCAACTGGAGGTTTGAAGGTTGGATAGGATTTAAATAAATGTAGAAGACAATTGACAGATA
This sequence comes from Canis lupus dingo, assembly GCF_003254725.2. Classification (NCBI taxonomy): domain Eukaryota; kingdom Metazoa; phylum Chordata; class Mammalia; order Carnivora; family Canidae; genus Canis; species Canis lupus. The sequence goes on from NC_064281.1 coordinate 79,139,741, forward strand.
TGTACTATCAGGTAGAGAATGGTGTGGGAATAGACAAATCATATAATGGAGAGAGCAAATAATCAGGTTTTGACTCAATTTTGGTTGAATTCCTACTTTGTAAAGGCACTATGCTATGATGGGAATCTTTATGATGTAGCATCTCATGTAATCATTATTATAACCCTTTGAGGTTATTTCCATTTCATACAGAGGAAAGATGGATCTCAGCATGGTTATGAATTGCCCAAAGTCATTCATGAATTAAGTGGTAGAGCTAGCACTGAAACCTAAGCCTTCTGTCTCCAATGACTTTTCTGTCTCTTATACCATGTTTATGTGATTGAAAACTAAGAAATATGCCTGAAAATGATAGCAGTAGTTTATAGAGAGTCTGTCTATAGTAGACATTCTGGTTCTTGGTCCCATACTTTATTGTATCAATCTCTAGTTGTCTCAAGAGTATAATATACTACTACTGCTAATACTAATACTAATACTAATAATTTATTCATTATTATTAGTAATATTGTTAGTACTGGCTATTGTTTGCCAAGACTATGTTATACTTTCCTTCTCTCTGTGGATTAATGCATTTATTCCTCACAACAAACCGGAGGAAGGTAGTATTGTCTGTATTTTATGGATAAGGTAACTGAAACTCAGATAGTGTAATAAACTTGTTCAATGTGACATGGTTAGAATATGACACAGCTGAGATTAGAATGTGGCAGAGATGAGATTAGAATCTACATCTCTTTGACTCCCAACATCTGTGATTTTAAGCACTATATACTTTAAGTCTCTCTCTCTCTCTCTCTCTCTCATATCTTCTATAGTCCTTTTTACATTACTGGGCACATGGTTGATGCTTAGCGATTACTTATCACCTTAACAACCTGTGATACATGGCTTTGGCTCTCTACTTCAGTGTCAACAATTTTCACAAAGGTGGCTAACAGGAATATTATGTGAAACAAGAGAGTAAACTGCTGAGCCCAAAAGAATGAGTCTTCACTTGATTTCTTCCAGGCTTTAGGTTCTATAGACTATGTCTACATTCTTGGATTGACTTTATTCATCATTTCATGCTCATCATTCACCCATCCTTTATTATAATAAATATATCTTGAGTCTTGTGTGCCAGACACTGTTTTAGATGGTAAAAAGTAAGGCAAAGTCCCTATCCTCATTAAGTTTATATTCTAGAACAATTAAATATATGATATGTTCAGATGGTGATCAGTATTCTAGAGAAAAAAATAGCTTAGTAAGGAGGATTGGGGGTGGGGTAGGATTGGAGAAGAGATTGATATTTTAGGTAAGGTGGACAGGAGGGTTTTTTTGATAAGACTTGAGCAGAGACATGAAGGAAGAGAAGTGAGCCACGCAAGTCTGCTGAAGAAGAATGTTATAGACAGAGAGAACAGCAAATGTCAAGTCCTGGAAACAAGGACATTCCTGGCATGTTAGTGGAACAGCAAAATACAATTAATGAGATGTCATAATATTTTGCTAAGTGACTCACCAGTGATATGAAAGATTTAAAAGTTCTGTCCCAAGTTGGCTATGTATATATACTACTAGAGTAGATTTGGCATGATATGAAAGAATTCAAGAACAGGACCAATGGGAAGATTAGTGTTTGGAACCAACTCATCAAAAAGAAATACTGAGCCCAGAAATCAGTGGCATTTCTATACACTAACAATGAGACTGAAGAAAGAGAAATTAAGGAGTCAATCCCATTGACAATTGCACCCAAAAGCATAAGATACCTAGGAATAAACCTAACCAAAGATGTAAAGGATCTATATCCTCAAAACTATAGAACACTTCTGAAAGAAATTGAGGAAGACACAAAGAGATGGAAAAATATTCCATGCTCATGGATTGGCAGAATTAATATTGTGAAAATGTCAATGTTACCCAGGGCAATATACACGTTTAATGCAATCCCTATCAAAATACCATGGACTTTCTTCAGAGAGTTAGAACAAATTATTTTAAGATTTGTGTGGAATCAGAAAAGACCCCGAATAGCCAGGGGAATTTTAAAAAAGAAAACCATATCTGGGGGCATCACAATGCCAGATTTCAGGTTGTACTACAAAGCTGTGGTCATCAAGACAGTGTGGTACTGGCACAAAAACAGACACATAGATCAATGGAACAGAATAGAGAACCCAGAAGTGGACCCTGAACTTTATGGTCAACTAATATTCAATAAAAGAGGAAAGACTATCCATTGGAAGAAAGACAGTCTCTTCAATAGATGGTGCTGGGAAAATTGGACATCCACATGCAGAAGAATGAAACTGGACCACTCTCTTTCACCATACACAAAGATAAACTCAAAATGGATGAAAGATCTAAATGTGAGACAAGATTCCATCAAAATCCTAGAGAACACAGGCAACACCCTTTTTGAACTCGGCCACAGTAACTTCTTGCAAGATACATCCACGAAGGCAAAAGAAACAAAAGCAAAAATGAACTACTGGGACTTCATCAAGATAAGAAGCTTTTGCACAGCAAAGGATACAGTCAACAAAACTCAAAGACAACCTACAGAATGGGAGAAGATATTTGCAAATGACATATCAGATAAAGGGCTAGTTTCCAAGATCTATAAAGAACTTATTAAACTCAACACCAAAGAAACAAACAATCCAATCATGAAATGCGCAAAAGACATGAAGAGAAATCTCACAGAGGAAGACATAGACATGGCCAACATGCATATGAGAAAATGCTCTGCATCACTTGCCATCAGGGAAATACAAGTCAAAACCACAATGAGATACCACCTCACACCAGTGAGAATGGGGCAAATTAACAAGGCAGGAATCAACAAATGTTGGAGAGGATGCGGAGAAAAGGGAACCCTCTTACACTGTTGGTGGGAATGTGAACTGGTGCAGCCACTCTGGAAAACTGTGTGGAGGTTCCTCAAAGAGTTAAAAATAGACCTGCCCTACGACCCAGCATTGAACTGTTGGGGATTTACCCCAAAGATACAAATGCAATGAAACGCCGGGACACCTGCACCCGGATGTTTATAGCAGCAATGGCCACAATAGCCAAACTGTGGAAGGAGCCTCGGTGTCCATCGAAAGATGAGTGGATAAAGAAGATGTGGTTTATGTATACAATGGAATATTACTCAGCTATTAGGAATGACAAATACCCACCATTTGCTTCAACGTGGATGGAACTGGAGGGTATTATGCTGAGTGAAGTAAGTCAGTCGGAGAAGGACAAACATTATATGTTCTCATTCATTTGGGGAATATAAATAATAGTGAAAGGGAATATAAGGGAAGGGAGAAGAAATGTGTGGGATATATCAGAAAGGGAGACAGAACGTAAAGACTGCTAACTCTGGGAAACGAACTAGGGGTGGTAGAAGGGGAGGAGGGCGGGGGGTGGAAGTGAATGGGTGATGAGCACTGGGGGTTATTCTGTATGTTAGTAAATTGAACACCAATTAAAAAAATATAAAAAAAAAAGAAATAGTGAGATGGGCTGTTTAGCGACCGTTTTTAGCAGTTCCATGCATCATTTTTATAAGGAACAGTGGAACAGCCATCTGAGGAGTAAATTTCCCCCATCCCCTTTAGGAAGTAGTTACAAATTAGAAAATCAGTCATGAAATAATGTGACTTCTGATGATATGAAAATTATTTGGGGGGTGGTAGAAAGCAGGAAGGTGGTTGTATTCAGTAAACAGGTGAGAAGTTTAGAAAAAAATAAAAGAGGTTGAACTGAGCAATTTCAGAATGGAATTATCTTCATTTTCTTTTCTTTTTTTAAATGATTTATTTATTTATTCATGAGAGACACACACAGAGAGAGGCAGAGACACAGGCAGAGGGAGAAGCAGGCTCCCCACAGGGAGCCTTATGCGGGACTCCATCCCTGATCCCAGTATCATGTCCTGAGCCGAAGGCAGACGCCCAACCACTGAGCCACCCAGGCGTCCCTTCATTTTATTTTCAAACTAAACAAAGTGTTTTGACATAAGGGGAAGTGACTCTAAAATGCCAGCTTTATTGACATGTTCTGAGTCATTTGCAAGAGTGACATGATTCTAGAGACAAGTGTGAACTTGATGTTAAGGTGGATAAGCCTGAAACTAGATTTGTAGAGAGTATTGAGTGGTACATTCATTCAGTTATTTATTTATGTATATACTGATGTCCTGTCTGTTCCAAAATGGAGTTGAAGCAGGCTACAGAGCTATGTCTATAACAAGATGAAAAGTAAGAGAGGAAATTAAGAGGAAATAATAATTGTAAGGGGAAAAAGATATAATGGAATTATGGTGAAACTGCCTAAACTGCATGCCACCAGATTCTGTACAATTACTTAGAGGGAGGCCATACACATAAAGCTCTGAGATTTCTTGAAACAATTGAAAGAGCCTAGTAAATAATCAGTTCTTGAATGTGTATTTCTTATAAAATTAAGATTAAATAGAAGTTCAGGAGAGGTAAGAGAGAATTTTTTTTCCTCTGTGGCAAACAGATCCTAAGGTGACTCTCAGTGATTTCCCACATCCAAATGCTCATGCTCCTGTGTAATCCTTTCCTGTTGAGAATGGGCATACCTTTGTTCCTAATCAACAGAATATAGCCATGGTTCTGAGTTGACACTCTGATATCACATTGTTATATTATATTCTGTCTTAGCAGACTGGAGTAGGAGACTATCTTCATTGCTTGCTAGAAGGACATAAGTAGCCATGTTGTGAAAGGGCCTATGGAAGGGTCCACAGGGCAGGAACAGCTTGCGACTTCTCAGAGAACACTTAACTGTAGTTCTATGTAGAATCAGGATAAATAGGCTATGTGACTATTGAATGTCCCTGAAAGATCTTTGTGTGTGTGTTTGTGTATATATATATATATATATATATATATATATATATATATATATATATAGTTCAACCTGCTTTGAGATACTTTAGTGTAGCAGTCTAAATAATCTGGAATAAGATCTGTCACCTTCCACATAGGACTCTTGTATGGTATCCATCTACTCATTTGCACTTTGAACATTTCAGTCTTTTACTGAATATGTAATTACTTTACTGACTGCTAAATAATAATGTCATTTGCTCAATTCCTTTATCACTAGACACATAATCATCTGTTTAAAAACAATTATGCAAGATTCTCACTGATCTTCTGAATGTCTTTAAAGCTTTTCAACTTATAATTAACATATACACTTGTCTTCTTTGCTTTAGCAAATGTGAAACAGAAGGGTTTCCCCATGGTAGCATTTTCATCATTCTCCAGTAATCCTAGAAAAAATCCTAACATACAGGATGGGTGCTTTTTTGCCTTAACTCAGTGTGATAAAACCCCTAGCTTCTGTTCAAGAGTTCCATTTAATTTAAAAGGGAGAGGGCTTGCTTTTATTCCAAATTAATATGTTTTATCATTCAGGAGACTGATGGAATTATAGAATTCTCTCAATTAAAGTAGATGATAAAGTTTTAAGACATATTTTACAACTTTTCACTGTTATAGGCCACATGGGAGTCTAGCTTTTTTTTTCCCCTTCATAACCTGTAGGGTTAGGAACTCCACTTTCCAGTAAACAATAGGCTTTATCCTCAATAATAGGAACTGTACAGTGTCATCAGTGAAAGAAGTATTCTCAGGTCTGTTACTTCACTAAAATATTCCTTATGTCTTCCAGCCTCAAATATCCAGGAAATATCTTGTGAAAGCAGGTAGGTTATCAGTAACAAACAAAAACAACAAAACATTTTTTTAGATAATAATCAACTTGATTTATGGTACTGAACTGGTTATTTATTTTGTTCAAGTTGAGTTATAGCCTTAAAAGTCAGGACTAAATCAACATAGAGATTTGTAGTATTTTATTTCTCACCAGGCTAATGGCTTTGCATTCAAATGCCATTAAATTCATAGAGAATGAAAAAATGTTCCTCTACCCTCTCAAGTTCAGTGTCTGAGGTCTGCAAATTAAACTGACAAAAGACCGATTTATAGGAGAAAAGGTTTATTTTACATGCACATGGAAATTTCACAGAAAAGAAGTGAAAACCCAAAGAAATGGTTAGGCTTGAGAGCTTATGTACCACTTTAACAATGGGTAGTACATTGTGGAGAAGTGACAAGAAAAAGGAAAAGGGATTTGGGCTTTTAGGGGCAGTACATTGTGGGAAGGTAAATATATAAGGAAGCTAATGGAAGATATTTGTTATTTTTACTAAGATTTATTTATGCAAGCTCATCTTGATACTGTCTTTCCATCTCCTGTGATTAGTGTCCTTCTCTCCTGGTATGGGGGGGGGTGGAAGAAGGACATTTTCACAATGGAAATGTATACTTTTCTTTTAGGCAAAAAGGGAGAGGTCAGAGAGTTCTGTGTCTTCTGTTTTTTAGTTGCGTTCAGCTCAAAATAATCCTTATGGCAGGTCTGAGAATGGCATATTCTGATCACTTTCACTAGTAAACAACTCTTGATTAATCAATATCCAGAGTATTGTGAATTTCAATTAACCAGAACTTTTCCATCAGTAAATCATTAGAAATCAAACTGATATCAGAGATAGTTTGCAAATGACATATCAGATAAAGGGCTAGTTTCCAAGATCTATAAAGAACTTATTAAACTCAACACCAAAGAAACAAACAATCCAATCATGAAATGGGCAAAAGACATGAACAGAAATCTCACAGAGGAAGACATAGACATGGCCAACATGCATATGAGAAAATGCTCTGCATCACTTGCCATCAGGGAAATACAAATCAAAACTACAATGAGATACCACCTCACACCAGTGAGAATGGGGAAAATTAACAAGGCAGGAAACAACAAATGTTGGAGAGGATGCGGAGAAAAGGGAACCCTCCTACACTGTTGGTGGGAATGTGAACTGGTGCAGCCACTCTGGAAAACTGTGTGGAGGTTCCTCAAACAGTTAAAAATAGACCTGCCCTACGACCCAGCAATTGCACTGCTGGGGATTTACCCCAAAGATACAGATGCAGTGAAACGCCGGGACACCTGCACCCCGATGTTTCTAGCAGCAATGGCCACGATAGCCAAACTGTGGAAGGAGCCTCAGTGTCCAACGAAAGATGAATGGATAAAGAAGATGTGGTTTATGTATACAATGGAATATTACTCAGCTATTAGAAATGACAAATACCCACCATTTGCTTCAACGTGGATGGAACTGGAGGGTATTATGCTGAGTGAAGTAAGTCAGTCGGAGAAGGACAAACATTATATGTTCTCATTCATTTGGGGAATATAAATAATAGTGAAAGGGAAAATAAGGGAAGGGAGAAGAAATGTGTGGGAAATATCAGAAAGGGAGACAGAACGTAAAGACTGCTAACTCTGGGAAACGAACTAGGGGTGGTAGAAGGGGAGGAGGGCGGGGGGTGGGAGTGAATGGGTGACGGGCACTGGGTGTTATTCTGTATGTTAGTAAATTGAACACCAATAAAAAAAAACAAAAAAAAAACAAAAAAAAAACAGAGATAGTGTTAAGAAAATCAACAACCTTTCACATGGTTTCAACTCCATGCATATTAAGAATAATCAACATTTTTCCTGTCTCCATCTTCAACCCTTCCCAATTACTAGTGATTCCTCTGCTCATAATCCTGAGACCCTCTGAAAAGAAGGTAATCAATACAATAATGATATTAACAATAATACTACTTGGCATTTACTGTGTTTAGTTCTTATAAGAATCCTTCACTGTTATTATTTCATTTTTATAGTTAGGAAAAATGAAGCTCAGAAAAATTAACTAATTTGTCCAAGTCATGTGGGTAGATAGTAAGGCAGAATTGGGATCAAAGGCCAGTTTTTCTGGCTCCTCGTCTATTGTACTTTTCATTAAGTTTTCTTATCTATAAAGTGTGATCTATAAAGATAATAAGTTTTGAGAATAGAATAATCTCATTTGTAACCCAAGCCTGTGACCCTAGATATATCATTTTGAGGATGTCTTTTATACTTGCTGAAGTTTAGTTTTCTCATTTGGAGTTCTTAGCTGTATCAACCTCATAAGGTTAGTTACTGTGAACATTAAATAAGACAATCCATGTAAAGTCTTTAGTGCAATGTCTTATCGATAATAAGTGCTCAATGTCAAAAATCCACTGTTATTATTACCAATAATAACATTATAAGTTGTAATAAGTTTATTTTTTTAATTTATTTTTTATTGGTGTTCAATTTACTAACATACAGAATAACCCCCAGTGCCCGTCACCCATTCACTCTCACCCCCGGCCCTCCTCCCCTTCTATCACCCCTAGTTCGTTTCCCAGAGTTAGCAGTCTTTACGTTCTGTCTCCCTTTCTGATATTTTCCACACATTTCTGGTGCAGCCACTCTGGAAAACTGTGTGGAGGTTCCTCAAAGAGTTAAAAATAGACCTGCCCTCAGACCCAGCAATTGCACTGTTGGGGATTTACCCCAAAGATACAGATGCAGTGAAACGCCGGGACACCTGCACCCCGATGTTTATAGCAGCAATGGCCACGATAGCCAAACTGTGGAAGGAGCCTCGGTGTCCAACGAAAGATGAATGGATAAAGAAGATGTGGTTTATGTATACAATGGAATATTACTCAGCTATTAGAAATGACAAATACCCACCATTTGCTTCAACGTGGATGGAACTGGAGGGTATTATGCTGAGTGAAGTAAGTCAGTCGGAGAAGGACAAACATTATATGTTCTCATTCATTTGGGGAATATAAATAATAAGTTTATTAGTATAATCATCATCATAATTGTTTCAGCATGATTGTTAATTATTTCCATAGGCCCAACCCAATTTATAGGCCAAATAGGCATACATGATCAGAAATGCCTTGAGGGACAACAAAAGACCTCCTTGAGGTTAAATGTCTTTCCACAGACCTGGCATACAATTCCATCATTAACATTAACTTTTAAGGGCTTTTTGAATATGCATGCACACACGTTGGCATGCTATTAACCCACTCTGAGTGGAGAACATGGCCTCAGGGAAATGAAAATTGAAAATTGAGTCAGTCAGGGTTTTTTGTTTTTGAATCGGTTTTTGTACAGGTAGGGATAAGGAAAAACATCATTACCATTATATGTAGACTGCCAGGCACCATTTTGATCCCCACAGCAAACTTAGTAGACACTATTATTCTCCTTCTCACTTTATACATAAGACAACTAAAAGACAATGGTGTTAGTTGACTTGCCCACAGTAAGTCACTAGCACCAACTCGGATTCAAACCCAAATTGGCTTGACTGCAGTGTCACTGCTCATAAGGAGAGTTGTAAGCTGCTGGCACATAATCTCAGTGAAGAAACTCAGCAGCCAGAGGTAGCCAAGACTGACCTCTGCTATTCAGTATTAATCATTTATTGTAAATGACTAAAGGCTTTTTCTGGAAATATACCATGTCTGGCTGTTAAAAAAGTGACATCATTTGGATGATGACTATTACTTTGACTTTTCAATGAAAAGAAAAAAGCACTTATACATTTCTTTTGAAAAGTCAAAATAAACGAATGCTTATAGAGTAAGATTTTATTAGCAAATAACTTTGTTTTCCAATTTTATACCTTTAACACCAGAGAGAATTTACAGAAGAGTGTAATAGAATTCAATCGGCAAACATAATTATTTAGCTTAGATGATTTGAAGAATCTAAATCTGAATATTAGTAAGTCTCCAATATATGACTTTGCAGTTGGAATAATAATTTTCTTTACAGGAATTACTTCCCAAAAGTCAGATGGTATCCATGCATTATTCCTCACTTTTTGTTTGCCCTCTTATTTATGATGCTACCCTTGGGCAATCAACTTTTCATCTAATGAACACATAGCTGGAGCTTGAACTTGTCTCCCTTATTCTTGGATTCTAGCCTATGTGACTTCTCTCTTAACTCTACTACTTTTCCAAGACATGCCAAGTCTCCCTATGAAAACAAATTACTGAAGAACTTCCTATTGTTTCCTCTCTGTTGAACATGCCAATCTCAGGACACCCTCAGTAACCCATTCCTAATTGCTCAGAGTGTTTGTGTTGATCATACTCCATCACTGTATTTTCTCAATGCAAATTTAGGTCTTATTTTAAAGATTTTTAGTTTATTTATTCATGAGAGACACAGAGAGAGGCAGAGACAGGCACAGGGAGAGGCAGGCTCCCTGAGGGGATCCTGATGTGGGATTGGATGCCAGGACCCTGGGATCACAACTTGAGCCAAAGGCAGACATTCAACCACTGAGCCACCCAGGTGTCCCAAATTTAAGTCTTATTGCAGGTCTTGAGTGTTCTCTGTGACACTGGCTATTGAACGATGAGCTGATGATTTTTATTGTTTATATTTGTCAAATATTTATTCATTTCAGAAGTGGTAAACTAACCAGATACAGGCCCACATATCTATTTCGTTTGACCTCTAGTGTTTTTTTTTTCTCAAAATTTACTTTAGTTGCCAATATTTAAACATATAAGAATCAATAAAGATCTGTATTTCCAGTTTGTCTTCAATTCTTTTATGGCCATCATGGCTAGAGTTCAGTAGCAGCCACCTCCTTTTAAAAGAGTATTCTTCAGGTTGTACAATCTATTGTCTCTTCCTTATTGTTCTTACACCTTTGGCCTATTCATTTATATTTCCAGGCTGGCTCCTGTAGCATGTACATTTAGAAACCCTGATTATTTTGTAGTAAATACATGTTTACTCTAGGAAAATTAGAAGATAAAAATAAGCAACAAAATATCATAGCCATTTGCAGATCCACCATCCGTAGCCAACCACAATTAATATTTGGTCCACATTCTTCCAGTCAATTCTCTCAGATAAGTAGGTAGGTATAGTAATGATTATACACCAATATATATTGTTTTTCTTTATTTCAGTGCAATGAAGACAGACTACTCATGGAATGAAAGTTCAAGTTAGTTTTCTAGTAAATTGAGATATGGGCTAAAACATATTTTGCTTCAGTGTTTGACATGGAAAATATGTTCAATATGCCGTTGTATTTTTTTTTGTCTAATAAACTAGTAATTAGGGTTGAAATGGTCTAATATGGACTAGGATATTTAAAAGTTTTTATGATTTTCATTCAGTCATATCTGAGATGGTTATTCAGGAAATGGATATGGCTGAGGAATGCATAATAGTTTGTTATTAAATTTAGGCTGTACCCTAAATCTTGAAGCTTCACATAAATTTCTTCTTTTTCATGTCTCCTGTGCTGAAGTTTTCTCTATAACATCACTGTTAAGATTTTCTAAAGGTATATCTGAATGCTTCCAACAACAAGTCCAACCTGTCCAACAAGTCACAACCTGACTTTTTGCTTAGCTATTAAAAAGGCTTTCTTTTAATAAGTTTAAATTTGTGCCCCTACAACTTTTACCCATTAGATTTAGTTCTGCTCTTTGGGGGACAGAGAGAATAAATTTATTTCCTTTTCTATACATCAATTCTTTTAATATCTAAAGAGAATGCTCTCATATTCTTTCCTCAGTCAAACCTCAGCTCTTTAATGGATCTTAATATTGATAGTATGGTTTTCAGGCCCTTTATCATATTGAGGGACTCCTCTGAAGGTGCTATATTATATGCTAACATTCCAGATATTAGCACCCATAAGAGAAAAAATATATAGTATAAAAACTAAATCCAATTTTAATAACAAATTAGTTTCCTTGAGATTTAATTGGAGCCAGTATTTGTTGCTCTTGTTAGAGTTCGTAGTGCTGAAACATTCAAACAATTGCATAAACCTTTTCATTGCATTCTACCTGTTGTGCATAGTTTTGGTACAATCTTTACCTTTAAATACTTCACCATATTTTAAGGATCTCATTAATTCACTATCAAGTTAACTATTTAACATTTTTAATTTAATTTATAGTGGTGAGATTCGTAACAACTCATCTTACTATATCAATCAGTATCATAATGTTTAGTGAGAGAAGGTCTAAGAAGTCATTCAGGGAATACTGCCTAAAAACTCCATCCTGATAGGGTCAGAGTCCCAAAGGGCAATTAGGTTTGTTCCAAATGGCCTAAAGAAAAACTGGTACTTGCTATATTTCTCATCTTTTACAAAAGCCAAAAGAAAGTCAAAAGTCATCATTCATTATGTAGAAGAGGAAAAACTTTCTCTACCCCCTTATATTAAGTCACTGGGACTTGCAAATTAAACTGACAAAAGATTTACAGGAAAAGAGGCATACACATTTTGTTGATATTTTATATTAGTTGGGGCTTCACAGAAAAGAAGCAAAAACCCAGACCGGAAGGCTTATATACCATTTCATAAAGGGAGATAAATTATGGAGAAGTGATTAGAGGAAAAAGTTTTGTGTCCCTAGAGTCAGTAAGAGAGAAGAAAAGGTGACTAGGAAGGTTGTATAGTAAGGTTTATTACATAGACTCAATTTGCTCTGGTGATAAGAATCATTCTCTTCTTCTTGGTATGGAAGAGCAGGGTATACCCTTTACAAAGGGTATAAATTTCCCTTTTATAAGGAAGGGGGAAGGCAGAGAGCTCATCCTTTGTCTGCTGTTTCTCAGTTGCCTCAGCTGAAAATAATCAATATGCTAAAGTAGCATATATTCGGGTGGTATATCTTGATCCCCTTCAAATACTCAAAATTGGCATTTTGGGAATTAGTCAACCTGTTGAAAGGAAATATGTAAGCTATTTATTGCCACATTGTTTGCTTTTGAGATAACTGACATCTGCCCTCTTTTTAAATAATTTTTTTTTTAATTTTTTTTTTATTTATTTATGATAGGCACACAGTGAGAGAGAGAGAGGCAGAGACACAGGCAGAGGGAGAAGCAGGCTCCATGCACCGGGAGCCTGACGTGGGATTCGATCCCGGGTCTCCAGGATCGCGCCCTGGGCCAAAGGCAGGCGCCAAACCGCTGCGCCACCCAGGGATCCCTCTGCCCTCTTTTATGAGATGTTAGAAGCTAGCTTAGTTTGTAGAAGTTTATCACCCATGATTTGAATTATAATGTTAATAATCTGTTCTTTATAATATAACATTTGGTTACATAATGGCTTTTATCTTTCCTTCATGTGCACAAGTCTTGTCTTGCCAATTGTTTCATAATCTTTTTGAAACCAAGAGTCATAACCTTTACTTTTGTGGTTTCCCCCCCTCCACAACATCTAGTACAGTAAGCACTTAATAATTACTTATTAACTGGACAAGATCTGTATGTGGGCTGTGTAGCTTGGCTCTGTTTTGACATTCCAGTTTATGCCATTAACCCCACCCAGCTTTCTAGGAAGATTTCAGTCACATGGGGACTAGGCAAGGAAGTTTAGATGACTTACAAACCAGGCCTCAATGCTAGGGTAAAAAAACCTAAAAGTTCTAATGCTGCTACTCAGATGTCAGATTGCCCAAGCTCATTCAGACAGTATACTAATTGAGGCTGGCTGGTCCTGGCAAGTTTAAGGCTCTACATGTAGCCTTAACTTGCTCTTTGAAGATCATTGATAAAGAGTATTCACACATTAGGCCAAGCACTCCCCCAAGTCATGTTTTACATGTTTACTTTGAGAGATTTGCTCTTACTCCTGGCAAGATTGTTCCCTCTCCCTCCTTTAGGAAATATGAAATTTGTCTCCAGTCACGAAAATTTTATATTAACCTATTTTTCAATCTTTACTGAAGAAAATCCTTTTTTCTGCTGCTCTGGCTTTGATCAGCTGAAAAATGGCAGCCACCTTACTCTGGTACTTTTAAGTTTGCTACTCAGCATTTCTCAAATTACCTGAGATTTTTTTCTTCATGGTAGAAGATAAATTCTTAGACTCTTTTATCAGAAATTATCACTACATTAAAAAAGAGCCCCTGACAAATTAACAAGGCAGGAAACAACAAATGTTGGAGAGGATGCAGAGAAAAGGGAACCCTCTTACACTGTTGGTGGGAATGTGAACTGGTGCAGCCACTCTGGAAAACTGTGTGGAGGTTCCTCAAAGAGTTAAAAATATACTTGTCCTACGACCCAGCAATTGCACTGTTGGGGATTTACCCTAAAGATACAAATGCAATGAAACGCCGGGACACCTGCACCCCGATGTTTATAGCAGCAATGGCCACGATAGCCAAACTGTGGAAGGAGCCTCGGTGTCCATCGAAAGATGAGTGGATAAAGAAGATGTGGTTTATGTATACAATGGAATATTACTCAGCTATTAGAAATGACAAATACCCACCATTTGCTTCAACGTGGATGGAACTGGAGGGTATTATGCTGAGTGAAGTAAGTCAGTCGGAGAAGGACAAACATTATATGTTCTCATTCATTTGGGGAATATAAATAATAGTGAAAGGGAATATAAGGGAAGGGAGAAGAAATGTGTGGGAAATATCAGAAAGGGAGACAGAACGTAAAGACTGCTAACTCTGGGAAACGAACTAGGGGTGGTAGAAGGGGAGGAGGGCGGGGGGTGGGAGTGAATGGGTGACGGGCACTGGGGGTTATTCTGTATGTTAGTAAATTGAACACCAATAAAAAATAAATTTAAAAAAAGAGCCCCTGAGATGTTCCTAATCTACATATTAAAAATATAAGCATTTTAGCCATTTTCTCAAAGTCATATCAGCATAATAGAAGTAGATACATACAAAGGAAACTAGTTATTGATCAAAGAGATTGTCTTAGTTCTAAATGTTCTGTTTTAGAACATCAAACTATAGAGAACTTTTAGTAGAATTGCAGTAGTTTTATCTTGTTGAACAACCTATATGTTGATCGTTAAACAGTGAACAGCAATGCCAGATCAACTATGCCATTAGTTGTTTGATACATAAACATATTAAAATTTTGAATATTTTCATTAAGAAATGAATATATGTATAGATAAAATGTTCAAGCAGTATAACATTGCAAGTAAAAAACGTATTCTGTCTTCTGCCCTCTATTATCAGTCTTGTTTCTGAGAGGCAATCACTCTTAAGAAATTTTTGTCTAAATGTTCCCCAAATTTCTATAATTATACAAGCTTAGATGTATCTTATATCTGTATATCCTTTACTTTCTTTTTACACAGATGGGGGTAAATGTGACATATAATTTTATACCTTGTGTGTCCTTATCTTCACAATATGTCTTTGAGATGATTTCATTTCAGCACATATTGATATGATCATCATGTTAAATTACTGTATAATAGTTTACTATATAGATATTTCATAATTTATTTTAACAAGACCCCATCCCCACCTAGGACATTCAAGTGGTGTGTGTGTGTGTGTGTGTGTGTGTGTGGTGTGTGTGTGTGTGTATCTGTGTGTGAAAGAGAGAGAGAGAGAAAATACTGAAAAATATTTCTCAATACATGAATTTGTTAAACATACTGGAATGACCGATTGTTCATGTAATCTTTTTCTTGATATCTGACAGTTATGCCAGTTGGGAAAAATGTATTAATTCAATTTTATAGGTATTTATGAAGGCTTACTCTGTATCCAGTACTATGCTAGACACTATTGCATATAAAAAATGTATAGGACAAATTCCTGTTCACACATATTTTCCTTTGTAATCAAGACCAGGTTTACCCACATAAAAATAAAAGATTATTAGATTGGGTACACAGGAAATGAAATGCCAGTTAGATGTTCAATATAAACAGGGAGGCCTCCAGACTAGCACCAGGTTGTGTGTGTAGGCCAACTGAAATGACTTTCTCCATCAGAAGAATTCCACACTGGGAACATATATTGCTTTTCTGGGACACCTGAGGTGTGACCTAAGCTCACATTTGAAGACTAGGGACAAATTTTGAAGACCACGAAGTTTTCCTTACAGAGAAACAACTTGATAAGAAGTAAGGAAATCTGACAAAAGCAAACTGTATATTAAAATAATATTTATCTATATTGAAACTAGTTTGCTCTCAGAAAAAAACTGAAAAGCAGTCTTTCCAAAGTACACAGATATAAGCTTATCTACACCATATAGATGCAGTGGCATGGCCACTCTAATTTATTTCCAAAAAAACCCACTATTTTTTTCAACTGTAAACTGCTGTTTGGAAAAAAAAACAGTCTGCATTTCAGAGAAGCAAGGGAGAGTAAATAAGAGAGGGGAGGCTGATGTTGATTAGACTACTGATCTTTGAGGTTTTAGGTATAAGGGAGATTCTCGAGGTTTAAAATATTGTATATGGAAATTGAGAGGGCAAAGATTTGAGAGAAGGCAGAATCACCATTTTCATTTTATAAAGAATGCTGTATTTTAATTATGTCTTTTTCTTGTATTTTAAAACTTGGAATTTGGGGACTCTTGACAGATGGAAGAGATACAGATTAGAATTCAATATTTTGGTGGGTTATAGGCTTCTTTTTGCTAATACAATCATGTAAGGAAAGTGATATGGTGGTAGAATGTGATAAAATGCATTTGGAGGAAAGCATTCTATGCTGCTCGATATCCAAAATTTTGGAACATGTGTTATGATAACAGAATGAATGAACAACTTTGACAGAATACATTTAGTTAAAATGAAAACAGGGAATGGGAAAAAATGCTTTTAAAAGATTTTTTATCTGTACTATAAAACATTTAATGAAATATATTTTTTAATCCAAGTAAATATTTCAGTCTCAGCCATTACCTCTTATTCCTTGTAAAATGTTCATCAACTAGGAACATATAACTTAACATTTAATAAAGTACAAAAAATAAACCAGCTTTTCAGAAATACTATTCTGCCCGATTTTCTTTTCTATTCAACAAATATTCCTTGAGTGGCTACTATATACAAAACAGCACAGTAGGCCTTTTGGGAGTACAAACTCAAAAGGCAGCCCACTCATTATAGTCAGGAGATTTGCCCCCTAATCCCAGTTCTGCCACATACTATTTATGTGATTTAGCGATTCACTTCTTGTGTTATGGCTGGATTTGATGATCTCTGTGATTCCTTCCAACCACAGTATGGTCCATTTCAGTGAGTAAGACAATTAGTATCCCCAAGAGGTTTACAGTGCGTGTGTGTGCGTGTGTGTGTGTGTGTGTGTGGCATGAAGCTGTTACAGAAAAAAAAACAATGAGAAAAAGCAGAAAGATATCAATAATTTAAAAAAGAGAGCTACAAACAAAACAACATAGTTTCAAAGGAAGGAGCTGTCATAGCAATGGATGATATCATTAATAGCTTCACAGGGGAAGTGGCCTTGAAGGATTAAGCTTTGATAGGCAAGAATAAAGGTCTTGGAAACTACCCAGCTTCTTTTGTGGACCTTCTCCATCCTGGATATTACTCAGGATTTGTCATTGACAAAGTAAAGATGACAGAAAATCAACCTTTGAAGTTTTTTTTTTTAATTTTTGAAGTAGTTATTAGGTATATATTGGATTAGTAGACAATAAAGCTTAAAAGGGAGATGGTGGACTAGTGCATGGAGTGGGGGTCATAGGAACGGTATTCCCCTGCAAATGTTAATTACAGGGGAATTATATTTGTATGGTGCTTAATCTGCAAAACGTTTTGATATCACCAATCTCTAGGATGTGAGAGTATGACAGAGCTATTAAGAAAATTGTTTTGGACTCAAGCAAACCTGGATTTATATCTCAGTTCTGCCATTTACAAGTGGCATAATCTTGAAAGTCACTTGGCTTATTGTGCCTGTTTTCTTATTTGTGAAATGTTAATAACAACTACATCATTAGATGACTATAAGTTTTATATAATATTGGGTATATAAAGCATTTAACAATATAATTGACATAAGACATACTTCAAAAATGGTAGCTACAAGGTAATATGTCAGATACTGTTCTCTCTTTCAGTGGAAAGTTAAAACTGAGGCTCTGAGATTCTGTGTCATTTATTAGAATCTAGTATTTTTTTCTATTATACCAGTGATTCCTAGCCTGAAATTTCTGCCCACACCCTCTCCCCAGGGGGAATCTATGAAGGTAATAATGAGAATTTATAAGTCATTTTCAATATTTGGAAAGAGCCTAACAAAGCATTCATTTACTTGTGATAAATTACACAATTTGACTAAAATGTCAAGTTTCTTTGCTTTTGCCTGAAATTATATCAACTCATTTTGGTAATACTGGCTATCTCATGCTGATAGCCAGTGGGAAACTGGCAGTTTCCAATGGGAAACTGATTGACAGCTATATATGTCTTTGATGAATAGAAATGGGAAAAGTGAGTTTTATCATAAATGCAGTTGATCTAGGAGATGTTTCTTAAAGCTTGGGAGAACATGGAGGAAAAATAAAACATTCCCTTGTTGCTTAAACTATTGAGAAGCAATGTACTATATTCACTGGCTCAGGAAAAATGGGGAATAAGGAGAGTAGACAGATAGGAAGTTGTGGTCAGAGAGAACTTCGGAGTTTGATAGATCAAAGGTAATTTTAAAAATAATACATGTGCTTGAAATGAGGATATGACTTGTGGTTTCTTCCTGTGAGAAAAGATGAGGAAACTGAGGCCCAAAGAGGGGCAAGGAGTTGGCCAAGTTGGCAGAAGCAGCTTATGGCAGAGCCAATATTTCAATCCAGTCTGATGACTCCCTGTTCCATAGCTCTCTCCATTCCAAAGTAAAGAAATATAATTATGCTGTCTTAAGTTCATAATGTCCACAATGGTATTTCCCTAGGCCTGATTTTAATATTGACCTGTTCTAGTCAAAGAGAGAAAACACTAGTTAGAAGATGAATGAAAGTGCAATTACAAACTTACAGACAGCTAACATAAAAATGTCTCTTTTGTATTGATTGGCTTCTTTATTGACTTGGCAGTATGGCTCACCATATTCTTTTCTAAAGCTGTACTGAAAATCCTTCAGTTCCACTTCATCCTTCAGAGTTAAAATAAAT
Source organism: Canis lupus dingo (assembly GCF_003254725.2). Lineage (NCBI taxonomy): Eukaryota > Metazoa > Chordata > Mammalia > Carnivora > Canidae > Canis > Canis lupus. The sequence continues at coordinate 79,158,623 of NC_064281.1, forward strand.
ATGACAGGCACAGAGAGAAAAGAGGACGAATAATCATAACAGTTATAATTTACTTATTACAAATCAGGGGTCAGAGACTTTACTCATGCATCTCTATTTGTTGAGTTCCTACTGTGCATAGAAGTCTATTTACATGGATTACTTCAATACCACCTTATTGGTAGTTATTATCCTTAATTTACAAATGAGGAAGTAAACATAGAGTTGATGAGTGATATACTCAAGGTTACACAGCCAGGGATATTAGATTTGGAAGTTGAACCAAGATCTATCTGACTTTTACATGCATGCTTTTCTGTTATTCCTTCCTGGTTTGATTCCTAACTATGCTACCTTACCACAGAAATTGTTTCTTCATTGTCTCAACTCCCACTTCCTCTTATGTCCATTATTCCTTTATATCATAGTGCTGAACACGTAAAGTTCAGGGAACCAAAGATAGAAACACAAATGCATTCATGTTAACCAAATTGTGTGTAGCCTTGCTTGCACACTAAACAAAGGGAATAAAATGTAGAACTATATGATTTGGGGGAGAGAAGATAGGAAACATTTTATGTTAATAGATACAGTTTACTGATTACTTATTTTATGTCAACCAGTACACCTGTATGCATTTAATATGTTTAATATGTTTAATTCTTATAGCAACCAAATAAAATACATATTGTTATCATCGTCATCCCTATTGTGTAGATAGGGAAAGGAAGGCAAGGTTAACTAACTTGCCAAAAAAACCCAGACTCATACAGAAATTTGGCAGTGTGGCAGGATACAAAATCAATGCCCAGAAGTCAGTGGCATTTCTATACACTAACAATGAGACTGAAGAAAGAGAAATGAAGGAGTCAATCTCATTTACAATTGCACCCAAAAGCATAAGATACCTAAGAATAAACCTAACCAAAGAGGTAAAGGATCTATACCCTAAAAACTATAGAACACTTCTGAAAGAAATTGAGGAAGACACAAAGAGATGGAAACATATTCCATGCTCATGGATTGGAAGAATTAATATTGTGACAATGTCAATGCTACCCAGGGCAATCTACACATTTAATGCAATCCCTATCAAAATACCATGGACATTCTTCAGAGAGTTGGAACAAATCATCTTAAGATTTGTGTGGAACCAGAAAAGACCCCGAATAGCCAGGGGAATATTAAAAAAGAAAACCAGAGCTGGGGGCATCACAATGCCAGATTTCAAGTTGTACTACAAAGCTGTGGTCATCAAGACAGGGTGGTACTGGCATAAAAACAGACACATAGATCAATGGAACAGAATAGAGAATCCAGAAGTGGACCCTCAACTTTATGGTCAACTAAATTCGACAAAGCAGGAAAGACTATCCACTGCAAAAAAGACAGTCTCTTCAATAAATGGTGCTGGGAAAATTGGACATCCACATGCAGAAGAATGAAACTGGACCATTCTCTTACACCATACACAAAGATAAACTCAAAATGGATGAAAGATCTAAATGTGAGACAAGATTCTATCAAAATCCTAGAGGAGAACACAGGCAACACCCTTTTTGAACTCGGCCACAGCAACTTCTTGCAAGATACATCCATGAAGGCAAGAGAAACAAAAGCAAAAATGAACTATTGGGACTTCATCAAGATAAGAAACTTTTGCACAGCAAAAGAAACAGTCAACAAAACTAAAAGACAACCTACAGAATGGGAGAAGATATTTGCAAATGACCTATCAGATAAAGGGCTAGTATACAAGATCTATAAAGAACTTATTTTTTAATAATAAATTTATTTTTTATTGGTGTTCAATTTGCCAACATACAGCATAACACCCAATGCTCATCCCATCAAGTGCCCCCCTCAGTGCCCTTCAACCAGTCACCCCCACCCCCTGCCCACCTCCATTTCTACCACCCCTTGTTCGTTTCCCAGAGTTAGGAGTCTCTCATTTTCTGTCTCCCTCTCTGATATTTCCCATTCATTTTCTCTCCTTTCCCCTTTATTCCCTTTCACTATTTTTTATATTCCCCAAATGAATGAGACCATATAATATTTGTCCTTCGATTGACTTATTTCACTCAGCATAATACCCTCCATTTCCATCCACGTCGAAGCAAATGGTGGGTATTTGTCATTTCCAGTGGCTCAGTAATATTCCATTGTATACATAAACCACATCTTCTTTATCCATTCATCTTTCGAAGGACACCGAGGGTGCTTCCACAGTTTGGCTATTGTGGACATTGCTGCTATAAACATCGGGGTGCAGGTGTCCCGGCGTTTCATTGCATCTGTATCTTTGGGGTAAATGCCCAGCAGGGCAATTGCTGGGTCATAGGGCAGATCTATTTTTAACTCTTTGAGGAACCTCCACACAGTTTTCTAGAGTGGCTGCATCAGTTAACATTCCCACCAACAGTGCAAGAGTGTTCCCCTTTCTCCACATCCTCTCCAACATTTGTTGCTTCCTGCCTTAATTGTCCCCATTCACTGGTGTGAGGTGGTATCTCATTGTGGTTTTGATTTGTATTTCCCTGATGGCAAGTGATGCGGAGCATTTTCTCATGTGCTTGTTGGCCATCTTTATGTCTTCCTCTGTGAGATTTCTGTTCATGTCTTTTGCCCATTTCATGATTGGATTGTTTGTTTCTTTGCTGTTGACTCAGCCATTAGAAATGACAAATACGGGATCCCTGGGTGGCGCAGCGGTTTGGCACCTGCCTTTGGCCCAGGGCGCGATCCTGGAGACGCGGGATCGAATCCCACCTCGGGCTCCCGGTTCATGGAGCCTGCTTCTCCCTCTGCCTGTGTCTCTGCCTATCTCTCTCTCTCTCTCTCTCTCTCTTTCTCTCTCTGTGACTATCATAAATAAAAAAAATATTAAAAAGAAAGAAATGACAAATACACTCAGTGTCCATCGAAATAAATAAATAAATATAAATATAAATATACATATATATACATATATATATGTTTCCAAAAAATTAAATAAAAGGAATACTTATTTAAATAATTAGGAAAAAACAGATAATAAGGAACAAAACTTATTTAAGGGAGATTTAAACCCAGGCAGCCAGTTTCCAGTGTTCGAGCTTATAATAATCAGGATAGTACTTTCAACATAGTACGTAGTACCATAATTAAATGATTGTTTAAAATAATCTAGGGGTGCCTGGGTGTCTCAGTTGGGTAAGGGTCTGCCTTCTGCTCAGGTCATGATCCCAGGGTCCTGCGATCGAGTCACATGTTGGGCTCCCTGCTCAGCAGGGAGTCTGCTTCTCCCTCTTCCTCGGCCCTGCTTGTGCTCTCTCTCACCCTCTCTCTCAAATAAATAAATAAAATCTTTTAAAAAATAAAAAAATGTAGAAGTGAGTAGATAAAAATGTAAACTGAAGCTGTAGCAATGAGAGCTGAAAGAAGTGTATGAATGCCATAGTTATTTTAGAGAAAGAAGTAACTGGCAAGTGTCAGATTTGAGTGAAAAAGAGAATGAATGGATCATTGATAGGGCTTATTATTTTTTAATCTAAAGAGATAAAAAATTTGGAGAACAAGTGCTTAATTTGTTTTTTGACATTCTGAGCCTGAATTGATAGTAAAATATGCAAGTAGAAAGATCCATTAAGCAGATGAAATATGGAATTGAATCTCAAGTGTGAAGACAGAACCACACTGGAGGCAGAAGACCATATGAAGAAAGATGATAGTGGAAGCCAAGAGAATTAATTGATGAGAACCTATAAGGAGCAAAGGCTTACAATATGTAGACATTGCCTACTTTACCTTTCCTCATGATGTTAGCATTGCAATAAGATTTAACCTCCGATTTAACTTGTTCCCAGTTAAGAAGTTTCCTTACTTTCTCAGACTCCTCTCCACAAACATAAACCACAATAGAATGTAGTCCCATTCAGGAAGGAAAGCTGTTAACACATTAGGCCTTTAAAGGAAGAAAAATTCCTATGGACCTCTGTTGTGCTCTAAATTATGTTTACTATACATTTTATAAAATTATGGACAGATATTGAATTAGTTTTAAATCCTTGAATGTTTTCAAAAACAGAATTACAAGTGGAATATATATATAAAACTGCAACACTGATAATTTAAAAGTCATGTTAACTAACCAAATTTTATTGAAATAAAGTCACTGCATGAAATATGACTACATATTAACTGATAAGTACAGGTTCTTTTGAGTTGTACGTGGCTGGGTTACTACGTGCTGTGGGATGCTTCAATTACCTACCACTTTTTGTTAATTGGATTATTAAGTGCACCATGATGTCCTTTGGTTCTCATTTGACATGAAGGCATTATTTGTATATATTTATATGTATATACTTATATAGAGTACTAATTGGTGCCAATATAATTATTAAAAAATATATAAAAGTTGTCATTTAAGCCATGTGGAATACTCAGTTATGAGATAATCACCTAGAAAATTCAAAATATGTTTTATTAATTTATTTTTGTTGAAATATATATACACACACAAACTCATGGATATTCTCATAGAAGAGTTCTATACCCAAAATATAGTTTGAGAAATGATCATTTGAAGGTAAGAGATAACATATACAATCTTACCATAGCATAATACATTACAACATTTTCCTAGTACTACTAAATTTGATCCTGCCTATATGATCATAATAATGACAGTAAGATTTAGGAGACATGAGTTCTCAATTTGGTTCTGCCACTATGCTATTATGGGACCTTATTGAAAGTGCTTTACCTCTCTACCTCAGTTTTCTGAGGCAATTTATGAAGGTAGATCATGACTCCAAATGCATTACAAAGAGTATTTGTTTTGTTGCTATTTTGGACTTGTGATCAGAAGTTGTGTACCTAGGTGTCATGCTTGTCACCTGCATATCGTTCATCATACTGTATACATTTTCTATAGAAATGTAACTAACTTAATGGCTATGAGTAGACAGTTCTGTTTTGTTTATGTAGTCATAGTAATCAGGAGGACTCCCTTACTATGAAACATAAAACTGCACTGTAAGTGAAACATGTAGTTACAGTGTGTAATTATTTCATCATAACATTTAATTTAATAAAGATCTGTTTGCAAATTAGGAAATAAAGAACTTGGCATTCACAGGACATTTAAAAAAATAAAACCTTTTCAACTTCTAAAGAATTTAGCTTAATTTAAAAACCAAAAAGTGATTGGCTTATATTATGCTTTGAGTTTTTACTAAATGGGTAATTGATGAAAATAAGCTATTCTATAAAAGCTTAAATAGTAACTCTGGCCATGTCAGCTGCCACAGTTTTGCCTGCCTAAACAAAGCATTTAGAATGTACATACTCATACTGAAAAATACCACAAGAAGTTTTGTATCAAAACATCAAGGTTCTTTTCACTGATAATGACTCAATACCATTAAAAGAAAATAATTTGTTGTGACCACAGATTTTCTGGAAACATTGTAAGAACCATTGGCAACTTTATGCATATTAGTTGAGAGGTCTTTTTAATTTCCAGCGTAAATTCTTCAAATTATAAGAACAAGTCAGTTTGATCACTGAAAAAGAAAAAGAGAGAGAGCAATAACTAACTCAATGAAGAGGCCAATTCAGTAATGGTCTAATTTACCACTGAAAATAGTGGAAGGCTTACATCTCTCAATGTCTCAGCCAATGACTATTTTGCTCTTGAAATCACCCTCTAATTAGGACAGAGTCTGAAGTTTCTTGTGTCTAGATTTATCAGAGGTTTTTGTGTAGAGTATCTCTCTTACCAACAATTTAGCTTTATTTAATACATCATGATTGTATCTTGTTATCATTTTGTCTTGACTTGCTTTGTGTCTTATTATATAAAAGGGGTACTAATCTTTGGTATTAGTTCCTTATTAAAGTCAACTGAAATTTGCAACTTGAGTTGTAAGCTTGTATTTATGATTATAAATAATTTACTGCAAAGAAATTCCTTTTTTTTGAGCTAGATTTTATGTTTTTTTGTATATTTTTTATATATTTTTTGATTTGCCAACATAGAGTATAACACCCAGTGCTCATCCTGTCAAATGCCCTCCTCAGTGACCATCACCCAGTGACTCCATACCCCTTCCACCTCCCCTTCCACTATCCCTTGTTAGTTTCCCAGAGTTAGGAGTCTCTCATCTTTTGTCACCCTCTCTGATTTTTCCCACTCATTTTCTCTCCTTTCCCCTATAACCCCTTTCACTATTTTTATATTCCCGTACGAGTGAAACCATATGATGATTGTCCTTCTCCAATTGACTGACTTCACTCAGCATAATACCCTCTAGTTCCATCCATGTCAAAGCAAATGATGGCTATTCATCATTTCAAATGACTGAGTAATATTCCATTGTGTACATAGACCACATCTTCTTTATCCATTCATCTTTCAATGGACACTTAGGCTCCTTCCATAGTTTGGCTATTGTAGACATTGCTGCTATAAACATTGGGGTGCAGGAGTCTTGCCATTTCACTGCATTAGGATCTTTGGGGTACATCCCCAGCAATGCAATGGCTGAATTGTAGAGTAGTTCTATTTTGAACTCTTTGAGGAAGCTCCACACAGTTTTCCAGAGTGGCTGCACCAGTTCACATTCCCACCAACAGTGCAAGAGGAATGGTTCCCCCTTCTCCACATCCTCTACAACATTTGTTGTTTCCTGTCTCATTAATTTTCACCATTCTCACTGGTTTGAGATGGTATCTCACTGTGGTTTTGATTTGTATTTCCCTGATGGCAAGTGATGCAGAACATTTTCTCATGGACTGGTTGGCCATGTCTATGTCTTCTTTGGTGAAATTTCTGTTCATGCCTTTTGCCCATTTCATGATTGGATTGTTTGTTTCTTTGTTGTTGAGTTTAATAAGTTCTTTATAGATCTTGGATACCAGCCCTTTATCTGATATGGCATTTTCAAATATCTTCTCCCATTCTGTGGGTTGTCTTTTAGTTTTGTGGACTGTTTATTTTGCTGTGCAGAAGCTTCTTATCTTGATTAAGTCCCAATAGATCATTTTTGCTTTTGTTTCTCTTGCCTTTATAGATGTATCTTGCAAGAAGTTGCAGTGGCCAAGTTCAAAAAGGGTGTTGCCTGTGTTCTCCTCTAGGATTTTGATGGAATCTTGTGTCCCATTTAGATCTTTCATCCATTTTGAGTTTATTTTTGTGTATGGTGTAAGAGAATGGTCTAGTTTGATTCTTCTGCACGTGGCTGTCCAGTTTTCCCAGCACCATTTATCGACAAGACTGTCCTTTTTCCAGTGGATAGTCTATCCAATCCTGATCAAAACTCTTCAGAGCCTAGGGATAAAGGGAACATTCCTCAACATCCTAAAAGCCATCTATGAAAAGCCCACAGCAAATATCATTCTTAATGGGGAAACACTGAAAGCCTTTCACCTAAGATCAGGACCATGACAGGGATGTCCACTCTCACCACTGCTATTCAACATAGTACTAGAAGGTCTAGCCTCAGCAATCAGACAACAAAAAGAAATAAAAGACATTCAAATTGGCAAAGAAGAAGTCCAACTCTCCATATTCACAGATGGCATGATACTCTACATAGAAAACCCAAAAGACTCCACCCCAAGATTACTAGAACTCATAAAGCAATTCGGCAATGTGGCAGGATACAAAATCAATGCCCAGATGTCAGTGGCATTTCTATACACTAACAATGAGACTAAAAAAAAAGGAAAATTAAGGAGTCAGTCCCATTTACAATCGTATCCAAAAGCATAAGATACCTAGGAATAAACCTAACCAAAGAGGTAAAGGATTTATACCCTAACAACTAGAGAACACTTCTGAAAGAAATTGAGGAAGACACAGAGATGGAAAAATATTCCTCGCTCATAGAGTGGAATAATCAATATTGTGAAAATGTCTATGCTACTCAGGGCAATTTACATATTCAATGCAATCCCTATCAAAATCCCATGGACATTCTTCAGAGAGTTGGAACAAACCATCTTAAGATTTGTGTGGAATCAGAAAAGACCCCGAATAGCCAGGGGGCTATTGAAAAAGAAAACCATAGCTGGGGGCATCACAATGCCAGATTTCAAGTTGTGCTACAAAGCTGTGATCATCAGGGCAGTGTGGTTGTGGCAGAAAAACAGACACATAGATCAATGGAACAGAATACAGAACCCAGAAATGGGCCCTCAACTCTATGGTCAACTAATATTTGACAAAGCAGGAAAGACTATCCACTGGAAAAAGAATTTCTTCAAAGAAATTCTTAGCATGATATATTATCAGCATAGATTATTATGTTTTAATTTTAATGTGTTTTTAAAATATGAACATGGTAATGATGTTCCTCCTGCTTAGTTTTGGTAGGAGATAATTTTGTGGCTTCCTACTCCATTCCTAGTTTGGATTCTAAGATATACCACTCATTGATAGTACTATTTTTTATTACAATTTATAGAATATTTTATTCATAATTTTAAATTTATTTGACATAAAGTGGATCAACAGATTGAGTCTATTTATCTTTGGAATTAAAGTATAATTTTAGTGTCAATCACCAGTTGTCACTTATTGATTCAGTTTGCAGAGAACTCTTTTTAATTTTTTTTCAATCCTGTCATTTATTGGTTTCCTCACTTTATTCTATAGCCAGTATCTGGGCATAGGCATTAAATTGCCATTTTACCTTAAAGACAAACCATTTGAGTTTCTCTCTCTCAGGGAGAGGGACAAGCAGGCTTGGTGCTAAGTGCAGAGCCTGACCCAATCCCACAACCCTGAGATTATGACCAAGGCTGAAATCAAGAGTTGGACACTCAACCGACTGAGCCACCCAGGATCCCCTGAGTTGCTCTTTTAATTACCAGATGTTACTGTTGAGGTGACTGAAACTGGAACATGTATAGTTGTTAGGCAAGTACAGTTCAGGAGCTGTGAATGTGTTAGAGGAGTTTCCTCTGGGAATTCTGCTCAATATTTTTGGGGTAGGAACCTAGAAATTGGTCAGCAATGGGTTAAATAAATATTCCATTAGACAGTCAATGTTTTCCCTTTTGGGGAATTTCTATTCTTCTAGGGAAAATATAGAGGGTGCTTTACCTTGCTCTGTCTAGAACAGCAGCTAGGATCTCCAACATTGTTCTTTTTAAAATGATTTCCAAGGTGATGAATGAATATTTTATTAGTAGAGCCTACCTTTAGGTAGGGTGCCTATATAATTTATATCCAAACTAGAAAACTTTTGAGAATGAAAAAGGTTACTACTAATAATTATGCTGGGACAACAGACAATTGCATTATATGGTCTATTCAACTGGGGACAATATGGAGACTTGTCTCAACCCTGTCACCCCACCCTTCCTTGTCCCTCTACCCACCCTCCTCCTAGCCTATGGAAATGTTCTGTGAGACACAGATAGCTCAGAGTCTCTTCAATCATATTGATTAATGTTCTTCTTTCAAGGGTCCCTTAAAAATAATAATCTCTTACTCATATGTCTTTCAGTCAAAAAATGTATTTCATAATGTTTCCACATTCCCTTCCTCTTTTTGTGCCCCTCTAACCATCAGACTTTCAGAGAAAAAGGAAGATGACACCATGGTCTTCCTAAATTGCAAATCTTTTTTAAAGGATTTTATTTATTTATTTATTTATTTATTTATTTATTTATTTATTAGCAAGAAAGAGAGAGAGAGAGAGGTAGTGAGAGAGTGAGAGAGAGCAGGGAGGACAAATGGGGAGAAGAGCAAGAAGCAGGCTTTCCTCAGAGCAGGGAGCCCAATGTGGGGCTCAATCACAGGACCCTGGGACCATGACCTGAATCGAAGACAGATGCTTAACTGACTGAGCCACTCAGGCACCTCTAATCACAACACTCCACTACATAAAATACTTCAGTGGGTCTCCACCACCAAGATCATTGTGATATGGCCCTTGCCTCAAATCCCACCATTTTCTACATCCTTCCTTTCACCAATCATGAATTTCTCCCCATTAACAAGTTGACATTCCTACAATACAGAAACATCTATATTGTTGAATCCCAGATGTAAGGAGTATGCCTATACATCAGAAATTGTGCCATCATCTAGCAGAGTACCCGATGTATAATTGGTTTAATACATGTTAAAGGAATAAATGAAAGTTAAATGCCCTATGAAAACTTATATTTGGGGGAATTTATTTAAAATATGAATATTACAGCAATCATCATCCTTTTGATCTGCTTAGTTAAGAGTTTTCTATGATTTTTTTAGGTTCTGTCAGAGACATTACTTTATAAAATAGTATTCCCCACTATCTTGTAGTCCCTTAACATGCTTAGAGAAAGCTAATTTATTAGTAATAGGAAGCCAAATCCCAAGACCTTACTTAACCAAATTTCATTCTTTGCTATTCTGTGTGAGGGAAATATGTTCACAGATAGTTAGACTATCCATGGTATGAGTTTTGCCTCTGGTATATCCAGAGTAAAAAGCTAACTTTGTAAATATGCACTCCAGATGGCTTCCTTCAGGTAAGTATGGTAAGAGACCCAATGGCAAAAAAAAATTAATTTTTAAAATCAATAAATAAAGAAAACATATGATAAAATAAAGAGCTGGAATCACTATCACCAATCTCACAATAATGCTTTATTAAATTATAGCATAGAAAACACTATTACAGACATTTTCTTCATTTAATCCTTGGACTCGAGTGGTGGGGGAGCTTTGTAAAGTAGGTAAGGTGAGGTAATTATTATCTATTTTTTACACATGAGGAAACTAGCTTGTGATATTAAGTTCATTAATTTCAGCCAATGTAGTAGGCTGCAATTATTTATGAAACTCCAGAGTGAATAATAATAATTATGTCATAGAGTACTCCAAGAAATTAATGATATCCAAGGAGTCTTAGTCCTTTAGTATAACTTTGATTCATTTAAAATATGCTATTCTATAAAACCAGGCCATTAGACTTAAAGATGACTGACTGTGTCTAAAGATTAGAATGATAAAGGTTAGCTAGGTTCTGTTGGCTACTTACTCTGAATACTTAAGATGCATAATCAGAAGCCACTGAAGTTTTATTTTCTTGCCTATTTGGGGCTTCTCATTAGCAACAGTTCACAGAGCTAGTTTGAAACATTCATTGGAAGCAGAGGTTGTACAGAAAAAATCTTGTGTTACTCTTTCCTCTTAGGAAACAAAATAAATAAACAAAAAAAACCAAATACATACATTTGTACATACATACATAAAAGGTGTCCTCTGATCTTGACCTCAGTTGATGAGAAATAAGTAGAGCTCTGGACTTGGCATAATCACCTGGCACTTCACCAGTACTTGAATTACTGAATTGTCACCAAAATGTATGTCAAGTATTTTGCACATTTAAGACTTTGTGCAGCATGCCACATATCCCAGGAGAAGATGAGGAACTTTGACAGTGACATATTTTTAAAGGTACAAATGGCATATTTTTGACTTATGAGCCTTATTCTCAGTAGTCCTAATAATACATTTATCCCTCTTAGTGAAAGGGCCTCATAAATCAGCCATGGCAATGTGCAATGTTCTCAAATTCATGTATGGAGATATATGTATATTTTTAGTATTCCCATCATTGTGCTGAAGGGTTGATGAGTGAGTGTGTGTGTGTTTCCTCCAGACTTTGACTTCAATGAAACCATGTAGAATCTTAAATAGGCCCTTTATTCAAGTTAACAAATCTTAGTGCATTTCTGTTGGCTATTTTCTTTATGTCCTTGGTTCTTTTTGGCATCCATTTTAAAATTGGGATACTTATTGAAAAATAATTAGAATTAAGGTATAATTAAAAGGAATTTTCTAAGAATCTGGTGATCTCATTAAAATGTCAGGATTTAATAAATCCTAAATATTTATTGAGTTGATTCAATAAACATTGTTGACTGTGAATATATAGACTATGTTTGACAACAGTACAAATTGAGACAATGACAACATATATATTTGTTGTTATTGTATATAAATATATATTATTGTATATAAATATATATCATATATTATACATAAAATAAATATAAAATTGAGACAATAACACATATATACACATATATGTAATATATACATACAAATTCACTCAACACTAGACTCTAGTGCCAGACACTTAGACATATTACATATTATTTAACTTTTGCAACTATGCTCTGAGAGCATTATTAATGTATCTATTTCATAGATAAGGAAACTGAGGCTGAGATAATTAAAATAATCTGTCCTTGATCAAAAGGTCTTTAACAAGTTGTTTAATAGTGTTGTGCTTTCCAATAAAATGGGTGTAAGCAAGTTTACAGTAACTTTTGATCAAATGAGATGATACTCGTAAAATGGTTTTTGCATGCTTTGAACCACCATGAGAGGTTTATTACCTAATTTTACTAGCTTTGCTGGGTTGCTTAATGAGCAGATAAAGCATGTGCTTATGGCATTAACAAGGCAGAGAAATCTGTAAATCTTGATGAATACTTTTTCAAAAAGATTTTATCTATTTATTTATTTATTTTTTAAATTTTAATTTATTTATGATAGTCACAGAGAGAGAGAGAGAGAGAGGCAGAGACACAGGCAGAGGGAGAAGCAGGCTCCATGCACCAGGAGCCCGATGTGGGATTCGATCCTGGGTCTCCAGGATGGCGCCCTGGGCCAAAGGCAGGCGCCAAACCGCTGCGCCACCCAGGGATCCCTTATTTATTTATTTATTTAACAGAGAGCACAAGTGGGGAGGGAGCAGCAGGCAGAGGGAGAGGGAAAAGAAGACTCCCCACTGAGCAGGAAGCCCTGTGGTGATACTGATGACTGAGGAGGGGAGGGTTGACTCTGGGATCATGACCTGAGCCTTAAACAGATGCTTAACTGACTGAGCCACCCAGGCACTCTTTGATGAATATTTTTGAAGCATAGAATTAACCATGAGAAAAAAAAAATCTTTTTGCACTTGCTAAAACATATTTTGTAATTTAGAATTGTGTTTACTTCAAATTACCTGTATTTGGAGATCTGATCTTTTCAGAGCTCTAAATATTGTGATCTAGCTCCTTCTTGATTTCTTGGTACTGGGAAAATATTTTAATCATCCAAACTCTCATCATTCCAAAATGCACAAAGAACTGAACTATCCTCTATTCCTTCTCAAATTCTTAAGAGTATCAGCCTTCTTTGCTAGTCCAATGGCATTATTTTAGTTCAGGCCCTCATTATGTCTTATAACTAGTCTCCCTTCTGTAGTCTTCCTCTTCCTTTAATCTATTTAATTACTATTTATAGACTTACTTTATTAAAACTCTACTTCTTCAATTCAGGAACGTATAAAGAATCCCTATTGCTTACCATATCAAGGCCAAATTCCTCTGCATTGTTTTCATGATCTTCCAAATGTTGACCCTTAAGCACAAATCTGGTCTTTAGTTTCACTCTGTCCCTAACATTCTATTCTGGTTAAGCTATTTTCTCATTGTGTTCTATACAAGTTATGTTAATTCTTGCCTCCAAGATTTTGCTCTTGTTATTGCCCTGACACACAATGTTCTTACTCCTCTTCTCCATCTATCTAAATTCTTACCACCCTCCAAAATTCAGTTCAATCTCTGAATCCTCTATGAAGTCTTCTCTATAATTTTAATTGATGCTCAGTTCTACATTTTCTAATTACCCTATTATGATTATAGCACACATTTTAATATTTAATTGTTCTCTAATTATTTGATATATGTTAATTTTGTCTCTATACCCAGACTGTAACTTCTAGAGTCTAGCAGAGTACATACAGTAAGTACCTAATAATGCAGTAAATTTTCTTGTTTATAAGCTATGCAGTATAGAGACTCTATGAATTTAATGTTACCTACTTTGACTATATGAAATTAGGATTACTGTATATAGTGATATGTATTTTCTATGCCATTCACAAATGTATGGGTTTTCTTTAACCACTCCTATCTTGGTACTAGAAGAAACTAGAAACCACTTCTCTAGTCAGTCATCCTACTCCGGGACTGAAAGTATTCTTATATACATCTTCATGTAATCATCATAAAGAAAAAGTTATATTTTTTGAAAATGAGATATTCTTAAACTCATTTTTATTAAGGACAGAAAGCTATTTATTTAGTTTAAACTTTTATTTAAATTCCAGTTAACATATAGTGCAGTGTTGGTTTCAGGAGTAGAATTTAGTGATTCATAACTTACATACAACACCTGGTACTCATCACAAGTGCCCTTCTTAATACTCATCACTCATTTAGCCCATTCCCTGCCCACATCCCCTCCATCAACCCTCAGTTTGTTTCCTGTAGTTTAGAGTCTCTTATAGTCTGTCTCCCTCTCTCTTAAGCTCATTTGTAAAAAATTATTTATTTTTTAAATCCAGTATAGTTAACATACAGTGTTATATTAGTTTCAGGTGTACAATATAGTGATTCAATAATCATACATTACTCAGTACTCCTCATGATCAGTGTGCTCTTAATCCCCTTCACATATTTCACTCATTCTCCCTCACTCCTCTCTGGCAACCATCAGTTTGTTCTCTGTATTCAAGAGTCTGTTTTTTGTCTCTTTTTTCTTGTGTGTTTGTTTTGTTTCTTAAATTCCACATATAAGTGAAATCATATGGTATTTGTTTTTCTCTGACTGACTTATTTCACTTAACTTTTACCCTCTAGATCCATCCGTGTTGTCCCAAATGGCTAGATTTCATTCTTTTTTATGGCTGACATACATATATATGTATGTATATATACACATATACCACTTATGTAGTAATCTCATCAGCTATAGAAATATATTCTAGATATATTTCCTTTGGCAAAGGAAATAAAAGCAAAATTAAACTATTAAGATTATACTGAAATAAAAAGCTTTTTGCACAGCTTAGGTTCATTTAGAACAGGAAAGTAGAGGCTGAAAAGAAGATTTAAATGAGGAAGTGATAAAAATTAATAAATGAGGAAGAGATGCATAAGTTGGTTTGTGACAGACAAGTAGGATATTCATAATAAAGAAATGTGAGAGGCAAAGGAATTCTTGACACATAGATCATTGGATGAGAAACATGGTGTATCTTCAGTGACATATAAATAGTAAAGATGGCTAGAACTTAGGATTGGTTCAAGACAAGTAAGGGTATGGTAATAGAGATGCAGTTGGAAAAAAAAACTTGAGGGCAGCCCTGGTGGCCCAGCGGTTTAGCACCACCTTCAACCCAGGGCATGATCCTGGAGACTGGGGATCGAATCCCGCGTCAGGCTCCCTGCATGGAGCCTGCTTCTCCCTCTCCCTCTGCCTGTGTCTCTGCCTCTCTCTCTGTGTTTCTCATGAATAAATAAATAAAATCTTTTTAAAAAAGGAAAAAACACTTGAACATATTTCCAAAGTTGAATAAATCATGTTTAATGCCACCTTCCCAACAGAGTCCTTATATCTTCCTTCTCAGTGGTAATAATGTGGGAAACAAGAGCAGAAGAAAATGTAAATAAAATTAAATGTCCTTTTATTATAAACTATAACCCATTGACAAATACTTGGGGCAGGCCTACTCCTCCAGGAAGTTCAAAGGCTCCTCCAGGAAGTTCAAACTGTCTTAATGTTAATGCCTTGCTAGAGGGAGAAATAGCCTTGGTTTGACAATAGCAAGACCCGTGAGTATCCTGTTAGTTTTCTTTAGCATATGAAAATCCTTTTGGACTTCCCTTACCTTTACTTCCCCCAACCCCAAAATATATAATCAGTTGCTTCTGACTATCCTGGGACAGCAAGCAGCAGCAGTTCTTTTTGCCCACTAGTCCTATCCCTGTGTTTTTTTTTTTTTTCTATCCCTGTGTTTTAAAAAAACTTTTATGCACCAAAGATGCCGCAAGATTTCTTTCTTGGCCATTGGCTCCAGACCTCAACAACACTAGTCAAAAAACACCTCAACTGTACCACCACCCACCCAATTTCTTAAGATTCCAATAACAGAAATTCAGCTGTCATCCTAGACTCCTCTTCCTTTTCCCTTCCCTTCCTGCACAGCAAAGCCCTAAATTCTGCTGAAAGTGCATTCAGATTAACCTGGAAAATTGTTAGAAATGCAAATTATGAGGTCCAAACTCTGATGGCTGAGTCAGAAACCCTGGAGTTTGGGCCTAACTCTCTGGGTTTTAACAGATCTTCTAGGGTATTCTTATGCACATGAAAGCTTAAGGGCCACTGCTGCAGGCAATGAGGAATCTTTGAGATGCTTGAAGCAGGCAAGTGACCCAGTAGGATATGCATTTTAGAAGGTCATTCTGATATTTATTCAGAAGATAGAATAGAAGGGTGTAAAACTGAAGGTAAACAGGACCAGTTAGTGTAACATTTAAAAAATCCAAAATGAGGAGGAGGGGCAAGATGGCGGAAGAGTTGGGTCCCCAAATCGCCTGTCCCCACCAAATTGCCTATATAAACTTCAAATCATCCTGAAAATCTAGGAATTTGGTCTGAGATTTAAAGAGAGAACAGCTGGAATGTTACAGTGAGAAGAGTTCACGCTTCTATCAAGGTAGGAAGACGCGGGGGGGAATTAAAGAAACAAAAGGCATGCAAGGGGGAGGGGCCCCGCGTGGAGCCAAGCTAAGGCTGGGGCGAGTGCCCCCAGGACAGGAAAGCCCCGTCCCAGAGAAACAGGAGCTTCACCAATCTTCCCAGGCAGAAAGGCCTCCCAGGGAGTTAGAGCAGGATCCCCGGAGGGCGGGGATGCCCTCAGGCTCCCTAGGATACTAACAGAGCAACTGCCCACCAGAGAGAGTGCGCCGAGCTCCCTGAAGGGTTGCAGTGCGCACACGCTTTGACCCGGGAGCACCTCGGAGGGGCTCGGGAGGCAGCTCTGCAAGGAGGGGGCTGCGTGGCTCCGGGAGCAGGTCAGTGGGGCTCGGGCGGCGGCTCTGCGGAGGGGGCTGTGCCACCAGGAGTGTGAATCCAACAGCGCAGGCCCGGGAGCACTGGCCGCCGGGGACACAGCCCAAGATCTGGCCACCCCCCAGGACAGGCAGAGGCCAGGAGGGCCCAGGACAGCAAGGACACTCCAGCCCCGAGCTGAGCAGATCAGCGGCCCTGCCCCGGAGCATACAGGCCCTGCAGACAGAGAGCTCCGAAGTTACTGCTGGAGCTGAATCCAGGGCTGCAGGGCTGGCCGCCGCCACTGCGGTTGTTCCTTCTGGGGCCTCACAGGGTAAACAACCCCCACTGAGCCCTGCACCAGGCAGGAGGCTGAGCAGCACCCCCAAGTGCTAACACCTGAAAATCAGCACAACAGGCCCCTCCCCCAGAAGACCAGCTAGACGGACAAGTTCCAGAGGAAGTCAAGGGACTTAAAGTATACAGAATCAAAAGATACTCCCCCGTGTTTTCTTTTTCTTTTTTTTTTTTTTTGCTTTTTGATTTCTGTTTTCTTCCCCCACCCATTTTTTCCTTTCTCTTTTTCTTCTCTTTTTTCTTTTTTCTTCCTTTTTTCTTTTTTCCTTTTCTCTTTTCTTTCCTTCTTTCTCTCCTCTCTTTTTCTCCTTTTCCCAATACAACTTGTTTTTGCCCACTCTGCACTGAGCAAAATGACTAGAAGGAAAACCTCACCTCAAAAGAAAGAATCAGAAACAGTCCTCTCTCCCACAGAGTTACAAAATCTGGATTACAATTCAATGTCAGAAAGCCAATTCAGAAGCACTATTATAAAGCTACTAGTGGCTCTAGAAAAGAGCATAAAGGACTCAAGAGACTTCATGACTGCAGATTTTAGATTTAATCAGGCAGAAATTAAAAATCAATTGGATGAGATGGAATCCAAACTAGAGGCCCTAATGACGAGGGTTAACGAGGTGGAAGAACGAGTGAGTGACATAGAAGACAAGTTGTTGGCAAAGAGGGAAACTGAGGAAAAAAGAGACAAACAATTAAAAGAACATGAAGATAGATTAAGGGAAATAAAAGACCACCTGAGAAGAAAAACCTACGTTTAATTGGGGTTCCCGAGGGCCCCGAAAGGGACAGAGGTCCAGAATATGTATTTGAACAAATCATAGCTGAAAACTTTCCTAATCTGGGAAGGGAAACAGGCATTCAGATCCAGGAAATAGAGAGATCCCCCCCTAAAATCAATAAAAACCACTCAACACCTCGACATTTAATAGTGAAGCTTGCAAATTCCAAAGATAAAGAGAAGATCCTTAAAGCAGCAAGAGACAAGAAATCCCTGACTTTTATGGGGAGGAGTATTAGGGTATCAGCAGACCTCTGCACAGAGACCTGACAGGCCAGAAAGGGCTGGCAGGATATATTCAGGGTCCTAAATGAGAAGAACATGCAACCAAGAATACTTTATCCAGCAAGGCTCTCATTCAGAATGGAAGGAGAGATAAAGAGGTTCCAAGACAGTCAGGAACTGAAAGAATATGTGACCTCCAAACCAGCTCTGCAAGAAATTTTAAGGCGGACTCTTAAAATTCCCCTTTAAGAAGAAGTCCAGTAGAACAATCCACAAAACAAGGACTGAATAGATATTGTGATGACACAAAACTCATATCTTTCATTAGTAACTCTGAACGTGAACGTGCTTAATGACCCCATCAAAAGGCGCAGGGTATCAGACTGGTTAAAAAAGCAGGACCCATCTATTTGCTGTCTACAAGAGGCTCATTTTCGACAGAAGGACACGTCCAGCCTGAAAATAAAGGTTGGAGAACCATTTACCATTCAAATGGTCCTCAAAAGAGAGCACTGGTAGCCATCCTTATATCAGATAAACTAACATTTACCCCGAAGACCGTAGTGAGAGATGAAGAGGGACGCTATATCATACTTAAAGGATCTATCCAACAAGAGGACTTAACAATCCTCAATATATATGCCCCGAATGTGGGAGCTGCCAGATATATGAATCAATTAATAACCAAAGTGAAGAAATACTTAGATAATAATACACTTATACTTGGTGACTTCAATCTAGCATTTTCTACACTCGGTAGGTCTTCTAAACACAACATTTCCAAAAAAAATGAGAGCTTTAAATGATACACTGGACCAGATGGATTTCACAGATATCTACAGAACTTTACATCCAAACGCAACTGAATACACATTCTTCTCAAGTGCACATGGAACTTTCTCCAGAAGAGACCATATACTGGGTCACAAATCGGGTCTGAACCGATACCAAAACATTGGGATCATCCCCTGCATATTCTCAGACCACAATGCCTTGAAATTAGAACTAAATCACAGCAAGAAGTTTGGACGGACTTCAAACACGTGGAAGTTAAGGACCATCCTGCTAAAAGATGAAAAGGTCAACCAGGAAATTAAGGAAGAATTAAAAAGATTCATGGAAACTAATGAGAATAAAGATACAACCGTTCAAAATCTTGGGTATGCAGTAAAAGCAGTCCTGAGGGGGAAATATATCGCAATACAAGCATCCATTCAAAAACTGGAAAGAACTCAAATTCCAAAGCTAACCTAACACATAAAGGAGCTAGAGAAAAAACAGCAAATAGATCCTACATTCAGCAGAAGAAGAGAGTTAATAAAGATTCAAGCAGAACTCAACGAAATTGTTGTACTACAAAGCTGTGGTCATCAAGACAGTGTGATACTGGCACAAAAACAGACACATAGATCAATGGAACAGAATAGAGAACCCAGAAGTGGACCCTGAACTTTATGGTCAACTGATATTCAATAAAGGAGGAAAGACTATCCATTGGAAAAAAAAGACAGTCTCTTCAATAAATGGTGCTGAGTAAATTGGATATCCACATGCAGAAGAATGAAACTAGCCCGCTCTCTTTCACCATACACAAAGAGAAACTCAAAATGGATGAAAGATCTAAATGTGAGACAAGATTCCATCAAAATCCTAGAGGAGAACACAGGCAACACCCTTTTTGAACTCGGCCACAGTAACTTCTTGCAAGATACATCCAGGAAGGCAAAAGAAACAAAAGCAAAAATGAACTATTGGGACTTCATCAAGATAAGAAGCTTTTGCACAGCAAAAGAAACAGTCAACAAAACTAAAAGACAACCTACGGAATGGGAGAAGATATTTGCAAATGACGTATCAGATAAAGGGCTAGTTTCCAAGACCTATAAAAACTTGTTAAACTCAACACCAAAGAAACAAACAATCCAATCATGAAATGGGCAAAAGACATGAAGAGAAATCTCACAGAGGAAGACATAGACATGGCCAACATGCATATGAGAAAATGCTCCGTATCACTTGCCATCAGGGAATTACAAATCAAAACCACAATGAGATACCACCTCACACCAGTGAGAATGGGGAAAATTAACAAGGTAGGAAACCACAAATGTTGGAGAGGATGCGGAGGAAAGGGAACCCTCTTGCACTGTTGGTGGGAATGTGAAATGGTGCAGTCACTCTGGAAAACCGTGTGGAGGTTCCTCAAAGATTTAAAAATAGACCTGCCTTACGACCCAGCAATTGCACTGTTGGGGATTTACCCCAAAGATACAGATGCAATGAAACGCTGGGTCACCTGTACCCCGATGTTTCTAGCAGCAATGTCCACAATAGCTAAACCGTGGAAGGAGCCTCAGTGTCCATTGAAAGATGAATGGATAAAGAAGATGTGGTTTATGTATACAATGGAATATTACTCAGCCATTAGAAATGACAAATACCCACCATTTGCTTCAACGTGGTTGGAACTGGAGGCTATTATGCTGAGTGATGTAAGTCAATCGGAGAAGGACAAACATTATATGTTCTCATTCATTTGGGGAATATAAATAATAGTGAAAGGGAATGTAAGGGAAGGGAGAAGAAATATGTGGGAAATTTCAGAAAGGAAGACAGAACATAAAGACTCCTAACTCTGGGAAACGAACTAGGGGTGGTGGAAGGGGAGGAGGGCGGGGGGTGGGGGTGAATGGGTGACGGGCACTGATGGGGGCACTTGACGGGATGAGCACTGGGTGTTATTCTGTATGTTGGCAAATTGAACGCCAATAAAAAATAAATTTATTTAAAATAAGTAAATATATAAATTTTAAAAAATAAAATAAAAAAATAAAAAATCCAAAATGAAATAGAGGAAAAGATAGATTTTAAAGAGTTAGTATTGATTTATTTATGTCACCATTTGAATGTACAGGATAAATCAGAGGGAGTAGAGTAATGGCTCTGGCACACTAAGTAAAAATGGTAGTCAGGATTTCGAGGAAATAGTGTTTGCTATTTTGTTCTTTTTCTTTTTTTGATACATTGAGTTGAGGCGACTTTAGGGTACTAGGTGTCAATGTTTAGTTAAAAAGTTGGACACTTGATTATGAACTTTCAGAGAGATAGGAGAGGGTTCATGGCCTACAGATAAATATTTTGGAGTCAGCAGTGTACTAGGTGGTAGTGTTCATTGTCCAAATGGTTTAAATAACCCAGAAAAACATTTAGAGTGAGAAGAAGACCAAAAATGAAGTTTTGGAGAATAACAATATTTAAAGGAGGTCTTCAAAGAAGACTGGGGATGTCTAGGAGGAGTAAGAGAGCCAGAACAAGAGAATAGTATTTCAATGAGAGCAACAGTATCAAATACCATATAAAGGTCAAGTAAGATAAAAACTAATTAATTATATTTTTCATTTATGGAGTCACTGATGTACTTAGTAATAGCAGTTTTAGAAAGTTTTTAGAGCAGAAGACAGGTGCGCATTGAGGAGTTAATTAGAAAAGATTAAGTGGAAATTTTAAATGTAACTTGTTTATGATAGGAAGGAAGGAGAGAGAAAGTGACAGCTAGATTATGTATATATATATCCTATATATATATATATAGGATATATATATATATCAGTATGGTTTTCTTTATTAAGTGAAATAATTGTATATATTTACAATCTGAAAGGAAAAAACAATAAGGAAAGCCTGAAGATAAAGTAGGGAGAGGGGGAACTTGATGGAATAAGGTCTAAGAGGATATGTGAGGAGATAAAGTCCAGGGCACAGGAGAGGTATTAACTTAGAATACTGTGCTGTTATTATCTGTAAACGTATTTGCCTGTTCCACCTAAATTGAGAATTTTCCAAGTGAATGGACAATCTTTTTCATCCCTAGTATACAAGACCTAATAAATATTTGTTAAATGAATTAAAACCTGTTCTTTTGATACTTCCTCTCTCTCCCACTTTGTTAGTTTCCCCACAATTTTCCATCTTCACCTCTCTTCTTTTTTTCCAATATTCAGTCTTCTGATGAGATCTCATCCATGTCCAAAAGTTCCTCTTTCTGAGACAGGAGAGGCTAAGTTGTGACTATATCTTTTATACTCAGAAAAATACTAAATAATTATACTGGCCCTGGCTTCCTTTTTGCCTTCTCTTTGAGCTGTGGTAAGTAGAACTGGATTGGCTTTGAGGGTTGTATTCCAATATGCTATAGATACTTGACACATATACCATTTTATTTCTTAGTATTCCTTTCCAAATCCTCCAACCTTGGGAACTTTCCATTTTCATCCCCCATTCCTTCTTTCAGTAGAAAGTATCCTTTGTTACATGCCTTCTTATTCTGGGAAGGGCTTCAGAGAAGCTTTTTGATGGTGGTTTTAAAATGCTTCAGAGTAACTTGCCTGTTCCAATAGACTTTATTTTGACTTTGTTGACTTGTCATTTGCTGAAAGATATAAGTAGCTTCACAGTAAAAGAGGGAGTATTATACATAGGTTAAAGCAGGATAATTATTTTTGTCCTCAGAGAAAAATCTGATCTAAAGATATATTTGATTTTTTCATGTATGTAATTAGGAATGACCATTTGAGATAGAAGCAGAGATGCCCATGAGCCCAATTTCCAAAGTAGTAATTTACTATATTTATTTCAAAGTAAGACTCTGTGGCTAATTTTAGTAAATGCCTTGGAACCCAACCAATGTGCTTTAGAAAGATTTGGATGTTTAGTTTTTAACCCTTCCATGTTTGCTTTTAAAAGTTCTAGGGGGATCCCTGGGTGGCTCAGCGGTTTAGCGCCTGCCTTTGGCCCAGGGTGCGATCCTGGAGTCCAGTGATCAATTCCCGCGTCGGGCTCCCGGCATGGAGCCTGTTTCTGTCTCTGCCTCTCTCTATCATGAATAAATAAATAAATCTTTAAAAAAAAGTTCTAATAGTTGTCTGTGAATGAAATACATTATATATATAAGAAAAAAAGCTGTTTCCTTTTCAGTGCCTTGCTGCAGCAACTGGAAGGTAAATTAGAATGCCAGCTTGTTATAAAGAGCACATTAATCTTTCTCTAGGGCAAGACTGGTCTTCTTTCTTCTCCATAGTGCCTAACACAGTGCAGGGGAAACAGTGGAAACTCAAGCCATACTTGTTGACTTGAAAGCTTACACATAGAACATCTTGACCTCTACCTCCTCCTTGAGAATATCCCCGGTAATGCTATATTTAGACAATGGGTTCTTGTCTAAATCTGGAGACAAGGTTTTATCTGTGGAACAGATGCTCATTGTAGTTCATAATGCATACTGAATAAAAATTCAGAAAAGAGATGAGTTAATTTAAAAATAAGTGGGAAGTATCAGAAAGGGACACAGAACATGAGAGACTCCTAACTCTGGGAAACAAACTAGGGGTGGTGGAAGGGGAGGTGGGTGGGGGGTGGGGGTGACTGGGTGACGGGCACTGAGTGGGGTACTTGATGGGATGAGCACTGGGTGTTATTCCATATGTTGACAAATTGAACACCAATAAAAAATAAATTTATAAAAAAAGAGATGAGTTAATTTGTATAATTTTCAGAAATCCCCTCAAAAGGCCCACAAGAATAGGAGGCTGGTAAACCTCCTTCTAACTCATTTTCTTTCTTTCATTGGTACTATCAATGATCTGGTTTCTAATTTTTTGAACCATTTTTTATTCCTCTTTTTTAAAAAAATTCTATAAATATTAGAAGACATTCTGGTACTATATACTATTGCCACTTTATGGTTACTTTTTGTATTTGTTCTTATAAGCAGAATAAAGATAAAAAATCCATTTAAATATTGCCCATACCTACCAGGCAGTCTTTTCCCTTACCATCCGTATCCTTTTTAGACATCTCTTAATCCTCCAAAAGTACTATACTTCTCTCACAGGACTGATCACCCTATATTGTAATTGTCTGTTATTTTTATCTGTTTCACCTATATTGACTAGATCACAGGCAGGAAGTATCTTTATACCTGGTATGAATTCAAGTGTATAGTACAAATTTAATATATATTTGCTGGATAAGTGAATATACGATGCTCCAGTATAGCCAGATTTGGTAGAACACTGTAAAAACCTCAATTAATCAGACCCTATTTTAATTATCTTATTATGTATTTATGAGCACCTATTATGTGTCAAGCACTGTTAGGCACTGTGGATATAATGGTAAATTAAAATAAGGATGATCCCTACTCTTATAGAACTAATAATCCAGTGGAGGAGGCAGATATATAGTCATATAAATGCATGTAAAATTACAATTGTGATGTGTCATTAATGAGAGGTACCTAGTGCTATAAGATCTAATAACAGGGGCAGCCTGGGTGGCTCAGCGGTTTAGCGCCACCTTAGGGCCTGATCCTAGAAACCTGGGATCCAGTCCCATGTTGGGCTCCCTGCATGGAGCCTGCTTCTCCCTCTGCCTGAATTTTTGCCTCTCTCTCTCTCTCTCTCTCTGTCTGTCTCTCATGAATAAGTAAATAAAATCTTTTTAAAAAAGAGCTAATAACAGGGCAGGATGAGAGGTTTTCCTAATCTAGGAGAAAGTGATACTTGAATTGATATCTGAAAGATCATTTGGCATTACCTGGGTAAAACGCAAAAGAAAATGTTCCAGAAAATACAAACAGTACTCTGTGAAGCTTGATCAGAGGCACCAACAGGAAGAGATGAGGTTAGAGAAGTAATCAGGTGCTAAATTATTTAGCATCTTATAGGCCAATTTAAGGAGCTTTTGTTTTTATCCTGAAAGCAACAGGGAACTTACCCATTCTCTAGTTGTGTTCTAACCACCACTCCTTTCCACCAGTCCAAATCTTATTATTCAGGTGTAGTTCAAATCTTATGTCCTCCGATATTACTCCATGATTACTTCTGTCTAGATGCAGTAACCTTTCCATTTTTATAGCACTGATTTCTACTATTCATATACTCATTCTAATGGCTCAAATATTGTCCTACCTTGTATTTTTATAATAGTTCCACGCATGGCTTTTGGTTTAAGTGATTGTAATAATTGTCTTCTGAATCCCTCCTAAATATTCATAGCCCAATACTTTATTTATACTGAATTTCCAACATATATTAAGCCATGAAACCAGATACAAACCCATATTTGGAATAGATGAAGGTAAATACTTTGATATTAATGCTCTTCCTGATCATATACAAGCAGTAATTTGGAAAAATTAAAAGAAAATCTCATTGACCATTTTATTGGTTGTATCATGGCAATTATTTCACTAAGTTGGTTTGTCTTTTTTTTTTTAGCTCACTTGTCTTTTCACTACATTTATCAATCAGTACTTTACTCATTCAATAAGAATATATTAAATGTATATTATGGAGCAGCCAATGTGCAGATGGGAACTGAAGACTAAAATATGAATATAACATGGTCTTGAGCATTATGAAGCTCAGGAAGATGATGTCCATAGCTATTAACAATAAGCATATTTTAATTTCCAAAAAAGACTAGTCTGGATTGGTTGACAGTCATAGTCCTTAAGCAGCTTGCAAATGATGCATTTCATTTTCATAGAAAATGCAGCCTCAACATAAGATTAGGAATACAAAGTCTGGATATTGTAGAATGCATTCAGCATTAAATTAATGCAACAAAAATTTCTCTGTGATTATTCGTTATTGTTATTGAACATCTAGGTATTGTTGTTTTAAATGTATATTTTTTATTGAAGTTCGATTTGCCAACATATAGTATAACACCCAGTGCTCATCCCGTCAAACATAAAGGTACTGTATAGGTAATGTGAAAAGCAGAGTTTTGCAAGAAGAACAACTCATCCACATTTTTCAGTATGGCCAGGTAAATTTGCTTCCAATTGTGAGGCAATCCAGAACCAGGCCTCCCTGAGATTTAGGATTTCCGTTGTGATGCAACTAACAAGTAATGGATAAGTCCACAGCTAGAACAATTAGCAACTTATCATGAATTTTTTTAAAGAATTGTTTTGGTCAAGTACATAGAATTCCAGTTATTCACCCTAAGTCCTGGAATTGTCTAAAACCTAGTTAAAACTTTTCTTCTTGGAAAGGACACAATAAGCTGATTCTGCTAATCAGATGTATTTTTAAGTATCCTAAAGGTAAGTAAGTAGCAGAGTTTAGGTGCTTGAAAAAAATCTATGCTTTCTGAACTGACATTTGAAAAAAATTCTCCTAAAATTAAACAATGTTATATAATTGTTTAATGTATTAACATTTAATTAATTGAGTACTTAATTCACTGAGGCATTCACATCAGAGACTCTTGCTCTAAGATCTCATAAAGAAGCAGTCAACAAAACTTGCAAAAATGAAAATAAAACTTAAAAATAACCTAATATCCATTGAGAATCTTTTTTGACATCTTTAGTTATTTCATCCAAAGCAATACAATCTCTAGGAATTGTCATCAAATTCTAAGAATTTTTCAAAAGGGACATACCACTCTGCTATGATATATACTCATTTTGAAATATTAATGATTGTGAGCCAGAGTGTCTATAAACATACTTCTCAACTTTGAATACTAGTTAGACTTTCAGCAAGATAAGGGTAACAAGGAAATTTAACTTTCCTGGTCTGTTTTCAAGGCAGGTATGAAGATGTTAAAAAAGACAGGAGTGGCTGGGTTATAAGAATGATTTATTATAGCTATTCCCTGAATTAACTTATCTTAGATCTCTTTTTGTTCATATAATTTGTTTCCATCATAACAACTATACTTTTATATGATAAAAGTAAGATGAAACAAAACCACTGAGAATATCTACATTGTCTTTGTTGCTGGAAGACAGACGATGACCTGAGTCATGGGCTGCTTTGGCTTTGATTAAAATTAAAATCTTGTATGGATTACAGTTCTGAACATATGTCTCAAACTCCATGTGCCCACATTATGGTGCATTCAAAATATTTTATGCTAACAGATTACAATAGGTAACAATATGCCTTTGTTTCCTACAAAAGAATAAGTCAGTAAATTGTTTTACTTAATAGTAAAAAGACCAGCTCAAAATGCAAATATATCCCAATAGCTCTAAATCCCACTGTAATTCTTCCTAATTTAAGGCATTTATGAACTCATAACAGAGGCTCAAGCTGTTCATATTTCTAGCTTATTTTATTTATCTTTCTCTTATTACCTGTTCCACTCAAAGCTTTGCAAATATTGAAAATCCTGCACATGTTAAAGGAGAGACTTCATCCATTAAAGTATACTGCAACACAGTAGGAAGAATGGAAGCATTGTGTGAACTGCATGACTTATGTGAGTTTATTTTTCTTTCCCTGGTTTGTTATAACAGCCAACTTTACCTAGTCATATAATGATTAGAAGGTTCTAAATTCTTCAGTTGAACTCTGTATTTCAAAGTACCTGCTCAACTAGGTGAGGACAATGCCCCCCATCTTTTTTTACAGTAGGGGATTTGGTGAAATGGTTAGAGGTTAATGTAACATCTAGCTTTCTAAATGCCTTCAAAGAACAAGTACAAATGCACAGTTTATTAAAGAGAGTCAACAGTGCCATTTTCCTGAAGCTTACTCACCAAACAAATGACATTTTGAAATATTATTTTTAAAAAAATAAAAGACCAACCCAACCATTATATAAAATAAAAATAAAAAACTCTTGTGTTAACATCTTGAATCTAGTCTCAGGGAAGCTGTTTTATGAGATTTACTTGTGCAATTTGGTTGCAGGTGCTTATAGTTTATAGAGAAGCTCATGGAAATAGAATCTGAATAAAGAACCATAATGAAAACAACAGCATTAGATAATTCACATTCATCATGTGTTTGTCATGTTGATTTAATGCTAATGTCTTGAGGAATATTTGGGACTCATGTCTGTGACCTTCAGATGTCTGGGGAATGGTTCAGGATCAAATTCCCAGAAGGATCTTATGTGATAAAGTTTGGGCTACCCCTCAGCCTGCATTATTTGAGACTTTCCCCATGCTCTGGCCTTAACCAATTTCTGTACACCTTTAAAAGGCTATAAAGTTTTTGCAATCCTACTGCTGTCTTTGTTCTTTCCTTTGTTAATGGAATAATTTGCTGACTAAGCTTTCTTTAGGAAACAAAAATACATTGCTGCTTAATTTAGCATTTGCATGCGATGTTTTAGATGGTACACGTCCTACAGATAGGTACATAGTCATATGCTTCTCTCTCCCAATGTGACTCACACAGTGATAGTTATAAAATCAATGTTCAGCAAAGATTTATTCATTGATCGATCCTTGTATCTCTCACTCGATTAGTCTTAGACATTAGATTCAGAAGATAAGAGAGGAGGGAATTTTAAATCCTGCCTCATGGTTCCTCCAAACACAGATATGAACCACCTCATGATGAAGAACCAGAAAAAAAAAAAAAAGATCAGACTGTAAACTTCATCCTTATCTATCAGAGCGTGAGACTTGTTGAGGTGATTTTCCCTGTTGATGTTAACCATGTCCTCATTTCTCAGGGCCAGCCTTACAGATCAACTAAATCAGAATAATGCTTTGACATGTCTTTACCTCTTTTCTCACCACCATGGAATAGAATGCTTATTATTTGTTGTTTTTGTTGTAGATAATTTCTAATATGTAATTTGTTATCCCATATGTAATTTATTATCCCTGTACAATTGTGCTTTTTTTCTTCCCTGAATTTTTCTATCTCTTTTTGTTTTTATTTCTTTTCTCTTCAGGGACAGGGGAGGGGAAAAATCCGAGAAAGGGAGCAGATTCGGTGGTTAGTAGGGATGACATGATCTCCTGATTCTCTATTTTTTATATTTATATTCAAATGGTTCAACAATTATACAATCCAGGATCAGTTTCTAGCTCTGATGATGTCTTATCTGACTAGGGTTTCTAACCCAAACTGATAAAAAATTCCATGAACAAACATATATTCCCCATATAAGCAAATTTTTTTGTATATGTTTCAAAAACATTCTAAGCCAGTAGTGAATATACTTTGTTCTCATGCATAGTGATATACAGACACAGGTACAGATATATTTGCTTTTGATAAGTGATGTGAGGTTCACATAAGTGTAATTACAATGTGTTGTATTGAGGTTAGTATTCGTAGATGTGTATACTTAGATTTTTGAAATTTCACAGTGGTGAAACACTGAACCTTCAAATACTCTTCTTTTTTTTAACCCTTGGTTTCTCATTGATTTGATTTAGTAACATAAGATTAATGGTGATATAAATTTGGATTGCTATTGAAAAAGAAATAATTCAGGCAACTAAGATTAAAAATCTCACATTAATATCCCATAATTATATGAGAACTTAAGGGATTTTCAAGCATAAAATAAGATAGGGCCTCTTTATCACATAGACTAGCATTTACTTGGAACTTGGTCTGAAAGTTAGGAGTGATGTAGGCTAAGTTTTAGATATACCTCTACCACTTACTTGCTATATGAGCTTGGACAAATTATTTTTTCTCTAGGCCTTTATGCTACTATCTGTAAAATACAATGTTACCACAGATTATTCTAAATCCCAGACTGATGATGAATTTTTATTATGACTGGTACTTGGTTTATTTGCCAAATCTCTCTCTCTTTTGAAATGCTTAAGTATGTTCGCAAGCATATAGTTTGAAATGTCAAGCAAGACATTAATCTTTACTTTTATTAACTTTTTCATAAGTATATTTTGAGTACCTCTTCTAAATCAGTAAATTAATTTCTGTGTATAATTAAATCATTTAAAGCATATGTAAAGTTCAAGATGAATTACCATTGGCCTTGAAGACGCTATAAATTAGATATTCTTTAAAAATTCTATATATTTAGGGGTGCCTGGGTGGCTCAGTTGGTTGAGTCCAGCTCTTGATTTGGGGCATGATATCAGGGTTGTGAGATTCAGCCCCACATCAGGCTCCATGCTCAGAGGTGAGTCTGCTTGAGATTCTTTCTCTCTTCCTCTACCCCTTCCACTGCTCACACACTTGCTCTCTTCATGAAAGACACACAGAGAGAGACAGAGACAGGCTGAAGGAGAAGCAGGATTCCCACAGGGAGCCTGCTGTGGGACTCAATCCCAGGACCCTGGCATTATGACCTGAGCCAAAGGCAGATGCTCAACCACTAAGCCACCCAGGTACCCCAATAAATAAATCTTTTTATTTTTATTTTTTATCGAACTTTGATTTGCCAACATAGTATAACACCCAGTGCTCATCCCATCAAGTGCCCTCCTCAGTGTCTGTCACCCAGTTACCCCATCCCCCCACTGCCTCCCCTTCCACTGCCCTTTGTTTGTTTCCCAGAGAATGGGTGATGGGCACTGGGTGTTATTCTGTATGTTAGTAAATTGAACACCAATAAAAAATAAATTAAAAAAAAAGGAGTCTCTCATGTTTTGTCACTATCTCTAATTTTTCCCACTCATTTTCCCTCCTTTCCCTTATAATCCCTTTTACTATTTCTTATATTCCCCATATGAGTGAAACCATATGATAATTGTCCTTCTCCAATTGACTTACTTCACTCAGCATAACACCCTCCAGTTCCATCCCATCAAAGCAAATGGTGGGTATTTGTCCTTTCTAGTGGCTGAGTAATATTGCATTGTACATATACACCACATCTTCGTTATCCGTTCATCTGTTGAAGGACATCAAGACTCCTTCCATGGTTTGACTATTGTGGACATTGCTGCTATAAACACCCAATAAATAAATCTTTAAAAAATCAAAATTCTATGTAATTAACAATTATTTTTTGAGACTCTGCTATGTTTAAGACATTTTTTCAAGAGCAAGTGATATAAGAATGATGAAAAAGGTCCCTGCTCTTATAGAGATTATATTTTTTGGGTAAGAGACATAAAATGGATAAAAAACAAACACAAAATATCAGCTAGTGGAAAGTGCCATTCAGAGAAAACATATGTGATGTGGTAGAGAGTGATAGGGTGAGGTGTATCATATGTAAGAAAAGGCCAAGATCTGAATGCCACAAAGGAGCCAGCCACAAGAAGATGAGTGAAGAAAATATTACAGACTGATAGTATGCAAAAGCCCAGAGCAAAAATAAGCTTAGCATGTTTGAGGAATTTAAAGGAGATTAGACACTTGAATATTTAGAATTTAAACATAGAAGAAGTTAGTAAAGAGAAAGATTGGTCAGTGGACTATGAGGGAAGCCAAAAGAGAGCACTTCAAGTGTGAGAGGAGTTGTAAACTATGTCAAATATATCTGAGAAGATAATTTAGGGTAAGAACTAAGAGATGGCTATCAAGAGTTGCAGTATGGAGATCACTGAGTGGTGGTAAAGGAAGCCCAATTAGTGTTGACTGAGGAAAGAATGTGGAGTTATGAAATGAAGCCAGTTATTCTACACAACTATCTCAAGAAGTTTTGCTATAAAGGAGTGGAGATAGGAAGCTGTAGCTAAAGGGGCATATTAAGTCAAGGGAGGGTTTTTGTTTTATTTGTATGAAGATCAGAGATACTAGAGTTTGATGTTTGTTGGTGGAAATAAACCAATAGCGAAATATTTTTGCCAGAGGAGAGAAAGGGTATAATTGTAAAAGCAAAGTTTACAAAGAGGTAAAAAGTGTAGTATCCATTGCACAAAGGAGATGTTGGCCTTTAAAGTAGGAGAAGCTAACAGCCTGGGTGGCTCAGCGGTTTAGCGTCGCCTTCGGCCTGAGACCCAGGATAGAGTCCCACATCGGGCTCCCTGCATGGAGCCTGCTTCTCCCTCTGCCTGTGTCTGTGCCTCTCTCTCTCTGTGTCTCTCATGGATAAATAAATAAAATCTTAAAAAAAATATAAAAAAAATAAATGAAGTAGGAGAAGCTTTTTATCCAAAGCCATAGGAATGAAGGAAGATTCTGAGCATTCATATTTGGGAATTTCTGTTTGATTGCTCCCATTTTCTTAATGAAGTACTGCTACAAGGTCATCAACCTAGGATCCAGAGGTGCAGATGATCAGGTATATAAGGTTTGAGGTGAAAAGAGAAGGAATGGAATAATAATTATGGAACATGGAAAAAGAACCTGCTAAGGAAAAGAGAAGACTAATTACTCTGATTTTGGGCAAGTCACTTATGCTCTCTTAGCTTTAGGTTCTTTTTTTTTTTTCCTAAAATATAAGTATCAGATGCCATTATATAGAGTTGAAAATGAAACCTAAATGTGTAATGTGTCAAAGCTCAATATTTTTACAGACTTTTTAAACATCAGAGAAATATTTTAGGAATTAATATTTATTATGGTGAAGAAAATATATTTGAAGTTCAAGTAAAATTATTCAATGTAATACTTTTAATCCAAAATAGAATATATAATATGATCCTATTTTTGTAAAAGTATATTTCTTTCTCCATCTTTCTATTTGTATGTAGGTGGCTGGAATGATGTTTAATAAATGTTGATAAAAATGTTATAAATGGTAAGGTTTTGTGTAGTAGTATTTGTTAAAATATTATTTGTGTTTTTCCATATTTTATTCACTTTTGTCATATAGTTTCTATAAAATAGTGAATTCATTGTTGTTTTAAAACATTGCTTTAATGTGGATAGCATGGTTTCTTGCTGCAGTAGATAGAATAGCAACCCCCTTCTCCCCGCAAAAGATGTCCAAATCCTAATCCCTAGAGCATGTTAATATGTTTGGTTACATATTAATGGGGGAGTTAAGGTTGCAGATGGAATTAAGGTTGCTAATCAGCTGACCTTGAGATGGGGAAATTATATTGGACTATCCAGGTGGGCCCGTTGTAATCACAAGTGTCCTTATATAAGGAAGAAAAAGCAGAAGAGAACCAAAAAGATGGCAGCATGAGAGAGACACAGCCCAATATTGCTGGCTTTCAAGGTGGATCAATGGGAATATGAGCCAAAGCATGCAGGTGTCTTTAAGAAGCTGGGAAAGGCAAGGTAATAGATCATCCCTGAGAACCTCCAAAAAGAATGCAACCCTACATCTTATTTTAGCTCATCAAAATCTGTGTTGGAATTCTGATCTACAGAACTATAAGATAATAAATTTGCATTGCTTTAAGCCACTAAATTGGTGGTAATTTGTAACAGTAGCCACAGAAAACTAATATACTTGCTTTCACCCATTCTTTTCTAATCTATTCTTTATACAGCAATCAGAGTGAACTTTATAGACCAGCATTATCTAGTAGAGTAGCTACAGGCCAAATGTGGCAAATGAGCACTTAGAATGTGGCTGGTCTGAAATGAGGTATACTGTATGGGAAAAATTGCACTGGATTTTGAAGACATAGTATAAAAATATGAAATATCTCATTAATGATTTCCTACATTTAATGTGTTTTATTTTACTTTTTTAATGTGGCTACTAGAAAATTTTAAATTACTTTCATGAGCCACATTATATGTCTATTAGCACTGATAAAAAGTTAATAGGATACTCTAATATCCCCTTTTACTAATTTTTCACTATTTAGAATATATGTCAAATTAGTATTTAGAATGTAAAATAGTATTTAGAATATATATCAAATTCTTCAACTTAAACTTATAAGATCCTGCAAATTTGGCATCTGGTACCCGTCTAGGTTTATCTTTTGCCTCTTCTACTCTTCCATTCTAATGGGCCAGGCCTCTTTTTGGGCCCTTTGCACATGTTGTTTGGTGGGCCCGGAAAATTCTTCATCTTGCTCTTCATCTGACTGAAAGCTTCTCATCTTTCCACTTCAGCTCAGGTCCACTTAGAGAAACTTTCTTTGGCTTCCCAGCATAAAATAAGTCTACTGTGTTCACTATTCATAGCACCCGGAAATTTTTCATAAAGGCTGTTTTTATAAGTTGTAATGATAAATTTATCTGCTTATTTTAAAAATTCTCTTCAAAAATGATAAGCTCATTATACATTTTTAACCACTGTATACTTAAAGCCAGGCAAGGTGTAGATGTTCAGTAAATATTTATTAAATGAATGTAGAATGATCACATGAGGTAATGTCTATGCAAGCACTTTGTCAACTGTAATGTACTACATACATATAACAGCCTTACAGTAGTAATAGTAATAGGAAGAGATGGAGGAAGAGGGGAAGGAAGAGAAAGAAGAGAAGAAATTGAATAGTTTTAAAGTCAAATTTTAAATAGATTTTCTTGTAATCTTAGGTTTTATCTTCAAACCATTGTGAATAAACAGCACAGTAGGCAGATATAGTACATTGCCTTTTAAAAACACTTGTATTTTCAAAGACATTTCTCCTTAAAGGAAGTTTTTAAAGAAGTTCTTTTTAAGTTTCTTCTTTCTTCTTCTTCAATTCTTCTTTCTTCTTATACAAATTTCACAAAACTATTTGCCAATGACTCATT
Source organism: Canis lupus dingo (assembly GCF_003254725.2). Taxonomy (NCBI): domain Eukaryota; kingdom Metazoa; phylum Chordata; class Mammalia; order Carnivora; family Canidae; genus Canis; species Canis lupus. The sequence continues at coordinate 79,193,181 of NC_064281.1, forward strand.
CCAACCTACCTTCTCTAAGGCATACATTTCTATTTCCACAGTGGATAGCACCATGGAATGGAGCAGGAGTGGTGGAGAAAATAAAAAACAACACTGGAGATATTTTAGTAAAACTTTTCATATAGTAGCAAATCAGAACACAAATGGATAAGTTAAAAAAACATTTCTACCATCCATTGGTTTCTAATGTTTAGTCTCTCCCTCTCCTCTTATCCCAGTACCCATTGGTCATTTCAACAATTAAATATGTCACTTGGTATTCTTGGGTAAATACACTGAGGGAGTGGGAGAGACTTTACAAGCCATTGTGATGAGCAGTAGGGCGTGAGTCACAATTTTTTTTTTATCTAAAATAGGAAATTGAATACTGGAGAAGATAAAGTTTTTAGGAGATTCAAGAGGCCCCAAATATATCCACAGGCATCCCGCAATTACAGTATTAGGGCCTTGTGCAATTCATCATATTTAGGAGAGTATGAGCAGTGGTAACAAATATTTGCACAGTCTGTCAATTCACTATTAGCACTCTAAGTGAAGTTGTCCAGAGATGTATGTCTACTTGAGACGGTTTTTGCAACACCAAATGAAATAATATGTCCCTCGGTGTAATGTTCTGCAGTATTGCTATAAAAAAGTACAACTGCTCTTTGCTTCCTTTCTTTTTTTTTTTCACTGACAAAATGAGTTTAAGCTTAGCCTTTTTAAAATGACCTTAAAGTAAATTTTACTACTTTTGTACCTTTTCAACAATACTGCATTACTTTCTATCTTCTTAAAGTTAACCTTTGACTGACTTAAAGTTAACCTTCTCATTAGCATTTTAATAGCCCAAAAAGTCTACCTTGTACTTAGTAGCACATTACAATCTGCATTTAAATGGAAATGTTGTAAAAGAGCAACATAAAAAATTGCTTATGTTCGAAAAGTTGTTTTTCTGGATTTTGTTTTTGTGTTTTCCTATGGCATAACCTCTCTATATTTTAGACAATGATTAAGGATGCTCTTTTTGAAGTCATTGAATTAATTCTGAAGAAAGCGTTATCAGTACCAATCTCCTGCCATTAATAAGAGCATCCTAATTTGATATTTGAAAAATAATACTGAGAGTCTGATGCTTTTAAAATCAAGATTAATCTACTCATTTCAGATTCAAAAAGCAAAGGCAAACTAAGACCTTTAGGCTTGTATTTGTTAGATATAAATAGATAGGGATAATCAGACTTAAGACAGTTTTAAAGAATGGGAATGTGTAATTATTACAAGATATGACTCAATAAGGCATAACCAGAAAAGTTCTATTATATGATACTTGGCATTGTTTGCCTCAGATAAATCTCTTTTGCCACCACCTTCTTCTCTACCCATACACACATATCAATTAAAACTTTATTACAACACCCTAAGTGCTCCCATCTCTGCCTCTGTACTTTTTTTCAATCACAGTATGTCAAATAAGACTGCCTGAGTTCAAACTCTTTTCACCACATACTAGCCATATGGTCTTGGCATGTCACCCAATCTTTCTGTAATTCCATATCTGTATCTTCATAGTGAAGATATTTCTGTCTTCACACAGAATTGCTGTGAAGATAGAAAGTAATGCAGATAAAGTATTTTGACATAATGCTCACAATTAATGTAAGCTATTGTTTGTATTGCTTTATACTGTTAATACTATGACTACTATTTTTCTACCATCAGCCCTCTAAATACCCTACATTTATTAAACCAGCTCCTTAAAGCACCGTCCTTTTCATAGCCCTCCTGTATTAAAAAGAATAGATAAGGGCTCTTCTCTCATCCCACCTTTGCCTCAGTCTCATTTGCTTCTCATTGTGAAGAGAAAGAGACTAACAAGGTTAAAGAAGCAGATCTTTGGCTAATGTAATCCCAGCCCAAAAGGTAACATTAAAAACAATGCAGAGCATCAAAACTGGTTCTTTAATAACTCCATTTCTTTCAGCTTCCTGACATGACACCAAGACCGCAGTATTTCTTCATAATTTGTCCCCTATGTCTTGCCAACCTAGTTCATTATTTTTAAAGATTTTATTTATTTATTCATGAGAGACACAGAGAGGCAGAGACACAGGCAGAGGGAGAAACAGGCTCCATGCAGGAAGCCCGATGTGGAACTCCATCCCGGAACTCCGGGATCATGCCCTGAGCTAAAGGCAGATGCTCAACTGCTGAGCCACCCAGGCGTCCCAAGTTTTGTAAATTATAACACTTTGTCCTTTCTTCAGAAGTTAGTTCATTTCATTCAGGATCAACAAGAAGTATCTGTGTAAGGAAATTGAGAGGGAGTGGGGAAGATTTTATAAAACACAAAATTTTGAAGCACTGCCTTTTCTACCAAACAGGAAATTAGATTTGTATGAAATCTCTACAAGATTATTAGGAACCCTGCAAGAAGTAGTATTCATTTGGTTAGCATTCATCACATGGACTGCAATTATTTGGTTTTACATTTTTTCCTATCACCACCATAATATGAGTTCCTTCAAGGCAAGGTCAATTCCTCAGTAATGCTATGTTCTTTAGTCTTTGTCCTGTAAGGGATACTCCGAAGACGTTTATTGAATGAGTACGTGAATAGATGAAAGGATGAGACCTGGATTTTAACCTCAAGAGGTTTATAGTCTAGTAGAAAAGACCACCTGCATACATAAATAGCAGTAATCATCACCTCACCCTACCTTTTTAGTACCTTCTTTGTCTACCCTCCCACTTGTTCAGTCCACAGGTCACCAAGAACATGACCTGTACTCTTATACCTCTCTTCCAGAGTTTCTTCTTCCTAGAATACCCTTCCCCTCATTTTCTGCTTAGTAAAGTGCTGTTCATTTGTCAAGGTATCACTCTAGTAGTATCTTCTCAGTTAAGTCGTTTCTGAGTCTCCTCCCCAAGCAGAATGAATACCTCTCTCCTCTGCCCACTTGTGGCCCTTTCCATTTATCTCTCAGCACAGTTATTTATCTATCATCTCTTCAGCTTTTAAGATTTATTTATTTATTTATTTATTTATTTATTTATTTATTTATAAGAGACACAGAGAGAAAGGCAGAGACATAGGCAGAGGGAGAAGCAGGCTCCCTGAGGTGAGCCTGATGTCGGACTCGATCACAGGATCCCGGATCATGACCTAAGCCAAAGGCAGATGCTCAACCACTAAGCCACCCAGGTGTCTCTCATCTCTTCAACTTTAATGTAAACTCCAAAAGAAGTGGAACTTTATCTTACTGATTTATGTAACTTTATGGCCAAGGACAATGTCCCATATATAGTTAGTGTTCGACACATGGTTGAGTGAAAAAAATGAATGAATCAATGACTCAAAGAATGATTATTACAAATACCCTAAAAAAGGTAAAATAAGAACTTTGGCAGCCACTGGGTGGCTCAGTCGGTTAAGCATCTGCCTTTGGCTCAGGTCATGATCCCAAGGTCCTGGAATCAAGTCCCCCATCAGGCTACCTGCTTAGTGGGAAGTCTGCTTCTTCCACTCCTCCCTACTTGTGCTCTCTCTCACTATATCTGTCACTACCTGTATCTCTCTCTCAAATAAATAAGTAAAATCTTAAAAAAGAAAAAACTTCGGTTAATAATAATCTATCAATGGGCACCTGGGTGGCTCAGTAGGTTAAACTGAGTCTGACTTCAACTCAGGTCATCATGTCAGGGTTCTGGGATAGAGCCTCTTGTTTGTCTCTGTGCTCAGTAGGTAGTCTGCTTCTCCCTCTCCCCTGCCCCTCCCCCCACTCATTCATTCTTTCATTCTCTCTCTCTCTCTTCCTCACTCTCTCAAATAAATGGATAAAATCTTTAAAAAAATAATAATCTATCAGTATTGGCTCATCAGTTATAATAAATGTACCATATTGATACAAAGTATTAATAACAAACTATATATGAAGGGAGAACTGAAGGAGTATATACAAATTCTACTCTCAACTCAATTTTTCCCAAAAACTACTCTAAAAATAAATCATATTTACACAAAAAAATCTAGTGAAAAATAAATTCTCAAGGAAAAAAATAAAATATTTTACCTAAAGTCTCCTAATATTATGTGTGTAGAACTGGAATTTATTTAACTTTACGTCGTAAATTTGAACTCAAGTATCATATGAATAGTATCTGCCCATGGTCTTTAGCATCATATAACACTGGCCTTTGTAAATAGCAACGTGAGTTATGGAATGAAGACTAAAAATGCCAAATCTCCCTTTGAAGAAATGAACACAAGTGCAGCTAGATACCATTCTTCTTTTAGATTTTATATAATTAACATTTGGGGACCCAACTGTACATATGCAGAGAAGTTGATTAAGGGTTTTGCAAATGTAATAATAATCATTATTCATATACAAACATTTGATTTAAGACTGTTCAAATGTGCCATGAGGTAAAATATAATAATGTTCCAGGTATCCTGCATGCAAAAAATTCATCATGTACATTTCTAGATATATCCAGTTATATAGTGGAGATTCTTTCATTAGGCAATAGAAATTTAAAAATAATATGGAACTTGTCCAGAGTTTTTTATGTGCCTATGTTTTTAAAATGGGGTTTATTGCATTTGAATATGCAATGTAAGCCATAAAGCAAATATGCCCCCTTGAGGGAAAAAACACATAGCAATTTCCATTATAACAATTTAATTTGTAAGTGGACATTTATAATGTGTGTTTGCCGAACTAGGGGTGGTGGAAGGGGAGGAGAGTGGGGGATGGGGGTGAATGGGTGACGGGCACTGAGGGGGGCTCTTGACGGGATGAGCACTGGGTGTTATTCTGTATGTTGGTAAATTGAACACCAATAAAAAATAAATTTATTTAAAAAAGAAAAAAATAATGTGTGTTTGCTCAGGGATATTATTTTCTTAAAATCCATCCTGAAACAAGTGGTCCAGTAGCCACATCTTGAAAGAGAATGAGATGGTTATAATTGACCATTTGATATAATCAAAAGCAAAAATAAATTTGAATGATGTTAAAAATATGAATAATTATTAAATTTTGTAGTTTGGTGCCAAGTGCCAAGTTCAAATTCTCCTCTTCATGGTTAAATTTCTCCCCACCTCAGTCCCAGTCCTTCTTTACTTTGTCAGTTCCCATACCTTGTGTCTGTCCTCATTGACTGCCATCACCATTGCCTGTTCTTATGGTAGATTCTGTAAGCATTCATCATAGATGTGTGTAGAAGCAAAATTAACCACAGGTGATGTTATACTACCTAAAGCATAATATCAACACTTATGATTTATTAAGTGATATTCTGATTAATTGCATATTTTGTTTTATACTTCTGTCAGAATAATAGCTGACTAATCTTCATGGAATTTCTATGTAGTAATACTCAAATTTGCAATTATATTAAACACAGTTGAATTTTGATCTGGTATTTGTTCACACTTTCCATCATTATTGGATGGTAGATATAGGAGGTGGAGAAAATTGGTTCGAATCTATTCCAATCCCAAAATGCACATGGGGACTTATTCTTTAAAATAATACATGGGGATGCCTGGGTGGCTCAACAGTTGAGCGTCTGCCTTTGGCTCAGGGCGTGATCCTGGAGTTCAGGGATCAAGTCCCACATTGGGCTTCCTGCATGGAGTCTGTTTCTCCCTCTCCCTATGTCTCTGCGTCTCTCTTTGTGTCTCTCATGAATAAATAAATAAAATCTTTTTAAAAAAACACATGGTAACTTGCTCACTTGTCATTTACCTTATTATTACAGAAGTCAAGAGCAGAAAATATCTTAATTACTCTTGCTCTCCAGTTATTTGGTAATGTGATAAAGTGAGGAACTTTGAAAGTGGCTGGATCATAACTGACAAAAGCTCATGAAAGATTATATGCTTCATCATCCCCAGTAGCACCTCTGGATGGTTTTGCTGACATTAGCAGATTCTTTAATCTCTATAGCTATTGCATTGGAAGTAAAAATACAGAATCCCCAGAGAAGTATATCGCCTAGGTACAACCACAAAAATAAATTGATTCTATATGTGAGTGCTTTAAAAATTTGGAGTAACACATGGCAAATTCCATTATAACAATTGGTAAATGGACATCAATGTGTGATTGCTCAGGGATATTGTTTTGTTAAAATTCATCCTGAAACAAGTGGTCCATTAGCCAAATCTTTAAAATCTATTTTATCATAAAGGAAAATTCCACTGTCATAATTACTTGTTTTCATGGGGTTTGGCTGGTATTAACAATCCATTATTATTTTAGAAATGTGATAGTGATAACCATTTGTTATTACTGGTTTTTATTTAGATTTTCCTGATTTTCTAAGAGTGTGATGGGCTTATGATAGAAATATCAATCAATGTAATAAGCATTTTACAGTCATCATATACAGTTACTCTGAGTATTTGCTTTCATTCTATATGTATCAAGGATTCCACATCTATTTCCATAAGCCTTCTTTTTTTAAGATTTAATTTATTTATTCTTGAGAGACATGAAGAGAGAGAGAGGTAGAGACACAGGCAGAGGGAGAAGCAGACTCCGTGCAAGGGAGCCTGATGTGGGACTTGATCCTGGGACTCCAGGATCATGCCCTGGGTGGAAAGCAGGCACTAAACTGCTGAGTCACTCAGGGAACCCTTTCCATAAGCCTTCTTAAAAGCCAGAACTCTACTGAACTGAGAGTGGGAATGTTGTTCATTGTTTTCCAGAAATAGACTTGAATGCTACTATATTTTGGGCAGAGGATCACAAACACATCCGCATGAGAAGGCAACAGATGTAAAGAAAAAAGTGCTATATTTATTTCAAACCCAGAGAGCAATGCAAGTATCATAAAAAATTTGTGCCAATGATTATATATATTCTTTTGCTGACAGCTTGGTCTACAAAGCTGCTAGAGTGCCGCATCAGCAAGTTTAACCCAGAGGCAACTCCAAACCGATGGATAATATGTAATTCAGTAAATGAAATCAAGTAGGAGTTTTAAAATCAGTTACATCTCCTTTCATCAGACATTTCTTCATCTCGTCACTTTTTTATGGACTATACATTGGAATTAATAGGAAATATCATCTGCAGGGTTATTTTTTAAATTTGTCCCTTGTTGTAAAGCAAGACCATTTGTGAAAGGAATTGTTACAAATGCGTATTTGTTACTGATAAGTGATACTATATGTGACCCAGTGCTTCAGTCTCCTTCATATTAAAAAAAGTAGGTTTGATTTGAAAAAAAAATTAACCCAGGTTCTTTGCTTTATTTTAAGTATAAAAAATAAAAGGAAAATTGAATCTGGAAGATTTTTGGAGTCATGTGATTAATTTATTCTCAAACCTATCTTCACACTATAAACTAACTACAAGCACTTTTTGAAAATGTAATCTTGGACTCCACTCAGAGATTTTAATTCAGGAGATCTGAAATGTGACCTGAGAACCTACATTATAAGCAGGCCTGCTGGGTACTTTTAATTTAATTGGTCCATTGGTCCATGTAGTATATTAGAACTACTGATTTAGTCTAACTCTTTATCCAATGTAGAGTCCTCTACAAAATCCTTAACATGTGTCATCATTCAGTGACAGAAGGCAATCCATTCCATTGTTGGTTGATTCTAATGGGAGAAAGTTCTGTTAAACCCAAGCCCTAGAAACTTTTCCCTAATAGCGTGTTCCCAGCAACCTCATAATGAATACTCCACAGTCAGACATGTAGTTGGCCCATCAAGGACACCTTGTCTTGCTTAGATAATTCTGTCTGAAGGACTAAGGACTGTGTGTATCAACAAACTAAATTACAATGCAAGGTACATTTATATTGATAAAGCAAAAATATCCATAGGTCTATGCCCCCTAGTTAGTAGCTAAGCTTTATTTTAATGTTTTCTCAGCAATGATTTACAATAAGAACTTAAATCTTGGCTGAGTATCTAAGATCAAGATTTCTCACATTGACGACAACACCAACTCAATCAGTATCGGGAAGTTTGAGAATTTTGACTGAAAAGCCCCACTAACCTCCTCAGAGCTACCAAGGTTACAACTGGATTTAACTCCAGCCTCAGACTCCTCCTGGAAAGAAAGAGCCCCATCTACTTGTCCTGAACTTCTTTAAGAAAAAAAGACAAGCCTGGGAAGCCTGTGCCAAGATAATCATACTATGGGGAATAAGAATAGTACACAATTGGGGTAGGAAGTGGAATGATAAAGAGGATTTACATTGAAACTAAGCTGAGGTGGGGGTGGAGGGAACCTGCACTGCACAGAAGCTAAATAGTGAACAAAGGGACTGAGTGTGTAACTGACAAGCCTTTTCTTCTCACTATGTCTTCCTTCTCAGTATGCTTATCTCTTGCCTACCTCAGTTCTCAGCTCTGTCATGCTTCATGATCCTATAAGCACCACCCAGGAGTATCCCAAGGGTCCTCTTCCAAGTAGTCAGCTGAGATTGAGGGACAGATTGTTTACTCCGGGTCCAGCTGACCCACCAGGGTACGGTCAGACTAAAAGGAAATCTAGGGCAGCTATGAGTCTGTCCTGATAATAAAACATGGTCCACAGTTCCAGAATGAAGCCAACCTAGAAAAGGAAGTCTAAATCTCACCTTGGAGAAGAGAGGTGGTCACAAACCAGACCCTAACTGAGAACAACACTGACTAACCACGAGTGGTGTGAGCTGAATAAAGATTACCTGGGTGAGAGCTCACAAATTTCTTTTTACTGAATGCAACTAGAAAGGTAGATGTCACCTCCATGTAAATGACTTGATGACTTAAGGCAAAGATAGGCAGGGGAAGAGAAAGGGACAGTAATAAAGAAGATCAGAGTGGAGAGGAGTTAGGAAAAGGGAAATTGAAGAGATAGGAAAAAGAGAGGGTTATAATTAAGGATGATGGGGGCATTTCCCCCAGGAATTTTAAGTAATACAGCCACTTTTTTTTTTTCTGAAGCCAATTTCTATGGCTAGAATCCAGCCAGTTCGAAATAAAATGACAGTAACTTTCTTTTTTGATTCAAGGAAACAACCCCTGGTATCTTCTTCCTTTCATTTGCTGATTTGTGTGCACAGGCCCATCATAAGGAAAAGGGGAGCTGACTGTGTACTGACCATGCCTCCTCCAATCTTCAATGAGCCTCACAAGGTCTTTTTAAGACTGAAGTGAAGTTTTTATTTTTTTCCCTTTTTTGCCCCCAGCTTTATGGAGGCATGATTGACAAAAATGGTATATGTTTAGGATGTACAACATAATTTTTAAAGATGCATTTTTTATGTTGGAGAATGAGAAAGCAGAGTGAATGTCTGTCTGCTTATTCTGACACCACCAAGAACTTTCCATATTTAATTTAGCTAATTTCAATAAAAAATGCTAAGAACCACAATAGAGATGAAAACAGTAACATAAACCTGACTAAATACAAGCCCCATTGTACGTGATTAAAATAAAGATTAGCTGTTAACTAGGGGGCCCCTGTAGAATGGGGCAGGAAATTAAAGTAATTAAATAGGCCCCCTCTCCCAGTTATTCTCTATAAAAGCGTTTATTTATTTCTGCCATAGCACATATCAAGAGCTGTAATTATCTTATTTATTCTCCCTGTTTTTTTTTTGTTTGTTTGTTTGTTTACTACCTGTCTCCCTTCTAGTAGAATGCCAGATTCATGAGGGCAGGGATGATTGACTGTTTTCTTGCCTATTATATATATTCCAAGGGCCTAGAAGACTACCTGCATATAGCAAACACAAATTAAACATGTATTTAGTGGGTAATGGTTTATCTATCTTATTAATTCAAAGAACCAACTCCTAGTTTTGTTGATCTGTTCTACAGTTCTTCTGATCTTTATTTCATTGAAGATTGCTCAAAACTTTATTATCTCTCTTCCTCTGCTTGGTGTAGGTTTCATCTGCTCTTCTTGTCTCCAGTTTCTTTAGGCACGAGGTTAGCTTGTGTATTTGGGTATTTCCCTCTTAGGGAAATGTATTTCCCTCTTAGGACTACTTTTGCTATATCCCAAAACCTTTGAATGGCTGTATCTTCATTCTTATTAGTTTCCATGAATCTTTGTAATTATTCTCTAATTTCCTGGTTGACATTTTCATCTTTTAGCAGCATGCTCTTTAACCTCCACGTGCTTGAGTTTCCTCCAAATTTCTTCTTGTGATTGAGTTTTAGTTTCAAAGCACTGTGGTATGGAAATATGCAGGGGACAATCCCAATCTTTTGGTATTGGTTGAGACCTGATTTGTGACCCAGTATGTGGTCTATTCTGGAGAAAGTTCCATGTGCACTTGAGAAGAATGTGTATTCAGTTGTGTTCAGATGGAAGTTCTGTATATATCTGTGAAATCCATCTGGTTCAGTGTATCATTTTAAGCCCTTGTTTCTTTGGAGATGTTGTGCTTAGAAGATCTGTCATTTGCAGAAAGTGCCATGTTGAAGTCTCCCACTTTTAGTATATTATTATCTAGTATGTCTTTACTTTGGTTATTGATTGATATACTTGGCAGCTCCCACATTAGGGGCATAAATATTCATGATTGTCAGGTCTTCTTGTTGGATAGACCCTTTAAGTATGATATAGTGTCCCTCTTCATCTCTTACTACAGTCTTCGGGATAAACCTTAATTTATCTGATATGAGTATTGCTACCCCTGCTTTCTTTTGAGGACCATTTGAATGGTAAATGGTTCTCCAACCTTTCATTTTCAGGCTGAAGGTGTCCTTAGGTCTAAAACGAGTCTCTTGTAGATGGCAAATAGATGAGTCTTGCTTTTTTCTCCAGTCTGAAACCTTGCATCTTTTGATGGGATCATTTAGCCCATTCACGTTCAGAGTTACTACTGAAAGATATGAATTTAGTGTCATCATGATACCTATTCAGTCCCTGTTTTTGTTGATTGTTCCCTTGGACTTCCTCTTTCTTTTACAGAGTCCCCCTTAGTATTTCTTGCAGAGCCAGCTTGGTGGTCACATATTCTTTCAGTTTCTGCCTATCTTGGAAGCTCTTTATCTCTCCTTCTATTCTGAATGAGAGCCTTGCTGGATAAAGTATTCTTGGCTGCATGTTCTTCTCATTTAGAACCCTGAATATATCCTGCCAGCCCTTTCTGGCTTGCCAGGTCTCTGTGGAGAGGTCTGCTGTGAATCTAATCTTTCTCCCCATATAAGTTAGGAATCTCTGGTCTCTCACTGCTTTAAGGATTTTCTCTTTATCTTTGAAATTTGCAAGTTTCATTATTAAATGTCGAGGTGTTGAATTTTTTTTTATTTGGGGGGAGAACCTCTCTATCTCCTGGATCTGAATGCCTGTTTCCTTCCCCAAATTAGAGAAGTTCTCAGCTATGATTTGTTCAAATATGCTTTCTGGCCCTCTGGCCCTCTCAGTGCCCTCTGAACCCCCAATTACATGTAGATTTTGCCTTCTGAGGCTGTCATTTATTTCCCTTAACCTATCCTCATGATCTTTTGTTTTTCTCTTTTTTCCTCAGCTTCCTTCCTTGTCATCAACTTGTCTTCTATGTCACTCACTCTTTCTTCCACCTCATTAACCCTCATGATTAGGACCTCCAGTTTGGATTGCATCTAATTTAATTGATTTTTAATTTCAGCCTGATTAGATCTAAATTATGCAGTCATGAAGTCTCTTCAACCCTTTATTCTTTTTTCCAGAGCCACTAGTAGCTTTATAATTGTGCTTCTGAATTGGCTTTCTGACATTGAACTGTAATCCAAATTCTGTAACTCTGTGGTAGAGAATACTGTTTCTGTTTCTTTATTTTGTGGTGAGTTCTTCCATTTTGCTCAGTGTAAAGTGACTGTATGAGTGGGCTGAATCATGAATATCAACCATGCCCTAAGTAAATTTCAGCCTAGATGATTCTGATGAGGTCAGAGACCAGAAATTAAAAACAAGGATCAGAACAAAATAAAAGGATCTTAAAGTGAAAAAAAAAATTTAAAACAAAGTAGTAAAAAATAAAAGGCCAACATTTCCAAAGAAGAAAATAAAGGAGAAAAAAGGAAGAGAAAAAAAAGTAAAAAGAGAAAAAAGAAAAAAGGGAGGAGACTTGGAGATGGTGTTGGTGACGAAGTTGTAGTGGAGGGAGAATGTAGTCTACCTGAGGGGTCCTAGAGGGTGATCCTCTTGGTTCTGAGTGTATTAAGTTCCATATGTTAGAAGATACTCAGTCCCAAATTTATATAAACCAGAAATACTTGTAGAGATCCCCAACATTGACCACCGAAACATAAATGAGATAAAAGAGGGGGGCAGAATGGGAATGAAGAGAGAATATAATCTCACAGAATGAACTAGCACAGTATACCACTTGGTTCTGGGTGCATGCTGGTCATGTTTTAGAAGGTATTAACTCCTGCCACTGCAGAACAAAATGAGGCAGAAAAAACAAAAAAAAAAGTATATCATATATCTCCCAAAAGTAAATTGAGTATGTTGAAGGGAATCTAGAAGTGGATAATATATCTAAGACATGTAATAGTAGAAATATGAAAGCCAATAAGGGAGAAACTTAAAAATGAAGAGCTGGTAAAATATTGTAGTTAAGGTGGGAAAAGAGAAAAAAATATTGGAAATTTTTAGTCTGATATAAAAACGAGTTGTTCTGGAAAAAAGGGGGGATAAGGAAGGGTACCCTCTAGTTCTATATAGTATAAATCCCTGGACTTCCTCTGGAGCTTTCCAGCACTGCTTGTTCAAGAACTTGCTCTTCCCCTATCCTTCCAGCTGGTCTTCTGGGGGAGGGGCCTGCTGTGCTGATTTTCAGGTGTATGTACCTGGGGGAGATGTCTCTCACCCCTGCCGGGTGCCAGGCTCAGTGGGAGCTGTTTACCCAATGAGGCCTCTGTTCCCTGGTGGCCCCGCCCCTCCCAGGCAGAAGGTGAAACAAAGACGAACAACAACACTGGCAGATGTGGGACCCGATCCCAGAACTCTGGGATCATGTCCTGAGCCTAAGGCAGATGCCCAACCGCTGAGCCACCCAGGCATCTCAGGCAACTTTTTTTTTTGTTGGTAATTTGTGATTATATATATATATATATATATATATATATATATATATGCTTCTTTATAGTCTCCTCCCCTCATTTGTGGTATCCATGAGTACTGGGACTGTGTCTCTTTTTGCTCAACACTGTATTTCCAGCACCTTATACAATCTTTGGTGCAGGATTGACAATTAAACACTTGCTGATTGTATGAGTAAGAAAAGAGATGGATAAAGCAGTTAATATTATTCCTTCCCCCATTCCTCAATGTGCAGACATGCCATCCTGGTTCTTGGTGTTTTTAGAAAAGTCTTGATAACCTCAATTACACTTTAATGATTTGAAATGAAGTTTACAAGAATAATTTATTTTGAAAGGAAGAAATATAAGGAAGGGATACCCTTTTGTTTTCATTTCTTATGCACAAAGTAGTGGGTCCAAAGCTGGATTTTCTTTATATATATACTATACTTATAGCAACACCAATATACCATGTTATTTTTTGTCACAAGCAGCAAATTCCCAATTGGGTGCCACAGAGCCCTTTGGAAATTTGGCTGGCTGGGCCTTGTAAGGCATTTTAATTGGATCATGTTGTATTGGTTACTGTCCCTGGGCTGGGTTCTATTCTTCTTCATGCTGGGTTGGGGAGGGGCAGGGCTTGTACAGGCTCCTTGTCAGGCGTCCTGCTGCTAGCACTAGCTGTTTCCCTCTCTCCTGATTCTTGCATCCTCCCACCTGTTCTGAGACTCTCTAACACCCCATGACTTGGAGCAGCTGTTGTCTCTGCCTCTGAGTCAGGCATGTGTCCATTAGGGGTTTATATAACTAGGCCCTGGGAGGGATTTTTCCCAAGTGGAGCCACCTCAAGTATTTTATTTACTTTAGGATATATCACTTCTGCTTGCTTACCCTTCCTAGTAAGTGTCATGTCTCTAAACTTTCTGGAGTCATGTTTTAAATGCAGCATCTGCATGTACCACATTTATGGTTTGCTGATTTGCAGATCCTGGCACCACTCCTTCTCTTATACCAGACATTCAGTAAGTATTGTTTAATCAAATTGGATCAAACTTGAAGGCTTATTGGTGTCATTAGAAGAGGTAGAATCCAAAATGACTGTCTTCCTAGGAAGAAAGTATCTTCATATCTTTAACATTTTGAGAACTACATTTGTGAGGATGACATGTTTAGGTGAGATTTTTTTTTTCAAAGATTTTATTTATTTATTTATTTATTTATTTATTTATTTATTTATTTATTTATTTCAGAGAGAAAGAGAGAGCATGAGTAAGGAGGAGAAAGAGGGGGCTCCATCCCAAGACCCTGGGATTATTACTGAGTTGAAGTCAGATGCTTAACTGACTGAGCCACCCAGGCACACCATTTAGGTGAGATTTAGATTATAGTTTAAGACTAATGACTAACTGCTGACCTCTATCAGTAACAGGAAGGGTTATTTAGTAAATCTGTTACTGAGTTTCTAATTCAGTCACTATTGAAAGTATCTAAAATAATATATATACAAAGTCATTATAAGTAGTTGTAGATTTGGAATATTCCAATAAGGATTCTGGTTTAAAATATTGCAATGTATGCCTTTAGTATACATATATTCAAAGAAGTAAATTAAAAAATTGAAAAGAAAATAAGAATCATAAACAAATTTTAGTTAATGTTACAACAGAAAGTGAAATTGAATCATATAGCAACATCTAGGTTTCTCTCTTTTCAAAAAGGAGTATTGGAGTATCAAAATGAAGGGGATAATAATATCTGAACCAAAAAACTGTAAAATGTTTGATACACTAAATAAATTGAACTGTCAAGGATTTTCGAAGGCTTAAAGTTTCCTACATATAGGTACTAGTGGTCTAAAATTTATCTGAGTTTTAAAAACTCCCTGGGTCCAGACTCCAGGGATACAAACAAATAAATATGGTAGCTTTGCCTTTCTCTGTTGAAACTAAATTTCACTAACTTTCAGCTTTGTTTTCATTTCTGAATCATCACTTTGCTAACTTAGATTTACTTTGTCTAAATGCCATTTGCTTTGATAATCTCAGAAGCGATTTCCCACAAAGAGTTCCTGACAGCAGTAGTCAGCTCTGTCTGAGACTTTTTCTGAATTTCTAGGTGTCATTTGACTCCACCTTCACCTTGATCTGCTGCTCCTTTCATTCACCTCTGCAAAGAAAAGGAGCTTCACTCATTTTATTTTTATATTTGGCAAATGATAGCAACCAATAGTATTTATAATTTTGACATACATAATTGAGAATGAAAGCAGACATGATTTTCCAAGATTTAATTACTAAATCTGTGGTACATTTGTATAGTCTTGTGATTTGGACATTTCATGGATGTAGTGTTCCTCTTATAGAACTAGCCATTCAGGCTTAGCCTTCATTTACTTTCTTACTCCCAAGATCACTGTGATTTATGTAAAATTAGTGTAAAAAGGTCGGTTGTCTTGAGAATTCAGATCTGGTTGAGAGACTTGGAAATTAGGTAGAATGTGCTTGGTTCCCCCCCCCCCATAAATCTGAAAAGCCTGTGATTTTCCTATCCCTGGAGGCAATCTGCTAGATTAGAGACATGTTCTGTCCCAAAGACAGAAGCTCAAGAATACCTAGAAATATCTTGATCTGAAACAGAAGCCATACTAGGCTTCATGAAGAAGGCTTTGGAATATAAAAATCAGATTAGACTAAAAATCTCAGAATCTGGATCCCTGGGGGGCTCAGCAGTTTAGTGTCTGCCTTTGGCCCAGGGCGTGATCCTGGAGTCCCGGGATCAAGTCCCGCATCAGGTTCCCTGTATGGAGCCTGCTTCTCCCTCTGCCTCTCCCTCTGCCTGTGTCTCTACCTCTCTCTCTCTTTCTCTCAGTGTCATAAATAAATAAATAAATAAATAAATAAATAAATAAATAAAATCTAAAAAAAAAATTCCCAGAATCTTACCCTATATCTTACTTTTTATCACAGAAGTTGTTCACCATTTGGCACATGATCTAGTGGCACATTCTAAATAAAAATGGGATGACATGAATTAGCATGTTGACCAAAAACTGTGAAAATGAGCTTTAATTTATAAATGAGTTGTAGCTGAACCTCAACATGGACAGAATGCTGAACATTCAGGAGAAAAACATATGGAATTTCTGTTATTTATCTCTAGGGACACCATGAATATATCCAATCAATCTGTCAGGTAAAAGATACTATAGGCATCACTCATTGTCAAGAGATTTGATTTAGAGACTAGACCTACAGAATCTGGTGACACAAAACAATGCTTTTCAAAATTTAATATGCTTCACAATAAGCTGCTATGCTTGATAAAATGCAAAATTTTAGTCCCTTACCAAAGAAAGTGTAATTCACTGGATTTGGTGTTGGCTCAAGAATCTGCCTTTAAACAAACAAAGCAAGTTGACCATCAGCTATCTTTAATGGGTAAGTCAACTATGCCCTTGTAGCATGAAAGCATCCATAGACAAAATGTAAAGAAATAGGAGTGAATGTGTTCCAGTAAAACTTTATTTACAAGGCAAAAAGCCTAAAGCTGGATTTCATCCATGGGCCACAAGAAGTAAGCATAGTTTTCAGGTCCTGAGCCCTGGCCTAAAGGATTAACTCTTCCTAGAAACATAGAACTTCTAGTCTCAGAATTTTATTTTGGAGCTGGTTTGAAGTTTATATCTAAGGAGCACCTATTGGTCAATTATGGTAATGAAGCACATTTCCATTTACTATTGTAAATATGAAATAAGGTGGAGAACAAATTTCCTTAAGTTGTGTACACAAAATAAAGAATACTCATGACCAGGGATACCTGGGTGGCTCAGTGGTTGAGCATCTGCCTTCAGCTCAGGGCGTGATCTCGGAGCCCGGGGATTGAGTCCCACATTGGGCTCCCTGAGAGGAGCCTGCTTCTCCCTTTGCCTATGTCCCTGCCTCTCTTTCTGTGTCTCTCATGAATAAATAAAATCTTTTAAAAAAAGAATACTCATGACCATTTTCTCCAGAAAATCATCCTGGATTAATTAAGCCCAGTCTTCAGTTAGCCAAAACATTCTCTTGCTTATGTTTTCTGTATGACTCACATTGATAATTTTGAACCCTTCTATGACAATAGTACGGGGCAACAGGATTAAGACCATTTTGATAGAGCAAGGATGGAACACAGCTGGCATTTGTGCTGCCATTTCCATTTCTGATACCATGGCAGACACTGCCAAACATTTATGGTACTCTTTCCTTCTGAGTATATATATAACCACAACATCTCAAAAATCTTAGTGATTTGTTATCAACTGACAGAGTTGTCATGTGAGATTAAACTTACATGTTATCCCTTAATAAATTAGCCTTGCTATGTGGTGTTTTTGTTATTTGTGGTTATTCTATTTGGGAGTACATAATATTACTTCTACTATACCTTTTCTTTTTATTCTGCTATATCTTAAAGTAATTATAAGCCTTGCCCAAAAGAATTCCATAGTATATTTTGAATAGTTGTCATTGTTTTCCTCTTAGATAATAAGTATTTTAAATTCATGGGCTCTGCCTAGTTTATCATGTTATATCCTGAAATCACTCCAGAAACACACTTGAAAAGTTAATACAGAATCATTTCTCATTAGAATGTCAATGTTAATATTATATAATTAGTATACTAAAAACTTCTGCTAATAGTTATTAATTAAAGTATATTTGAAACTATAAAAACTGATATTGGGGCAGCCTGGGTGGCTCAATGGTTTAGTGCCATCTTCAGTCCAGGGTGTGATCCTGGAGACCCGGAATTGAGTCCCATGTCAGGCTCCCTGCATGGAGCCTGCTTCTCCCTCTGCCTGTGTCTCTGCCTCTCTCTCTCTCATGAGTAAATAAGTAAAATCTTTAAAAAAATCTGATATTGGCAATTTGGAACTGAAGATACTTATAGTCTGGTTTTAGGTCAGATATTTGTAAACTATAGCATAGTCTTTACACTTGATCTTAGCCAAACTCCAAGAAGTGATAAACTATAGAATATTCTTTGAAATAGCACTTTTGATCAATTTGGGTTAATACTATTAAAGGATTTATTGGCTTCATAATCAAAGTCCTTGCTTACCAAATACAATATAGTGTATAGCATTAAATAGACTCACTTGCATAGCATAGTACTGACTCAGCAAGCTTGTTATATTATATGCTGGCTATTGTAATAGAACTTGTTTAGTAAAATTCGAAGAAAATTACCATTTAACAAAAACAAAACAGTTTTCACGGGATTTTCAATTTTATCCTGGCATGTAAAACTCATGTGTAATATGAGTATATCTGACTATTTACTGAGTGGTGGTCAGTATTTTACTGTTGGTAGGATTGGTTACAAAGAAGTGTTGAACAGAAACTCAAGTTGAATAGGATTAAAAACTAAGTGCAGAGGACTAATGCAGTCCTACTAGGTAGCTTGTCCTAAAATTTCTAGGATATGACAGCCTGGTAAATGGGGCTTTTCTAGTGGTATGTGATCTGAGAAGTCATCTCCATCAGACCCTAAGCTTTTTACCTAGCAAATTTGATAGAGGCTCAACTGTCAAAATAAACTAGATGGATACTAGCATCCCTTTATATTTAATACATGTGTATCAGCACCAAAATGTCTCTCACAGACAAAACTTATGTTTTTCAAGCTTTTTCTACAGTCCCATGTTAGGCCCTGGGATTCATTATCTGACTTCTGATATTTCCAAAGCTCCATGACAGGATCTGACTTTTTATTTTTAACCAACTTGTTTCTCTTAAAACATGGAAAATCTCTTCTCTCTGCTTAAAAAACAAAACAAAACAAAACTATCAACAGCCTTAGGCAAAGAGAAGGCATTTGTTAGAGTCTCTAGGAAGAGCCATTTGCAGAAAAAACACATTTCCCATCTTTATAGTTCTTTTTTCCCCCATCATTATAGTTCTGATGTCTGTCTTTGAGACAGATAAGAACCTATCTTCTCTAGGTATTCTCTAGTCTTCGCATTTACTGAAAATACACAGGAAGTAGGGAGAGTTTATAAGTGAAGGTAGGAAAATGAAAGACTGGGAACTCATGTGCATATTACAGGGAGATAAGAGACAGTGCAAAAGAAATGTTAGTGCAGAGAGGCTCTATAAAGGAATCTGAGGTTAAGAAATCTGTGTTCAGTGTTTTGAGTATATTGTAGGAAATCAGATCCAGATGGTTTTTGGACATGCTCTGGCCAAAATTTGACCAAGCTTGTAAATTGCTTATTGACAAGCTCAATTTACCAGACCAAGAACCCTCATGCTCCAAGGTTTAGGTGGGCAGAACTAGCCCCCAGCAAATTTGGGCAAAAAATTACGTGTTCTCAGTCTGCATTTTCTATACTTTTCTCAGCCATGAATGTTCCCACCGTAACTATCATGTCTGGTGCTCAGTAGCCTTCCCAGTTACTCAGCCTCTCCCTCTGGAAGAGCTCATTTACTTTAAAGTGTTAATGATGACTGACAGGGTTCAATTTGTTTCCTTTCCCAGGGGAATGCATTTAGAGTCTAAGAAATTATCTATTTGAGCAATTTTGAATATTCAGTTATATGGGAGAGGTATTGGTAATATAGCCTACTTTCTTACTGTCCCTGAAATCATAGCATCTATAGGTAATTGAGCACTCATAAAATCTGCCCTGTGGCTGGCTATGGAAATACAGGTAGGGAAGTTGGGAAAAGTTTTCCTAGTATTTGATTAAGCACTATCACTAAGCTACTTTTTTCTTTTGCATTTGTTTGACACTTTGAATTTAGTTTTCTGGAAAAGAAACTCTGATAAAAATACTAGAGACTCCTTAAAGACTTATCCCAAGATTTACTAGAAAAACAATGTATATTTTCTTCTATTTTTCAAGGTTATTTGGAGAGTGGAATGGAGGAACATTCAGAGTTCAGGACAAACCCACCAATTATAAAATGTCAGCCAGGTCTTTTGGAAGCTACTTGCCACATCCAGAAAGCCCATTGCTAAAAATCAAAGGACCAATTTGTTGGTTTTAATGCAGATTAATTTCTCATCAAGTTATTTTATCTATCCAAACAATTATCTGACAGTAGACGTAATTGATTTTTGTGTATGTGTGTTGATGACAGATAAGAAACTAATACTTGTAATGTTATAAACCATGCCTGAGCAGAAATCATTATATCAACTTGAATTTTAATATACAAAACTATTCTTGTTTTTTAATAAATGGTTTGCTCCTTGATATAGAATATGCTTTTATTATCCTTTTTATTACTTCCACATAGTTCAGGGTTTAATATTCTAGTCTAGCCATGTTTAGTTATAAAACCGATACACATGCTTATCACTGAGTACAATATAGTGACTATCAATGTATTTTTTTCCTACAATGACTATATTTATATCTAGTGAGAATTGAAAATCATCAACTATTTATTTGGCTGGTCCCATTTCTCTTAGCTTATTAAAACTACTGCTCATGTGTTTGGGATCCCTAGTTTATTTTATTGCAGCTGAATAAACCAACCTAAATTAATTAAATGCTTCTATTTGTTGCTACATTTACAAAATTAGGAAATTGGATAGGATGAATATAAGGTACCATAGATATGTCATCTAATATCCCTTTAAGCATTAAACATCTATAAATATATGTTTATCTTTGGTTCCCTAACAATAATACCTTACATCTAATAATACTTTCTAATTTACTTACAAGAGCCTAATTGATTCTTGCAATTGCATATTTACATAATTTACTGAGTTTCTGCTAAATGTCTGCAGTGTAGCCTCTGAGAATATAAAGCTGATGGAGATAGTCCAGAGATTATTATCCCCATTTTAGAGAGAAATAACTGGAGACTCAGAGAAATGTAGTTGATTTACCAAAGATTACAGTTGTGTAGCTGGGACAGAATCGCAAGTATTTTGACTTAATCTTTTGATACTTTCATTCTACCTCTTGTATACAAGTACATGGAAGAGCATAAAATGTTAAAGTTATGGATATGGCACCAAAAGCATCATCCATAAAAGAAAAAAATGGACTTTTTCAAAACTTAAATTTGCTACATAAAAAACACTGCTAAAATAAGGAAAAGAAAAGTCACAGAGTGGGAGCAAGTATTTGCAAATCATATATGTAATAAACTATTTGAATCCAAAATATATGAAGAATGCTCAGAACTCAATAATGAGGAAAACAAAAATAGGTTGAATGGACACTTAACCAAAGAAGATCTACAAATAACAAATAGACACAGGAAAATATATTAAACATTATTACTTATCAGGGTATTATAAACTTAAATCACACTATGCAACCATTACATGCCTATTAATATAGCTAATATTAAAAAAGTACTGACAATACCAAGTGCTGAGAGGGATGTGGAGCAATTGGAAATTTCATATAGTCCTGATAGGAATGGAAGATGGTTCAGCCATGGTGGAAAATGGCAGGTTCTTATGAAGTTAAATGTATGCTTACCATATGATCCAGCAATCTTAAAAGGATAATGTGTTTGCACAAAAAATCTGTACAATGAGTATTTATAGTACTATTCATAATTCATAATTACCCCAAACTGGAAACAGCCCACATGGACTTCAGCAAGTTTTGTATCCTGTTTACGGTGGTAGAAAAACAGTCTATGCATGTGTTAAAACTCATGGAACTCTACATGCAAAAATGTTAAAAAGATAATTATTATACATTAATTCTTATAGCCAAGATTTAAAAAATAAGTGAGGTTTGGAAGATAGCTGTGCTCACCACTATACCACAAACAATTCAGGACTTCAAATTATATTATAAGGCTGTAGTAATCAAAATAGTATGGTAATGGCACAAAAAATAGACACTTGTATCCATGGAGCAGTATAAAAAAACCCAGAAATGAACCCAGAATTCTATTATCAATTACTTTTTGAGAAAGCAGGAAAGAATATCCAAGGTGAAAAAGACAGTCTCTTCAATAAATGGTGTTGGGGAAACTGGACAACCACATGCAAAAGAATGAAACTTGTCCATTTTCATATACCATACGTAAAAATAAATGCAAAATGGAGTAAAGACCTAAATGTGAGACCAGAAACCATAAGAATCCTAGAGGAGAACACAGGCAGTAAAGTATTTGACATCAGCCATAGCAACTTCTTTCTATATATGTCTCCTGTGGCAAGGGAAACAAACGCAAAAATAAACAATTGGGACTATATCAAAACAAAGTGCTTCTGCACAGAGAAGGAGATAATCAACAAAACTTAAAGGCCACCTACAGAATAGGAGAAGATATTTGCGAATGATATATCTGATAAAAGTTTTTTATCCAAATTATATAAAGAACTTATAAAACATAACACTCAAAAAAATAAAACTTAACACTCAAAAATGAACAATCCAATTAAAAAATGGACAGAAGACATGAATACACGTTTTTCCAAAGAAGACATCCACATGGCCAACAGACACACGAAAAGATGCTCAACATTACACATCATCAGGGAAACAAATCAAAACTACAATGAGATATCACCTCACAGCATTCAGAATGGCTAAAATTAACACAAGAAACAAGAGTTGTTGGCAAGGATCCCAAGAAAGGGGAACCCTCTTACATTGTTTGTGGGAATGCAAACTGGTGCAGCGATTCTGGGAAACAGTATGCAGGTTCCTCAAAAAGTTAAAAATAGAACTACCTTATGATCCAGCAATTGTACTACTAGGTATTACCCAAAGGATTCAAAAATACCTATTTGAAGGGATACTGACATTTATAGGAGCATTATCCACAATAGACAAATTAAGGAAAGAGCCCAAATATCCATCAACTAATGAATGGGTAAAGAAATTCCAACAAAGGGTTTTAATGTAGATTTTTTTTTTGCACCCAGGCTGTTGATTGCTAAATGTAATAGTCTGATCATGACGCTGAATAAATGTGTCTTTTTTTAAATGTGCTGTGTAAAGTTAGTCTACTCTGAAGCCATCTTGGTAAACTACCCCAACAGTGTGAAGTTAGAATTCCTTCAGGGTGATGCCAGGTTCCACTCGAAATTTATTTGCAACCTGCTTGGGCACAGAAGCCATTGTCTCCACAAACCTTGGTGTGGTTGAACTGACTGTTAATGTGTTGTGACCTGGAGTTCACCGTTAAAAGGGTCACCCAAGCAAAGTCCTGGAGTTTATTTGGTTATTATGATTGTTGGCACATCCTATGCAATATATCTAAATTGAATTATGGTATCAGATAAAATTATAGATGGGATTAAAGCTTGTGTATCGTCCATTATCATGTGTAATCAATAAATGATTTAATATTCTCTTGAAAAAAAAAAGAAACGGCATATAATGGAATGTTACCCAGCCATCAAAGAGAATGAAATCTTGCCATTTCTAACGATGTGGATGGAGCTAAAGAGTCTTATGCTAAGCAAAGTAAGTCAGTCAGAGGAAGACAAATACCATAAGATTTCACTCATGTATGGAATTTAAGAAACAAAACAAAGGAGCAAAAGGAAAAATAACAAGAGAAAGAGAAAAAGCAAGAAACAGACTCTTATAGACAACAAACTGATAGTTACTAGAGGGGAGGGGTTGGGAGATGGGTGAAACAGGTGATGAAGATTAAAAAGTACATTCGTCTTAATGAATGCTGTGTAATGTATAGAATTGCTGAATCACTGTATTGTCCACCTGAAACTAATATTACACTGTACGTTAACTAAGTGGAATTTAAAACCTTAAAAAAAGTAACAACAAAAAAGAAAATGTAAAAAAAAATAAGTGAAGTTTGAATTCAGCACTAACACTTCTTTTATCTTATTAGCAACACTCCTCTAGGCATCCAGTCTCTCCTCAGTTCTTTCAGCTTTCATATGTTCTGAAGAACCAATTCACACAAAAATTCAAATGATACTAATATATATATGTGTTTCTTCTGGTAGGGTCATTTTCATTTGAGCAGATCACAGAAGTCTTGTGTTCAGTATTGCATCTCAGTGAGTTGGAGTCTAAGGATTGGCCAGTGTGTAAAGGAGCCCCTGTAGAGAGAATAGAGCTAAAACAGCCTTCTATGCGTTTCTGAAACTGAAGTATATTTGTTTAGCTTTTCAAATTTTATTTTGTAGATTGTGTAAGAGTATGACACAGTCTAGTTGGTGCTATAGATTAATATATAGAGATATATATCACCCCTTCCCAATATTGAATATACTCAGATCAGGAAAGGAAATCATAATTGAAATGAAAAACAGCACCTTGAAATCGCCACTTCTTAAATAATTTAATTGATAAGTTTCTTACATCAAAATTCTGAAACTAGGGCAGCATTATTATACACACATTATTTTTATTGTCACTTTCTGAGAGCTGAGTAACTATGCATGTAAATTGCTTTTTAAAAGCTGTCTAACAGATTCCTTTTGTACAGTACAAAATGTTTAAAGCAAAAATTCATTATTGATTTTTTTAAAGATTTATTTGATAAAGAGAGAGAGAACAGGAATTGGGGAGAGAGGGAGAGAGAGAGAAAGAGAGAGGGAGAGAGACTCTCAAGCCGACTCCATCCTGAGCATGGATCTCCACATGGGGCTCCATCTCATGACCCATGAGATCACAACCTGAGCCAAAATCACTGGTCAGATGCTTAACTTATCAAGCCACCCAGGCACCACTCATTTATTTTTTAAAGCTAATTTACATGTTAGGCTTTCCTAGAATGAGGTCAATGTGTGCAAGAATTGAGAGGTTTCAAACACTGCAGAATTTATTACAAACTTCATTTTTTATTTGTATTGATATCAAAAATAGTTAAACCAGACTTTCAAGCCATACTACAAATAGTATAGTGAGTGTTTGTACATTAATCATATAAAATCATGTATATTAGATCTCAGTAAAAGTAATAAAGGACTTCAAAATATATTAGTGTTGCAGCTCTTTCCAAAATGACCCTATCAACACTCTGACTTAATTGGAATATTTTACCTATATTTATTTTCATTTTCATGTCAGGTTTGAAAAATATTTCAAGCTACACATCACAAGTGCATAAGACATATGATCTTAATTGTACTTTTTTTTGCCTCTGTCAAAATCAGGTGAAATGTAAACACAAGAATTACTAAAACTATGATAGGATGTTTACCCTATCTAGAGGCAGGTGCCAGGAATGCCCAATCTTGGGTTATATCCACCAAATCCCAGTATCACTGATCAACTCTATTTAAAAGCACTCCAATCAGAATCTTCCTTGAGAAGAACAGCAATAAAAAAAAAATGTTGTAGTGAGTTAAAAAAATAGTTGAGAGGCTGAATGTTTAGTTACATCCATTAACCTTTAACTTGGATGATGTGGATAGAGGAAGACAGTTTTGTTTTAAGCATGACACTTGAATAAATTAATGGTTTGATTAAAATGTAGTATTAGAGATTAAAAGTATAATATGGATAATACAGTATCAGAGAAGATAGTAAAGCCACCAGGGAAATTATTTAAACCTGAGAAAGAGAACACATCAAAACTAATAGCCAGGGGAGGGGGCAGGATGACGGAAGAGAAGGGTCCCCAAGGCATGTGTGCCCACCAAATTACCTAGATAACTTTCAAATCATCCTGAAAACCTACGAATTCAGTCTGAGATTTAAAGAGAGAACAGCCGGAATGCTACAGTGAGATGAGTTTGCACTTCTATCAAGGTACAAAGACGGAAAAAAAATAATAGAGAAATAAAAAAGCATCCAAGGGGGAGGAGCCCCGTGAGGAGCCTAGCTAAGGCGTCCGGCGAGTGCCCCCAGTATAGGAAAGCCCCGTCCTGGAGAAGCAGGAGCTTCACAAACCTTCCCTGACGGAAAGGCCTCAGGCCTCGCAGGGAGGTGGAGCAGGATCCCAGGAGGGGTGTGGTGCCCTCAGGCTCCCAGGGGCACTAACAGAGGAACTGCATCCCAGGGGAGAGTGTGCAACACCCAGCGGCAGAGCTCCCTAAAGGGCTGCAGCCTGCACACGGCTGGGCCCTGGAGCAGCTCGGAGGCGGCTCAGGCAGCAGCTCTGCGTGGAGGGGGCTGCGCGGCCCTGGAGCCCAGGGCGCTGGGAACACGGCCCAAGATCCGGCGCTCCACCCGGACAGGCAGAGGCCCGGAGGGCCCAGGACAGCGAGGACACTACTGCCGCTGGGTGGCCCAGAGATGTGCAGATCAGCAGCCCGCCCAGAACATCCAGGCCCCTGCAGACTGAGAGCTCCATTAGTTACTATGAGAGCGGACTCCAGGACTGGAGAGCTGGCTGCCGCCACTGTTGTTGTTCCTCCTGGGGCCTCACAGGATAAACAACGGCCACTGAGCCTCATAGTGGCCTCACAGGATAAACACGATAAACAACTCCCACTGAGCTGTGCACCAGGCAGGGGGCTGAGCAGCTCCCCCAGGTGCTCACACCTGAGAATCAGCACAGCAGGCCCCTCCCCCAGAAGACCAGCTAGAAGGATAGGGGAAAAGCAAGTTACTGACCAAGCATCACTGGAAAGTTCCAGGGGAAGTCGAGGGATTTACAGTATATAGAATCAGAGGATACTCCCCCTTGTTTTTTGTTTTCTTTTGCTTCCCCCCCTTTTTTTCTCTTCTTTCTTTTTCTTTTTTTCCTTTATTTTTTCTCTTCTCTCTTTTTCTCCTTTTCCCAGTAAAACTT
The DNA here is from genome assembly GCF_003254725.2 of Canis lupus dingo. Lineage (NCBI taxonomy): Eukaryota > Metazoa > Chordata > Mammalia > Carnivora > Canidae > Canis > Canis lupus. Next base: position 79,219,884 of record NC_064281.1, read on the forward strand.
GCTTTGGCTACTCTGCACTGAGCAAAATGACTAGAAGGAAAAACTCACCTCAAAAGAAAGAATCAGAAACAGTCCTCTCTCCCACGGAGTTACAAAATTTGGATTACAATTCGATGTCAGAAAGCCAATTCAGAAGCACTATTTTAAAGCTACTGGTGGATCTAGAAAAAAACATAAAGGGTTTAAGAGACTTCATGACTGCAGAATTTAGATCTAATCAGACACAAATTAAAAATCAATTAAATGAGATGCAATCCAAAATGGAGGTCCTAATGATGGGAGATAACGAGGCAGAAGAACGAGTCAGGGACATAAAAGACAAGTTGATGGCAAAGAGGGAAACTGAGGAAAAAAGAGAAAAGCAATTAAAAGATCATGACAATAGGTTAAGGGAAATAAATGACAGCCTCAGAAGGAAAAAAATCTATGTTTAATTGGGGTTCCCGAGGGCGCTGAAAGGGACAGAGGTCCAGAATATGTATTTGAACAAATCATAGCTGAGAACTTCCCTAACTTGGGAAGGGAAACAGGCATTCAGATCCAGGAAATAGAGAGACCCCCCCCTAAAATCAATAAAAACTGCTCAACACATCAACATTTAATAGTGAAGCTTACAAATTCCAAAGATAAAGAGAAGATCCTTAAAGCAGCAAGAGACAAGAAATCTCTAACTTTTATGGGAAGAAATATTAGATTCACAGCAGACTTCTCCACAGAGACCTGGCAGGCCAGAAAGGGCTGGCAGTATATATTCAGGGTCCTAAATGAGAAGAACATGCAGCCAAGAATACTTTATCCAGCAAGACTCTCATTCAGAATAGAAGGAGAGATAAAGAGCTTCCAAAATAGGAAGAAACTGAAAGAATATGTGACCACCAAGCCGGCTCTGCAAGAAATACTAAGGGGGACTCTGTAAAAGAAAGAGAAAGTCTAAGGGAACAATCGACAAAAACAGGGACTGAATAAGTATCATGATGACACTAAGTTCATATCTTTCAATAGTAACTCTGAATGTGAATGGGCTTAAAGACCCCATCCAAAGGCACAGGGTTTCAGACTGGAGAAAAAAGCAAGACCCATCTATTTGCTGTTTACAGGAGACTGATTTTAGACATAAGGACACCTACAGCCTGAAAATAAAAGGTTGGAGAACCATGTACCATTCAAATGGTCCTCAAAAGAAAGCAGGGGTAGCCATCCTTATATCAGATAAACTAAAGTTTATCCCGAAGGCTGTAGTAAGAGATGAAGAGGGAAACTATACCATACTTAAAGGATCTATACAACAAGAGGACCTAACAATCATGAATATTTATGCCCCGAATGTGGGAGCTGCCAAGTATATCAATCAATTAATAACCAAAGTTAAGACGTACTTAGATAATAATACACTTATACTTGGTGACTTCAATCTAGTGCTTTCGACAATCGACAGGTCTTCTAACCACAACATCTCCAAAGAAACAACAGCTTTAAATGATACACTGGACCAGATGGATTTCACAGATATTTACAGAACTTTACATCCCAACGCAACTGAATATACATTCTTCTCAAGTGCACATGGAACTTTCTCCAGAATACACCACATACTGGGTCACAAATTAGGTCTTAACCAATACCAAAGGATTGGGATCGTCCCCTGCATATTTTCAGACCATAATGCTTTGAAATTAGAACTAAATCACAAGAAGAAGTTTGGAAGGATTTCAAACACGTGGAGGTAAAGGACCATCCTGCTAAAAGATAAAAGGGTCAACCAGGAAATTAGAGAAAAATTAAAAAGATTAATGAAAACTAATGACAATGAAGATACAACCATTCAAAATCTTTGGGATACAGGAAAAGCAGTCCTGAGGGGGAAATACATCGCAATACAAGCATCCATCCAAAAACTGGAAAGAACTCAAATACAAAAGCTAACCTTGCACCTAAAGAGGCTGGAGAAAAAAACAGCAAATAGATCCTACACTCAGCAGAAGAAGAGAGTTAATAAAGACTCGAGCAGAACTCAATGAAATAGAGACCAGAAGAACTGTGGAACAGATTAACAAAACCAGGAGTTGGTTCTTTGAAAGAATTAATAAGATAGATAAACCAAGAGCCAGCCTTATTAAAAGAAGAGAGAAAATACTCAAACTAATAAAATCATGAATGAGAAAGGAGCCATCACCAACAATACCAAGGAAATACAAACGATCTTAAAAAACTTATTGTGAGAAGCCTTATGCCAATAAATTAGGCAACCTAGAAGAAATGGACGCATTTCTGGAAAACCACAAACTACCGAACCTGGAACAGGAAGAAATAGAAAACTGGAACAAGCCAATAACTAGGGAGGAAATGGAAACAGTCATCAAAAACCAACCAAGACACAAAAGTCCAGGGCCAGATGGCTTCCCAGGGGAATTCTATCAAACGTTTAAAGAAGAAACCATACCTATTCTACTAAAGGTGTAGAAAGCTAAAGCTTTTCCATACCTATTCTACTAAACCATACCTATTCTACTAAAGCTTTTCCATTCAGAAAAGATAGAAAGAGGTGGAATACTTCCAAACTCGTTCTATGAGGCCAGCATCACCTTAATTCCAAAACCAGACAAAGACCTCACCACAAAGGAGAATTATAGACCAATATCCCTGATGAACATGGATGCAAAAATTCTCAACAAGATACTAGCCAATACAATGGAACAATACATTAAGAAATTATTCACCCTGACCAAGTGGGATTTATCCCCGGGTTGTAAGGCTGGTTCAACACTCGTAAAGCAATCAATGTGATAGGTCATATCAGCAAGGGAAAACACAAGAACCATATGATCCTCTCAATACGTACAGATAAAGCATTTGACAAAATACAGCATCCATTCCTGATCAAAACTCTTCAGAGTATAGGAATAGAGGGAATATTCCTCAGCATCTTAAAAGCCATCTAAAAAAGCCCACAGCAAATATCATTCTCATGGGGAAACACTGGGAACCTTTCCCCTAAGATCAGGAACAAGACAGGGATGTCCACTCTCACCACTGCATTCAATATAGTACTAGATTTCCTAGCCTCAGCAGTCAGACAGCAAACAGAAATAAAAGGCATTCAAATTGGCAAAGAAGAAGTAAAACTCTCCCTCTTCGCAAATGACATGATACTGTACCTAGAAAACCTAAAAGACTCCACCCCAGGATTGCTATAACTCATACAACAATTTAATAGAGTGGTAGGATACAAAATCAATGCTCAGAAGTCAGTGGCATTTCTATACACTAACAGTGAGACTGAAGAAAGAGAACTTAAGGAGTCAATCCCATTTACAATTGCACCCAAAAGCATAAGATACCTAGGAATAAACCTAACCAAAGAGGTAAAGGATCTATACCCTAAAAACTATAGAACATTTCTGAAAGAAATTGAGGAAGACACAAAGAGATGGAAAAATATTCCATGGTCATGGATTGGAAGAATTAATACTGTGACAGTGTCAATGCTACCCAGGGCAATTTACACGTTCTGTGCAATCCCTATCAAAATACCGTGGACTTTCATCAGAGAGTTGGAACAAATCATCTTAAGATTTGTGTGGAATCAAAGAAGACCCCGAATAGCCAAGGGAATATTAAAAAAGAAAACCATATCTGGGGGCATCACAATGCCAGATTTCAGGTTGTACTACAAAGCTGTGGTCATCAAGACAGAGTGGTACTGGCACAAAAACAGACACCTAGAACAATGGAAGAGAATAGAGAATCCAGAAGTGGACCCTCAACTTTATGGTGAACTAATATTCAACAAAACAGGAAAGACTATCCACTGGAAAAAAGACAGTCTCTTCAATAAATGGTGCTGGGAAAATTGGACATCCATATGCAGAAGAATGAACCTGGATCATTCTCTTTCACCATACACAAAGATAACCTCAAAATGGATGAAAGATCTAAATGTCAGACAAGTTTCCATCAAAATCCTAGAGGAGAACACAGGCAACACCCTTTTTGAACTCGGCCACAGTAACTTCTTGCAAGATACATACATGAAGGCAAGAGAAACAAAAGCAAAAATGAACTGTTGGGACTTCATCAAGATAAGAAGCTTTTGCACAGCAAAAGAAACAGTCAACAAAACTAAAAGACAACCTACAGAATGGGAGAAGATATTTGCAAATGTCCTATCAGATAAAGGGCTAGTATCCAAGATTTATAAAGAACTTATTAAAGTCAACAGAAAGGAAACAAACAATGCAATCATGAAATGGGCAAAAGACATGAACAGAAATCTCACAGAGGAAGACATAGACATGGCCAACATGCACATGAGAAAATGCTCTGCATCACTTGCCATCAGGGAAATACAAATCAAAACCACAATGAGATACCACCTCACATCAGTGAGAATGGGGAAAATTAACAAGGCAGGAAACCACAAATGTTGGAGAGGATGTGGAGAAAGGGGAACCCTCCTGTACTCTTGGTGGGAATGTGAACTGGTGCAGCCACTCTGGAAAACTGTGTGGAGGTTCCTGAAAGAGTTAAAAATAGATCTGCCCTACGAGTCAGCAATTGCACTTCTGGGGATTTACCTCAAAGATACAGATGCAATGAAATGCCGGGACATATGCACCCCGATGTTTATAGCAGCAATGTCCACAATAGCCACACTGTGAAAGAAGCTTCGGTGTCCATCAAAAGATGAATGGATAAAGAAGATGTGGTTTATGTATACAATGGAATATTACTCAGCCATTAGAAACGACAAATACCCACCATTTGCTTCGACGTGGATGGAACTGGAGGGTATTATGCTGAGTGAAATAAGTCAATCCGAGAAGGACAAACATTATATGGTCTCATTCTTTTGGGGAATATAAAAAATAGTGAAAGGGAATAAAGGGGAAAGGAGAAAAAATGAGTGGGAAATATCAGAGAGGGAGACAGAACATGACTCCTAACTCTGGGAAACGATCAAGGAGTGGTGGAAAAGAGGTAGGCAGAGGTTGGGGGTGTCTGGGTGATGGGCATTGAGTGGGGCACTCGATGGGATGAGCACCTGGTGTTTTGCTTTATGTTGGCAAATTGAACTCTAATTTTTTAAAAAATGCAGCCAGTGTTATCCAAAGTGATGTCAGTCTTGGTGGCAGACATCTGGGCTTATGCAGAGCTGGGGGGCTAATAGCTTGCTCATATGTAATTGAAATAAAATAGAGATAGGTGGGAAGGCTGGACTAAATAGTGAAAAGAAAGGTCCTGGAGCTCTTGGGTGGCTCAGTCGGTTAAGCATCCAACTCTTGATTTCAGCTCAGGTCATGATCTCAGGGTTGTGAGGCTGAGAGGCTCATGTCAGGCTCCACACTCAATAGGGAGTCTGCTCTTCTCCCTCTCCTTCTCTCCCTGCCCCTCCCCCTACTCATTTGTCTGCACTCTCTCCCTCTCTCTCAAATAAATAAATCTTTAAATAAAAAAATAAAAAATAAATTAAAAAAAACAAAACTAATAGCAGAACAAGACTAAATATTTGCATCTCATCAAAATAAAATGGCTGTGATTCAGTGTTTAAATATCATCAGCTTTTTGTTCTTTCAGGTATTCTACTCCCTACCCCTTAATTTTAAGCATCGTCCACCTTCCTCCAAACACTCCAACTAGGGAAATGTCTAAGAGTAAATGAAATTTGAGCAATGGCCCAGAGTTGGATGACTTGAGAAATACTGATTTGGTTAATAAACACCAGATAAGGGGTATATGCCAAGGATTAAGGAGAAGCTTTAGCTAGAAATGAAGGAAAGATTGAAATGACATAAATCACAATATCCTGAAGCAGCCAGCTCCATCTAAGGAGGAAAGGAATATTGAATTGGAATTAGAGAAAAGAGGTAGAAGACAAAACTTAGTAACCCAAACAGGTAAATATTGAAAACTCTGGGGTGACTATAGGAGGTGAGTTAGGGATTGTGTATCTGTGTGCATCAGAGAAAAGTGCTGTGCTGGAAAAAAATGAATTATGTAACCATAGAATCCCTTTTTGTGCTCATTCTTTATACTAAGCTGATATCACTGCAGCTTTTGTCCCTGTCAGATGGGCTGGTTTGTGGTGAACTGCAACAAAAGTGGCTTTACTTAAAATGAAGTCCTTTACCACATCAGAGTGGTGCAATTGTAGGATATTGGCATCCTCTTCTCCATTAGTCCTAAAAAACCCAAACAGAAATCGAATAACTGGTAATAAGGAAGTTATGCAGGTCCAGGTTTATGAAGAAAATGAGAAGCCACATAGTGCTCTCTCTTTTGTCAGTTAGTGACCCACCTTTCTGTCTGTTGCCATTTGTAAGCTTGAACTCTACCTCTTCTGTCATCTTTACTTGACTATTGGTCCAGTTCCTGTATGTTTATGACTTCACTTCCTTTGTGCTACATCTACTTTACTTCAGATTCTGATTAGATCCTGTGTTTCTGAGCCACAAGTCGTAATTGTTGATTGCATGAATGTTTGGTTTTGGAATTTTTACTTTGACTGTACTGTGATCTCTATTAATACCAGTACAGTTGCTCAGCCAAAAGTGCCCAAGACCCTTCCCCCAGCAATAAAACTTTTGTTGAATAAGAAAAATGGGGAAGAAGGATAGAAGGGAAATGATATGAAGGAGACATTGGGGTAGCTCTGAGGTCTACTTAGCATTTTATATTTTATTTCATAGGGAAGAAGAACCATCGTCTCTTATAAAATATTTCTTGGTCGGAGATAAACATTACTGCATAGGATGGATAATTGTCCAGGTGTAAAGTAGTGTTATGTGGGTCTGGAAAGGAGCCAAGCCCAATGAAAACAGAAAATATCAATGAAAACAGGATAGGAAGTTGAAATTTAAGATTAACATGCATAATGGAAAATATCTGGTGACCTTATCCAAACTACTAAATTAAACCTAGTTTAAAAGATAATCTGTGGTCTTTAGGAACAGGAGTTCTCAGGTATGTTTCCATTTTAATAATTATTTGTAATTGCAGAAACAAGGAGAGGACTGCCTATGTGAATATTTTTCACAGCAAAATTGAAACATACAGACTCGTGTAGAAAAAAGTCATGGAGATTTACCTTTCCAAATAAATTCATATACTAAACCAAAAAACATCCCCCAAAATGACAGCACATGAATGGTTGTCCCCTTGGAAAAGGAATTCAATTTTGAATTATCTATACTATAGACCTTGAAAGTCTTTCGTCACTTCGTCCAATGAAAAATGGAGGTTTTTGACTTAGTGACAGATGATCCACCCAAGAGTGTTTTCTTTCTTCTATTGCTGCTTCAATTGTATATTTAATGAATTAGCTATGATTGATGATAGCATTTTAAGCCCTTGCTAGTTTTTCTGGTAAAAAGATAGCATATTTTAACTATATTAATAGTTTTAGGCTTAAGTGCAGCACAATATATTTTTATAATCTTTCAATAGTGAAGCCACAATTCACACAAATGGATTAATTCTGCCTTTAGCCCACACAACTCTGACAAAAAGATGTCATTTAAAGTAATGTTGCTCACCATTCAAAGATGCAAAAGCTGAAGGCTACATTGCTTTGATATGAAATAATTTTGTAGTTTTGAATGCTTGGCAAAATCTGTATGTCACTAACACCAACTTAAGTAGTTTGTAAAACTGAGGCCGAACGTACTCCTATGGTAAAATATCACTAACAGTGGTATAGTTTTAAAATTAAAGATCTAAAGAAACAGTTTCGTTCAGAAGCACCAATTTCCCTAAAAACTGGTTATGGAATATTTCATCAGATTAAAAGTTTATTAATATAATTGTGCATAATGTGAAGTATTGGTAATTACAGTAGACTGTAGGGCTAGTGTTTTACCTTAGGCACTCTTGTATTCCTTAGGCAGTCTTATTGGGAGTCTGGTATATTTCAGATTTAAATTGAGTACTGCAAATCTTTTTAGGAAATAATATCAATTGAATATTATTTTCTACTTGATCTATTTGTCAGCGAAGAATAGTTTATACTCTTACTTAATAAATATGACTGTGGAGGAGAAAATACAAGGTTTTGCCCATATTGTATCCTTTAGTATAACTACTATGTTGCAGTATTGTATGGCTCTTAGTGCTATTTGAATGTCAATAGCTAAAGTCAGTAAATGGAGAAGAAAGATAATTTGGGAAATTACCTGATAAGAGATGGGATTATCTGTCTATAGGGCTGGATAATAAAGTATTCACTTAAGCCTCTGAAGAGAATTCTCAGTATTTCCAATATTGAATAAACCGAGTCCTCCTAAAACATGCCGGTTTATATGTATCATGGTCACAAGATTCAAGCCATTTTCTCATACCAACAGACTTAAACTAAGATATACTGAGATATACTTAGTTTATGAATGTCAAACTAAGACACAACAAGTTCCTAGAGACATGTACACATGACCCTGACTGATGTATGTGCTGAAAGCTGGATCTTAATTACAGGTCTTGGCCTCCATTCTATTCTAGATCTGAGGGGTGTGTGTGTGTGTGTGTGTGTGTGTGTGTGTGTGTGTGTGTGTGAAGTTGATTGTATAAGCGTGTGAAGTTATCCATATTTTTAGAGTGGGGTAGGAGGAGACAGAAAAAGAGGGAGAATCTTAAGCAAGTTCCATAGCTAGCACAGAGCCTGATGTGAGGCTCAATCTCAGGACCCTGAGATCATGACCTAAGCCAAAATCAAGAGTCAGATGTTTAAACCAACTGAACCACTCAGGTGCCCCCAACTTAATCATACTTTTGATAAGTGTTTCTGTAGAGGCTTTGGTTGGTGCCTTATCAAGTATAAGGAGATAATAGGGCACCCAGAAGTGAGTTCCTTTGCGTGTGGTATATATAGTAGTACCTTGGTTGATCCCTGCTGAGTTGGACATTTTAAGTATACTTTTAATACTATTACTGCTTTCCACACAAAGTATTTGACCTATAGCATTCATAAATAAGAACTACAAAAATAGGCTCATTATTATGAATTGGGTTCTTGAATACCTGGGGTTTAACAGTGTGCAGTCTTCTGACAATAGACCCAGGTAAACAAAATCATAAGGCACAAACTTTGCTTAATCTCTTCAGTATTGCCCTCTGTTGCTATCCACAAATGTTAACTCCCTATTATTCCCAAACTTGACAGCATATTTAAAAGCCATCTTTGACCTTTAATGACCCCAAATGGTATGAACTAGTTATGATTATAGTTCTCAGCTCTGACAAAAGCACACCTAGAGCTATGCCTACATTTCCATTATCAACACCCCTGCCTTTGTAGTATTTCCCCATCTGAGCTCCCTAATAATGTACAGCAAAAGTTCTATGCCCAGACTGTTTTGGTGGCATAGGGTCATATGCTGGGTTCTTTCTCTTTAAAAAAGGACAATGAATATTCACTTCAAAGGGTAGATCACTTCATATATATAAGCACTTCATATGTAGTGTTTTCATTGAATTGACAATTTAAACCTATTTGGATGTTTTCTAATTCAATCTAACAGCCTATCAGTAACCAATTAAATCCATTAAACCAGTAATAAGTTTAGACTTTACTTGTGTAAAGGCTAGCCTCAGATCCTTGGTTGTCCTTATGGAAAACTTTATAAATAATACAGTGAAGAACTCTGAGAGAAAGAAGTAACATTATTTGTATTGAAGTTTTCAGTGTGTATTTCAAGGAAATTTCCAAAAATGGAAGTTTGTGAAGAAAATCAACTTTAATAATATGTATAATTTGCAATAATAATCCCTTATATTTGTAAAATTTTGTACTTACAGAACACTTTCATACACATTTATGAATTTGATTTTCACAAGCTTATGAGGACAGTAGGATAGACATTGCTATTCCCATTTTACAGATGAGGAAATTTAACAAACTGTCAAGGACACACAGACATAAATTATGGAGGCCACAGCTCAATCCTAAATCTGTTTTTTTTTTTTGTACTTTTTTGTTAGAATTACAGTAGTCACTGTTGTTTTTTTTTTAAGATTTATTTATTTATTTATGATATACATAGAGAGAGAGAGAGAGGCAGAGACACAGGAGGAGGGAGAAGCAGGCTCCATGCCGGGAGCCTGACGTGGGACTCGATCCCGGGACTCCAGGATCACGCCCTGGGCCAAAGGCAGGCGCTAAACCGCTGAGCCACCCAGGGATCCCCGTTTTTTTTTTTTAATTAGATGGATTAATTAGTGACATTACTCATTTGTATTCTGTGTCCTTTCACAGTGTGTTCTCTTGCCCAGAATGTCTTCCCTTTTCTCCTAGGCCTAGCTCAAATCCTACCTCCTTCAAGAAACCTCTGGTTATTCATGGATCTCTTCCTTCTCAGAACTTCTACAGAACCTCTAGTTTATGCTGTAAAATCCAGCATTTAATTTTTACTGTCTTATATTTTGTTCAAATTGAAGTAAGGGAATGAAACAGAAATTGTACTCTTTGTATAAATGGCTTTTATATTTTTTAGCTTAACCAAATAAAGTTGCTTTATTTATGGTTTATGACTGTATGAAGTATGATGATAAATGCTGGTTATTTGAAGTTTTTATTGCTAAATTGTATATATTTACAAATTTAATGCAATATTTTTAAAAGTTTTTATTTACATTATAGGTAGTTAACATACAATATGATATTAGTTTCAGGTATACAACACAGTGATTCAACACTTTCATATAGTACTGGGTGCTCATCACAAGTGCACTTCTTAATCCCCATCACTTATTTAACTCCTCCCACCCACTTTCCCTCTGGTAGCCATCAGTTTGTCCTTTATTTTTTTTTAATTTTATTTATTATTTATGATAGTCACACACAGAGAGAGAGAGAGAGAGAGGCAGAGACACAGGCAGAGGGAGAAGCAGGCTCCATGCACTGGGAGCCCGACGTGGGATTCGATCCCGGGTCTCCAGGATCGTGCCCTGGGCCAAAGGCAGGCGCCAAACCGCTGCGCCACCCAGGGATCCCAGTTTGTCCTTTATAGTTAAGAGGCTGTTCCTTGGTTTGCTTCCCTCTTTTTTTCCTCCCTTTGCTCATTTGTTTCTTAAATTCCACATGTGAGTAAAATCAGATGGTATTTGTCTTTCTCTGACTTATTTTGCTGAGCATAATACCCTCTAGCTCCATCCATGTCATTCTAAATGACAATATTTCATTCTTTTTTAATGGCTGAGTAATAATCTCAGCATATCTTCTGTATCCATTCCATTGTATATATACACCATATTTCTGTATCCAAGTCAATGAACACTTAGACTGTTTCCATAATTTGGCTATTATAGATAATGCTGCCATAAACATTGGGGTACAAGTATACATTTGAATTGTATTTTTGTATTTTTGGGGTAAATACCCAGTAGAGCAATTACTGGTTTGTAGGGTATTTACATTTTTAACTTTTTGAGGAACTTCCATACTGTTTTCCAGAGTGGTAGTACGAGTTTGCATTCCCACCAACAGTGCAAAAGTGTTCCCCTTTCTCCATATCCTTGCCAACACCTGTTGTTTCTTGTGTTGTTCATTTTAACCATTCTGATATTAAGAGGCAACCTATGGAATGGAGGAAGATATTTGTGAATGACATACGTGATAAAAAGTATCCAAAATATATAAAGAACTTATAAAAGTCAACATGCAAGAAACAAATAATCCAATTAAAAATGTGCAGAAGACATAGACATTTTTCCAAAGAAGACATACAAATGGCCAACAGACACATGAAAAAAATGTTCTACATCGCTGATCATCAGGAAAATACAAATCAAAATTACAAGATATCTTTGTATAAATGGCTTTTAAACATCTATATCCCTTCTTCTCTCTCCTTTCTCCCATGGGCTTATCTGATGGTCCATACTCAGAATTATCACTTCACAAGGAGATTTTCAGATGTACCTTTCTTTAAGTTTTCTTACGTGCCATATGGAGATAATAATTACTATTTTACAGGACCGTGACAGTTGAATGAGAATGAATACAAAAGTGCCTTCATTATTTCTGGCACCTGGTAAGGCACTCAGTAGTGTATGATGCAGATATTAAAGTGTTAAAAAGAGTAATAAAAAGAAAAGGCAGTGTTTTAAATCTTTTTAAGCCTTTTTAGTGATTCCCCTTGGCTTTAGGCATGCCTGCATTTCCACTGTTTCCTCTGAACATCTGTGCTTTGATTACATAAACATTCTTGTTTCTCAGATTAGTCTATCCATAATAACATCTGTGAAAAGATGAGGTGTGTGTGTAAGCATAATATCTATAAAGAGAGGTTAAAACCACATATTGTCTGCAGGCACCCATGTCACACAGTCCAATTTAATGCTGCCTTTGTGTGTATATTCAATGAAAGACACAAAAATAATTTGGTGAATTACCTATTAACTACATGCAACAGAGGGATGGGTAGAGTTTTCCCCCATTTATTATCATGAATTTATAGAGATTGTCTCCTGATTCCCTGTGAAAAGTCCTCCAGTATATAATTACTAATCCAGATATAGTCATGTGGCTTAAAAAAAAAAACACTTAAAAATACTTTTAGATGCTTCCTGGAGTGGCGTTTTTCAATTGTACCTTTTGATGTAGGAAATACTTAAAAGTTCCTTCATCTCTGGCAAAATCTCCAGTGTTGAGTTTTTCCTGTTTTGCTAAATAACACCTTTGAAATAATTTTAGGTCTTCTTGTGATGCTCTAAATTTGATGTGTACATTAAAATAAAGGTTGGAAAAAACAGTTCATATACAAAAGAAGAAAGCCCTGCAATTTTGGCCAATTTAGAACCAAATCGAAACTTTTTCTGATTTTTGAGGCTATTGATTTTTTAAACTTACTTATTAAATTATAAGATGAAAAACAGAATACAGTTAGCAGAAGTCATAGATTTTGGTCTCGGGGATCCCTGGGTGGCTCAGTGGTTTGGGTCTCAAGAAAGTCTCAGAGGTGATGTGCATCTCCCTGACCAAACTAGTGAATAAAGTTGCACAACTAACTGATGGTTTAGGAACACTGCTTATGGAAGCCCCAATAAATTTCTGTGCAGAGAACGTTCCAGCAATTATCATTCCCTATAACAAATGTTATTTTGACTTTTTGTGTGCTAAGACAATCATAAAAGCTTCCTTGTGGGGAAGACCTAGCTTTGTTGATGTTTCTGAAATAGTTTTTCTACTTTTATTGAATTTTGTTTCCGTTGCTCCTGGGAGATCAGGAACTGTTTCATTTTACACTTATATCTAATAGATATTAAAAGAACTATTTATTGTTTTGTAGATTCTCAGTATTATAAATAATGATGTTAATTCTCAAAAATTTTTCCAGATTCAACTCTGTGCTGTGTGTAACTTGTATGTTCTAATTGTTCATTCCACTGAAGAATAAAAAATGAGAATCCTGAAAGATTTGGTGTTGAGTTTTAGACTTTAATAACCTTAGCACAACAATTGAATATTTTATTACCATTTTGAAAGTATTTTAAAAAACCTTATAAAACAAGGATTTGAAGTGACTTGACAAGGATAGTAAGATGAGGCATAATGCACATTAACTGCAAAAACATAAGTTGAACATTGTAGAAAGCACTTAAAAGGATGATATCTACATATATATGTACACACAGGAAATCACAGAAACAATAAAATGGAATACTACAAAATATTTTATGGGACCAGGAAGCAGAAGAGAATTAACAAAGAGACACAAATGAGATGCGACAAGTAAAAAGCAAACTGCAAGATGGTAGAATTTTTTTTAATAAAATAATTTTTTATTGGTGTTCAATTTACCAACATACAGAATAACACCCAGGGCTCATCCCGTCAAGTGTCCCCCTCAGTGCCCGTCACCAACTCACCCCCACCACCCCGCACTCCTCCCCTTCCACCACCCCTAGTTCGTTTCCCAGAGTTAGGAGTCTTTATGTTCTGTCTCCCTTTCTGATATTTCCCACACATTTCTTCTCCCTTCCCTTATATTCCCTTTCACTATTATTTATATTCCCCAAAAGAATGAGAACGTACACTGTTTGTCCTTCTCCGATGGACTTACTTCACTTAGCATAATACCCTCCAGTTCCATCCACGTTGAAGCAAAAGGTGGGTATTTGTCATTTCTAATGGATGAGTAATATTCCATTGTATACATAAACCACATCTTCTTTATCCATTCATCTTTCGTTGGACACCGAGGCTACTTCCACAGTTTGGCTATTGTGGACATTGCTGCTATAAACATCCGGGTGCAGGTGTCCCGGTGTTTCATTGCATCAGAATCTTGGGGTAAATCCCCAGCAGTGCAATTGCTGGGTCGTAGGGCAGGTCTATTTTTAACTCTTTGAGGAACCTCCACACAGTTTTCCAGAGGGGCTGCACCAGTTCACATTCCCACCAACAGTGTAAGAGGGTTCCCTTTTCTCCGCATCCTCTCCAACATTTATGGTTTCCTGCCTTGTTAATTTTCCCCCTTCTGACTGGTGTGAGGTGGTATCTCATTGTGGTTTTGATTTGTATTTCCCTGATGGCAAGTGATGCAGAGCATTTTCTCATATGCATGTTGGCCATGTCTATGTCTTCCTCTGTGAGATTTCTCTTCATGTCTTTTGCGCATTTCATGATTGGATTGTTTGTTTCTTTGCTGTTGAGTTTAATAAGTTCTTTATAGATCTTGGAAACTAGCCCTTTATCTGATACGTCATTTGCAAATATCTTCTCCCATTCTGTAGGTTGTCTTTTAGTTTTGTTGACTGTATCCTTTGCTGTGCAAAAGCTTCTTATCTTGATGAAGCCCCAATAGTTCATTTTCACTTTTGTTTCTTTTGCCTTCGTGGATGTATCTTGCAAGCAGTTACTGTGGCCAAGTTCAGAAAGGGTGTTGCCTGTGTTCTCCTCTAAGATTTTGATGGAATCTTGTCTCACATTTAGATCTTTCATCCATTTTGAGTTTATCTTTCTGTATGGTGAAAGAGAGTGGTCTAGTTTCATTCTTCTGCATGTGGATGTCCAATTTTCCCAGCACCATTTATTGAAGAGACTGTCTTTCTTCCAATGGATAGTCTTTCCTCCTTTATCGAATATTAGTTGGCCATAAAGTTCAGGGTCCACTTCTGGGTTCTCTATTCTGTTCCATTGATCTATGTGTCTGTTTTTGTGCCAGGACCACACTGTATTGATGACCACAGCTTTGTAGTACAACCTGAAATCTGGCATTGTGATGCCCCCAGCTATGGTTTTCTTTTTTAAAATTCCCCTGGCTATTCGGGGTCTTCTCTGATTCCACACAAATCTTAAAATAATTTGTTCTAACTCTCTGAAGAAAGTCCATAGTATTTTGATAGGGATTGCATTAAACGTGTATATTGCCCTGGGTAACACTGACATTTTCAGAATATTAATTCTGCCAATCCATGAGCATGGAATAATTTTCCATCTATTTGTGTCTTCCTCAATTTCTTTCAGAAGTATTCTATAGTTTTTAGGGTATAGATCCTTTACCTCTTTGGTTAGGTTTATTCCTAGGTATCTTATGCTTTTGGGTGCAATTGTCAATGGGATTGACTCCTTAATTTCTCTCTCTTCCGTCTCATTGTTAGTGTATAGAAATGCCTGTGATTTCTGGGCATCGATTTTGTATCCTGCCACGCTACCAAATTGCTGTATGAGTTCTAGCAATCTTGGGGTGGAGGCTTTTGGGTTTTCTATGTAGAGTATCATGTCATTGGCGAAGAGGGAGAGTTTGACTTCTTCTTTGCCAATTTGAATGCCTTTAATGTCTTTTTGTTGTCTGATTGCTGAGGCTAGGACTTCTAGTACTATGTTGAATAGCAGTGGTGAGAGTGGACATCCCTGTCTTGTTCCTGATCTTAGGGGAAAGGCTCCCAGTGCTTCCACATTGAGAATGATATTTGCTGTGGGTTTTTCCTAGATGGCTTTTAAGATGTCGAGGAAAGTTCCCTCTATCCCTACACTCTGAAGAGTTTTGATCAGGAATGGATGCTGTATTTTGTCAAATGCTTTCTCTGCATCTAATGAGAGGATCATATGGTTCTTGGTTTTTCTCTTGCTGATATGATGAATCACATTGATTGTTTTATGAGTGTTGAACCAGCCTTGTGTCCCGGGGATAAATCCTACTTGGTCGTGGTGAAAAATTTTCTTAATGTGCTGTTGGATCCTATTGGCTAGTACCTTGTTGAGAATTTTTGCATCCATGTTCATCAGGGATATTGGTGTGTAATTCTCCTTTTTGGTGGGGTCTTTGTCTGGTTTTGGAATTAAGGTGATGCTGGCCTCATAGAACGAATTTGGAAGTACTCCATCTTTTTCTATCTTTCCAAATAGCTTTAGTAGAATAGGTATGATTTCTTCTTTAAACGTTTGATAGAAAAAAAAAATAAACGTTTGATAGAATTCCCCTAGGAAGCCATCTGGCCCTGGACTCTTGTGTCTTGGGAGATTTTTGATGACTGCTTCAATTTCCTCCCTGGTTATTGGCCTGTTCAGGTTTTCTATTTCTTCCTGTATCAGTTTTGGTAGTTTGTGGCTTTCCAGGAATGCGTCCATTTTTTCTAGGTTGCCTAATTTATTGGCGTATAGCTGTTCATAATATGTTTTTAAAATGGTTTTTATTTCCTTGGTGTTGGTAGTGATCTCTCCTTTCCCATTCATGATTTTATTAATTTGAGTCTCCCCTCTCTTCTTTTAAATAAGGTTGGCTAATGGTTTATCTATCTTATTAATTCTTTCAAAGAACCAACTCCTGGTTCTGTTGATCTGTTCCACAGTTTTCCTGGTCTCGATTTCGTTGAGTTTTGCTCGAATTTTAATTAACTCTCTTCGTCTGCTGGGCGTGGGGTTAATCTGCTGTTTTTTCTCTAGCTGCTTTAGGTGTAAGGTTAGCTTTTGTATTTGAGTTCTTTCCAGTTTTTGAATGGATGCTTGTATTGCAATGTATTTCCCCCTTAGGACTGCTTTTGCAGCATCCCAAAGATTTTGAACGATTGTATCTTTATTCTCATTAGTTTCCATGAATCTTTTTAATTCTTCCTTAATTTCCTGGTTGACCCTTTCATCTTTTAGCAGGATGGACCTTAACCTCCACGTGTTTGAGGTCCTTCTAAACTTCTTGTTGTGATTTAGTTCTAATTTCAAGGCATTATGGTCTGAGAATATGCAGGGGACGATCCCAATCTTCTGGTATTGGTTCATACCCGATTTGTGACCCAGTATGTGGCCTATTGTGGAGAAAGTTCCATGTGCACTTGAGAAGAATGTGGATTCAGTTGAGTTTGGATGTAAAGTTCTGTAGATATCTGTGAAATCCATCTGGTCCAGTGTATCATTTAAAGCTCTCGTTTCTTTGGAGATGTTGTGCTTAGAAGACCTATCGAGGGTAGAAAGAGCTAGATTGAAGTCACCAAGTATAAGTGTATTATTATCGAAGTATTTCTTCAAGTTGGTTATTAATTGGTTTAAATATTTGGCAGCTCCCACATTCGGGGCATATATATTGAGGATTGTTAAGTCCTTTTGTTGGATAGATCCTTGAAGTATGAGATAGTGTCCCTCTTCATTTCTCACTACAGTGTTTGGGGTAAATGTTAGTTTATCTGATATAAGGATGGCTACACCTGCTTTCTTTTGAGGACCATTTGAATGGTACATGGTTCTACAACCTTTTATTTTCAGGTTGTAGATGTCCTTCTGTCTAAAATGAGTCTCTTGCAGACAGCAAATAGATGGGTCCTGCTTTTTTATCCAGTCTGAAACCCTGCGCCTTTTGATGGGGTCATTAAGCCCGTTCACGTTCAAAGTTACTATTGAGAGATATGAGTTTAGTGTCATCATGATATCTATTCAGTCCTTGTTTTTGTGGATTGTTGCACTGAACTTCTTCTTAAAGTGGAATTTTAAGAGTCCCCCTTAAAATTTCTTCCAGAGCTGGTTTGGAGGTCACATATTCTTTCAGTTCCTGCCTGTCTTGGAAGCTCTTTATCTCTCCTTCCATTTTGAATGAGAGCCTTGCTGGATAAAGTATTCTTGGTTGCATGTTCTTCTCATTTAGGACCCTGAATATATCCTGCCAGCCCTTTCTGGCCTGCCAGGTCTCTGTGGAGAGGTCTGCTGTTACCCTAATACTCCTCCCCATAAAATCAGGGATTTCTTGTCTCTTGCTGCTTTAAGGATCTTCTCTTTATCTTTGGAATTTGCAAGCTTCACTATTAAATGTCGAGGTGTTGAACGATTTTTATTGATTTGGGGGTGGGGGATCTCTCTATTTCCTGGATCTAAATGCCTGTTTCCTTTCCCAGATTAGGAAAGTTTTCAGCTAGGATTTGTTCAAATACATATTCTGGCCCTCTGTCCCTTTCGGCGCCCTCGGGAACCCCAATTAAACGTAGGTTTTTCTTCCTCAGGCCGTCGTTTATTTCCCTTAATCTGTCTTCATGGTCTTTTAACTGTCTGTCTCTTTTTTCCTCAGTTTCCCTGTTTGCCATCAACTTGTCTTCTATGTCCCTCACTCGTTCTTCCACCTCGTCAACCCTCGTCGTTAGGACTTCTAGTTTGGATTGCATGTCATTCAATTGATTTTTAATTTCTGCCTGATTGGATCTAAATTCTGCAGTCATGAAGTCTCTTGAGTCCTTTATGCTTTTTTCTAGAGCCACCAGTAGCTGAATACTAGTGCTTCTGAATTGGCTCTGACATTGAATTGTAATCCAGATTTTGTAACTCTGTGGGAGAGAGGACTGTTTCTGATTCTTTCTTTTGAGGTGAGGTTTTCCTTCTAGTCATTTTTCTCAGTGCAGAGTGGCCAAAAACAAGTTGTATTGGGAAAAGGAGAAAAAGAGAGAGAGAGAAGGAAAGAAAGGAGAAAAAGAAAAAAGAAAAAAGGAAGAAAAAAGGAAAAAAGAGAAGAAAAAGAGAAAGAAAAAGAAAGGTGGAAAAAAAGGGTGTGGGAAGAAATCAGAAATAAAAAAAAAAACACAGGGGAGTATCTTCTGATTCTGTGTACTTTAAGTCCCTTGACTTTCCCTGGAACTTGTCCGTCTAGCTGGTTTTCTGGGGGAGGGGCCTGTTGTGTTGATTTTCAGGTGTTAGCACTTGGGAGAGCTGCTCTGCCCCCTGCCTGGTGCAGGGCTCAGTGGGGGTTGTTTACCCTGTGAGGCCGCAGGACGAACAACCCCAGTGGTGGAGGACAGCTCTGGAGCCCTGGATTCAGCTCCCGCAGTAACTCCGGAGCTCTGCAGTGCCTGGAGGCCCCGGGGGCGGGGCCGCTGATCTGCTCAGCTCGCGGCAGGAGCGTCCTTGCTGTCCTGGGCCCTCCCGGCCTCTGCCTGTCCGGGCGGAGGCCGGATCCTGGGCTGTGTCCCGGCGCCCTGTCCTCCTGGACCTGCGCTGTTGGATTCGCGCTCCCGGCCGCGCAGCCCCCTCTGCGGAGCCGCAGCCCGAGTCCCTCCGAGCTGCTCCCGGCCGCACAGCCCCCTCCCCACGGAGCCTCTTCCTCCGCCCGAGCCCCCCCGAGCTGCTTCCGCCCCGCAGCCCCCTCCGCGCAGCCGCCGCCCGAGCCCCTCGGAGCTGCTCCGGGTCCCGCCGTGCGCGCTGCAGCCCTTAGGGAGCTCAGGGCACTCTCCCCGGGGCGCAGGTGTCTGTTACTGTCCCAGGGAGCCCGAGGGCATCCCCGCCCCTCCTGGGCTCCTGCTCCACCTCCCTGCGAGCCCCTTTCCGCCCGGGAAGGTTGGTGCAGCTCCTACGTCTCCGGGACGGGGCTCTCCTGTCCTGGGGACTCTCGCCCCAGCCTCAGCCTGGCTCCTCGCGGGCCCCTCCCCCTTGGATGCCTTTTGTTCCTTTATTTCTTTTTCCCCCCATCTTCCTACCTTGATAGAAGCAGGAACTCTTCTCACTGTAGCATTGCAGCTGTTCTCTCTAAATTTCAGGTCGAATTCGTAGGTTTTCAGGATGATTTGAAAGTTATCTAGGTAATTTGTTGGGGACAGGTGACTTGCTTACCTTACTCTCCGCCATCTTGCCCCCTCCCTCCCTCGGAATCCAATCATCACTCTTGATTAAAAACAAGTAAACAATAACTTGACAAACTAGCAGTAGAAGGAAACTTTGTTAAGTTGATAATGGTTAGCATACACCAAAAGCAAATATTTTATATAAAATATTATAGTCATTTCTTCCAATGTTAGAAATATGTTAAATTTGCTCTGATCATTTTTGCTTTTTAATCTTGTAATGGAGTGTCTAACTAATGCAATAAGACAGGGAAGAATAATATACATAAATATTATAATGGAAAGACATAGGTATAGTTATTTGCAAACAAGAAATTGTCTTAGAACTCAAGAAAAAATTACTAGCATCAGTAAAGATTTCAGCATGAGGTTTGGATACAAAAGTAGTAGAGCAAAATCAATGCTTTCCCATATATTATCAATAGTATATTAAAGAATAATACAGTAAAAAGAACCTATTCTCAACAAAAAGAAGAATTACAAAATTCCTAACAACAACATAAGATTCATATGTGGGAAATTATAAAGCTCTAGGAAAAAAATAAGTGATCTAGTAAATGCAGATATTCCCTTCTTAAATGGAAAGCCACTGTTTTTGAGATATAAATCTTCTCAAGTTAATTAGAACTGTAATGCAACTCTAATCATTATATATGAAATGTAACAAGCTGATTCTATAGGTCACATGATAGAAAAATCAGTACAGTTTTAACTTTTTAAAACTAAAGCATGCTCCTTCACATCTTGAATAACACAGAACAATGAAACATAATAGAACACTAATGACTGAAGAAGTTGAAGCACCAGGAGGCAGAGTACTTTCTTGGCAAATGCTCTTAACTTAGCAGCTAATCCATATTACTTTAAAACAGTTATAGAGCAAATGTATGTAATATTTTAATTATTTTAATATGGCTAACATCGTGAAACCAAAGGCGACAAAGATAACCAATAACAAGCCTACAGTTCTTACTCATAAGCACAGATGCAGACATTTAAAATAAAATACAGGGAAATAGAATTAGTACACCACAATGAAATAATGTGTAGTCCATAAATGCAAAAGTGGTTTAAGATTATGACAAATACTAATGCTTTTCATAGGCTAAAAGAGACGAAGAAGCGCCTGACTATCTAGAGATGACCTGTCCATCATTGATTGTTATGTTCATTCAACAATTTGTAGAGCCAGGCATTATTCTCAGTTCTGGGATAAAATCAAACACTCATCTGTACCATCAAGAAACACATTGTAGGGAGGAAAACAGTCAGATAAATAAATACTAGTGCTAAAGTATCGAAGAAGTATTTAGACAGGGGAAATACTAGAAAGAGAATGAATAGATGGTCAAATTTCTGTCTGAAATCAATAGAAAATAATATTCACATTGGGAAACACTAGAAGTCATTTTATTCCACTTGAGAGCAATACAGCTACTCACTCCATGATTGAAACTGTACTCAACAAGTTGAAACCAATGCATTAGAATAGTTGAAAACAAATGAGTCCTGTGCACTGGGAAGGAAAATTATAATATACAGTGATAATTACTGAAGACAATCAGTTGAAAAAAATACTAGAAGAGAAGTATGCAGTAGTAAGATGGCAAGTTACAGAAAATATAGAGCACTTTAAGAAATCTATTAGCAATAGCTACATAATGGAAAAATATATCTTCATACTAGCAAAAGGTACT
This sequence comes from Canis lupus dingo, assembly GCF_003254725.2. Lineage (NCBI taxonomy): Eukaryota > Metazoa > Chordata > Mammalia > Carnivora > Canidae > Canis > Canis lupus. Next base: position 79,241,600 of record NC_064281.1, read on the forward strand.
ATAATATGCCTTGATACAGGGGATCCCTGGGTGGCGCAGCGGTTTGGCGCCTGCCTTTGGCCCAGGGCGCGATCCTGGAGACCTGGGATCGAATCCCACGTCGGGCTCCCGGTGCATGGAGCCTGCTTCTCCCTCTGCCTATGTCTCTGCGCCTCTCTCTCTCTCTGTGTGACTATCAAAAAATAAAAAAAAAAAAGGTTGTCTTTAAAAAAAAAAATATGCCTTGATACAAATGACAGAAAATGCACAGGACCCACAACAAGGAAATGATACAACTCTGAGGATTAAAAAAATCCTAACCATCTTTCTAGAAAGAAATATTCAACATTATAAAGAAGCAATTTCTCTCTAAATAATTTATAAACTCAATGGAATTCTAGTGAAAATAGTAATGTAATTTTGAGGGAAGAATTTAGAAACTGTTCTTTTTAAAAAGTTTTACCTTTATTTTTGGCAGAGTTATACATATTCACTTGAAGTATGACAAGTACTATTAGCTTATAACAGCCACCTTCAGGGCAGCCCGGGAGGCTCAACATTTAGCGCTGCCTTCAGCCCGCGGCATGGTCCTGGAGACCCGAGATCGAGTCCCACAGCGGGCTACCTGTGTGGATCCTGTTTTTCCCTCTGCCTGTGTCTCTGTGTCTCTCATGAATAAATAAAAATTAAAAATCTTAAAAAAAGGTTGATATCTACTTTTCAGGAGGAACACTGAAATATTCAATACACCCTACCTTCATTGGAAAGTAAAATTGAGAAATAGCCAAAGTATGTTTTAAGGATCCTTTCAACCCATTCTCCATACTTGTTTTTTATGAACTCTCATCTATCTAGTGTCTTATGTCTTCCTACTGACATAAGAGCACACACAGAATCTTCCACATCTTAGACAAAGGTAAACACTTGGTAAATATTAGCTAATGGTGTGGGTTAAAGTACCTTTGACTTTAGCCACTTTCCCTCATTTTCAAAACTGGCTACATGAGGAGTTCTAGGTTCATAGTTCCAAAATAATTTAGGCTGTGTATGCTCTGTGCCAAATGAGTCATCTGAGTTCTGTTCATGCTTTCTGATCATTTGCAGTGAATCCATTCTAAGCCACTTGTTAAGTTTTATTTAATCAGTAAAGCAAATTGGATGATCTAGCCAAAATTTGTATCCTATTGATTTTGTACGTCCAAATAATCTAATCAAACTGACTTTTTGCAGTCCATGTATCACTTAACAATTGACCTGTAAATAGCCAATCTACCAGAAATAAAGATACAGCTTTATGCAGAGTCATAATAATAAGTCCCATTTTCCTTTTAGATTCTCTCAGTTCCCTTTGTCTACGGCAAGGAAAGAACACTCATACATTCTGTGTTGTGCATTTCATGATCTCCCTCCCCCCACAATATATATCTGCTGCTCCTCCAGTAATTTATCTAAACTGAGATTACAGTGCCAAGTCAGCAGAGGAGAAACAAATACTTAAAAAGTAAGAGTTATTTAGGATACCATAACATAATATTAAAATACTGTATATTTATTATTTTTTTCTGGCATATAGATTGGAATGCATCTAGGCAACCTGTGATCCCTGTTGTTTTCAGTTAGATTTCAACCACCTTAGCCTCCTCCAGCAGCTTTAAAAAATTACCTGTTGTATTTTGAAATTACGCAGATTCATATGTACCTATAAGAAATAATACAGAGATCCCATGTGCTCTATATCCAGTGTACTCCAGTTGAGACCTCTTGTAAAACTATAGTACAGTATCACAGAAGGGATATTGACATTGATACAGTCCACCAATTTTATTTAGATTTCCCAATTTTATTTGTACTTTTTTGTTCTGTGCAATTTTATTATACTTGTGAGTTTGTGGAACCACCACAGTTAAGATACTGAATAATTCCATTACCATATGCTTCTCCTTTTAAGTACGTCAGCCTTCTTCTTGTTCCCTATTTCAAAAATTTTATTTCAAAAATGTTACATCAATTGAATCATATAATATGTCACCCTCTGGGGTGGCTCTTTTTTCTCTCAGAATAATTTGGAGATCCATCCAAGTTGATGCATGTATCACAAATTCATTCTTTTTATTACTGAATGGTATTCTATGTTACAGATGTACCAGTTTGTTTAACTACTCATCCATCGAAGGACACTTGGGCTCTTTCTGTTTTGGGCTGTTATGAATAAAGCTGCTATAAACATCTGTGTACAAGTTTTTATGTGAAATAAGTTTTTTTTAAAGATTTTATTTATTTATTCATGAGAGACACAGAGAGAGAGGCAGAGACATAAGCAGAGGGAGAAGCAGGCTCCCTGCGGGGAACCCAATGCGGGACTTGATCCCAGTTTTTATTACTATGGTATAAATGCCTGAAACTGAAATTGCTAGGCTATATTATAGTAGAATATTTATTTTTATAAGAAACTAATATGTATATGTAATTTTTATTCTCTTAATCTACTTAGACTGTATACTTTCTGTGTTTGGGTTCTGAAATATTTATCTATTTTTGTTTTTATTTTTTAATTTAAATTCAATTAGCCAACATATAGAACATCACTAGTTTCAGATGTAGAGTTCAGTAATTCATCAGTTGCATATAACACACAGTGCTCATCACGTCAAGTGCCCTCCTTAATGCCCATCACTAAGTTTCTCCATCCCCCCACCCATCTTCCCTCCAGCAATCCTGTTTCTTTCCCATACTTAAGAGTCTCTCATGGTTTGTCTCCCTCTCTGGTTTCTTCCCATTTCATCTTTTCCTCTCTTCCCCTATGATCCTTTGCACTGTTTATTTTATTCCTCATATGAAAGAAATCATATGATAATTGTCCTTCTCTGACTGACTTATTTTGCTCCTCCAGTTCCATCCAGGTCTATGTAAATAATAAGATTTCATCTTTCTGATGGCTGAGTAATGTACCCAAGATCTATAAAGAACTTGTCAAGCTTAATACCCCCAAAAAACAAATAATGCTGTCAAGAAATGGGCAGAAGACATGAAATATTTATTTTAAATATATATTATTTTTCCAAACTTTTTGGTTCCCCCTTAAAGATCAGCTTCTTTTCCCTTTATATAATCATCCATACCTCTGTGTTTGTCTTCTAGCAGCAGTGCAATATTCAAGATTTTGTCTTTCTGGCTTGGGTATTTGAGCAAGACATAAAGGATAGTAATACAGCATGTCTTGAAGAGAGGAAAAAGGCTGCTATAATAATAGAAAATCTATTTAATCTATTTAAATCTATTTGACAACCCTTCATGTGGAAACTAGAGAAAATCCTACATAAATAGAATGAGTGTTTGGGACATGTATACATGGGCATATGTTTTCTTTTTAAAAAAATAAAACTATTTCAAATGTCCCCTAAGTTTCTTTTTCTAATTGTCTTGGCTATTCTAGCTAGGATCATGATCCAAATCAAAGTATCCAAATTCACAAATATAGGTAATAAGAAATATACACTCATTAAATTACCATAGAGAAAATTTGGTTGGCAAAACAATTATACTAATCTAAGTGTGAATATCTCCAATTTACTAATATGATTCTTTACTTCAGTTATATTGGCTATACTAACTTAAAATTCCATCTATCAGATTGGTTGAATCATATTTTTTCAGCACCTATTTTGACAAAATGGTTAACAGGCAAAGTTCTGTCTTCAGTACCCACAAATCCACCAGACTCAGTTCCTTGTGTTTCTTCTGCCACAGTACATGGGAAGCAGGTAATATTTCTCTATATGAGGCTTTCCAGGTGACCACAAACATGTTTTAAGAACAGTCATTTTCATTTAAGAAAGTACACAAAAACATCTCCAATCTGAAGAATCTTACCATTTCCTTCTAAACAAAGGATGCTGATGCTCTAATGTCATTTTCCTCCCATCCTACATAACTCCCTTTGTTCCTTACATCTTTTCTCTTCCCCTTCTTCCCTCCCTCTCTTCATTGTTTCCTTCCAGGCATATTTTTACATTGCATCTCTCAAGTGTGGTATATTAATCACATAAGTGCATAAATAATAACATGCTGTTCATATGGGAATTTTTCCAAGCAGTGGAGGCTAGCAAGCTATATAATGAGCTTGTTCTATCTCTTCCTCTTTCCTTACCCTGAAATGAAATGACAGTATCTGTGACTAGAATATTATAATGCTAAACAGACCAAAACATCTGATATTATTTAGTTACTGATGGGCAAGAAGAATTTCCCTCATCGCTTCCTTCTTCATTAAAAAAAAAAAATGCCTTCTTTTAGAAGACCATCTGTATTCAGCACATCATGAGCTTTTATACAGATGTGTGCTAAAATTCTGTCACTTATCAACACAGACCAAATACCAGGCACTGATTCATCCATTTATCCAGAATAATGCCATGTTGTACATTCAAGGGCAATGCAGTTAAAATAGGTCATTTCAGTTTTTCACTTGAGAGAATATCAAAGGAACACAAGCATTTGAATCAGACAGACATGGCTTTAAATCTATGTTCTGTTTTTGCTAGTTTCCGTATGTATATTTATTTCCTTTATTATATAGAGGTTGAAATGTGCGGGGTTTATAAGATTACAAGAAATAATATATGCAAAGTGCCCACTCAGGACTGTGCCTGGCACATACTCAGCACTCTGACTATTGTTGGATGCTTCTGACCTTCAAGGAAAATTTCCAGGGCCTCAAGTTTTCCAAATGGACCCACTCCATACTTTATAGAATTTTTTTCTGTAGTGTCAGATGTCCTTAATGCCTTTTAGCAGAACAGAGTCCCCTTCAACTTCACTGAATAGAAGGAGATTATTAGAGACGGAGGCAAGGAGAAACTAGTGTTAATGATTTTTTCCTCATAGACACTTTTCTTTAAGACTTTTAATTAGCAAAATCTATCTGAATGAGAATTTCTATTTTACTAAATGTTACCCTAGTGTCTTAAAAGGGTTAATGCCACTTCCAAATTGAATATGTTAGGCCCTAAAAAAAATCTGAGCACAAATCCATACATATCTGTGTGAATTAATTTCAGCCTGCTTTTCTTTACCCTTGAAGGTTCAGGTTGTCTAAATATAAAGCATTTTAAAAATGTATAAAGCATTTAGATTCTCTTAAGCAATTTATATTTAAGAAAATTACTGAATCTTTCTTCATAAATAATTCCTTTCATTATGGAGAACAATACTATACTGTCATGAATCCATTATAATAGGAATGAAGTAAGCAATAATGGTATAGCATAGTAGCAAGAAAGGAGACTAAAGATAACTGAAGGCAAGTGTGTGGATGCTTAAAGCAAGACACAGAAGGAAACAATATCTAGGCGTATGTGTATTGAATGTGTAAAAATGTGTGTGAATATGTGTAAGTGTGTGTGTGTAATTTATAAAGGGCAGCCCCATAAGAAGTAAATATCCTGTTAGGGATGTTGCTCCTTTGGTTCTTAAACAAACAGGAAATTGGAAAACATCCACCTTTAGCTGTACTCATGGTTTGCATAGCCCTCCCTCCCTGCTACCCCAAACAGATCTTTCATGGAGTATTATTGATTCCTCCTGCCTGGGGATAGTCCCCGAATTATCTCATTACTGGGCTGCTTAGTCCTATCAAAAATTGGATTATTAAGGAGCTGTGTAAAGCCTTGTTTCCTAATAATAAAAGCACAATGGCCATCTTGTTGGAGATTAATATCTCACTTGGGGTTATGTAATAGTTTCTTTATTCCATTCCAGTTGCAGCCCCCTTCTTAATTTTTCAAAATGCCACTGAAGCCCATTTCATGAAATTGCAAAGTAATCTGACAGTGATGAATCACTTTTAGAAAGAGAAAATTTGCTGAAGCTATGGATTTGCATTCCCTGTGTCATTTTAGTTAAAATGAGAAATTCTTGAAATTTATACATAAACAGCACTGCATTTTGGCCTTATTTATTCAAGTAGGCTCTTGAAATCAGAGCCTGGTTTTAATTATACTTTGCCATTGTGTGAAGAAAGAAAAATTGTCTTTTTGAATTTAGCTATTTGTTATAAGTTTAGGACTTTCAAGGAATAGTTTGTTAAAATACTCCTGAAAAAGTTAAGGTCAGAATGATTGTTCTCAGAGGCAAATCTATGAATTCTCTTTCTACCTGGCAATTCATCAAATCAGGTCCTCTGAGGGAGACAGCCCAGTTGTTTTAGCATCAATGCATTCCCTCACTTTTTTCCCACCCTCCTCTTTTCCAAGACCTGCATCAAAATTAAGAGGTTGAATTCTTGTGCCTACATGGCCTTTTGCTCAACTCAGTCAATCCACACTACTCATCTTTGGTTCAGATCCCTAGAGCACTCTCCTAATATGCCATCTGTGGCCTGATTCCCATTTTCTCTTCCCTCTAGTAGGTGTTAGAAAGGCAGACTCAGTATTGTGTCTCATGAAATCTCTACTTTGTATTCATGGAGTAATTCACTTGGCTGAATGGTTTCCTCTGTAAAATGTAATTATTTGACTTAACAATAGATAAGAAAATTTGATATGTTTGGGATAGCAGAGAGGATCACTAGCTTTTTCCTTTTTAAAGATTATTTATTAATTTATTCATAAGAGACACAGAGAGAGAGGCAGAGACATAGGCAGAGGGAGAAGCAGGGTTCCTGCAGGGGGCCTGCTGTGGGACTTGATCCCAGGACCCCAGAATCATGACCTAAGCCAAAGACAGATGCTCAACCACTGAGCCACCCAGGTGCCTTTTTGTTTAGCAACAATATATTTACCCTGTATGGAATAGGCAAGTCCATGGATTTTTTTTCACCATTGTTGAACTAAGCTATAATGTTTTCCCTTTACCTAGATTAGCATCTATTGAACACTTGATGTACCATCCTTTCAATGGACAGTAAGAAGTGAGAAAGTGGGTGCAGGCAAAGAATGTTGAATATATGTGCCCTGCTGGGACACCTGGGTGACTCAGTTGGTTGAGTGTCCGAGTCCTGGTTTTGGCTCAGGTCATGATCTCATGGGTCCTGGGATCGAGCCCTGTGTCAGGCCCCCTTTAGGCTCAATGCTCAGCATGAAGTTAGCTTGGATTTCTCTCTCTCCCCCTCCCTCCACTTGTGTGCTGTCTCTCTCTCTTTTTCTCTCTCTCTCAAATAAATAACAAGTCTTTAAAAAATGTGTGCCCTGCTCATAAACATAAATAAACTTTTGGCTTCCTTTAAAGGAACTGGGTTATTGATTTGATAATCCTTCCAGAACCCGAAGAGGTACTAGCTAGTTCCAACTCAGTGTTCTAATTCTGTTTTTGCTAATAAACAGGTATTTGACTGTAGGAAGCGTCATTTTACCTCTTTGGGTAACCATTTATATAAAAATAGGGGATTGACTACATACTTAATATCTCTCTTTCTTACACACATACAAATGCACACACACACATGCGTGCACATGTGACCACCCTAGAATGCATGCAAAGTATGTGGTCAGTAGGGAGAATAATGAGTCAAAGAAAATTCCTTCTAGGACATAAGTCTTAAATTTTATTTTGTCCCTTAAGTGTACAGAGAAATGACCATATTGAGAAGATTTGCCTCAACTACAGTTTTCTGTCTTCCTCTCCCTCTGCCTCTTCCCCTGTGCTCTCTGTCTCCCTCCCTCACCCCCTCTCAAATAAATATTCTTTATAAGAATAAAATCTATAAATAACTTTCAACATGATCTTAGTATTTGTCCTCTGACTTTAGTTCTGCATGCATGTCTCACCCATTATATATTAAGCATTTCTAGCTTCTGCTTGAGACCATTTATAGCATTCTGCCAAAACTCTTTTACATCTCCAAATTTGACTGTATAATCCTTGAAGGCAAGGGCTGTAAAATCTTCTGTTTCTTTACAGTGTCCAGCACAATGTCAGCCACATAACAGTTATCAGTAAATACCTTCTTATATAGGTATCTTCATTTCAAGTATGGCACCAATTTTTGGGCATTCCTATTTGAATTTTGTAAAGATTATAAATTGGATTAACAGAATAAGACTGTGGTAATAATCAAAATCATATGAGCTACAATTTATCAAGGGCTTACCATCTATTTTATGTATATTATCTCATTTAATCCTTACAAAAATCTTGTAAGAAAAATTCTGTTATTCTCACTTACTTATGGAGAAACTGAGGCACAAAGTGGTTACATCATTTTATAAGCTCATATTGATAATAAGTAGTGAAGCTGGGATTTTTTTATCCATGTCTGGTTAGTAAATCTTTAACTACTATTGTATTGACTTCTTGACATTAAAAAAAACCCTTTACCAGATACTGTGAGCTGTCACTTATCTAATTCCATAGTCTTCATTTCTCCTCCCATCTAGAAAGAAAACAACATAGCATTCACTTCTTTTTCAAGCTTCAGTCCTGAGAGACATCTGTGTTTTCCCTTTTTGAAATTGATTGTATAAACGGCTTTTTTTCTGAGCAAGTAAACTTAGCATCAAAAATCTCTTTGAATGGAAAGACACATTCTAATTTTATACCATCGCGTCACGGAAGTGAGTAATTATGGAATTTGAGAGCTGTCTCTTACTTCTGAAATAGATTATTAGTTGTAGACTATTGTTGATTTATTTTCCTCTGTTATTACTTAAAGATAGACTTGCTTTTATGTTAAAGGTGTTAAATGTGCAAAGATATTAATATTCTAAAAATTCAACCTTTTTTAGAGATGGACATTATATTTGTAGGCAACTAATCAATCCATCTTGATAAGAACTACTGTACCTACTGGAATTTTTTTTATAAACTTATTTTTTATTGGTGTTCAATTTGCCAACATACAGATAACACCCAGTGCTCATCCCATCAAGTGCCCCCCTCAGTGCCCGTCACCCAGTCACCCCCACCCCTCACCCACTTCCCCTTCCACCACCCCTAGTTCGTTTCCCAGAGTTAGGAGTCTCTCATGTTCTGTCTCCCTTTCTGATATTTCTCACTCATTTTTTCTCCTTTCCCCCTTATTCACTTTCACTATTTTTTATATTCTCCAAATGAATGAGACCATATAATGTTTGTCCTTCTCCGATTGGCTTATTTCACTCAGCATAATACCCTCCAGTTCCATCCACGTTGAAGCAAATGGTGGGTATTTGTCGTTTCTAATGGCTGAGTAATATTCCATTGTATACATAAACCACATCTTCTTTATCCATTCATCTTTCGATGGACACCGAGGCTCCTTCCACAGTTTGGCTATTATGGACATTGCTGCTATAAACATCCGGGTGCACCCTACTGGAATTTTAAGCTAATTCTGGATAGCCAGCGGTGAACACCCCTGTATATATTTGCAAATTTAAGGAGTAAGGAAATAAACCAAACTCCTACTTAGTAGATTGCAAGCTCAGCAAGGAAAGTGCGGTCAACATTTCAGAGTGGGAAGATTGACCTCCCTTTTCTGTGGAAGGGGCTTTCTCACTTTGTTCAAGGACAATGGGCTTTTAAGAAAGTACATCTCTGACTCAGTTTAGTTTTCAAGCTGCTTATGACTGCTTTTCTATGTTCTCTAGCTTTTCTATCTTTTAAGAACATAAGATCCCTTGAGCATTCTGAATGGCATACTTTATCCCTGACATTATTGATGCTGCACATATATCTTCCTAGGCCATCCAAATCGGCATATTCCAAGGATTTGCAAGGGATAGAGGTAGCACCACTATAAGCCAGAATTGATGGTCTAAGTCAACCAGCCAAGTGAAGACTTTGTCTCCTGAATCAGAAGTCAGAATTCTGTAAGTCCCCAGCCATGAGTATGGTCCTTAGGAAGTTGACCTTTTGGAGGTTGGACTCCTTGGTGACATTACAGTTTGCCTGATATCAAATAATTTAGGCCTTTTATTCAGCTGCTTTTCATTGTCAAGACATATTCAATAAAAATATTTTTGGAAAATACATGCTTTTAACATAAATGAATAATATATTGACTCAAGTTGGTTGAAAATCACAAGTTTAAACTGCTCTATCTTCTGTAGCTCATAATTTTTGGCATTGGAATTATGTTTTAAGGTGGAAGAACAATCTGCATGAATGCTTTGATTGGTCATGGAATATTAATTGGCTGCAGACATAGTGTTTAGAGCTCCAAGTTAAGGATGACAAGAATGATAGCTTTCATTTATATGCAAAACTCCAACTGTCCATTATAGGCAGATAATTGGATCCTGCTTCATTTGTCACTCTTTCTTTACTTTTTAATAGATGAAAAAGAAAGGATTATGAAAGATCGAACCTTTCTGGATAATGAAAGATCGAACCTTTCTGATACATGTTTTGTTAAATCACCTTGAACCAAACAGAGTACCTCAGTCATATTGCTTCTCAAAAGCGCACTTATTTTCTTTCAATTTTTTGAGTATATTTGACACACACTGTTATATTAGTTTCAGGTGTACAACATAGTGATTCAATATATCTATAATGTTATATTATGCTCACCACAAATGTAGCTACCATCTGTCACCATACAATGCTATTACAACACCATTGATTGTATTCCATATGCTGCACCTTTTATTATCGTGATTTATTCATTCCAAAACTGGAAGCCTATATTTCCCACTTACACATTTTGCCCATCTCCCCACCCCCTTCCCTCTGGCAACCATCAAATTGTTCCCTGTATTTATAGCTCTGTTTCTGCTTTTTGTTTGTTTATTCTTTTTTTTGTTTTTTTTTTTAGATTTCACATATGAGTGAAAATATATGATAATTATCTTTCTCAGTCTTACTTATTTCACTTAGCAGAATGCCCTCTACATCCATCCATGTTGTTGCAAATAGCAAGATAGCAAGAGCTCATCCTTTTTTTTTTTTTTTCTTTTTTTCCAACCACTTTCAATTTCTGGTCCTTATTTTCTTTTCTTTTTTTTAAATTTATTTTTTATTGGTGTTCAATTTACCAACATACAGAATAACCCCCAGTGCCCGTCACCCATTCACTCCCCCTCGCCCTCCTCCCCTTCTACCACCCCTAGTTCGTTTCCCAGAGTTAGCAGTCTTTACGTTCTGTCTCCCTTTCTGATATTTCCCACACATTTCTTCTCCCTTCCCTTATATTCCCTTTCACTATTATTTATATTCCCCAAATGAATGAGAACATATAATGTTTGTCCTTCTCTGACTGACTTACTTCACTCAGCATAATACCCTCCAGTTCCATCCATGTTGAAGCAAATGGTGGGTATTTGTCATTTCTAATAGCTGAGTAAATGTGGAAGGAGCCTCGGTGTCCATCGAAAGATGAATGGATAAAGAAGACCTCATCCTTTTTATGGATGCATGATACTCCAGTGTGTGTGTGTGTGTGTGTGTGTGTGTGTGTGTGTGTGACATCTTCTTTATTCATTCATCTATTAATAGCAACTTAGATTGCTTCCATATCTTGGCTATTGTAAATAATGCTGCACTAAACATAGGGGGTATATGTTTCTTTTTGAATGAATGTTTTTGTTTTCTTGGGGAAAAGACCCAGTAGTGGAATTATTTGATCATATGGTATTTCTATTTTTAATTTTTTTTGAAGAACTTTCATCCTATTTTCTACAGTGGTTGTGCCAATTTACATTCTTACCAATAGTGCAATAGAAAAGCATGCATATTTTATTTTCATCAGATTAGGAAGGGTATGAGCTGTGTCTTAGTCTGTTTGGGCTGCTATAACTAAAATACCATATATTTGGTAGCTTCTAAACAACAGACATTTATTTCTTATAATACTAGGAGTTTGAGAGGTCTAAGATTAAGGCACTGGAAGTTTTGGTGTCTGGAAAGGATGAGGAAGCATTGGCAGATGTCTTCTTACTGTAATCTCACATGGTAGAAGGGGCAAGGGAACTCTCTGATGACTACTTTATAAGGGCACTCATCCCATTAATGAGGGTTCCACTGTCATAACCTAAGTATGTCCTAAATGCCCCACCTCCTAATATTATCACATTGGACATTAGGTTTCAACATATGAATTTTAAGAGGACACAAACATTCAGACCATAGCAAGCTGGTATAAAGTGAATATTTATTCATTGAAAAATATCATACACAGGATATTGTCTCTGAGATTTTTAACACATTAATAGTATATAAACTAGCCTTATATGAGCTATTTTTTGATGACCAAAGAGAAATACAATCTGGTTTAATATCCTAGTGAAATGAAGTATTGATGTTCATTGCTTTCAACATGCCACTCAATTGCTTGGACAAGTTATTCAGGGAAGACTTGGCTTTATATGAAGCCAGAGACTATCTGCATAAGGATATTTTTATCAGGGACTCTGAAAGAGCATCATATTCCAACATAATTCCCTTTGGGGTAGGATTAGATTCTACTCCATATAATGAAAACCCTACTTAATAGTTTTTTTCAAACACATAAGCACTTATTCTCTCAAGCAATAAGAAGCAGAAGTTAGTCCAGGGTGATATGGAAGCTGCAAGAAGTCATCAGGGATCTAGGCTTCAACTCTCTTTCTGCTCCTCTATATTTTACATAGAACTTCTACTCCCAAATTACAAGATGGCTGCTGGAGCTCCAGACATCAAAACTATATTCCATGGAGCAGAGTAATTAGAGGTACGAGGTAAATGTCACCTGAGAAACAAAAACCAGGAGAAAACTGAACATAAGTCAAGGGACATTGTGATAAGAAAAAGTAGAAATAAAACTTGCCTTAGCATCAGAATCAACTATAGGATTGTAAAGGACTTCTTAAAAATATAGATTCACACTCAGACCTACTGGATTGTGTTCTATAGTAGAAGGACCCAGGAATCAGATTTTCAATTAGCCCTCTACATAATCCTGATAATCAGGTAATGTCTTACCTGGAATGACACTAGTAGCAGTAAAAAGCAAACCAAAAGATATATAATGGTTCAACCATAGTAGAAATTTATTTTTTTGCTCGAAGTCCTAAAAAAGTATTTTTAAAGGACCTAGGCTCCTTTATTCTTGAGATTTTTACCATTTTAGCATTTAACTTCCAGGGTCTCCATTATCATTTGTATAAAGCTGGTAGAAGAGAAAACAGTATGAAAAACTATGTGGGACATTTTTATGAACCAGGCCTGGAAGTGATTTGTATCACTTCCATTTACATTGCACTGACTAGAACTCAGACTCATGGTCACACCTAACTGCAACGGAGGTTGGCACATGTAGTTTAGGTACATGTTCAGAAAGAAGCAAAGAAAGAGACATCTGGGTGGCTCAGCAGTTGAGCGTCTGCCTTTGGCTCAACACGTGATCCTGGGATCTGAGGATCAAGTCACGCATTGGCGGGCCCCATGCGAGGAGCCTTTTTTTTTTCTGCCCCTTTCTCTGTGTCATTCATTCGAATGAATGAATGAATGAATGAAGAAAGAAAGAAAGAAAGAAAGAAAGAAAGAAAGAAAAGAAAAGACAGATTTTGCAGAATAGGTAGCAGTCTTTGTGACAGGAGAACCTGAGGACAGAGCTGGCTTTATGGTCATGTTTCCTATATAGTCATACAGGGCCCCATGCTTAGAAGGGCCCCACACTTTGTTTAATGGTCTGCTGTTACTATCTTGAAATTCTTAGTATCTTTTGAATGAAAGGATATGTGGGACCCATGTATTCATTTTGCACTGGACTCTACAAATTATTTAGCAGGTCCAGTTTGAGTAAGAATGACCCAGAGCATAAGGCAAAGTCATAAAAATATGGACTCTTGGGGAACTTTGGGCATTCAGCAGGCACTGTACTTCAGAAGTATTGATTAATGAGCCAGTTATCTTGACCACCAGAGAGCACTCTCTCAGGGTGCTGTCCTGTTCTGCATTTTTTATCAGTGACTTAGATGACATATAAATTATACTTATCATATTTGCAGATGAGAGGAAGTTGGGAGGGACAGTTAATTCTTTGGAAGACATAATTCTTATTCAAAAAGATCTCAGTAGTTTTGGAATGATGGGTTGAAACTAACCAGATGACATTTAATCAGAAAAAAATGTAAAGTTTTTCATTCAGGTCCAAAAATCCAACTGCAAAAGTACAGTCTTGGGATTTTATTTGGCTAAGAGCACAAGAAGAGTGACTAGTTTGCCAAAAATGCTAATTCAGTCTCAGTCTGTATCACAGGAAGGTAGGGTCCAGAACAATAGAAGTATTGGTTCCATTGCACTTTACAATGGAACATCTGTAATTGTGTGTTCAGTTATTGTGCCATATTTAAGAGGCCTATTGACAGACTAGATTGTGCCCAAAAAAGGATGTCTAGAATGGTAAAAGGTTTTGAAATACGTATCACCTAAAAAACAATGGACAATTGAAGGAACTGGGAGTACTTAGCTTGGAAAGGGGATGATTTTCAGAAGGGTAAGAGGTGAAAAAGATCAAGAAATCTGTCTACAAACATTTTAGGCATTGGCATATAGAAGACGTTTTGGTTTATTTTGTGTTATTCCAAAGAGCCGAAATAGGACCAAGAGAAAATTCATGCAAAAGAAACAAATTTTAACAAATGTAAGGAATGAATTCTTAGTATTTATTAAAAATTGAAGTGATTTGGGCAGCCTGGGTGGCTCAGCGGTTTAACGCCGCCTTCAACCCAGGGCGTGATCCTGGAGACCTGTATGGAGCCTGCTTCTCCCTCTGTCTGTGTCTCTGCCTTTCTCTCTGTGTGTGTGTGTGTGTGTGTGTGTGTCTCATGAATAAATAAATAAAATATTTTTTAAAAATTGAAGTGATCAACCTTGTGAGGTAGCAAGCCTATTGCAAAAAAAGTTATCAAGCCAAGCCTGAATGCTAGGGACTCTTTAGAGGGGATTCATGTGTTAGGAGGACTAGAAGCTTTATAATTATGATTTTGTAGGACTAAATGCATGTTGAAATTATGCAAATTGATCAGAAATCTGTTAATCTTCTCCTTAACAAGGACTCTGGAACTAGACTGCCTAAATTTAGAACTCAGCTCTGTTTCTTACTTGCTGTGTAGCCTCAGACAGGTCACCTAATTTCTCAATGCCTCATTTATTTATCTGTAAAATGAAGATAATAATAGGTACACCATACACAGAGTTGTTGTAAGTACTAAATGAATTAATATCTACTAAGTCATTAGAACAGTTTCTGACTTACAATAAGTGCCATGTAAGTGTTATATATTATGTTCTCTGGAAGTAGTTGATGATTCTCCTCCCTTTTTTCAGTAAATGTAGCCTTTCATTGCGGTTAGATAAATTCGCACTAGACATAAACTAGAATGCCATGGTGGCAAAGCTTTTTAAAACACTGAACAAGCAACCAAAATGGTCTTATAGGTTTCTTGCTCAGGGGCCTCTAAGAGTGACATAAGATAGCTATATTTCTTGGATGCATTGTTCGAAGTTGTAACTTTAGGATGACGTTTTCCACATTATAGGTTGTATTTTTAGAGTATTTTTTAACTTCATAGGTTTTTTATATCTCTTACTTAATTCTCATACTACTACATATGACAGTTATCCACATTTTGAAGATGTGGAAACTAACCAACATAAAAGTTAACTGAATTTCCCAAGGTAAAACAGTAAATTATTAGTGGAATCAGGATTAGAACTCAGGTGTCTTAGATTTTAACCCAGGGCTCAAACATGGAGTCTGAGCTGCCTTTTTTCTGTCCATTCTAAGGAAG
Organism: Canis lupus dingo; assembly: GCF_003254725.2. NCBI lineage: Eukaryota > Metazoa > Chordata > Mammalia > Carnivora > Canidae > Canis > Canis lupus. Next base: position 79,257,268 of record NC_064281.1, read on the forward strand.
ACATTTCATTAAGCTGATGAAGTGACTTCTATTATTCTGCTAATAATTTGTCTATCTGCATTGCAGCAAAATTTACAGCTTAATTTACATCCAACAAGCTTAATTTCCTTTTGGTTTTGCAGGGGCTAGGGAAGTCAATAAAATCACTGACTTAAGCTCAGTGTATTATCCAGATATATACTATTGAAACACACTTGCCAGCTCATCCATTTCCTTATACATTATTATATATATTTTTAAGCTTGTAGAGGAAAATGCAATCCCCTTATCAAGGCAGAAACTGGCCATGTGACTTTTAGATATGATCTCTATACACAAGTAGTATGATGTCTCAAGGTATTGAAAAATTGAATTTTTGAAGTGAAACTTGCTTTGGTGATTCTGATATTCTGTCTCTACCCTACTCCCACCTCTTCCCCACCCTTTCAACCTTCTATTCTTTGTCATACCTGTTCTGAGTCATAACTTACATTGGATTCCCTCCCTAGGGGTAGATACAGCTCAATGTTCTATTTAATTGGCAAAATAATAATTGCTATCATTTATTGATAACTCTGAGCCAGTTCTCTACTTCACACTTTAGAAACATGATCTTATTTAATCCTCATAACTATCTGAAAGAGTGGGTACTATTACCATCCACAGTTACATGTTAAGGAAATGGAATCCTAGTGGGTTAAGAAACATGATCAAGGTCAAACATTAAGTAGCAAAGCCAGATTCAAATTCAGGTATTCTTAACCCAGAGCCTATGGTCTCAACAGCAATATTATGGGGTTTTGTGACCTAGATAGGGAGTGGCAGACGTTTTTGAGAGTTGGAAGAGGCTTTTCATAACATATAAGCAGGCATCTGCTCTGAATTAGGGTGACATCAGCCCAATGCTGATGAGCATCACAGACATTTCCAAAATCTGGATACACATAAGACAGGCAAAATGAGAAGCTTTTGCTATCCCCCAAACTAAGACTCCTCCCTCAAGAGCTGGGTAGTGCCTTTTTCTTCTTTTGGGCTCTTTGAGACTAAATGGCTATATGCTGTGAGTCCCAACTGTCAAGGTTAAAGCATTGATGGGGTATCAGCCCATAGACAAAGATCCTAGAGCCATAGGTTTTGGTCAGATAAATAACTAGTCAGACTAAAATCAGAGCAGTAGACAGTCACCTCATGCAAGATCTATCTGCAGTGTTTTTACTAGTTTATAACCCTAGGTAATCACCCCCACAGAAGAGAGTTTCCTGAAAAGCCTTTTGTTCTCTCATAAATGACCCAACCAACTTCGTGACTAAAGACAGTATTAGAGAAAGTGTGTGTTTGCTTTGGAAGCATCCAATGGCACCAGTTCAATGTGGCATAAGGCCAGAGCAGCCTTGAGCACCAGGGTTTCCATCTGTACTGGAATGTTCTGTAGGGAAGCATTAAACCAGATCAAGGGATTTGGGGGTGAAGAAGGAGATATGCAGACCCTCAGGTGAACTAGACCACACTTGGAAGCAGCTACATTTAAACCATTAGAGAGAAAACTGTAGCGACTACCCCATCAAAGCATTAGCCTGCCTTACTGTTTTCAAAGTCTGCTTACTCAGAGATGCACATTCTCCTTAGGAGCCTTGGGTCCAATCTCTTGACGAAAGTACATCAGGAGATTAACTTAATTAATTAACTAACTAAGCTGAGGAAATGTTTATCCTATCAGAATATATGGAGCCATCTTTAAAATTTTACAGAGGGAAGATTTATTAGATTGATTTAAAAAGGCAAGGCATTCTGTCTTAGGAGATGTGGATTCTACTTTGAAATTTCTGAGATTTTTATATTTCAGGTTCTGGAGACAACAATCCTTGTTCTACTAGCCTCCCAGTTGAACTTAATGAGATAATAATTAAAAGGAGATAGTGCTTTGTAAATTCGATTGATTTTTCTCTTTTCTTTGGTTCTTCTGCGTTTGGTAATTGCATCTTGAAATCACCTAGCTTATATTTTCTCCTTGGAACTGTGAACAATAGTAATTGGCTTCATTTGAAAATCAATTTCAACATTATAGGTCATCAACTTATATTTGATTAATTAATTTAGTGCTCAAATTTACAAAGACAGGAACAAGCTTCGGAATCTCCCAGAAGGCTGCCATCATGTGGGAAATTAATCAAGATTTCCTAGTGTTAGGTTCTGACTTCAGTGATGAAAATAAAGCAAAATGACTTTACTTTCAGATATTATTCTAGTAGGATTGAGTTCATTTGAAATGCTATTACATATTTATCCTGGACAAATTTTGGGGAAAATATCTTGGCTTTAAAGTCAGATAGACGGGGATCCCTGGGTGGCTCAGCAGTTTAGTGCCTGCCTTCAGCCCAAGGCGTGATCCTGGACACCCAGGATCGAGTTCCATGTCGGGCTCCCTGCATGGAGCCTGCTTCTCCCTTTGCCTCTCTCTCTCTCTCTCTCTCTCTCTCTCTCTCTCTCTCTGTGTGTGTCTCTCATGAATAAATAAAATAAAATCTTTAAAAAAATAAAGTCAGATAGACATAGATCTGGTTAACAGTTCTGCCATTTTTGCTAGCTGGGTGACTTGGTCAAGTTACCCAATGTCTCTGAACCTTAATTTCCTCAACAATAAAACAGGAACGATAGCAGTATTCACCTTATAGGAATGTTGTGAGGATTAAATGAGACTAGGAGACTATAGAATAGGAGTCAGGGAACGGGAGTTTAAATCTTGGTTCTGGCTTGTTGTAGCTGTGTATCGTTAGGTGAGTAATTTAACTTCCCTGAACCTGTTTCCTCATCTGCAAAGTAAAAACAACATTGCAATTTAAAGATTTTTGATGACCATATGTTCGACTTTCTCTCATAGAAACAAATGGGTTACTCATAATGAAATACTATCTGGAAATTCAAAGGTGACATTAAGGAGGGTAAAACGATAATATCTTGTGATTGATACCAGCTCTATTTTCCACTTTAGACCTCAAAACTAAGTTGTTTTTTTTTTTTTATGTTAGGATGGCTCACTACTTAGGACAATTTCTTCATGAGTTCTAAATATCACATCATGTTCAATGTGCATCAAAAGGTTACTGTGAATTAGAAAATTATTCTCATCATGAAACTTTTGATTCTAAAGCAGTTGCTAATTTAACATCCATAGTTGTAGTTTTCACTGGGGGCGATTAGCACATCCAAACAGTTAACATTGCTTAAGTGATATTTTGTTTTTACTTCTTACTTTGCATTACAAAATGTGTTAATAGGCCATGGATGCCTAATGAGTTCAATAGTGATAAATAAATGTCATTAAGCTGAAAAGAAAAATATCAATATCAGCCCAATCTTGGGATCCCTTGGTGACTCAGCAGTTTGGCACCTGCCTTCAGCCCAGGGCCTGATCCCAGATTCCCTGGATCGAGTCCCACATCAGGCTCCTTGCATGGAGCCTGCTTCTCCTCCCTCTGCCTGTGATTCTCTCTTTCTGTGTCTCTCATGAATAAATAAATAACATCTTTAAAAAATAAGCACATGCAATGTATGCTATTGTTCCATATGACAACCAATATGTCACATTCCACTTTACATTACATTTGTATTTTATTTGATTACCTTTTGTGACATTTTAGAAGGTAGATTAAGGGCCCCCTAAAGATGTTCACATTTTGATCTTTTAGGAGTATGTTAGGTTATATAGCAAAGGCAAATTCCAAATGGAATTGTGGTAGCTAATTACCTAACTTTAAAATAGGGCAATTATCCTGAATTATACAGGCAAACCCAAAGCAACCACAAGGGGTCATTAAAAGTGGAAGAGTGAGGGAGAAAAGAAGGTTGAAGAGATGTGAAAATGACTCAACCTGCCATTTCTGACTTTGAAGACGGATGGTCTAGCACCAATGAATGTAGGCAGCCTTTAGAAGCTGGAAATGGAGAGGTTAAATTCTCCCCCTGGGAACTCAGAAAAGGACTCAGCCCTGTCAACACCCTAATTCTAGTCCAGTAAGACCCACATTAAACTTCTAAACTCTCAAACTATAAGATACTAATAAATGTGTTGATTTAAGCCACTAAGTTTGTGATAACTTGTAACAACAATAAAAATGAAAAGAGGTATTCACCACTTTCTGTCATTTACTACCAACATCTGTCTATGTCTATCTCTTGTACTAGAATAACTCTTTTGACTTGACTCAGTATATTCTTCAAATTTGTACTTGTTCAAATTTGTACATCCTAACCCCAGCACAGAAGCACACATTGTTTAGTAAAGTACATTTCTGTAATAGAAGAACTTATAAATGTTTGTTAACTGATTGAAAGAATAATTAACACCAAATAATCTAAGGTTGGATTTTCATCCCACTCATTGACCTATAGAATTGTGTAGATACAACCCAAGGTATTCAATCAATTCATTCCAAAACTACATTAACTAAATATCTATTTTCTTTTGGTGGTGCTTATATGGAAACAAGATGTATTTTGGATAAAAAAAGAAACAGTCTTTTTTTTTTTAAAGAAACAGTCTTAAGTCAAAAACCAAGGAGGAGAGGTGATAAGATGGAATAGAGGCTATGAGTTCAGACTCAAGAGTCAAGTAGACTTTTGTTGAATCTTGGTCTTTTTGTATTTATAAAAGCAATATGATTTTAGGCAAATCACTTAATCTCACTGAGCCTCGATTTTTTTATCTACCAAATGTTGATAATATAAGGAACTACCTTATACATTTTTGTAAAGATTTAATGAAGGGAATGAATGTAAAAGCTTGGCATGGAATGCATAGATAATCAGTTTCATTCATGATGCAGTAGCAAGAATATTGAACAGTAATTCAGGAAAGGGGGTTTTAGTCTTCTGCTTTGTCACTAATTTGCAGTAAGAGGTTCAGCAAACCCCTTCCATTTCTACATTTAAGTTACTTCATCTGTCAAAATAGCTACATGAATTAGACAATAAGAGCTTGTCTACCTCTGAAATTAACCATTCTTGAGTTATCTTATTATATTAGTAGGTATCACTATCTGGGCCAAATTTCTAGGATCAAACAGATCAGTAACCACAGAACCAAATGAGGATTTTCATGCAAGGTAAAAATTGATCTATCTCATAAAGATGTGGTATGTACACACACATATACACATACACAATGGAATATTATTCAGCCATGAGAAGGAAGGAAATCCTGACATTTGTGACAACACAAATGGACCCTGAAGACATTATGTTAAGTGAAATAAGTCAGAGAAAGACAAATATTGTATGATCTCACTTAAACATAGAATATTAAAAAGCCAAACTCATAGAAACAGAGTAGAATGGTGGTTATCAGAGGCTGGAGAGCAGGGGAAATGGGTAGATATTGGTATAAAATTCCATTTAGAAATAGTAATTATGTGATATGATGTACGTTAGTTAACACTGTGGTCATAATAATATTACAGTATATAAGTATGTCAAATTAAAGTTGTACACCTAAACTTAAACAATGTTATATGTCAAATATATCTCAATAAAGCTGGAAAGAAAACTTTAAAATTGGTCTATTTTCTATGTTCACCTCTCATATTTATTTTAGGGCTAACTACTACCTATGTTCTGTGTGGAACCAAGAAGTATACCCTCTTGTATAATTTCTTGGATAATAACCATATTTGGAATGTGTTGGACATATACAATATAAGGGTCCAGGGAGTACTACTTTAGAGAGAGGAGGCAAAATCCTACTTGAGAGGGAAAAGGCAAGAGTGAAGAAAAAGCATGCTCTGTGAAGGAAAAAAAATCATACCTTCAAATCTCTGTTTAAGTTTCCATTTGCCCCAAGGTTGTTTTCTTTTCAAGTTTGAAAGAGTTGTTTTATGTCTGGGCAGATTTGTGCTGAATAAACATTCTTTTCTCCAGAGAAGGGCCCTGTGTCAAATGGCATTGAAAAGAAATTGCTCTGCCTTTATGCTCAAGTTTTTCCAAAGTTCATGCATTGCTCAAAACTCAAATATTAGTGGAAGTAATATGGAATATGGATGAAAGGGCACCTCAGGGCAACTTCACAGCAGCCCTGGCTATTCACCACCCTGAAGGCACATCCACTGAATTGCAAAGCAGGATATAGGCCCTGAGCCAGATGCCCAGAGTGATTACTAGAAGAGCCCTAAGCTGTGCAGGGGCAATGGCCAAGTAGGTTACCCAGAATTTCCCTGGAAACTTAGCATCTGACTGTTAAAGGATCACTTATTCATTTGAAGAATTTAAAACTTTAATTTCTATGTTAAATAAGTCAAGTATTTGCAGTGGTTTTAAATGATATTAATTATATTTAATATTTTTAATGCAACCAGAATGTGTTTTTTAAAGAAAGCAATAAAATCCTATAAACATTACCTCCTATCTTTTTGACTCTGTGGTTCTCCATAATTTTCTTTCAAATACATACATGAGGAACATGAGCTATCACCATCAGCAATAGTGAATTACTTAAGGAAATTATTCCTTAAGTAGGGAGGGGTAGGGAGGTATGGGAGATGCATATTAAAATACCTGAAAGTTGGGATCCCTGGGTGGCGCAGCGGTTTAGCGCCTGCCTTTGGCCCAGGGCGCGATCCTGGAGACCCGGGATCGAATCCCACATCGGGCTCCCAGTGCATGGAGCCTGCCTGCTTCTCCCTCTGCCTGTGTCTCTGCCTCTCTCTCTCTCTCTGATGTGACTATCATAAATAAATAAAAATTTAAAAAAAAAATAAAATAAAATACCTGAAAGTTGAACCACCAATGGTTTGAAAACAAATACCCAAATGAATCTGGGAATCACTGGCTTTATTTTTTACCTGAATCCATCACAGCCTTTCTATTAGAGCTGAAACACATAGAGAATACATATTCTCCCTGGATGTTAATAAAGAATATGTGTCAGTCTACTCACTTCTGTTTTAAATAAAGCAGGGAATTTTAGAATTTTGGGAGAGAAAATATTTATAAAAATTAACTGGCTTTAATGCTTAGTTGGTGGAGGTAAGAACAGGCTGAAATTAAAACCAGACTTGATTTTTAATGGACATTAATGCATTTTTAAAATTTAAAATGTGCTTGGGTTCTCTTTCCTAAGGTCATTAAGAAGTCAAGGAGTCAATCATAATAATGGTCATAGGATCTTCAGGAAAATAACTTTGTCTTCATCAGCTTCTACTGAAGGCCACCCTGTTTGTTGGCCAATAACAATGTGAAGACAAGAGTTTGGGGAAGAATCCTGGGGCTGAATATGCATCTGCTGTTTAGACCCATACTAAAGAATAAAGCCTATTATTTCACATTTAGAGACAATCCTTCAAAAGTACTTAGCCTTAAGAGAGGAGGTTCAGATATCATAAGTTTATACTAAAGTTTAAATTGCAGAGACTACTTTGCAGCAAGTTTTGATTAGAGACACAATTCCTGGTGCATAAAAGGCAGGAGAAGAAACTTCTTCAAAGTAGGGCACCTGCATCCTAATATTTATAGTGACAATGTCCACAATAGCCAAACTATGGAAAGAGCCCAGATGTTCATTGACAGATGAATGTATAAGGAAGATATGAGAATACACACACACACACACACACAACGGAATATTACTCAGATATTAAAAAATTAAATCTTGCCATTTGCAATAATGTGGACGGAACCAGAGGGTATTATGCTAAGCAAAATAAGTCACTCAGAGAAAAACAATTATCATATTATTTCACTCATATGTGGAATTTAAGAAACAAAACAGAGGATCATAGGGAAAGAGAGGGAAAAATAAAACAAGATGAAATTAGAGAAGGAGACAAATAAGAGTCTCAACCTTAGGAAACAAACTGAGGATTGCTGGAGGGGGTGGATGGGGTAACTGGGTGATGGACATTAAGGAGGGTATGTGATGTAATAAGCACTGGGTGTTACATATAACTGATGAATCACTGAACTGTACCCCTGAAACTAGTAATACACTATATGTTAATTAATTGAATGTAAATAAAATTCTTGAAAGACCAAAGTAGGGTATGCAAAAAAGTGAAGCTTCACACACGTTATATCCAACACTGGTCCTATTTGAGCTAAGGTTTGGAGGACTAAAAATGAAATAAAATAATCATGTTTATTGTGTTTTTCCTGTATCATCATCTAAATTAGGGGACTTTCAGCCTAGTAATCTGATTTTTTTAAAGATTTTATTTTTTTATTCCTGAGAGACACACAGAGAGAAAGGCAGAGACACAGGCAGAGAGAGAAGCAGGCTCCATGCAGGGAGCCCGATGTGGGACTCCATCCCGGGTCTCCGGGATCAGGCCTTGGGCTGAAGGCGGCGCTAAACCGCTGAGCCACCCAGGCTGCCCTCAGCCTAGTAACCTTAGAAATAAAATACTTAAATGTGACTTTAGATCCATTAAGTGGCCAATAAAATGTGTTTGTCATAATTGAGAATTAGGAAGTCTATGTAGTTAATTCAGAAAGAGGTATTTCTTTCCAAAGATTAATAGTGCTTATCATGTTTCCAGAGATCAGCAATTTCTGGATTCATTCTGTGTTCAATTTATGAAATCTCGAAACTAGTAGACTACTTTAACGAGGCTTAGCTAATCTCCCTTCATGATTACAGGAAACCTTTAAAGATTTAAACCTTTAACAATATCCCTGATTCTCCCTATATCTAATTTACTTAGTGAGGGCCTCAATTTTGTTTCCCATATGAAGACTACTCCCAAGTCTTTTTTCGCAAGATCCTTAATTCCCGAGAATGCCAGGCAACCTAAGTTTCCTGCAAGGCAGTGTTCTTAATCATGGGAGATTTTTCTCCCCAGGCATATTTGCCAATGTCTGGAGACATTTTTGGTTGTTACAACTTGGAGAATATGCTACTGCTTGTAGTGAGTAAAAGGCCAGGGACACTGCTAAACATCCTATAATGCACAAGAGAGTGACAAGCAACAGAGAACTTTCTGGTAATGAAAATTAATAGTGCTGATGTTGAGAAATCCTGCTTTAAGGAATTCTTTTCCTCAAGGTGTATATGCAGTCTTGGCTAAGGCTGCAGCTCAAAACTTACCTATTCAGACTTGACACCACAGAAATACAAAGAATTATAAAACAATATTATGAAAAATTATATGCCAACAAATAGGACAACCTAGAAAAAACAAGTAAATTCCTAGAAACATACTATCTTCCAAAACTGAATCAATAAGATATAGAAAATCTGAAATGTCTAATTATTATTAATGAAATTACATCAGTAATCAAAAAAATTCCCAACAAACAAAAGTCTGGGACCAGATGGCTTCACAGGTGAATTCCACTAAACATTAAAGAAGAGTTAATACCTTTTCTTCAACTACTCCAAAACATAGAAGAAGAAGCACATTTTCCAAATTCATCCATAGCCCAGCATTACCCTGATATCAAAACCAGACAAAGGCACTATGAAGAAATAAAACTACAGGCCTATAGATCTCTGAACATACAGGCAAAAATTCTCAACAAAATATTAGCAAATCAAATTAAACATATATTAAATGGGTTATTCACCATGATGCAGTGATAGTTATTCTAGGCATGCAAGAGTGGTTCAATATTCACAAATTGGTCAGTGTCATTCATCACATTAACAAGAGGGAGGAGAAAAACCATATGATCATCTCAAGAGTTGCAGAAAAAGCATTTGATAAAGTACAACATTCACTTATGATGAAAACTCTCAATAAGGGGGTTTAGAGGTCAACATGACAGAGATTATATATGAAAAACCTATAGCTAATATCATATTCAGTGGTGAAAACCTGAAAGCATTTCCCCTAAGATCAGGAACAACAGAAGTATGTTTGCTCTTACCGCTTTTATTCAGCACAGTACTGGAAGTCCTAGCTGCAGCAATCAGACAAGAAAAAGAAATAAAGACATCCAGATTGGTAAGGAAAAAGTAAAACTGTCACTTTTTGCAGATGACAAGATCCTATATATAGAAAACCCTAAAAATTCCTTAGAGAACTGTTAGAACTAATAAAAGAATTTAATAAAGTTGCAGGATACAAAATAATGTACAGAAATCTGTTGCATTTCTATAAACTACTAACAAAATAGCAGAAAGAGAAATTATGAAAACAATCACATTAACACTTGCACCAAAAATAATTAAATGCTTAGGAATAAACTTAACCAAGGGGGTGAAAGACTTGTGCTCCGCAAACTATAAGACACTGATGAAAGAAATTAAACTTGACACAAATCAATGGAAAGATATACCATTCTTATGGATTGGGAGAATTAATATTGTTAAAATGTCCACATTACCCAAAGTAATCTACAGATTCAATGCAATCCTTATCAAAATACCAAAATCATTTTCCACAGAACCAAAAAAAAAAAAATCCTAAAATTTGTGTGGAACCACAAAAGACCCTGGATAGTCAAAGCAACCTTGAGAAAGAATAACAAGGCTAGAAGTTCCATAATCCAAGATTTAAAGATATACTACAAAGCTAGAGTAGTCCAAGCAGTATAATATTTGCACAAAAATATAAACATAGATCAATGGAACAGAATGGAGAGCCCAGAAGTATACCATCACATATATGACCAATTCATCTATGACAGAGGCAAGAATGCAATATGATGAAAAGACAGTCTATTCAATAAATGATTTTGGGAAAACTGGACAGTTACATGGAAAAGAATAAAACTGGACTACTTTCTTATACTATACACAAAAATACACATAAATTGGATTAAAGAACTAAATGTAAAACTTGAAATCATATAACACTCCTAAAAGAAAGGCAGTAATCTCTTAGACATCAGCCCTAGCAAAATATTTATGGGTGTGTCTCCTCAGGCAATGGAAACAAACAAACAGACAAACAAAGCAAAAGCTTATTTCACAGCAAAAGAAATCATCAACAAAACAAAACAAAAAAACACCCTAATGAGTGGGAGAACGTATTTGCAAATGATATAGCCAATAAGAAGTTAATATACAAAATATATAAAGAACTTCTAGAATTCAACACCAAAACAACAACAACAACAAACAGACTATATGATTAAAAAATGGGCAGAGGATGTGAATAGACGTTTTTCCAAAGACATACAGATGGCCAAGAGACAAATGACAAGATGCTAATCATCAAGGAACTGGAAATCAAAACCGCAGTATCACCTCACATTAGTCAGAATGACTAGTATTGAAAAAGCAAGAGATAACAAATATTGATGAGAGTGCAGAGAAAAGGTAACCCTTTACACCATTGGTGGGAATGTAAATTAGTGAAACCCTGGAAAACAATATGAAGTTTTCTCAAAAAATTAAAAATAGAAATACCATATGATCTAATAATTCCACTACTGGATATTTACTCAAATAAAACAAAAATATTAATTTGAAAAGATATATGCATCCCTATGTTTATTAAAGCATTGTGTATAATAGCAATGATATGGATGCAATCCAAGTATCCATTGATAGGTGAATGGATAAAGAAGATATGTTAGATATATAATTATATATTCCATATATTATATATTATATTAATATCAAAGTATAATTATATATATTCCATTATTACTCAGGAATACAAAAGAATGAGATGTTGCCATTTGTGACAACATGGATGAAACTAGAAGGTATTATACTAAATGAAACAAGTCAAAGAAAGACATGCCATCTGATTTCACTTATATATGGACTCTAAAAAACCAAAACAAACAACCTCTTAAATACAGGGAACAAACTGGTGATTGCCAGAGGACAGGGGCTGGGGGATGGATGAAATAGATAAAGGAAATTAAAAAAAAAAAAAAAGGGGGATCCCTGGGTGGCGCAGCGGTTTAGCGTCTGCCTTTGGTCCAGGGCGTGATCCTGGAGGCCCGGGATCGAATCCCACGTCGGGCTTCCGGTGCATGGAGCCTGCTTCTCCATCTGCCTCTCTCTCTCTCTCTGTGTGTGTGACTATCATAAGTAAATAAAAATTTAAAAAAATATTAAAAAAAAAACTTGTCCATTTAACCTCTCTTTCCCGAAATTTTGAATCTAGATCAAAATGACACAAGAACAAAGAACAAGACACAACACAATGATGCAAAACAAAAAGAGACATAAAACTAGTTGGAGAAAATTCAATTTAATGATGGGATCAAGAAGAAATTGTTGTGTAGTCCTTTTTGCCTGTGTAACGAGACCAGGCCTGGTTCCTTTTCTAGCCCTAAACTTTGTTCCTCAGGCATCCTGTCCATCCTTGAGATATCCTTCTGATAAATTGTCTTTTTGCTTAAATTTGCAAAAATTTGTTTCTGTTCCTTGTAATCAAAAACCCATGGGAAGCACCTGTTTTTAGAGAAAGAATATCATAAGAAAGTTAATTTTGAGATTGTGCTTATTTGTTCCATAGTGTCAGGCACTATCTTAATTGCTGAGTTATATGAAATATGATACTTGTCTTCCAGGAGCTTAAATATCTAGTGAGGGAGACTAGACAGACCCATGTAAAGTGAGGTTTAATATGTAGTCAAAATAGTGTATGCTATGAACCAAATGAGTGGTTCAAAGAAATAGTATGCTTTAGGATTTCATTTTTAGTCAAACCAGAGAGAGTAAAGGTTAGTTTGGGCTTTTATTCAGGGCGATTTTCTGGAGAATGTAAGACTGGCTTTTAGAAGTTAGATAGGACTTGCGATGGCAAAAAAAAAAAAAAAAGGTAAAGTTTTTATAGAAGTATTGTGGGCATGGTGAAATCAGACAAAACTCACTTCAGATCTCTACTAGTCCAAAGCTGCTTGCTTTATTTGTAAAATATAAAATGCCTTAGAACTATACTTGCCACACAATAGATGCCAAATTAATGATAACTATGGTAACTATTATTATTTGTTTTCAAGCTTAGGGAAAGTGTCTAAGCCAAGATGCAGAGTTGGAAATTAATGAGATGTGTTAAGGGACAAATGAGGTCAAATAACTTGACCCTTGCATTGATAAAGTAGAAGAGTGGGTAAAAAGGCAGGAAGGTTTTTTTAAACGTTATATTGTGGCATTCTTTATATCTAGCTGACAGTTTCAGATTTTATCCTCTTGTAAATATAGGAAACACTGGTAGATTTTCAATGGTTAAATGTTGTGGTGAAAATAGTGACTATGGAATGTGATTTAAATGTTGGTGTATTGAATGGATTTGGAGAAATCCATTTAATTAACCTTAACATACACATTCCATTATGGCTCCATTCATAGAAACTAATGAGTCACTCTATGATCCTAGTGTGTTCATACAGTTAGTGTCCTTTGCATATAGCTCTCCTACTCCCTCCCAATAGGTTTTTAGGCAAGTCTAATTAAACAGACAAATTAACAATGAAAGAAGACAATGAAGCTTGTAACAGTATGTAATACTTAGGCAATATAGTCAAATAAACTGATTTACTCAATCAAACAACTAATTCTACTGATTTTTTATACTATGTTCACCAAAACTGACCAATCATTTCAGTCAAATCAATTGGTTTGTATGGGTGGACACAACCTTTACCTATAATAGAGAAGAGAGAGCTAGTTCTTCTCAGGAAAGTTAGTGTCAAACACAGAAAGCCTAGCTTTAGAAAGAAGCAGGCAGAATTAGTAATAGTTTCAGTTGCACATTAAGACTACTGTCATCGTATACTCAGTAGATCAATTATATTTAAGGATAATTAAACATAAGCAGCTACAGAGGGAAATGCAGGAGAGGCATTGTGGACTGAAACATTAGTACCAAATTGTATTGCTTGCTCTCATTCTTTCAATCAAAACAAGCTTGAGCAGTGAATTTAAAGATAACGTAAACCCCAATATTAGTCCCTATAGAAGTCCAGGATAAGTTTTTAAATAAAATTATAAATCTTCACTCTGTTGTTTAGGAGTCCAGTATTGACAGTTATCCCCCTTCATTTCTCAAACAGTAACTGTGAATTTAAGCAATGTCCACAATAGCCAAACTGTGGAAGGAGCCTCGGTGTCCATCGAAAGATGAATGGATAAAGAAGATGTGGTCTATGTATACAATGGAATATTACTCAGCCATTAGAAATGACAAACACCCACCATTTGCTTCTACGTGGATGGAACTGGAGGGTATTATGCTGAGCGAAATAAGTCAATCCGAGAAGGATAAACATTATATGGTCTCATTCATTTGGGGAATATAAAAAAATAGTGAAAGGGAATAAAGGGGAAAGGAGAAAAAATGAGTGGGAAATATCAGAAAGGGAGACAGAACATGAGAGACTCCTAACTCTGGGAAACGAACTAGGGGTGGTGGAAGGGGAGGTGGGCGGGGGGGGGGAGGTGGGGATGACTGGGTGACGGGCACTGAGGGGGGCACTTGATGGGATGAGCACTGGGTTTTATTCTATATGTTGGCAAATTGAGCACCAATAAAAAAATAAATTTAAAAAAAAAGTAACTGAATTTCAGATGAGATTTTTTTTGCCAGCTTTCTTTTTTTCTTTTATAAATTTATTTTTTATTGGTGTTCAATTTGCCAACATATAGAATAACACCCAGTGCTCATCTCATCAAGTGCCCCCCTCAGTGCCCGTCACCCAGTCACCCCCACCCCCCGCCCACCTCCTTTTCTACTACCCCTAGTCCATTTCCCAGAGTTAGGAGTCTCTCAGATGAGATTTTTAAAGAGAAGAAAGAAATGAATGTGTCTGCCCATGGAGGAATGTTCTCTAGCTAATCTGCAAATGCTATAATTATGCTGGGTGCTGATAGATTTGTCTCTGGGCTGGTGGTCAGGATCCAGATGAACTGCAGTTGCTGTTCTGTCATTACCAATGTCCTGCACTTCTTGGCAATTCCCAGGCCTAGACATGATATTGGAATTTAATGAGGCTCCACACCCATGTATCCCATTGGGATGTGTTAGCGTTTAAGTGTAAATTCATCCCATTTCATTCATGGGAGTAGAAAAAAATGTATATGTGTGGAATGACATATAGGAATCATGTCTCTGTTGGCTGTTTGCCACAAAGCCACTCCTATTGCCCTAGGAACCTTAGGTTAGTGTGTAGTCAAAGAGGCTAAAACCATTCACTATTGAGCATTTGTACCTGTCTTTTGCCTACAACTTTTGTGTCTTCTTGCAGTTCTGCAAATGGGGGCTTTTGGTCACAAAGGGGCACCAAATGAGACACTGTAAGCTTCATTTAGCTTCATCTCTAAATTGGCCATAACTGTAACTATCTTCCTTACTTTCCAAGGTCATTGTGTAGATCACATGAGCTAATATTTCTGAAAGCACTTTGAAAATTATGAACCGCCTATAAATGTAGGACAATTAAAATTATCATTTCTATTAATAAATGTCACTTCAGTAATTGACATATGATAATGAAGTCAGGATAAATATATCTGTAGTCCATGGCAGGAGATAAGGATGAGAAACAACGAAGTCCCCACAAATTCATATCCTGATAAGAATTGGACAAGTTATTCATCTTTGAGCATAAAATATATTACTTACATTGCTTCCCACCTATCACATTCTAAGTAATTCATTTGGAGGCAATATAGAGCTGAAAATAAGAGTAAGAAGAGTTTCCAGCAGGCTAATTGTCTATAATCTGGATGTTTAAAGCAAATTGAGAATAATTCTACAAATAAATAAAAATTATTTTAATAAATAAAATGTGGGTGACTGGATTTTATTTAATTTTAATTTTATTCATGTTTTGTCTATGCATATTGTTCAAAGGGTAGAAAAAGTGTACAGAGAAAATTAAAATTTTCTCTGCCCAACTATGCTGTCCTTATCCCCTCCATTCTTTAGCCACTCATTTCCTCTCTTCAGAGGATATAACTGTTATCAGTTTTACATGTATCCATTCAGAAATATTCCATACTTAAACATTTTTGTATGTGTATATACATTGATTGCATACATACACATATAGTTTTCTTTTTACACAAAAGAAAGTATGCTGTGCACACTGCTGAACAGTATATCGTGGAGATCTTTGTATAACAGATATACAGATTTACCCAATTATCTTAAATAGCTGCATTTTGGTATATCATTATATGGAGGTACCATATTATTTAACTACTGCTGTCCTACTGATGGATATTTTGATTGTTTGCAGTATTTTGCTATTACAAACAGTAACAACATCAAACACCTGTTATGACTGGGATTTTAAATTCAGATATTTAAGTTTTGCTTAAAGTATATACTTTATGTTTCAAATAATATTTTAATATCAGATTATTAAGGGTAACTGAAATATTTAGGAAATGAAAACTATAGATACTGTATTTGTATGTTTGTCCACATTATGCCCAAATCTGTTCATAACAGCAAGTGCATTCCTTAATCCTCATCATTTGCTTTACCCATTCCCACACTCACCGTCCTTCTGGTAGCCATCAGTTTGTTTTCTATAATTAAGAGTCTGTTTCTTAGTTTACTTTTCTCTCTCTTTTCCCCTTTGTTCATTTGTTTTGTTTCTTAAGTTCCACATATGAGTGAAATCATATGGAATTTGTCTTTCTCTGACTGACTTATTTTGCATGTCATAATATTCTCTAGCATCCTCTATGTCATTGAAAATGGCAAGATTTCACTCTTCTAATGGGTAATATTTCACTCTGTATGTGTATCCATTCATCAGTTGATAGACACTTAGGCTGTTTCCATAATTTGGCTATTGTAGATAATGCTGGAGTAAACAGTGGGGTATATGTAACCCTTTGAATTAGTATTTTTGTATCCTTTGAGTAAATACCTAGTAGTGCAATTTCGGGAACATATGGTAGTTCTTTTGCTTTTTAAGTTTATTTGTTTAAGTAATCTCTCCATCCAGCCCCAGCGTGGGGCTCCAACACACAACCCCAAAATCAAAAGTCTCATGCTCCTCTGAGCAGTTGCCTGTGGTTGTTCTATTTTTAAACTCCGTACTGTTTTCCAGTGACTGCACCAGTTTGCATTCTCATCAACAGTGCAGGAGGGTTTCCATTTCTCCACATCCTCACCAGCACCTGTGGTTTCTTGTATTCTTCATTTTAGCCATTCTGATTTGTGAGGTGATATCTCATTATAGTTTTGATTTGTATTTGCCTGATGATGAGTGGTGTTGATAATCTTTTAAAATGTCTGTTGGCCACCTTTATGTGTTCTTTGGAAAAATGTCTATTCATGTCTTCTGTCCATTTTTAATTGGATTATTCATTTATGAGGTGTTGAGGTTTTTTTTAAGATTTTATTTATTTATTCATGAGAGACACAGAGAGAAGAGGCAGAGACAGGCAGAGGGAGAAGCAGCCTCCCTGAAGGGAACCAGATGCAGGACTTGAACCCAGAACCCCGGGATCATAACCTGAGCCAAAAGCAGATACTCAACTAATGAGTCACCCAAGTACTCCAGGGGGTGTTGAATTTTATAACTTCTTTATATATTTTAGATAGTAAACTTTTATCAGATATGTCATTTACAAATCTATTTTCCCATTCTATAGGTTGCGTTTTAGTTTTCTTTATTATTTCCTTTTTAAAAAAGATTTTATTTATTTATGAAAGAGAGAGAGAGAGAGAGAGAGAGAGAGGCAGAGACACAGGCAGTGGGAGAAGCAGGTTCCATGCAAGGAGCCCGATGTGGGACTCGATCCCAGGACTCCAGGATCATGCCCTGGGCTGAAGGCAAGGCGCTAAACCGCTGAGCCATCCAGGGATCCCCTTCCTGATTATTACCTTTGCTGTGCAGAAGCCTTTTTTATTTTGATGAAGTCCCAATAGTTTATTTTTGTTTTTGTTTCCCTTGCCTCAGGAGACATATCTAGTAAGAAGTTGCCATGGCTGATGTCACAAAGGTTACTACCTGTGTTCTCCTTTAGAATTTTGATGGTTTCCTGTCTCATATTTAGGTTTTTCATCCATTTTGATTTAATTTTTGTGTACAGGATAAGAAAATGGTCCAGTTTCATTCTTTTGCATGTTGTTCAGTTTTCCCAACCATGTGTTGAAGAGACTATCTTTTTCCTTGTGTATTCTTTCCTGCTTTGTTGAAGATTAATTCATCATATAGACGTGGGTTTATTTCTGGGTTTTCTGTCCTGTTCTGTTGATCTGTGTCTCTATTTTTGTGCCAAGTTAGAAAAATACATTTGATTCTACAAGGACAAGATGTATTGTAGTCCGTAAGTAAAAATTTGTTGGAAAAATAAGAAAAATTCACTAAAATTTTATCATTTCAAGCATTTTGGACATCAGAAAGATAAGGTTGATTTAACATAAAGCTCTTTTCTAAGTGCATTTGTTTGTTATCAACAACTATTTTGGGCATCCAAGCAAATTTATATATTTCTCTACTCTTACTTGTTATCTGATCAACTTTTATTTCTTTGTCTCTTCTTTTTTTATTGGAGTTCAATTTGCCAATGTATAGCGTATCACCCAGTGCTCATCCTGTCAAGTGCCCCCTTCTGTGCCTGTCACCCAGTCACCCCAACCTCCCACCCACCTACCTTTCCACTACCGCTTGTTCGTTTCCCAGAGTTAGGTGTCTCTCATGCTCTGTCTCCCAAACTGATATTTTCACTCATTTTCTCTACTTTCCCCTTTACTCCCTTCCACTAGTTTTGTACTCCCCAAATGAATGAGATCATATAACGTTTCTCCTTCTCTGATTGACTCAGCATAATACCTTCCAGTTCCATCCACGTTGAAGCAAATGGTGGGTATTTGACATTTCTAATGGAAGAGTAATATTCCATTGTATACATAAACCACATCTTCTTTATCCATTCATCTTTTGATGGACACCAAGGTTCCTTTCACAGTTTGGCTATTGTGGACATTGCTGCTATAAACATTGGGGGGTAGGTGTCTCAGTTTTTCACTGCATCTGTGTCTTTGGGGTAAATCCCCAACAATGCAATTGCTGGGTCATAGGGCAGATCTATTTTTAACTCTTGAGGAACCTCCACACAGTTTTCCTGAGTGGCTGTACCAGTTCACATTCCCACCAACAGTGCAAGAGGGTTCCCCTTTCTCCACATCCTCCTTCCTGTCTTGTAAAATTTCACCATTCTCACTGGTTTGAGGTGGTATCTCATTGCGGTTTTGATTTGTATTTCCCTGATGGCAAGTGATGCGGACCATTTTCTCATGTGCTTGTTGGCCATGTCTATGTCTTTGTTGAAATTTCTGTTCATGTCTTTTGCCCATTTCATGTTTGGATTGTTTGTTTCTTTGGTGTTGAGTTTAATAAGTTCTTTATAGATCTTGGATATTAACCCTTTATCTGATATGTCATTTGCAAATATCTTCTCCCATTCTGTAGGTTGTCTTTTAGTTGTGTTGACTGTTTCTTTTGCTGTGCAGAAGCTTTTAATCTTGATTAGGTCCCAGTAGTTAATTTTTGCTTTTCTTTCCCTTGCCTTCAGAGATGTATCTTGCCAGAAGTTGCTGTGGCCAAGTTCAAAAAGGGTGTTGCCTGTGTTCTTCTCTAGGATTTTGATGGATTCTTGTCTCACATTTAGATCTTTCATCCATTTTGAGGATATCTTTGTGTATGGTGTAAGAGAATGGTCTAGTTTCATTCTTCTGCCCATGGCTGTCCAATTTTCCCAGCACCATTTATTGAAGAGACTGTCCTTTTTCCAGTGGATTGTCTTTCCTGCTTTGCCAATATTAGTTGACCATAAAGTAAAGGGCCCATTTCTGGATTCTTTATTCTGTTCCATTGATCTATGTGTCGATTTTTGGGCCAGTACCACTCTGTGTTGATGATCACAGCTTTGTATTACAATCTGAAATCTGGCATTGTGATGCCCCCAGCTGTGGTTTTCTCTTTTACTATCCCCCTGGTTATTTGGGGTCTTTTCTGATTCCACACAAATCTTAAGATGATTTGTTCCAACTCTCTGGAGAAAGTCCATAGTATTTTGGGAGGGATTGCATCAAATGTGCAAATTGCCCTGGGTAGCATTGACATTTTCACAGTATTAATTCTTCCAATCCATGAGCATTGGATATTTCTCCATCTCTTTGTGTCTTCCTCAATTTCTTTCAGAAGGATTCTGTAGTTTTTAGGGAATAGATCCTTTACCTCTTTGGTGAGGTTTATTCCTAGGTATCTTATGCTTTTGGGTGCAATTGTAAATGGGATTGACTCCTTAATTTCTCTTTAAGTCTCATTGTTAGCTAATAGAAATGCCACCAGGGGATCCCAGGGTGGCTCAGTGGTTTAGCGCCTGCCTTTAGCCCAGGGAGTGATGCTGGAATCCCGGGATCGAGTCCCACATCAGGCTCCCTGCATGGAGCCTGCTTCTCCCTCTGCCTGTGTCTCTGCCTCTCTGTCTCTGTGTCTCTCTCTGTGTCTCTCATGAATAAGTAAATAAAATCTAAAAAAAAAAAAGAGGCATCCCTGGGTGGCGCAGCGGTTTGGAGCCTGCCTTTGGCCCAGGGCGCGAACCTGGAGACCCGGGATCGAATCCCACATCGGGCTCCCTGTGCATGGAGCCTGCTTCTCCCTCTGCCTGTGTCTCTGCCTCTCTCTATTTATCTCTCTGTGACTATCATAAATAAGTAAAAATTAAAAAAAAAGAAATGCCACTGATTTCTGGGCATTGATTTTGTATTCTGCCACACTGTCAATTTCTGTATGAGTTCTAGTGATCTTGGGGTGGAGTCTTTTGGGTTTTCTAGGTACAGTATCATGTCATCTGTGAAGAGAGAGAGTTGGACTTCTTCCTTGCCAGTTTGAATGCCTTTTATTTCCTTTTGTTCTCTGATTGCTGAGGCTAGGACATCTAGTACTATGTTGAATAGCAGTGGTGAGAGTGGACATCCCTGTCTTGTTACTGATCTTAGGGGAAAGGCTCCCAGTGTTTCCCCATTGAGAATGATATTTGCTGTGGGCTTTTCGTAGATGGCTTTTAAGATGCTAGAGGAATGTTCCCTCTATCCCTGCACTCTGAAGAGTTTTGATCAGGAATGGATGCTGTATTTTGTCAAACACTTTCTCTGCATCTATTGAGAGGATCATAGGTTCTTGTGATATGATCTATCACATTGATTGCTTTATGAGTGTTGAACCAGCCTTGAGTCCCGGGGAAAATCCCACTTGGCCATGGTGAATAATCTTCTTAATGTACTGCAGGATCCTATTGGCTAGTATCTTGTTGAGAATTTTTGCATCTGTGTTCATCAGGGATATTGGTCTAGAATTTTCCTTTTTGGCGGGGTCTTTGGTTTTGGAATTAAGGTGATGCTGGCCTCATAGAACGAGTTTGGAAGTATTCCACCTCTTTCTAATTTTCCGAACAGCTTTAGTAGAATACATATTGTTTCTTCTTTAAACGTTTGATAGAATTCTCCTGGGAAGCCAACTGGACCTGGACTTTTGTGTCTTGGGAAGTTTTTGATGACTGCTTCAATTTCCTCCCTCGTTATTGGCCTGTTCAGGTTTTCTCTTTCTTCCTGTTACACTTTTGGTAGTTTGTGGTTTTCCAGAAATGTGTCCATTTCTTCTAGAATGCATAATTTATTTTCACATAGATGCTCATAATATATATTTAAAATCGGTTGTATTTCCTTGGTATTGTTGGTGATCTCTCCTTTTTCATTCATGATTTTATTAATTTGAGTCTTTTCTCTCTTTTTTAAAATAAGGCTGGCTAATGGTTTATCTATCTTATTAATTCTTTCAAAGAACCAACTCCTGGTTTTGTTGATCTGTCCCACAGTTCTTCTAGTCTCTATTTCATGAAGTTCTGCTCGAGTCTTTATTAACTCTCTTCTTCTGCTGAGTGTAGATTTTATTTGCTGTTTTTTCTCCAGTTCCTTTAGGTGTTCTTTTGTCTCTTCTAAAAAGCCTAATAATTATGAGATAAGCTACTGTCATGTCAGCACGGAATTCCTATGCCAGTCAGTTAATGATGGCTTAATAATGACCTCTTATATGCCCAGCTTTATTCCATGTCTCCTGTGAATTACAAAGACATATAAAACATTTCCTATTAATAGGTAAGAATCTTATTAGACAGTTGGAGCAAGGCATAAATATGGGAACAGTTAAAAGGAATTCAGGCCATAAATAATAGCTCAATACAAGGTTTGTCATAAACTATTTTGTATCTGTGCACCAAGTGATCTCATTTCCTTTTTCTGGGTGCCTCTCAAATTTTCCTTTTTTAAAATTTCCCCAAACTCCACCAGTAATGACTCTTCATCCTTCCCTGTCCACACCCTGCACTACTGCATTATTATTGCATCCTCTTAGCTGTTTTGTTCTCCTCTAAACTATCCTATATAGGAAGCCAATCATCTTTAGATAGCACTTCCCTTGAGTCTTTTGTTGCTGTTGTTCCAATAATCTACAGTGGTCTTGTAGTCTACTACATCATGTCCAAATTCCTCTGCATGTTTCTTAGGATCCTCCAGAATTGAGCTCCATCTTATTTTCATTTCTAATCCCTCTATGTCATGAGCAACTTGCTCTTTACCCTACCCCACCCAGCTCCTTTTTATTAGATCATTTTCTTCTAGTAATATTATGCTTTATGTTCTACCTCTCTTCCTTGGTTTGTGTTCATCTTTCCTTCATTTATTCTTTCTTACTCTCTTTCAAAATCTCTTCCATTCTTATGGAATGGAAGGTCTATGTGGAGACCCATTTCCTTCATAAAACTTTCCCCAACTCTTCCAGCCAATATTGGTTTCTGCTTTCTCCATGTATTTGCCATATATAGTCTCATGACTCAAATGCTACAATTTTTCACTAGATTGTAGTCTTTGTTCTATTATCTCTTTAGTTTGCTGTGCTAGTTCTGTGTTCACAGTCTTAGATTGTAAATTGAGGGTAAATATAAAGACCTTATTTCCTTCTCCCTTAGCACTTATCACAGCATTTGGTGGGGAAAAAAAAGATGCTCAATCAATATTCTTAATCATTATCCTAATGAAGGTACAAGTGTTTTATTATATTGTTTCAGAGGCTGAGTGGAGAATGGGGCATGATTCAGAGGTGTAGAAGGTTCAATCCACCAGAAATGTCTATTAGGGTTGTATTTTATTAATATTATTTAGCACCACAAAGTACATATGGAGACTTAATGCTTATCTGATTATACTTTTAAAATCTGTATTTCTTTGTACTTACAGCCTTATAAAAATCAGTCAAAATAGTCCATTTGTTTGATCTTGCTTGAAAGTGTAGATGTTGAAATGGTCTATTTACAGTGACCCAATGGTGCTTTAAATGTGCTGGGAAATGGATATTGTATGGATAGAGTAACAATTCAAGTAAAAACACTGTCTAATAAATGTTTACACACCATCAAGTCTACAAACACTAAATATCATTCACAATAGGATCTTTCTTATCCTGCAATTTATCTCAATTTTTCCATTACCTTCTTTAATTTTCTCTTCTAGCTTTACTCACAGACAAGCCTCCCAAGCCATTGTTCCCCATGGAGAATCAGCCAAGTGTTATAGATGTCCAGCTGGGTAAGTGCCCTTCTGGGAATAATAGATCCTAAACTCCTTCTCTGTTAATAGATGGGGAAGATTGCATGAACCAGGAAAGGTTTATTGCCACTGTTATTGCATGCAAATCAATTTTTGTCTGCTCATTTTTAACCCTGAAGTTCAGTACATTAGCAGTTTAAGGAAATAAGTTTGTATTGCATCAAGGAATTGTAATACTAATTGTTTACACTAGGTATTAAGTGTGCTATAGGACAGAGCCTTTTAAATCTGTGATTGATAGATTCAGAGATGTTATGCATTGGTGATTGGTACAAAAGACATTTCATGCTTGTCAGCCAAAATTTTTATTTAGACAACATTAACTCCTGGAAAACAACACTTTTAAAAAGAAAAGATCCCATTAGTACAACCTTTAAAATGATTTGATAATATTATTTCCAGTGGCACAATCCAGAGTTCTTTAAAACTTGTTTTTAGTTTGAGATCCTGAATATTTATGAATCATATAATGTTGGTAAAAGTAACAAGATGATTTGTTGGTGCTGTTTGTTTACAGACTCAAATAAGGGTACAAGGTGTTGAGCCTTACTTTTGAGTCCCCTACCAGTAATAATACTTGTATTTCAAGAACTATAAGCTTGCGACTCAGAAGCCTGTTAGCATCTCTTTCACACCATGGCCTTTACTTTAAACCATGTACTTTAACATTTGTGAGCTTTTATCTACCTTGGGTTTCATTCTGTTCTTCAATTCTCAGAATTTCTTTAATTCTAAACAAGACAAGTGAATAATATGTTGGAAATGTATTGGGTTGATTTGGGGTATATGATTTATTGAAACCTATGATCATAGTGGTAACTACCAATTATATAGCTAGGGAAAATGAATTGGCCCCAATATTTCACCCACTTTGGAAGGTGTTTTATTCAACATTTGATCATTCCAATACAATTTGGATTGTTAGAAGTTTATTTCTATCTTAAGAATGGGTGGGAGTTATATTCCTAAGAACTTGTTCATCTTTCCAAAAAGAAATACAGCACATTGTAGTTAATACAGCCTACCAGTATGAATACCAAAATTAAGTATTTCAAAACAAACAAAAAAAGAAAGGAAACATGTTAAGAATAGATTGTGGAAATAATGACTATTTTGTAGCTAATGTTGACATATTAGACTATGTTTCTTCCCCCACCACTTGTATTATTTTGCAAAGTCATTACATTTTGTTATAGACAAATCTAGATGCCCTGACACTTATCCTCAGTAATTTTTGCTGACAACTTTCCATCAATACCAGGATAAAAATACCTCAAGTTGTACTTTGTGGTTGGCCAGGGGTTACATGAACCATAAGATGATCTTATACCATTAGTTTTCATGAAGATTTAAGTGGGTAAATCATTTTTATATGAAAACTTATATATTAAGAAGTAGAAAGCAAAATTTACACAACTATCTCACATTTTGTGTTTGTGGTCCATGAGTGAGTACTTCTTCATTCATCTCTGCTATTAGTCAAGCTTTAACCAAAATGTTAGAGGAGTACTATTCTAAAGCAAGGAGAAAGATCACTACAGGGAGTACATTTCACTCAGATTTACTGGGTGCAGAGTTTGTATGTCATATTTAGGACATTACTAAGATGTGTGCTTGGTATGAATATGTATTTCAACACAGGTATATATGCCAAAATAACCCACCACCAACACCACCCTATAAAATTACTAAAGTGATTTACTAAATTATTGGTAATTATTTACTAAATAAAATAATTACTAACATAATCTACATTAGGTGCAAGGCTGAGCTTTTTAGTTTTTAGTTTGTGACACAGTTTGGAGACAACTTTATTAACAGAAAGATTGAGACCTACTCATTTTTCATTCCAGAAGGAGTTTCTCTGAAATGCTAAAGAAACCATGTAATTCAAATAAAGGAAAACAAAATCAGTTAAACCAGATCTTTGGCACTTGAAAGAACATGTAATGGTTAATTAGGTGATTTTAATTCTTCCACATATTTATTTAACACCATTTATTCACAACTGGGAGTCATTTTGTAACTTACTGTGATGCTTCAATAATAAGGTGATGTTAGGAGCACTGTAAATGTCAGAGAGCTTCTCAGTATCAGTGGGAGTTCTGTATTCAGAACATTTAGAAACCCCAAGTGCAAAAAGGAGAGAAATATAATTGGGTGATTGGACATCCCTGTCTATTTCTGGAAAACTTTCAAAATTCAGTAAGATCATGAAAACTTCTGGAAATTATTTTTCTTAATTTTTTTGAGTTCATTGAACAAATTCAGCTTTAGACATCCTCAAATTAGAACAAATTAGAACTACCAAAGAATACAACAATCCAATTCCAATGGCTAAGCACATTAACAAGTTCAGGTTTCCCAAATCTCAGTACCTAAAATTTGAGGCAATATTCTATTAGATTAAAGTTGGCCACAGATTTTTTTCCTTCTCTTACCATTTAAACATAGTTTATCATCCCCCTCTCCTTGAATCCAAGATGGCCTTAGGAAATGATTGATCAATAGCATATTATAGAAATGATATTCTGGGATTTTGGAGGCCTGGTCAAAAGAAACCTTGCAGCTTCTCTTCAGGACTCCTGGTCTTCTCTGAAACTTCCATGCTATGAGAAGCTCAAGGCACATGGAGAGGCCCTAGAGGATGGAGCACCATTTGAAAAAATAAAGAGTTCAATGAACACCAAGCTGATAAGTGGAGAAGCCATGTTGGAATTGGATCCTTTATCCCCAGCTGCCCTGGCTTATGCTGTGTAGTTCAGGCACAAACCGTTAATGTAAAATGTTATATTTCTAACCCAAAAAAAGTTATGAGCAAAATAAAATTGTCATTAGCCACTAAGTTACGTAGATGTTAAACAACAATAGATACCTAAAAAAAAAAAACACATCAATTTCCTCTAAAACATTGTAACTTCCATTTTCCCCACGGAATAGAATCCTATGCAAGCATTTTGTGCAAAATGAAAAATATTGTGGGAAATGCTTGAATACTAACTTCAGGATAGTTTCAGAAAACATGGTCTGGAAAAATTATTTATGTGTTTGTTTGAGGGTTATACTTAGTTCACAGTTCTGCATATTTCTAAAGGCAATCCAGTAAGTGAAATTTTTCAGTAGAAATGAATATTTTTTGTGCATGGGTTGGCATTAGTGCAGATATTTTGTTGTGTCTCTAGAGGAAAATAAACATCTTGGCTTTCTCTTTTCTATAGTGTAATTCATTAGTCATCCACAATGTTATAGAAATTTACAAAGTTTTTGCTGACATTGTGATGACTGGTTGTTGTTAGATTGTGTTCACATTGTAATGCTGAAAGAAGATTAATCTTAACCAAATAACCATACATTTTGAAATGATAAACACATTGTTAACAAAATAATAAGAAAACTACTGCTCTCACAAAGCAAGCCTATTCAGCTAAAGTTGCCTTTGGTAATATATGAAATATAAAGACAAAAACAATGTACAAAACACACAAAAATTCTTATGTGGTCTTATTACCTTCCATTTATTTTCTTACTGTGAAGATAAATTTAGATTGAATTTTATTAAAAAAAAACTTTTACTATACCTGCGCTGAGCTCTTTATTTTGGCAGTTGAAAATAAATACATTTTCATTTTTTAAGACAAAATAACACTGGATTACAGTATATTAATTCATATTACACTTTAATACCAAAGTATTGAAACATAGCAATATGTGTCCTAATTGAAATGCTAGGTAGACCCTTATTTGGATACTTTTTAAAAAATAGAACCCAAAGGCATGTTTTATAAATTGTAACAGGCACCTAGAAGCTTTAAAAAAGCCATGAATAAATGTGGAAGGAAAGATTTTAAATTTGACATCTAATTTCAATTGAGGATAAATTTGGAAATGTAACCTGTTCTCATTGATGATGATAATGTTTTTGGAAATTTTCTAAGACTTAAAAATCAGTCTTATGCAGAAAATAAATATAAACACTGTTTACTTTCTCCTTTTGTGTCAAAGAGTCAAGATGAATGTTTGGGGGCCTAAAGCATATCCAAAATCTCAGGCTAGTGGAATAGTCCAAGCTAATTGAATACCTCAGATGCTTCAAAAAGCCAGATAGTCATTTCTAGATGAATCTGATCCATTATGAAAGATTCTCTTTATTTCTCTTCTATTCTCATTCAGAATGTATTTTATTTTTACAAGCTATTCAAATTCATATTTCATGACCGTGTTATGTGCTACTGGCTCAAACTTTCTCTGTGTGTAAAGGAGTGTTAACCTTCATCAGAAATTGATTTCACCAGCATATCAGTTTCTACTGAAAATTATATTAGGTCTCCTAAGAGACCACTGCAAAAGATTCTACCAAACAATAAAGCAAAATATAATATTTAATGCAATACTCAGGACTACAAGGCAAAAATAGGTAATGAATTGGAGCCTTAAAATAGGAAATGAACTGTTCAACAAAATATATCTTTTTAAAACTTCATTTATATAGAAACAGTTTTTGTGTTATTAACAGATGCCAAACACTGTGTTAGATCCTGGGGATATAGAGGTAAATAAAATGAGGTCCTTGGCCTTAAGA
This sequence comes from Canis lupus dingo, assembly GCF_003254725.2. Classification (NCBI taxonomy): domain Eukaryota; kingdom Metazoa; phylum Chordata; class Mammalia; order Carnivora; family Canidae; genus Canis; species Canis lupus. Next base: position 79,285,348 of record NC_064281.1, read on the forward strand.
TATTCTCAGTATACCGGGGAAGACAGATGTGTAAGCAGAATTACAGTGCAATATGATAACTATGAAAAGGGAGAGTGGCTATTTTTTGTGAGAAGACCTCATAAATTAACAGTTCTGCACTCTGCTGACTTTTACACAATATAATGATATAATTCTGTAACCTTACTCAAGTACTAAATTTATGTGAAAATAATTAAAAATTACAAAAGGTATAACCTTTTGAAATAATAAATTATCCACCATTTGCTTCAATATGGCAATACTAAAAATGGAAATTTTTTAAAAATGTTATTCATTTATTTGAGAGACACAGTGAAAGAGAGAAAGAGAGGAAGAGTAGGGGGAGGGGCAGAAATAGAGGGAGAAGCAGACTTCTGGCTGAGCTGGGAGCCCAATGTGGGGCTGGATCCCAGGACCCTGGGATCATGACCCGAGCTAAAGACAGACACTTAACCTACCATGAGCCACCTAGGTGCCCCTAAACATGGAAATTTATTATAACCTTGTGTCTCTTCAGTTTAGCAAAATGAGTCAACTCTTTCTAAAGTTGTCACAGAATAAATAATCCAAAACTAGTCATGAACCAATTGAGTGAAAATGTCAACCTACGGGCACCTGGGTGGCTCAGTGGTTGAGCATTTGCCTTCAGCCCACGGCGTGATCCCAGGATCCTGGGGTCGAGTCCCCGCATCCGGCTCCCTGTAAGGAGCCTGCTTCTCCCTCTGCCTATGTCTCTGCCTCTCTCTGTGTGCCTCTCATGAATAAATTTTTAAAAAAATCTTTCTAAAAAAATGTCACGCTAGAATTACTATCACTATAAATAGTAATACGTGATAATTTCATTAGCTTGAATCACAATTTGGTATTGCATTGTGGATATCCTGGTGGTAGCAAGGGATTTCTTTGAATTTTTTGTGTTTTTGTATACTCCTCCTACCCTTTAGCTTCAAATAACTCCTTGAAAACTTTATTTACTCTAGAGTAAGTGAAGACTTTGCAAAGGAAGTTCATTTAGCATTCTTCGCACATGTAGTTGAAGCTGGTTCATGACAGCATTTACTCTCCCTTGTAGACATTCTAGGGTTAATGAGCTGTTTCCTAAAGATATATTTTATGTAGGATAACATGCATGGACTCAGCATGGGCCACCCAAACTGTCTTATCCAAAATGTACAACACGTGCATTATTTACAACTTTGGAAAATCTATGCCAAGCGTTTCCCTACAACTTGGCTGCCACATTAGCAGTTGAGACTGAAACTGGTTTACTTATATTGTCTTAGTTTCTATAACTTAATTGTACTTGTTCTGAGACACTTAAGAGTAAAAAGAAAAAAAAGGAGTAAAAAGAAAAAAGTTAATAGTTTACTAAAGATTTGTCTGTAACGTGATAAGTTGATTATGAACATTTTAGGAATAACATGATGGTTGACCAGACCTCTATACATATATTGCTGTTTGGGGGCATTGCCAAAGTTCATGTCCCATTGAGATTTAATATAAGCTTGAAAGTATTTCATTATACTTTGTTAATGCCAATATCATGATTTTACACATATGGAAACAAAGTGTTTTGAAAATTCACTATGTACTAGGCACTGCAGTATGCATTTATATATACACTGTTTTATTTATTCTTCATAAGAATCCAAAGTAGTAATAGGTATTGTTGACATATTTTGCAAATTAGGAAATTCAGCTTCCAGCAGATAAAATAACTTTCTTGAGGCTACATATTTAATAAGTGGCAGAAATTAAATTTTGATCTGATTCGTTTGATTCCAAAGTTGTGTTATTTTTATTATGGCATTTCAAATATGGTAAGATTATCTAGGGCTCAGGGGAGGGGGTGAAGGATGAGGTAACTAGGTGATGGACTTTAAGGAGGACACATGATCTAAGGAGCACTGTTATATAAGACTGATGAATCACTGAACTCTACCTCTGAAACAAATAATACAGTATAAGTTCATTAATTGAATTTAAATAAATGTTTAAAAATAAAGTAAAATAAAAATAAATAAATAAAATAGGATCACTGTATAAAACAAAAGATTATCTAGGCCTCGTATTAGATCTTCAAAAAAGGTATCACTCTAATATAGACATTTTAATAAAATAACTATATTATATATTTAACTATATTATTAAATATTATACATTATATATTATTAAATATATATTTAACTATAACGAATAGTTATTTAATAATACTCTACAACTAATAATAGTTATTATAATAATATTTAGTATTACTATTATATCTTCTAGTAATAGTTGTTATAATAATATTTAGTTTTATTTAATCATAGGTCTACTACTTCTAATAATAATATTAGTAGTATGATAATAATACTTATAATATCATTTAATAATAGCTCCCATACTACTATTACTACTACTACTACTATTATTGTTAGTAGTAGTAGTAAAACTATCATTTATTGATTGTTTGACAGATGCTAGACACTGTACTAAATATTTTAATGGGTTATCTCATTTAATATTCCCAATAACTCTGAGATAGATGAAACTATTTGTCCCATTTTTAAAAAGCATTAATAAGATATTGTTCATATACTATACAACTGACCTACTTAAATGATACATTTCAGTGGTTTCTAATACATTCATAGAGTCATGCAACCATCACCACAATAAATTTCAGAACATTGCATCATCCCCTAAAGAAACTCCATACACATTAGTAGTTACTTCCCAGTACTCCACCTCCACTCACACCTACAGCTCCAGGCAACCATTAACCAGTTTTCTATGTTTATAGGTTTGCCTATTCTGGACATTTCATATAAATGAAATCGCACAACATGTGTTCTTTTGTGATTGGCTTCTCACACTTACAATATTGTTCTCAAGATTAAAATATATAGCTTGTCTCAGTACTTCCCTTTTTATTGCCAAATAATATTCTATCGTATGGATATACCACATTTTACTTATCCATTCATCAGTTGAAAGACATTTTGGTTGTTTCCACTATTCAGCTATTATAAATAATGCTGCTGGGCAGCCCCAGTGGCTCAGTGGTTTAGGGCCGCCTTCAGTTCAGGGCATGATCCTGGAGTCCCACTCAGGCTCCCTGCATGGAGCCTGCTTCTCCCTCTGCCTGTGTCTCTGCCTCTGTCTCTCTCTCTCTCTTTCTCTCTGTGTGTGTCTCTCATGAATATATAAATAAAATCTTTTAAAAAATGCTGCTATACACAGTGTATAAATTTTCACGTGAACATATGTTACCATTTTGGGGTATATACCTAGAGTAGAATTGTTGGGTTATATGGTCACTCCGTATTTAACCTTTGGAGAGCTGCCAGATTTTTTGCTGAAGCAACTGCACCATTTTACATTCCCAGCAGAAATGCACAAGCATTCCAATCTCTTCACATCCTCACCAATACTTGTTATTTTCTACTTTTTTAAAATAGTATTTATCTCAATGAGTTTATGTAGTGGCATCTCATTATGCTTTTGATTTGCACTTCCCTAATGGGTAATTATACTAAACATCTTATTGTGTGCTTATTTGCCATTTGTATATCTTCTTTGGATAAATATCTATGGCCCATTTTTTAAATGAGGCAATTGGGCTCAGAGAAGTTTATAAGTAGTGAGGCCTAAGCTGGCACTCTTAAACTTACCCATAATACTCATTAATGTTAATACTATTGTTTACTTTGTCTTCTTGTTGGGGGTTTACTTCTGTTCCCTTTATTAAAAATAGATTTTTGGACAGAAAGTGAATGATTCTATATGAAGAGTTAAAATCATATTCAGTGTGAGTTGGTTCAGTGTGAAGGTAAAAATGAGCAAGAGAGCATTATTTTAATTTTTTTTTACTTTTGTAACTCAGGCAAAAACACTTTTTCAAATGGCAAACTAATTCAAAAGCTGCAGATATACCTGAAAACTAGCTATGAAGTGCAAGGCCATACAGAAAAGTTTCTTGAGGGATGTACACTTAAATGGTCAGAAAGTTGCATGTACCCCAGCATCTGAACAGATATTAAGAAATTCACGTGTCATTCAAGGATGGGAAGGATAGATTAGAAATAAAAAGCAGATTATGGAACTCTTGGCTTTTGGAATTTATTAGGAACATATGTCAAATGAGGACATTATTCTCCAACAGTATGCTCTGTTTGTATTCATATCAACACCGTCACCTTTATAGTACTTTTCAGCAGTTCTGTCTTCTAATCCATTTTAGTCAGTGGATAAAGGATGCTTTTTAAATATCTGAAGAGGGAAAAATAAAGCTACACATCCTGACTATGGTTAAACATTCAACATGAACTGAGGGAAAGACAGAGTAATTTAGACACCCCTTCCAACTCAAATGGATTATATTATTTTATACAAATAAAAATGAATTTTATATTACATGTGTACTTATAGAAAATTGAGAGAAATGTCATCTGGCTAGTTCATACATAAACCACTTTTAGTGTTTTCATAACTGAAGTGGAAGGGTAGTTTTGCATCACTTAGCTAATGCCCTTAATTATTCTCTATGCTTTATTATAGATATGGCTTAAACTTTGGAAGACCTTTTGCTTCTTTAGAAATAATTCTTTCCACAAATTACTGAGAGATATCAGGAGTGGTATGTAAATATCTGGTCTTGTTAATAGGCATATATATTGCTATGATTTAGAGAACACCGAAAACTTACCCCTTCCTTTACAACCTTTATTCTAAATATATCTGTATTATCGTGATTGCAACAGTAGATCAGGATTAACACAAAATGAGGGTCAGGCAAGAGATCTAGAGGAAAATCTCGGAGATTTGTAAAACAGAGCTGATACTGTAGAGACAAGGTAGCAACCTGAAGCTTAGGAGCTTAGAGCTAGCAGAAGTATCAGCAAGGTGGTAAGCAAAAGGGTCAGGTCAGAGAACACACAAATCTTGGGTTTCTAGTAAGATGGGAAAGTCAAAGGCTGAGAGTACATCAGAAATCAGACAACGAATGGATAATGAAAGATCAAAGGCAGTGACATTAGACCTGTAAGAGTTTATGCTTGACTTTCATAAGTGTATTGCCACTGTGGGCAAAGTCCTCAAAAAAGAAAATTGGAAAGAACTGTGGCTTTGGGTGATGGAGAGGACACATTTGGCAATTAGGAGCAGTTTAAGACTTCTTGTGTGAGAAAGGAACCTCCCTAAAAATGTAGAGGGCAAATGTGGCCTAAGACCAGTTCTGATAGAAATACTATAGTGTTTGCCAATAACTAAATTTTGAAAATTGAATTAATAGTGTATACGTTATATCCAAAAATATACCTTGGTTATGTTTACAAATATAGCATAAAACCAGGAAATTCTTTATATTGAAATTTTGCATATTCTTTAGATACTTGTTTTCAAGAACAGGCACTCTGGACCACTGAGGGTCTACTTCTGATAGTTTAATTTCCTTAGCTACAAATATGTTGAGAGTTAAAATACAATGATTTTAACATAGCATAATTAAGGTGTTTGATAAGTTTTTAACTTGGTGAGCTGACAACCATTTTATATCTCAAAGTTGATTGTGGTGATAAGTCAGCAAAGGAAAAAAAGAATGTGAATGTGTGGTGTGAGACCTTCCTAATAAGGAGAGGGAATTTTGGTCAATACTCAGTTTGAAAGCCTCCTTTCAATTATGGGAAAATGAAAGTACTTTGGAGAAGAGAATTGCAGAAAAACAAGGGTTAATTTTAATGGCGATATACTGTATTTATGCAATATACTTCTCCAAGGACTCAAAGCTTTTATTTCAGGTACCATTTAATTAATTTCTTTAAACTTCTATAAAATAGGATGAGCTGTTATTAACTATTGACATGTGTGGGATTAAAGAAAGTTCTTTGTAACACCCATAGGCAGTTTAAATGAACATACTAGTGAGGAATCTGCTGTATCAGTAATAAATAATTATCAGCCTAACCTTTATTAGCTCAGAATTACTGTTGACTCTGCTTTTATATATGTAGGAATGTGCAACAGGAATGGTCTATATACTCACCTCTAGCTGTGTAGCTGCTTCTTTTCTCAGCCTAGTAATTAGCTTATTAATTTAGTAACAGATGTTCTCAATACTGGCCACTTAGTATATTAAACTCGTAGCTCTTAAACTCTGCAGATTGGTACACTGTGCTTGCCTTCACTCCCTAGTTCTACTTGTTGATTCTAGGGATTTTAGTTTTTGCATTCTTCTGATGTACAAAGAATTCTTAAAGAGGATATGCAAAAGAACAAATAAGGGGGATCCCTGGGTGGCACAGCGGTTTGGCTCCTGCCTTTGGCCCAGGGCGCGATCCTGGAGACCCGGGATCGAATCCCACGTTGGGCTCCCGGTGCATGGAGCCTGCCTCTCACTCTGCCTGTGTCTCTGCCTCTCTCTCTGTGTCATGAATAAATAAATGTAATCTTAAAAAAAAAGAACAAATAAGGTAGCAATAGTAGTGGGTACAGGTCAACATTTTCAGTAGGAAAGAGACAGAGAGAGAGAGAGAGAAAGAGAGAGACCATTCCTTCATATAATGTGTAAAAATAGCTCAATAAAAATGGAACTTCTAATTTGTGAAAGGCAAGTTCATGGTTCTATCATTCCACTAGATTATTGGTTTCTTTAAACCGTCTACTTCCCTTCCATTATGACTGTATACATCAATGAATACATCTATTAGTCATTTTCCATTTGTCTTCTTCAAATGGAATGTTTTCTTGTATTTAATCTATTGTTACCAGCGTTCCATCTCCACTTCAGTGGTCTTTATTCCAGCAGAAGGAATCTTGGTGCAACTTATTTTATTCTATAAATCTGGAAACCAGTGTCACATCTGAAGTCACTAAAGAAATAAACCAAGACTGGGGCTCATTGGGTTAAGCATCTGACTCTTGATTTCTGCTCCAGTCATGATCTCTGGGACCTGGGATCTCTGGGATTGAGACCCATATCAGGCTCCATGCTCATTGTGGAATCTCCTGGAAATTCTCTCCCTCTCCCTCTGACTCTCTCCTGCTAGTACTGTCTCTCTCTCTCTCTCTCTCTCTCTCTCAAATAAATAAATAAGGAGTGCCTGAGTGGCTCAGCCACTTAAGCATCTGACTCTTGATTTTGGTTCAGGTCATGATCTCAGCATTGTGGGATCAAGCCCCACTTCAGGCTCTGTGCTCAGTGCAGAGTCTGCTTGTCCCACTCCCTCTGCTCCTACTCCTGCTCACCTCTCTTTCATAAATAAATAAAATCCTAAAGAAATAAATCTTAAAAAAGAAAAGACCAAAACTATTCAACATGAAATGCCTCAATTTTCTTCCATTCTATTTCAAAATGTGTTTTCATTTTTATCCTTTCTTTTTCGCTTTTCTCTATTCTAGGAAGAAGAGGTACCATTATCTCTTTCCAAATTTAAATTGTCTACTCTTACTTTTGATTTCATCCATTCTCATATGTTTTGCTAACCTTGAATTATCACTCCTTACAACTACATTTTCAAATTTTGTCCTATAGCAAATACACTAAATTTACCCCCCATTCTAACTGAATATACATAATAAAAAATACTTTTCTTACCCTGCTTCCTCTTCAAAATACACTATCCCATTTCTCTTTTTTCCTACTCACACCTAATTTCTTGAAAAAGTTTATATAGGCCATTTGTTACACTATGCCTCCTTTAGTTCCCTTTTCTTACTGAATCTGTCAATCTTACCTTTCTGTTAAAGCTCATCTCAGTTATTTAATTAAATGTCTTCTTATAATTACATAATTCTACATCTTCCACATCTTCCTTAGTGCCTCTTCCTTCTCAAGACCATTTTACACCGTCTGGCACCACTGAACAAAGTATTTGATACACCTTACCTGGCACACAATTCAATGTGCAATGGACACCGCCTCATTCTTAAAAATATTGTGTTTGCTCTACTAGTTCTCAACCTAATTATCTTCTTTCTTCTCAATATCTGCTTCTGATTTCTGTCCCTAACTGCTTCCTTAATTGGTTGTAGTGAGGAAGAAGAGGATGGTAGAAATTTGAACCATAAAGAAAAAATTTAAATGTTTACACTATTAAATCATGAGAATTAAGATTTGCCTAATGTGTAGGCCTTTCTTAAAGAAGGTAGAAGTGTATGCTTTCATTTATTTTGTAAAGAGGAATGCCTATTCTTATTTAATGAAAGTTTTAAGAAGGGCCTCTTATTCTTCACTATGACTATTGATAGGAGTCATCCTATCACTAAGATATTTATTGAAAACCAACAGTATGTAAGATCCTGTGGAGATACGCAAATGACTAAAATGCAGACATGGCACTCTGGAGATTGGAATTTAGCTGAGGTGATTGAGATAAATAATATAAGAAGTAACATCAGTAAGATGATAGAATAGGAAGCACCAGACCTTATCCCTCTACAGAAACATTTACTTCACAACAATAAACAGTCAAAAAAAAAAACCTTTATGAGAATTCCAAAAATCGGATAAGAATTCATAGTACCATAAGCAAGCTCAAAGCAAAGAATGGTTGCACTGAAGGGGTAAGAAAAACTGTTGCATTATAACCATGTCAGCTCCTCCTCCAAGCTGGAAGAGCTTGAAAATGGTAGGAAAAGCCCACCTTGCAACTTCTCACTTGGAAAGGAAAGAGAAGAGTGGAATATACATCTAAGATTCTGGATTTTGGGGGAACTGTGCAATGGATTGGTTTCTGTGTCTCCTGACTTAGAGTACTAATAGGGAACCAGCATGTATGAGATGTCCAAGGACCCACAAAAAACAAAAGAGCTCAGCATCTTGAGGCAGTACAGAAGAATCTGGAGTATTGCAGACAGACACTGGAGGGAGCAAATACTACAAGCCCCTCAAAAGAAACCAGAAAACCTCTCTAATTGGAAAATTATGGAGAAGATGTGGCTGCAGAGAATGTTTAAGAGGACCCCAGAGTCTCTAGCCAGGCTGACTAATGAAGGTATTTTACTGTATGAAGCCTTTCTGTAAAGAGTGGGAGAGGTGGCTGTGTTTTAAAATGCATGGTTAATAGCACAAATTTTCAAGGCACACAAACAAATAGGGGGGAGACCATTGAAGGAACAAATAAATCTCTCAAAACCAAACCTATGGAGACGGAGATATGTGAACTACCCGAGAAAAATTAAAGATAGCAATCATGTAGATGTTCAGTGAGTGCAGGAAAACTATGCATAACAAAGTGAAAATATTTACAAAGGGGTAGAGAATTTAAAAACAAACAAGTTTTTGGAGCTGAAGAACACAGTAACTGAATTGAAAAATTTGTTACAGAAGTTCCACAGCAGATTTGACCAAGCAGAAGAAAGAATCAGTGAACTCAAGACCATCATTTGAAATTATCCAGTCAAAGGAGCAAAAGAAAAAAAAATAAAAGTGAAGAAATTAAGAGACATAGGGGCCACCAATAGGCAGGCCAATATACAGATCATAGGAGTCTCAGAAGAGGAAGAAAGAGAAAAAGGGACAGAGAGTTACTTTGAATAATGAGAGAAAAATCCCCAAATCTGGGGAAGGTGGTGGATATCCAGATTCAGAAAGCCCCAAAGATTACAATTAGGATGAATACAAAGAAGTCCATACCATGATAAACTATAAGTAAATTGTCAAAAGTCAAAAATAGAGAATGAATTTCGAATGCAGCAAGAGAAAAATGATTCATTATATACAAGGAAGCCCCCACAAGACTATAAATGAAATTCTCAGCAGAAATTCTGCAGGCCAGAAGAAAATGGAATGATATATTTAAAGTGCTTAAAGCAAAACAAACAAACACACACAAAAACCCTGCCAACCAAAGATACTAGGTTCAGCAAAACTGTCCTTCAAAAATAAAGGAAAAATAAACTTTCCCAGATAGACAAAAGCTGAATGAGATAATTACCATCAGACCTACCTTATAAAAAATGCTAAGTTTTTCAAATTAAAATGAAAGGATACTAGGCAGCAACAGGAAAACCTCTGAAAGTATAAAGTTCACTTATAAAAGTTAATAAATAGATGAATACATAATACTATAATATTGAAATGGTTGTGCATAAATAATTTAGATTTTGGTATAGAAATTAAAAGACAAAAGTAGAAAAAATAAATGTAACTATGAAATAAGTAATGTATCACAATATAAAAAGATTTAATTAGCGGCATCAATAACACAATGTTACAGAGTTGGGGGAATAAAAATAGTTTTTGTATGCAATTGTAGTTAAGTTATTATCAGCTAATATAGATTGTGATAACTACAAGATGTTTTATGTCATCCCTATTGTAACCACAAAGAAAATACCTGTAGTAGATACACAAAAATTAGAGAGGAATCAAAGCATGTCATGACAAAAGAAAATTAACAAAACACAAAGGAAGACAGCAGCAAAAGAAAGGAGAAGAAAAGCTATAAGACAGATAGAAAATAATTAACAAAATGACAATAGTTAAGTATACACCATCAGTAATTACTTTAATTCAAAATGTATTAAAGTCTCTAATCAAAAAAATGCTGTGGCTTAATAGATAAGAACCAAAAACAAACCAAATCCAAAACCTGAGAGATAAGTACACACTGTTTAGGACACTCATTTTTGGTATAAGGACACACAGGGGTGGAAGGCAAAAAGATGGAGAAAAATGTCCATGCACATGTTAACTAGAAGAGAGCAGGGGTGGCCTTACATATGTCAGACAAAATGGACTTCAAGTAAAAAAAAATCTGTCACAAGAGATAAAGAAACACATCACATAATGATAAAAAGCTCAAATAACTAGGAATATATAACAACTATAAATATAATTGCACCAAACATCAGGACACCCATATATATAAAGCAATCATTGACAGAACTAGAAGGAGAAATAAATAGCAACACAATTAGTAGTGGGCTTTAATACCCTACTTTCAATAATGGATAGAACATCCAGACAGAAGATCAACATGGAAATAAAAAACTTCAACAACACTATAGACCAATATATCTAACAGACATATACAGTACATTCCACACAACATTAGCATAATATACATCCTTCTGAAGCACACACACACACGGAACATTTACCAGGATAAATCACATGTTAAGTCATAAAACAAGTGTTAACAAATGTAAAGATATTGAAAGTATACCAAGTATCATTTCTGACCACAATGGAATGAAACCAGAAACAAATAGCAGAAGGAAAACTGGAAATTTCACAGATATGTGGACATCAAATAACATAGTCTTGAACAACCAGTGGATCAAAGAAGAAATCAAAAGGGCAAATTGAAAATATCTTGAGAAAACCAAAAGTTAAAATACAGCATACTAAAACTTACAGGATGCATCAAAAGCAGAACTGAGGAAGTTTATGGTAATAAATACCTACACTAAAAAGAAAAAAATACTTCAAATACAGAAACCTACCTGTACAGGTTAAAGAACTAGAGAAAGAATAAACTAAGGCCAAGTTAGCAGGGAAAAAAGGAAATTACAGAGATTAGACAAGAAATCAATGAAATAGAGAATAGAAAAATGATAGAAAAAATCAACAAAACTAGCAGTTTTTTATCAGCAAAATTGACAAACTTTATGTAGACTAAAAAAAAAACACATAGTATTCTCAAATGAGTAAAGTCAGAAATGAAAGAGAAAATATTACAGCTGATTCCACAGAAATAAAAAAGAATTATAAGAGACCACTATGAACTATTATACACTAACAAACTGGATAACCTAAAAAGAATTGGTACACTCCTGGAAACATGCAACTTATCAAGACTGAATTATAAAGAAACAGAAAATCTTAACAGACCTCTAACTAGTAAGGAAATTAAAGCAATAACCAAAAATCTTCCAACAAAGAAAAGCCCAGGAGTAAATGATCTTACTGGAGAATTCTATAAAAAATGTAAAAAAAAATTAATGTTGATCTTTCAAACTCTTCCAAACATTTGAACAGGAAAGAATACCTCCAAACTTATTTTATGAGGCCAACCTATCCTGATAACAAAGCTAGGCAAGGGGTGCCTGGGTGGCTCAGTGGTTGAGCATCTGCCTTTGGCTCAGGGTGTGATCCTGGGGTCCAGGGATCAAGTCCTGCCTCAGGCTCCCTATAAGGAGCCTGATTCTCCCACTGCCTGTATCTCTGCCTCTCTGTGTGTGTCTCTCTTGAATAAATAAATAAAATCTTTTTAAAAAGCTAGACAAGGATGCTACAAGAAAACAAATTTGTAGGCCTATATCCATGATGGGTATAGATATAAGACTCTTCAACAGATTACTAGCAAACCAAATTCAACAACACATTAAAAGAATCATACACCATGACCAAGTGTGATTTATCCCTAGGGTGAGAGGATGGTTTAATATATAGAAATCAATCAATGTGATAAACCACATTAACAGAATAAAAGATAAACAGCATGTGATCATCTCAGTAGATGCAGGAAAGATAATTACAATATTCACTCAACTTTTCATAATAAAAACACTGAACAAACTAGGACTAGAAGAAAATTACCTTTGGCATGCCTGAGTGGCTCAGTCAGTTAAGTGGCTGCCCTTCAGTTCAGGCCATGATCTCAGGGTCCTGGAATTGAGTCCCTCATCAGGTTCCCTGCTCAGGGGGAATCTGCTTCTCCCTCTTTCTCTGCCTCCCCCAGCTTGTTCTCTCTCTCTCTCTCTCTCTTTCTCTCTCTCTCTCTCCCTCTTTCAAATAAATATATAAATAACCTTAAAAGAGAAGAATAAAATTACCTCAACATAATAATGGCCGTGGCCATATATAAAAGCCTACGGCTAACACTGCACTCAACAATGAAAAAGAGAAAGTTTCCCTCTCAGTTCAGGAACAGGGCTAGGATAACAACTTTTGTCATTTCTATTCAATATAGTAATGAAAATCCTAGCCAGATAAATTACTTAAGAACAAGAAATTAAAGACATCCTATTCAGAAAGGAAGAAATTTATTTGTTTATTGATGACATTATCTTATATACAGAAAATCCTAAGGGTTTCACAAAGCAAAAACCTGTTAACTAGTAAATGAATTCATCAAAGTTGCAGTATACAAATCAACATACAAAAATCAGTTGCATTTTATTAACTTGCAATGAGCCATCCAAAAAGGAAATTAAGAAATGATCCCATTTACAATAGCACTAAAAAGAATAAAATATTTAAGAATAAATTTGATTGAGGAGTTGAAAGACTTGCATACTGAAAACTATAAAATATTTTTGAAAAAATTAAAGAAGACACAAATAAATTGAAAGATATCCTATGTTCATGGATCAGAAGACTTAATATTGTTAAAATGTCCCCCCTTCCTAAAGAAATCTACATACAGATTCAATAAAATTCCTATCGAAATTCGAATAGCACTTTTTCCTCAGAAATATTTTAAAAACAGTTTTATTCTTTAAAATATTTTATTTATTTATTTTTAGAGGAAGGTAGAGAATCAGAGGGAGTGGGAGTGGGTCAAGCAGATTCTATGCTGAGCAAAGAGCCCAATGCAAGGCTCAATCCCATAACCCTAATATGACCAGAGCCAAGAGTCTGAATCTCTACCAACTGAACCACCATTACCCCAAAAAGCAGTTTTAATATTCATACAGAACTACAGAATACGGGATCCCTGGGTGGCGCAGTGGTTTGGCACCTGCCTTTGGCCCAGGGCGCAATCCTGGAGACCCGGGATCGAATCCCACGTCGGGCTCCCAGTGCATGGAGCCTGCTTCTCCCTCTCCCTCTGCCTGTGTCTCTGCCTCTCTCTCTCTGTGTGTGTGACTGTCATAAATAAATAAAAGTTTTTTTAAAAAAAGAAAGAACTACAGAGTACCCTGAATAGCCAAAATAATCTTGAGGTAGAAGAACAAAGTAGTTACTTCATACTTCCTGACTTTAAAACATATTACAAAGATAATCAATCAAAATAGCATTGTAGTGGCATGAGAATATATGTGTAGACCAATGGAAAAGAGATCCAGAAATAAACTTTTCCAAAAGGTGCTAATTCCTCTCAATAGGGAAAAGATCGTCTCTTCAACAAATGTGTTGGAAAAACTGGATACCCATATGCAAAAAAAGTGAAATCAGACTCTTTCTCTATGCCACACACTAAAATCAACTCAAAATTGATTAAAATATTAAGTGTAAGGCCAAAAACTCCTACCAAAAACATGCGGGGAAAGCATCATGACATTGGTCTTGGCAATAATTTCTTAGATGTGATACTGAAGGACAGACAATAAAAGTAAATAAATAGACAGGTGGGACATGCCAACCTAAAATATTTCTGGACAGCAGAGGAAAAAAATAATAGAGTAAAGAGGAAAATTACAGAATGGGTAAAGTATTTGCAAACCATATTTCTGGTAAGGGATTAATGTAAAAAATGGATAAGGAACTCTTACAATTCAATAACAAAAAGTCCAAAAATCTGATCTTTTAAATTGGCAAAATCGAATAGATATTTCTCCAAAGAAGACATATCAGTAGTCAATAGGTTTATGAAAAGGTTTATGAAATAGGTTTATGAAAATGCACTAATCATCAAGTGAATGCAAATAAAAACCCCATTGGGATAACACCTCACACCTGTTACAATGTACATTATTAAAACAAAAACAAACAAAAAGAAACCAGAAAATAAGTGCTGTTGAGAATGTAGACAAATTGTAACCATTATACACAGTTAATGGAAGTGTAAAATGGTGTAGCTGCTATGAGAAACAATATGAATGTTCCTGAAAAAAATTAAAGATAGAGTTGCCACTTGATCCAGTAATCTCACTTCTCTGTATTTGTTCAAAATAATTGTAATCAGTATCTCTAAAAAAATATTTGCACTCCTTTGTTCATTGCAGCATTATTCACAGTAGCCAAAGTATGGAAACAGTCTAAAAGTCCATTGATGGATATAAGTGGATAAAGAAAATGTGGTGTATATACAATAGAATATTATTCAGCCTTTAAGAGAATGACATAAGGGAGTTAAGATGGTGGAGTAGTAGGGGGACCTTGGGCTTGTCTTGTCATTTGAAGACAGCTAGATTGAACTCGGATTATTTTGAATACCTAGGAAATCAATCTGATTAAAAGAACAATCTGAACAATTAGAGGGAGACACCATGGCAGGTAAGAAATGAGAAGACGTGAATTGGGGGAGAGGAAAGCTGTGGTGCCTCAGAGGGGATTGAACCCTTTCTGCAAAGAAAGCAGAGAGAAAGAGAAAGGGGGAGAGAGAGAGCAACGAGTATGGTTCACACAAGAGGAAAACACTTCCCCAGAAGCACTGACTGAAGAGTCAAGTGGAACTGACTATTGCAAGTTTTTGCAAGTAGAAGAGCTCAAATTCTGAGGTATTGGAAGTCAGTGGCATCCACCACAGCTGAGTTGGGCTTGTGTGGCAATGGTCCTGGGGAGAAGGGCAGAGGCCTGGGAACAGACAGCATGATATAGGGATTCCCTGAGTTACTCTAGGCAAGAACATTCTCTTTCCCGGAGTACATTTGGAAGAGGTATATTACTTCTTCAAGGTACTCAAGGACAAAAGACCCAATTGGTGCCATTGAGTGGGTGTTTATTGGCAGATAACAGAGGTGTCCACAGAGGGCAGATAACTGGGTCACTGCATTTTACTGTGCTTCACCATAAACTCCAAGGACATGCATGGCCATGGGACTCATTTTTGGGGACTAAATGGCACCAGAGAGTTTGGCAAGGCTCTTCTGTGGAAGAAAGGAGCAGTCCATTTCCTGTGGGGTCCTTTAAAGATTTGGAATTTTGAATCCTGCTTTGTGCCAGAGATAAAACACTGTAGAACTGTGGCACTGGGAGTGCAGACAGCCCAGGCATAAACAGAATGGGGGCACCAATCTGATGGAAGCCTGGGATACAAGAGGAGAGGGTTAATTGTTTACTTTTCTCTGAGGTCTTTCTGAGCAGCAGTGGATGCAAGCTTCCTTCTCCAAGGATGAGAGAGTGGGGGGATGTCGTTTCCCCACCCACCCACCAGTGTAGTGAGATCAGTGAGCAACACGGCACCCCCAATAGAGGCTGGAGCTGCTTACACCAACCCCCACCCTGCCCTCACCATGTCTTGCAGGTTCATCTTTTACTAGGACAGGTCTGAGAGCCAGTCCAGTTGACCTCTACCCCAGAAGACCAGCACAGGCCTCTGACACACACCAAGTCTACTGATCATAGTTTTTTTTTTCCATTTCCCTTTCTCTTTTTGTGGATTAGTCTTCTTCTTATTTTTTTCCTTTGGAATTGGACATATAATTTTTTGTTTGTCTGGTTTTTTTTTTTGTTGTTGTTCTTTTTCCTTTTTTTCCTTTTTTAGACCAGGATTTTTTTTTAACAAAGCTTATTTTAACAAACAAACTAAAGCATACCTACTTAAATGTCCAAACACTCCTTTCTGCAAGCAAGAAGGAATTCTGCAGAGGACTGACCTGTAGGAAAGAACAGCCAGAACACCACAGCAGAGTGCATGCAGTATACACCAGAAACACTTCCTGAAGTGCCAGGCACTGGACAGTTTATGACCCCTTCTTACTATAGCATTACTCTTAGGAGCAGGAAACATAAGAAGCTTTCATAACACACAAAAGACAGAAGCCTACAGAAAATGACAAGACTCAGGAGTTATCTCAAAAGACAAATCAAGTAGAAATCAAAGACAGGGATGTACTCAAAACAGTATAAGCAGTATAGCTGAACAAGAATTCAGAACAGTCATAAGAATACTAGGTAAGCTTGAAAGAAGGATAGAATACACTAGAGAAACCCTTGCTGCAGAGATAAACGACCTAAAAACTAGTCAGCCAACATTTTAAAAAAGTTCTAAATGAGATGCAAAACTGACTGGATGTAATCATAACAGGGATGGAAGGCTCAGAGGATTGAACAGGTAATAAAGAAGATAGAATTATGGAAAAATCAAGCTGAAATGAAGAGGAAAAGAAAACTGTTAGATAATAAATATAGACTTGGGGAACTCAGCAACTCCACAGAGAGCAATAATATGTGTATCATAGGAGTCTAATAGGAAGAAGAGTGGGGGGAAAAGGTCAGAAGGTTTATTTGAACAAATTATAGCTGAAAACTTCCTTAATCTTGGTAAGGAAACAGGCATTCCAGTCCAAGAAGCACAGGAAACTCCCCATAAAATCAACAAAAACAGGTCAACATAAAGACATATCATAGTGAAACTTGCAAAATACACAAGTAAGTGGATGATTCTAAAAGCAGCTAGGGACAAAAGATCCTTAACCTAAGAGGGAAGGCATGTAAGGTTAGTAGCAGACCTATCCACAAAAACTTGTTAGGCCAGAAGAGAATGGCATGATATATTCAATATATGCTGAATGGGAAAAATACACAGCCATAAATACTGTAGCCAACAAGGCTGTCATTTGGAACAGAAGGACAGATAGTTTCCAAGACAAGCAAAAACTAAAGGAGTTCTTGAACACTAAACCAGCTCTACAAGAAATTTTAAAAGGGATCCTTTAAGTGGGAAAGAGAGACCAAAAGCAACAAAGACTAGAAAGGAAAACATACAACCTACAGGAACAGTGATTTTATAGGTAATACAATGGAACTAAATTCATATCTATCAATAACTACTCTGAATATAATTGGACTCAATGCTCTAATCAAAAAGGCATAGGGTTTCTGAATGGATAAAAAAAAAAAAAAACAACCAAGACCTATCAATATGCTTCTTACAAGAGACATACTTTAGACCAAAAGAAACTCCAAATTGAAAGTAAGGGGAAGGAGAGCTATTTATCATGCTAATGAACACAAAAGGAAAGCTGGAATAGTATTACTTATATCAGAAATAAAAAAAACTAGATTATATACCAAAGACTGTAATAAGAGATGAAGAAGGGCACTATATCATAATAAAGGGGTCTATCCAACAAGAAGATCTAACAACTGTAAATATTTATGCTCCCAACTTGGGAGCAGCCAAATATATAAATTGATTAATAACAAACTTAAAGAAACCTATTGATAATAGTAGGGGACTTTAACACCCCACTCACAGCAATAGACAGATTATCTAAGCAGAAGATCAATAAGGAAACATGGCTTTGAATGACACTGGGCCAGATGGACTTAAATATATTTAGAACATTTCATCCTAAAGCAGAATACACATTCTTTTTGAGTGCACATGGAGCATTCTCCAGAATAGTTCACATCCTGGCTCACAAATCAGCTCTCAACCAATACAAAATGATTGCGATCATACCATGCATATTTTCAGATCACAGCACTATGAAGATTGAATTAAACCAGAAGAAAAAATTTGGAAAGGCCACAAATACATGTAGGTTAAAGAACATCCTACTAAAGAATGAACTGGTTAACCAAGAAATTAAAGAAGAAATAAAAGCATCCATGAAAGCAAATGAAAATGAAAACATGATAGTCCAAAACCATTGGGATATGGCAAAGGTCATCATAAGAGGGACTCATATAAGAAAACAGACCTTCCTCAAGAAGCAAGAGAGGTCTCAAATATACAATCTTACTTTACACCTAAAGGAGCTAAAAAAAGAACAGCAAGTAAAGTTTAAAACCAGCAGAAGTGAAATAATAAATAATAGAGCACAAATAAGTTGATATAAAAGGAAAAAAAAGTAGAACAGATCAATGAAACTAGGAGCTAGTTCTTTGAAAGAATGATCAAAATTGATAAATACCTAGCCAGATTTATCAAAAAGAATACAAAAGGACCCAAATCAAATAAAATCAAATCAAATGAAAAAGAAGAGATCACAATCAACACCACAGAAATATAAATGATTATAAGAGAATATAATTGGATATATGCCAACAAATTGGACAATCTGGAAGAAATGGATAAATTCCTGGAAGCATATAAATAACTAAAACTGAAACAGGAAGAAATAAAAAATTTGAACAGACCCATAACCAGCAAAGAAATTGAATCAGTAATAAAAAGTCTCCCAAAATACAAGAGTCTAGGACTGGATGGCTTCCCAGGGAACTTCTACCAAACATTTAATGAAGAGTTACTACCTATTCTTCTAAAACTATTCCAAAAAATAGAAATGGAGTGAAAACTTCCAAACTCATGTATGAGAACAGCATTACCTTAATTCCAATTCCAGACAAATACTCCACTAAAAAGGAGAATTACAGACCAATATCCCTAATGAACATGAATGAAAAAATGTTCAGCAAGATCAAATCCAATAGTACATTAAAAGAATTACCACAATCAAGTGGAATTCATTTATGGGCTGCAATCATGGATCAATATCTGCAAATCAATAAATATGATATACCACATTAATAAAAGAAAGGATAAGAACCATATGATCCTCTCAATAGATGCAAACAAGGCATTTTCCAAAATACAGTATCCTTTCTTGATAAAGATTCTCAAGAAAGTAGAGATCAAAGAAATGCAACTCAACACCAAAAAAGCCATATATGAAAGACCCTTAGTTACTATCATCCTCAATGGGGAAAAACTGAGAGCTTTTCCCCTAAGGTTAGGAAGAAGACAACAATGTCCTCTCTCTACACTGTTGTTCAACATAGTACTATAAGTCATAGCCTCAGAAATCAGACAACAAAAATTGACAAGAAAGAGGTCAAACTTCACGCATCGCCTACAACTGATATTCTGTAGGAAACCCAACACATTCCATCCAAAAATTGCTAAAACCGATATATGAATTCAACAAAGTCTTGGGATATAAAATCAAGGTATGGAAGTCTGTTGCATGTATATAAACCAATAATGAAGCAGCAGAAAGAGCAGATTCCACTTACAATCGAACCAAAAACTATATGTTAACTGTGAATAAACCTATCCAAAGAGGTAAAAGATCTGTAGGCTGAAAACTAGATAAAACTTATGAAAGAAATTGAAGACACAAATAAATGAGAAAACATTCCATGGTCATGGAGTAAAAGAACAAATTTTGGCCTTTTTGTGGCAAGATGGCAAAGGAGTAGGGGTCCTAAACTCACCTGGTCCCACAAATTTACCTGATAACTTCCAAATCATCCTGAACACCTACGAATTCGACCTGAGATTTAAAGAGAGAACAGTCAGAACACTACAGAAAGAAGGGTTTTCACATCTAGCAAGGCAGAAAGGAGGAAAAATAAAAAAGAATCATGTAGGGGAGGGACATTGCGAGGAGCCAGGCTAAAGTGGGGCCGAAGCCTCTGGACAGGAAAGCCCAGCCATGGAGAAGCAGGAACTTTAAAAATCCGCACCAGATTCATCCTGGATGGAAAAGTGCTCAGCAGGGAAATTGGGCAGAATCACAGGAGAGGCAGTGAAACCTCCAGTTTTCCGGAGTCACCAATAGAGGAAGCGCGCCTGGGGGGGAAACACGCCAGAAACTCTGAGCCGATCTCGGAAAAGGGCTGGAGCGCAACTGGCAGGGCATTGGGAGAATCCGGTCGGTCAGGCGAGTGGCTTGGGATGGAGGGGTCTGCACCCTGCTGCCTTCGGGAGCCACGCCCTGGGAGTATGATTCCAGCAGCACAGGCCCTGGATCCCAGGGCACTGGGCAGACAGCCGGCATTCCTGCGTTCCCCCTGGGACAGGTGGAGGCAAGGAGGGCACAGGACAGTGAGGACTCTCCTGCCACCAGGCGCCCGCAAGCTGTACAGATCAGCGCACTCGTGCTGCCCTGGGAGCATGTAGGCCAGTGTGGACTGGGAGATTGCATTAGTTACTGCAGGGAGCTGACTCCAGAGCTGGAGACTGGGCCGCAGCCAGTGTTGTTCTTCCTTGTTTCACCCTGTGTCTGGGAGGGGAGAGGCCACCAGGATCTGAGGCCTCACAGGGTAAAAAGCTCCTACTGAGCCATGCACCTGGCAGTGGGACGGGGTATCTCCCCAGGTACACACACCTGGGAATCAGCACAGCAGGCCCCTCCCCCAGAAGACCAACTGGAAGGAGAGGGGAAGAGCAAGTTCTTGAACAAGCAGTGCTGGAAAGCTCCAGGGGAAGTCCAGGGATTTATACTATATAGAACTAGAGGGTACCCCCCCTTTTCCCCCTTTTTCCAATACAACTCATTTTTATATCCAACTAAAAATTTCCAATATTTTTTCCTTTTTTGCACCTTAACTACAATATTTTATCGGCTCTTCACTTTTAAGTTTCTCCCTTACTGACTTTCATATTTCTACAATTACATGCCTTAGATATATTTTCCACTTCTAGATTCCCTTCAACATACTCAATTTACTTTTGGGAAATATATGAGATTCTTTTTATTTTGCTTTGTGTTTTTTGTTTTGTTTTGTTTTGTTTTGTTTTCTCTGTCTCATTTTGTTCTACAATGGCAGAAGTTAATACCTTCTAAAACATGACCAGCATGCACTCAGAACCAAGTGGTATACCATGCTACTTCATTCTGCGAGATTATATTCTCTCTTCATTCCCATTCTGCTTCCCCCACTTTTATCTCATTTATGTTTTGGTGGTCAATATTGGGGCTTTCTACAAGTATTGCTGGTTTATATAAATTTTGTAATAAGCTTCTTGTAACATACAGAATTTAATACAATCAGAATCAAGGGGGTCACACTTTAGGACCCCTCAGGTAGACTACATTCTTCCTCCACTACTTCTTCATCATTTCCCAGTGTCCCCCTTTTCTCTTCTCCTTTTTTTCTTTTTCTTTTCCTCTTTACTTTTGTTTTTTTCTCTTCCTTTTTTCCATCTTCTTTGGGATTCTTGGCCTTTTATTTTTTATATTTTATTTTAAAATTTGTTTACATTTTTCTGGTCCTTTTCTTTTATTTTTTTCTCACCTTTGTTTTCATTTTTCTGGTCTCTGACCTCATCAGAGTCATATAGGGTGAGATTTACTTAGGTTGTGGTTGATATTCTTGACTCAGCTTGCTCATACGGCCACTCTGCACTCATAAAAATGACTAGAAGGAAGAAATAACCACAAAGGAAAGAATCAGAAACGGTACTCTCTGCCAGAGAGTTACAGAAAATGGATTACAATTCGATCAGAAAGCCAATTCAGAAACACAATTATAAAGCTACTGAAGGCTCTGGAAGAAAGCATAAAGGATTGAAAAGACTTCATGACTCCAGAATTTAGATCTAATCAGGCCAAAATTAAAAATCAATTCAATGAGATGCAATCCAAGCTGGAGGTCCAAATGACAAGGGTTAATGAGGTGAAAGAAAGAGTGAGTGACATAGAAGACAAGTTGATACCATGGAAGGAAGCTGAGAAAAAAAGAGAAAAACAAAAGACTATGAGGAAAGGTTAATGGAAATAAATGACAGCCTCAGAAGGAAAAAAATCTACGTATAATTGGGAGTCCAGAGGGCGCCAAGAGGGCCAGAGGGCCAGAAAGCATATTTGAACAGATCATAGCTGGGAACTACCCTAATTTGGGGAGAGAAACAGACATTTAAATCCAGGAGATAGAAAGGTTCCCCCCAAATCAGTAAAAACCATTCAACACCTCAACATTTAATAGTGAAACTTGTAAATTCCAAAGATAAAGAGAAAATCCTTGAAGTAGCAAGAGACAAGAGCTTCTTAACTTATAAGGGGCAAAATATTAGATTAACAGCATACCTCTCCACAGAGATCTGGAAGGCCAAAAAGGACTGGCAGGATATATTCAGGGTAAAAGTGAGAAGAACAGGGCAGCCTGGGTGGCTCAGTGGTTTTAGCACTGCCTTCAGTCCAGGGCCTGATCCTGGAGACCCGGGATCGAGTCCCATGTCAAGCTCCCTGCATAGAGACTGCTTCTCCCTCTGCCTGTGTCTCTGCCTCTCTCTCTCTCTCTCTCTGCCTCTCTCTCTGTGTGTGTGTGTCTCATGAATAAATAAATAAAATCTTTTAAAAAAGTGAGAACATGCATCCAAGAATACTTTATCCAAGAGGGCTCTCGTTCAGAACAGAAGGAGAGATAAAGAGCTTCCAAGATAGGCAGAAACTGAAAGAATATGTGACCACCAAACCAGCTCTGCAAGAAATATTAAGGGGGACTCTGTAAAAGAAAGAGGAAACCCAAAGAAATAATCCATAAAACAGGGACTGAATAGGTATTACGATGACACTAAATTTGTATTGTTCAATAGTTACTCTGAATGTGAATGGGCTAAATGATCCCATCAAAAGATACAGGGTTTTGGACTGAATAAAAAAGCAAGACCCATCTATTTGCTGTCTGCAACAGACTCATTTTATACCTAAGGACACCTCTAGCCTGAAAATGAAAGTTTGGGGAACCATTTACCATTCAAATGGTCCTCAAAAGAAAGCTGGAGTACCAATCTTCATATCAGAGAAATTAAAGTTTATCCCAAGACTGTAGTAAGAGATGAAGAGGGACATTATATCATACTAAAAGGATCTATCCAACAAGAAGACTTAACAATCATGAATATCTATACCCCTAATGTGGGATCTTCCATGTATATCAGTCAATAATCAGAGTAAAAACATAGATAATAATATACTAATAGTAGGAGACTTCAACATGGCACTTTCTGCAAATGACAGATGCTTCTAAGCGTCTCTAAGGAAACAAGAGCCTTAAATGATACACTGAACCTGATGGATTTCACAGATAGTTACAGAACTTTACATCTAAACTCAACTGAATACACATTATTCACAGGTGCACATGGAACTTTCTCCAAATCACACCACATACTGGATCACAAATCAGGCCTCAACTGATACCAAAAGATTGGGATTATCTCTTGCATATTTTCAGACCATAATGCTTTGAAACTAGAACTCAATCACAAGAAGAAATTTGGAAGAAACTCGAACACGTGGTGGTTAAAGAGCATCCTGCTAAAAGATGAATGGGTCAACCAGGAAATTAGAGAATTACAAAGATTCATGGAAACTAATGAGAATGAAGATACAACTGTTCAAAATCCTTGGGATACAGCAAAAGCAGTCCTTAGAGGGAAATACATCACAATTCAAGCGTCCCTCAAAAAATGGAAAAACCTTAAATACAAGAGCTAACCTCATACCTAAAGGAACTGGGGAAAGAACAGCAAATAAAACATACACCAAACAAGAAGAGAGATAATAGACTGAAGCAGAACTCAATGAAATAGAGACCAGAAGAACTGCAGAACAGATCAACAAAAGCAGTTGTTGGTTCTTTGAAAGAATTAATAATATAGATAAACCCCTAGCCAGCCTTATTAAAAAGAAAAAGGACTCAAATTAATAAAAACATGAATGAAAGAGGAGATATCACAAATGATTTTAAAAACGTATTACGAACAGCTATACTCCAAGCAATTTGGAAATCTAGAAGAAATGGATGCATTTTCAGAAAACCACAAATTACTAAAATTAAACAGGAAGAAATAGAAAATCTGAACAGGCCAATAACCACGAAGGAAATGAAAGAAGTCATCAAACCCTCCCAAGACACAAAAGTCCAGGGCCAGATGTCTTCCCAGGGGAATTCTATAAAATGTTTAAAGAAAAAAAAAAAGGAAAAAAACTCCAAATGTTTAAAGAAGAAAGAATACTTATTCTACTAGCACTGTTCTGAAGGATAGAAAGGGATGGAATATTTCTAAACGGGTTTTATGAGGCCAGCATCACCTTAATTCCAAAACCAGACAAAGACCCGACGAAAAAGGAGAATTATAGACCAATATCCATGATGAATACAGATGCAAAAATTGTCAACAAGATACTAGCCGATATGATTCACAGTACATAAAGAAGTTTATTTACCATGACCAAGTGGGATCGAAGGCTGGCTCAACACTCATAAAACAATTAACATGATAGATCACATCAACAATATTAAAACAAGAAGTATATCATCTTCTCAATATATGCAGAGAAAGCATTTGACAAAAAAACACAGGAGTGTAGGGATAGAGGGAATATTCGTCAGCATATTAAAAGCCATCTATAAAATCCCACAACAAAGATCATTCTTAATGGGGAAAAGCTGAGATCCGTTCCCCTAAGATCAGGAGCACGATATAGATGTGCACTCTCACCACTGCTATTCAACATAGTAGTAAAGTCCTAGCCTCAGCAACCAGGCAACAAAAAGAAATAAAAGGCATTCAAATTGGCAAAGAAGTAGTCCAACTCTCCCTCTTCACAGACGATATGATACTGTACGTGGAAAACCTAAAAGACTCCACCCCAAAATTCCTAGAACTCATACAGCAATTCAGAAACATGGCAGGATGCAAAAATCAATGCCCAGAAATCAGTGGTGTTTCTATACACTATCAATGAGACTGAAGAAAGATAAATTAAGGAGTCAATCCCATTTACAATCACACCCAAAAGCATAAGATACCTAGGAATAAACCTAACCAAAGAGGTAAAGGATCTATACCCTAAAAACTACAGAACACTTCTGAAAGAAATTGAAGAAGACACAGAGAGATGGAACAATATTCCATGCTCATGGATTGGAAGAATTAATACAGTGAAAATGTCAAAGCTATCCAGGGCAACGTACACATTTAATGCAATCCCTATCAAAATACCATGGACTCTCTTCAGACAGTTGGAAAAATCATTTTAAGATTTTTGTGGAATCAGAAAAGACCTCGAATAGCCAGAGGAATATTGAAAAAGAAAACCAGAGCCGGGGGCATCACAATGCCAGATTTCAAGCTGTACTGTAGAGCTGTGATCATCAAGACAGTATGGTACTGGCACAAAAACAGACCCCTAGATCAATGGAAGAGAACAGAGAACCCAGAAATGGGCCCTGAACTCTATGATCAACTAATATTTAACAAAGCAGGAGACTATCCACTGGAAAAAAAGACAGTCTCTTCAATAAATGGTGCTGGGGAAATTGGACAGCCATGGGCAGAAGAATGAAACTAGACCATTCTCTTACACCATACACAAAGATAAACTCAAAATAGATGAAAGATCTAAATGTGAGATAAGAATCTACCAAAATCCTAGAGGAGAACACAGGCAACACCCTTTCTGAACTTGGCCACAGCAACTTCTTGCAAGATACATCTTTGAAGGCAAGGGAAACAAAAGCAAAAATGATCTATTGGGACTTAGTGAAGATAAAAACTTCTGCACAGCAAAAGAAACAGTCAACAAAACTAAAAGACAACCTACAAAATGGGAGAAAATATTTGCAAATGACATGTCAGATAAAGGGCTGGTATCCAAGATTTATAAAGAACTTATTAATTCAACAGCAAAGAAACAATTCAATCATGAAATGGGCAAAAGACATGAACAGAAATTTCACAGAGAATGACATATACATTGCCAACAAGCACATGAGAAAATGCTCTGCATCACTTGCCATCAGGGAAATACAAATCAAAACCATAATGAGATACCACCTCACACCAGTGAGAATGGGGAAAATTAACAAGGAAGGAAACAACAAATGTTGGAGAAGATGTGGAGAAAGGGGGACCCTCTTGCACTGTTGGTGGGAATATGAACTGGTGCAGCCACTCTAGAAAACTGTGTGGAGGTTCTTCAAAGAGTTAAAAATAGAGCTACTCTATGACCCATTAATTGCACTACTTGGGATTTACCCCAAAGATACAGATGCATTGAACAGCCAAGACACCTGCATCCCAATGTTTATAGCAGCAATGTCCACAATAGCCAAACT
The DNA here is from genome assembly GCF_003254725.2 of Canis lupus dingo. Taxonomy (NCBI): domain Eukaryota; kingdom Metazoa; phylum Chordata; class Mammalia; order Carnivora; family Canidae; genus Canis; species Canis lupus. Next base: position 79,312,022 of record NC_064281.1, read on the forward strand.
GTGGAAGGAGCCTCATTGTCCATCAAAAGATGAATGTATAAAGAAGATGTGGTAAATATGTATACAATGGAATATTACTCAGCCATTAGAAACAGTGAATAGCCACCAATTTTTTCGACATGGATGGAACTGGAGGGTATTATGCTGAGTGAAGTAAGTCAATCAGAGAAGGACAAACATATGGTCTCACTCATATATGGGGAATATAAAAAATAGTGAAAGGGATTATATGGTAAAGGAAAGAAAATGAATGGGAAAAATCAGAGAGGGTGACAGAACATGAGAGACTCCTAAATCTGGGAAACGAACAAGTGGTAGAGGAAGTGGAGGTTGGTGGGGGGATGGGGTGACTGGGTGACAGACATTGAGGGGAGCACTTGATGGTATGAGCACTGGGTGTTATGCTATATGTTGGCAAATCGAACTCCAATAAAAAAATTTACCAAAAAAGTCCTTTTCAAGTCTTCTGGAACCTGGACCATATTTTTGCAAGAGCATCAGAATACCACCTGTAAAGAACAGGGCAGTCAAAAATGGACATAGTTAAAGACCCAATGACAGTTCAGTATAATGCAGTCGAAAAGAAAATTTGATTATTTTTTGTAACACACAGCATTTTAACAATTCAAATGTCAAGTGATGGCACTGTACCAGGACATGTTTCAACTTTAGGAATTTCATTTCGTTTTTGGAATACCAACAGCATTCATGCACCCAAAATAATCTAAGTGGGCTTATTATTATTTTTTTGACAATTCTCATGTTACTTCACATAGCAGGTAAACTACATATATTAGCCTAGAGATTATTTAGTGTTTGACTTTCTGGAAATCTGTTGAAAATCAATGAACTAATGAACGAACAAGCAAACAGCTAGCCAGTCAGCCAGCCAGCCAGCCAAACCAACCAACCAACCAACCAACCAACCAACCAACCAACATCTCAGAAGGTTTCAAGGCACATGCCTACAAAGGATCACGGATCATTACAAAACTGAAACCTCGGTATCTGTTTTGCCAAGGTGACTCTAGGAGATTCTACAGGTTATAGAGTTGTCACCAAAATGTATCTCCTTTAATACTGAGAAGTTTTCATTTTCTTATGTAGGTAAAGACTGGATAAAAACAAATATAAAAACCTTGCTGTTCTGGGCAGGTAAAGTAAAAAAAATAAAAAAACAAAACAAAACAAAACAAAACAAAAAACACCCCAAAAAACAAAACAAAACAAAACAAAAACATTGTCTTTTCTTCTTTGTTCACAATCACTTATCAAGAGTAGACAGCCAATACAAGAAAACCTTGTCATTTTAACAGAGAGAAGAGCCAAATCTCAATGTTACACAAGTGTGCTTGTAAAACTCACTTCTCCCAATTTCAGTCCATCTTGACCATGCATACAATTCCTTTTCAAAACATCTCCTTCGGGGAAGCCTGGGTGGCTCAGTGGTTGAGTGTCTCCCTTTGGCTCAGGGCGTGACCCTGGGGTCCTGGGATCGAGTCCCACAGCAAGCTCCCTGCATGGATCCTGCTTCTTTTTCTGCCTGTGTCTCTGCCTTTCTCTCTCTCTCTCTCTCTCTCTCTCTCTCTCTCTGTGTGTGTGTGTGTGTGTGTCTTTCATGAATACATAAATAAAATCTTTTTTTAAAAAAAAAGGACAAATTTTGTTTAAATATCTGTACTATCCAAAGAAATATACACATTCAGTGCAATCCCCACCAAAATAACACCAGCATTTTTCACAGAGCTAGAACAAACTATTCTAAGTTTTGAAAGGAACTGGAAAACACCCTGAATAACCCAAGTAATGTTGAAAAAGAGAAGTAAAGCAAGAGGCATCACAGTTCCAGACTTCAAGCTTTCTACAAAGCTCTAATCCTGACAGTGTGTAACTGGCACAAGAACAGATAAATTGATCAATGGATCAGAATTGAGAACCTAGAAATAGACCCTTATCTCTATGGTCAACTCATCTTTCACAAAGTAAGAAAGAATATCCAGTGGGAAAAAAAAAGAGTCTAGTCAACAAATGGTGTTTGGAAAACTGGACAGCCACATGCAAAAGAATGAAACTGGACCACTTTCTTACACCATACATAAAAGTAATGTTAAAATGGTTAAAGGACCTAAATGTGAGACAGGAAGCCATCAAAATCCTAGAAGAAAATAAGAGCAGCATCCCCTTTGAACTCGGCCATAGCAACTTCTTACTAGACATGTCTCTGGCAGGAAGGGAAACAAAAGCAAAAATGAAGTATTAGGACTTCATCAAGATAAAAAGCTTCTGCACAGCAAAGGAAGCAATCCATATAACTAAAAGACAACCTACAAAATTAGAGAATATATTCCAAATGAATTAAAGGGCTAGGATTGGGCAGCCCCGGTAGCGCAGCAGTTTAGCGCCGCCTGCAGCCTGGGGTGTGATCCTGGAGAGTGAGTCCCACATTGGCTCCCTGCATGGAGCCTGCTTCTCCCTCTGCTTGTGTCTCTGTCTCTGTCCCTCTGCCTGCCTCTCTCTCTCTCTCTGCCTCTGAATAAATTTAAAAACAAGAAGGAAATTTAAAAAAAAGAAGAATAAAGGGCTAGGATTAAAAATATATAATCTTTCAAATTCAACACTCCAAAAATAATCCAGTTAAGAAATGAGAAGACATTAAGAGACATTTCTCCAAATAAGACATGTAAATGACTAACAGAAACATGAAAAAATGTTCATCACTCATCATCAAGGAAATAAAAATCAGATCCACAATGAGATACCACCTCATACCTGTCATAATGGATAAAATTAACAACTCAGGAAACAACAGATGTTGGTGAGGATATGGAGAATGGGGAGTGCTCTTACATTGTTGATGGGGATGCAAACTGGTAGAACCATTCTGGAAAACAGTATGGAGGTTCCTCAAAAAGTTAAAAATAGAACTTATCATTTGACCCAGCAATTTTACTACTAGGTATTTATCCAGAGGCTACAAAAATAGTTATCTGAAGGGGCACATGCACCCCAATGTTTATAGTAGCTCTGTCAATAATAGCCAAATTATGAAAAGGGCCCAAATGTCCTTTGACTGATGAATGGATTAAGAAGGTGATTTATATATAATGGAATATTACTAACCATCAAAATGAATGACACCTTGCCATTTGCAATCATGTGGATGGAACAAGAGGATATTATGCTAAGTGAAATATGTCAGTCAGAAAAAGACAAATACCATATGATTTCACTCTTACGTGAAATTTAAGAAACAAAGCAGATGAACATAGGGGAGGTGAAGGAAAAATAAGATAAAAAATAGAAAGGCAAACAAACCATAAGAGACTCTTTTTTTAAAAGATTTTATTTATATTTGGGAGATAGAGAGCACAAGGAGAGAGAGTGGGAGAGAGAGAGAGAGAAGAGGAGCAGACTCTCCATGGAGCAGGTAGCCCAACACAGGGCTTGACCTAAGGACCCTGGATCATGACCTTTGCCAAAGGGAGATGCTTAACTGACTGAGCCACCCAGGTGCCCCAAGAGACTCTTAATTATAGACAACAAACTGAGGGTTGCTGAAGGGGTGGTGCATAGGGGAATATCCTAAAAGGGTGATGGGAATTAAGAAGGGCAATGATTGTGATGAGCACTGGGGTTATATGTAAGTGACGAATCACTAAATTCTACTCCTGAAACCAATACTACACTCTATACATTAACTAACTTGGTTTTAAATAAAAATGTGGTAGAAAAAAAAAACAATATAAATCCTGTTCTATGCTACACTATGGATGAAACTTGAGGACATTATGCTAAGTGACATCAATCAGTCCTAGAAAGACAAATACTGCATGATTACCCTTATATGAGGTATCAAAAGTAGCCAAACTCGTAGAAGCAAAAAGTGGAATGTTGGTTTCCAGGGGCTGGGGGAAAGAGGATATGGGAAGTTCATGTTCCAAGCGTACAGAGTTTCAGTCATGCAAGATGAAAAAGTTTCAGAGATCTGCTGTTTGACAGTGGACATAACATATAATTAACAATACTGTACTGTACCTTTACATGTTATCTGTTACTACAACAAAAGTTTACAGGACAGTTGGTGAGAAGTGTCTTGGCAGAGATTTTTCAAGTCAGAAACTTTTGGAAGACTTGAGTACACTTCTCTCTATCATCTTGCATATCATGCCAACAGTGTTTAGAGTTCTTCCTACTTCACATCTTCTGTATCATTGCTTCAACAGCTTCAAATCAGGGTCCTGTATTTCTCACTGGGACAAGTGTTATAATGGATTCCAAATTGATCTCTTTGCTTTCAGTCGCTCACCTCCAATCAATTCTAATCACTATAACCAGTAAAAAAATGTAAATATTATATATCACTCCTGATTAAATCACTTCAGTAACTTTTTATTACCTATCAAAGAAAGAAAACACCATTTTTCCTTGATTACTGGCTACCAGCTATGTCTCCAGTCCTATCCTGTCCTTGCATCCTTTAGTCCAGCTATATAAAACTATTTCCCTTACTTTTATTTATGCAGAAACTCATGCCCTTCCCCACCTCCAGCCACCTGACATTTTTAATAGCAATAATGGGTTTAGCATTACTTCCTATTGATATCTTTCTTGATTCCAGATCCATAATTCCTGGAAGAAGTTATGTCTCATTTTCTTAAAAAATTCCTTATAAAAAATTTATTATGAAATTTTCTATCCTGGCATGTATAGCTTTTAATTATACCTTAATTTGTCGACTGCCTTTCTTTAATAGACTGTGAACTTGGCTCTTAGATATTTGTTAACATTTCTTTCCCAGAAATTAACATAGTGCTGGATGGTCAGTGAATGTTCTATGTATGTATATGTGCATATATGAATGAATAAATAAACAAGTGAGTGAATTTATGAGATAATAAATTTCAGATGGCCTGCCAACATCCCTCACCTCAGCCTTCATATTAATTTTTGTATACTTCCTAAATTCAATTTTACTTTAGAAGACAACCTTGTGGCTTTATTCATGCTATCAATACTTACAGAATCTTAAAATTGGAGGAAATCTCATGGCTTATATTACTAAGGATAAGTAACTCCAGCAAATACAATAAGTTAACACAAAATTGCAGTGACTTAACATAAAAAAAAACCTTTAATTTTTGCTAACTTGAAGTATGGTTGGGTGCTCAGGTGACTTTCTATGAAAACGGCTTTACTATCCCCTAGTGACCTTTCAGAGCCTTTTGTTGGATCCTCTGCAATTATCTATTGGAGGAGGGGAAGAGAGAATGAGAGTGAGAATGAGAGCAAGGGAGAAGGAAATAGACACAGAGAGGGAGATGTCACAAGAGTCTTTTTAGTTACCAGAACAGAAAGTAGTGTATACTACTTGCAACTGCATTTTATTGTCTAGAGTTCAGGTAATGGTCAACCTATTTTCAAGGGAGGCTGAAGAATATAGAGGAACACATGGATATGGGTGAACACTGATGGTCCCCACAACAGTCATCTATTCCTACCCAATGTTGGGATACCTCTGGAAGTATCCTTAAAAGATGATTATCTGAAAGAAGTTTGATGACAATGGAGAACTCACTATATGCACAAAGCAACTTGTTCAATTATTTTATGATTCTAGTCACTAAAATGTTCTTTATGCTAAACCATGATCTCCTTCTTGTAGTAAGAGAGTACATTTATTTTTCTTCCATTAAGCCACTCAAATATTTGAATAAAGTACCAGATCCCCCCAGCATTTTATCTTCCTTAAGATAAACATTTCCAATTTGTATTAACTTTTTATAGGAACTTTACACTATTATGGCTGTCCTCTTCTGGATATACTATAATGATGTTAGTCTATATCTTAAAATATGAAACCATACGCCAATTATGGCCTCTCATAGAGATCAGGATACTGACTTCCTACAATCTGGTCACTATGTAAAGTGAAATCATGCGTATAAAATCGCTTTTCATAATGTAAAGCAGCATGCTTGTAGAAGGTCTCATTATTATTATAAATGTAGCTTGAGATTGTGGAGCTTATTCAGCAGCCACATCACACTGTTGGACAGTAATTGAAACTTGTAGTCAGCTAAATCCCCAAACCTTTTTCACAGGAATTGCTACATGAAAGAGCCCCATAATCATTTATTCCACGGTCAATGATAACTACACCATTCATTTTCTGCCTTTGAGAAAATAGGCTTAATAGTGTCTAGGTTTCCAGGGCTAACTACCAATTTAAAACTCTTGACAAGTTTTAGATACAATCAACCCACACAAACCACTTTGACCAAATTCAGTGGGTTTTTTTAAAAGTATAAATTCAGTTAACTAAGCATATTTTAAAATTTTTGTCTGCATGACAACAAATACCTGATTTAAGGCCCCTTTTATCTACTTGTGGCATTGGTGAGGGAATAGCCTTAAACTTTTGATTTCCTCTTCAGTAGCTAATGGTTTTGTTTTCACTAACGCTCTCTGTGGTCAAGAAATGCACATTTTCTTGGAATTGCAAACAGTGAGAGCAATTTAAATTATATAGAAGCACCAAAACCATAAATAATAGCAACCTTGAGATCTCATTACTAGTATAAAGCAGAAATATGGAAAACCATAACTTTTCCACCATATTCTTTTTCTTCTCTCTCTAGGAACATTCTGGATCATTTACTTCTCAAGCCCATAAATCAGAGCCATCTCTTAAATCCAGGATTAGGGGATCCCTGGGTGGCGCAGTGGTTTAGCGCCTGCTTTTGGCCCAGGGCGCGATCCTGGAGACCCGGGATCGAATCCCATATCGGGCTCCTGGTGCATGGAGCCTGCTTCTCCCTCTGCCTATGTCTCTGCGCCTCTCTCTCTCTCTCTGTGTGTGACTATCATAAATAAGTAAAAATTAAAAAAAAATAAATCCAGGATTAGCAGTCCATAATGAAAGGATCAGAATTTTTAAATGCAGTCATTTTAATTGCTTAGTCTATTTGCATGTCTCCATAGAGAATGTGATAGTGTTTTTAAATACTGGGTTTTTAAAATAATTCCCATTGAATTAATTGGACTACTTTAAGCAGTGAAAGGCAACTACATTATGTAGTATTTGAAGTATGTTAACTCTGTTCAGTCTTGATAAGCCAGAAGTTGCAGTTTTCCAAGTAAGAGAAAAAAGAAATCAACTTCCATATTGAATAATGAAAGTACATAGTAGTTTTGACAGAGTCTAAAAACCTAATAATGTTTCTGTATTTACTACAAAAATAAGAAGTGCAAGCCTATGTAGATCTACTACATATTTCATTATGACACACTAACCCTTAGCCTTACTACATATACAATTTCCTGGGTGTACTATAACAAAGTGCCACAAATGGGGTGACTTAAAACAACAGAAATTTATTGTCTCACAGTCCCAAAGACTAGAAGTCTGAAATCAAAATGTCCACAGTGTTGGTTCCTTTTGAAGACTCTGAGGGTGAATCTGTTTCACGTTTCTTTTATAGCTTCTGGCAGTTGCCTATAATTCTTCGTGACCCTTGGCTTGTAGATGTGTCATTCCAGTCTCTGTCACTGCCATCCCATGCCATTCTCTCCCTGTCTGTGTCTTTTTCTGCCTCTAAATTTTCCTCTTCTTATAAGGGCAATAGTGATTGGAATATAGATCTCATTTTACTTCAGTGTAACCTTGTCTCAACTCTGCAAAGACCTGATTTCCAAATAAGATAATATTCACAAGTACCAGGCATTAGGAATATAGCTTTTGGGGTACACAATTCAATTTATAACACCACACCTACTTACAGTGATATCAACATGACAGTGAAATCTGGATGAGAAATAAAATCTTCAGTTTCAAAGTGAGAAAATTGCTGTACTAAAATATGAATGTTTGGAAGCTTTGACATTTGAGTTTTCATATTATTGGTGGCTTCTAGAAAGATATACTATTAGACAAGCACATAGGCAGGTCTTGTGCACATAAGAAAAATCTTATCTGAAAATAAGCTGTGTCCTCAGTCCTGAATTTACAAATCTAGTTTACCAGGTACACAGAGAAAAATCCTCGAGTATATATGAAACCTCTTTCAAAATTGTGCCTTATGCTCTTCCTCCTGCAACCCCATCGGAGCCCGTGTGCCCCGCTGCCCTCACCATGGCCGCGCTCACCCAGAACCCGCAGTGCCAGAAACTGCAGAAGTGGCATCGCTAGCAGGGCTCTGACCTCAACCTGCGCCACCTTTCGAGGGGGACAAGGAACGCTTCAACTGCTTCAGCTTGAACCTGAACACCAACCATGGGCATATTCTGGTGGATTATTCCAAGAACCTTGTGACCGACACTGTGATGCAGATGCTGGTGGACCTGGCCAAGTCCAGGGGTGTGGAGGCTGCCCAGGAGCGCATGTTCAAAGGCGAGAAGATCAACTTCATGGAGGATCGGGCGGTGCTGCATGTGGCCTTGCGCAACCGGTCAAACACACCCATTCTGGTGGATGGCAAGGATGTGATGCCAGAGGTCAACAAGGTCCTGGAGAAGATGAAGTCTTTCTGCCAGCACGTCTGCAATGGTAAGTGGAAGGGGTACTTGGGCAAGCCTATCACGGACGTCATTAACTTCGGCCTTGGCGGCTCTGACCTGGGGCTCCTTAGGGTGACTGAAGCCCTTAAGCCGTACTCTTCAGGAGGACCCCGGGTCTGGTTTGTCTCCAACATCGACGGGACCCACATTTCCAAAACCCTGACCACCCTGAACCCTGAGTCCTCTCTGTTCATCATTGCCTCCAAGACCTTTACCACCCAGGAGACCATTACAAATGTGGAGACGGTGAAGGAGTGGTTTCTCCTGTAGGCCAAGGATCCTTCTGCAGTCGCGAAGCGCTTTGTCGCCCTGTCTACTAACACGACCAAAGTGAAGGAGTTTGGGATTGACCCTCAAAACATGTTGGAGTTCTGGGATTGGGTGGGAGGATGCTACTCGCTGTGGTCAGCCATTGGACTCTCCATTGCACTGCAAGTGGGATTTGACAACTTCGAGCAGCTGCTCTCGGGCTCACTGGATGGACCAACACTTCTGTATGATGCCCTTGGAGAAGAACGCCCCTGTCCTGCTGGCTCTGCTGGGCATCTGGTACATCAACTGCTTTGGGTGTGAGACGCAGGCCATGCTGCCCCAAGACCAGTACCTGCACCGCTTTGCTGCTTACTTTCAGCAGGGTGACATGGAGTCCAACGGGAAGTACATCACCAAGTCCCGCACTCCTGTGGACCACCAGACAGCCCCATTGTGTGTGGGGGGAAGCCAGGAACCAATGGCCAGCATGCCTTCTCTCAGCTCATCCACCAAGGCACCAAGATGATACCCTGTGACTTCCTCATCCCAGTCCAGACCCAGCACCCGATAAGGAAGGGTCTGCATCACAAGATCCTCCTGGCCAACTTTTTGGCCCAAACTGAGGCCCTGATGAAGGGGAAGTCAACAGAGGAGGCCCAGAAGGAGCTGCAGGCCGCAGGAAAGAGTCCAGAGAACTTTGAGAAGCTGTTGCCACACAAGGTCTTTGAAGGAAATAGCCCAACAAACTATTGTGTTCACCAAGCTCACGCCATTCATTCTGGGAGCCTTGATTGCCATGTACGAGCACAAGATCTTCATTCAGGGTGTCATCTGGGACATCAACAGCTTTGACCAGTGGGAGGTGGAGCTGGGAAAGCAGCTGGCCAAGAAAATTGAGCCTGAACTTGATGGCAGTAGCCCAGTCACCTCTCACGACTCTTCCACGAACGGGCCAATCAATTTCATCAAGCAGGAGCATGAGGCCAGAAGCCAATAAACTCATGCCCGGCTGCAGTCCCTGTTGTAACCGGTCCTTCTTGTTCTCCTCGCCAGAGATGTGCTGCACAGTCTTTCCCAGAGCACTCTCTGGTTGCGGGCTTGGAGCACAAGCCCTTTGGGGGAAGCTGGTCTGGAATTACCACCCCTGCCCATCCATGTCCGTGTGCCCTCTGTTTTACGATTGGCTTAAGTGTTTCAGTGCAGCTGATTTTTCTGACCATGTTCACTTTGTTTGTGTACCAGATAGAAAAATAAAGATGCCACAAAGGAAAATACAAAAACAAAAACAAAATTGGGCCTTATTTGAAGTATTTTTCCCTCCCTCTTTTTTTAAAAAGATTTTATTATTTATTAATGAGAGACACAGAGAAAGAGAGAGAGACAGAGAGAGAAGCAGGCTCCACACAGGGACTTGATCCCAGGTCTCCAGGATCACAACCCAGGCTAAAGGTGGCGTTAAACCGCTGAGCCACCAGGGCTGCCCTTTCCTCCATCTCTTAAGGCCATAAGGGCTTACTCATTTTAGCTGTCTCCCTTGACAGAAATACTACCTCATCATCGGGAAAATTTTGAGACACTGGTGTGTTTATAGAGTTTGTATTTATGGAGGAATATCGCCTTACAGATAAAAAAAATTGAATAAAAATCTTTCATTATAACATAGCACCAAGGAGGGCAAAATTGGACCAATTTAATTTTATTTTAAAGATTTATTTATTTACTTATTTATTTATTAGAAAGAGAGCATGAGCAGGAGGAGGGACAGAGGCAGAGGGAGAAGCAGAATCCCCACTGAACAGGGAACCCAACTCTGGACTTGATCCCAGGACCTTGGGATCATGACCTGAGCCAAAGGCAGACACTTAACCAACTAAGCTACCCAGACACCCTTGACCAATTTAATCTTAAGGGTATACATACGCAGGATAGAAGTGGTATGGTAAACAAGTGTAACTTCAGGGTTATGTTTCTTTCTTAGCCTAAAAAATTGTGGAGAAAAGGAGTAACTTGGGAAGTGAAGAAAAAATAGCTTACACACATCTATTGTTATAGATGGATTACAGATAATTGTAAACCAGGTTTCTAGATTATTGCTTTGAAGTAGTGGGATTGTGTATTGCCGTATTATCACTGGGATTTCTTTTAGTCTAAACATATGATGCAACCTAGGTCTTCCTTCTAGCATCTTGTATAGGGCAGTGTAGACGCCATGTGTAGTCAGTGTGGACAATAAGTTCAGACAATAGATGGTCAAAAGGTTCTAAATAAATACAAGTGCTATGGTCCCATAAATAAAAGTGTAGTATTCATTTTTGTTGTGATCCCTAGGTCCTTTTAATGTCAGTATGGCCTTGTGGGATGGTTTTTGTTTTTATTCTTTCTAGAGCCATAAAATAACCTTTCACCTCCCCTTCCTTATTTAAGGGGCTATTTCATGTCCACAAACATGGCCTTTGCCAATGTATTCTAATTTGCATAGATTTTTATTAGCTCTAAATACAAATAGGTAATTAAAGTGACGTTTTGTTAGATTTGACTTATTCAACAAAGGGTTATTGAGTGCTAATGATGTATAGGCACTGTTCTAAACATTGTGGATATAACATAGATACAGTTTTCCTCATGGTGATTATTGCCTAAAAAGGGAGACAGAGCTTATTTTTTTGGGGGGGGGGAGACAGAGCTTAAATAAATTAGCCAATTTTGCATGAATGTAAAATTAAAAATTGTGATTAAATGTTATGAATAGGAAGACGAAAATTATATGAGAGAACATCAATTAGATTGTGGATGGGTAGAGATGCATGGTGTCAGCAAGTTTAGAAGTGGAGACTTAAAGAATGAGAAGGAAGCAGCATGCAAAAATTGAGGAGAATGTTTCATGCAAAGGGAATTGCATATGTTATGGTCCTAAAGAAGGGAAAAGGTTGAAAGCACTTGAGACCTAAATGGAATGTAGCTAGAAAATTGCAATCTGTGGAAACAGAAGTATGGATGGCATGAAGTGACATCATAAAGGTGAGGAATTTTCACACCATGCAGAACCTCAAGAATCAAAAAAGTCTCATGATGCAATATATATATATATATATATTTTAACTTTTTATTTTGAAATAATTTTAGACTTACAGAAATGTAAAAATAGCACAGGGTTCCTAAATAGCTTTCACCCAGCTTATTTTATTTATTTTATTTTAAAAAGATTTTATTTATTCATTCGGGTGGTGCAGAGGGACAAGCAGACTCTGCTGAGTATAGAGCCCAGAACAGGGCTCTAATCCCACAACCCTGAGATCATGACCTGAGTGGAAATCAAGAGTCAGGTACCAATTGACTACCTAGGCACTCCCATAGAGCTTCTTTTAGTTAAAAAGATATTGTAGTATTTCATGCAAAATATGAAGGTGGCTAAGACTAAAGGTGTTGGTGGAGGTAACATCACTTAAATTAACCTACTATGCCTCAGACTCTGTGTTAAAGTGCTAGAGATGCAGTAATGAGCAAGCAAGTCTGGTTTCTGTCTTCAAGAGCTTGCATCTAGTGGACTTACCAATGGATTGGATATGTGATGGTAAGAAAGAGGATAGTGTAATGAAAGTTTGCCAGGTTTCTGATTTGAACGTTTGAATGAATAGAGATGTCATTCACTGAAGTGGGCATTTCAATTATCTATAACTCTATAACAACCTTAAAATTTAGTGTCTTAAAAACAAGTATTTATTATTTCTTATGATGCTGTGGGATTCTCAGTGGTTCTGATGCTGCACATTATTTCAACTGTGATCATTCATGAAGTTGAATTTAGTTGAGATCTTTGCTGAGCATGGAATCTCATCATCACTTCATTAACATTTCTTGGGCCTTGGTGTTGAACTTTGTCAAAAGCACCTCATTTCATCTCCACGTGGCTTTTCTCTTTCCACACTGTATTATTCATTTTTTTAGTCCAAGCTTCTTTACTTAGCAACTCTCTTCTAGGATAGGGAGAAGGTATTAGGTCTTTTAAAAACTAGGCCTACTATGTCTCTGCCTCTCTCTCTGTGTGTGTGTGACTATCATAAATAAATAAAAATTAAAAAAAGATAAATACAATAAAAATTTGGATCCCTGGGTGGCACAGCGGTTTGGCGCCTGCCTTTGGCCCAGGGCACGATCCTGGAGACCTGGGATCGAATCCGACGTCAGGCTCCCGGTGCATGGAGCCTGCTTCTCCCTCTGCCTATGTCTCTGCCTCTCTCTCTCTCTGTGTGTGACTATCATAAATAAATAAAAATTTTAAAAAAGATAAATAAAATAAAAACTAGCCCTAAAATGGGCATCACTTTCACCATATTCTATTGGTCCAAAGTATGTCACAAGACAAACCCAAATTCAAGGGGAAGAGAAATCAATTCCTAATTTCAAAAAAGAAACTATGTAATTTTTGGTGGCATTTTTTGGAGACAGTCTACTACTGTAGAAAAGTGTGGAAAGAGATTTGGATTATAAATCACAACATCACATGAGAGATCACAATATTAGAGCTAAGAGGATCCTAAGAGAACTTCTGCTCTGATTACATTATTTTTCACATGAGTAAACTCAAGCCCAGAGAATTAAAGTGACATTTTAAGGTCATACAGCTAATTGGGGCATGATACCTAAGGTACAATTTTCCCAAGTCTGCCAGTGCTTTTTTATAATAGATTCCTACTAACTCTTTGTATAACAAAATGTAATCTACTCTCAAATTCTCCTTCTTTCAACATTTCTTAAGTTAATGTTTGAAGGAAATGTAACTTGTTTTCCAGGCAACCTCATGGGTTTCTAGTGCCTATGGAAGAATAAGTAAATGGAGTATCATCTTAGGAAATCAAGAAAGAGATTGGGCTCTGGCTATATTTTATTTCTTTTGCCTGTTTATCAAATGGATTCATGTTGTATCATTTTAGGTTGTTCTTACTCTATCTGTCAAGAGGATGAATTATTTGAATTTGATTGCCTCATATGTTCTGTAAATTACAAATAACAACATTTGAATCCACTATCTTGACCTTTTCAACAATGCATAATTTTCAGGGCATGCCATTGTATATCTTTTCTTGTTTACAGCCTCAATGAACTGTAGAAAAGAAGTGGAATGGCTATCAAATTAAAATATACAATACTTAGAAGGTCAAAATAATGTATCATGAGACTTTTTTTCAAAGCAAGGATTAAAATAGGGATGTCTATCTTATTACTCCTTCACTTTCCCTTCTTCCCAGTCATACGCACACAATGGGAATATCTGATTTAAAATACTGTGCACATCATGATGGTGTGGATGGAAGAAATGAACAATATAATAACTAAAGTTGTACTAATATTTGAGTTCATCTGGAATAGGAATTTTGCTATGTATAGACAGACTGTAGATCCATTTCACAAATGGGTTTAATAGTGTTGCATTTATCAAACCTAGTCTGGAAACATTCTTAAGGATTTGTAATTATCTCAATTTCTAAAAATTTTAATTACAAATTTAATTTTAATTCGGTTTAATGTTAATGTTGAAAAACCATTTAGCACATACTTAAGAGAAACACGGGGTATCAAATAAAAATGGTGGTATCGGAATCTTAATATGTTAAGAGTCATTATCTATTTCAGTGGTATTCCCCTTTTAGTAGTGGAACAATTTCTCCAAAAGCAATTTAAAGCTGAAGCCCAATATGAAAACATATTGAGAGGAATCAGCTTTAGTGAAGGAAATGATGACCCTAATGAAGTCCCAATCCAGTTGGGGTCCAGCCACTGCCATAAATCCCCTGGGGCTCTACAGAATGGCTTTTGAAAATCTCTGTTCTACTGCAGTGTATTGCTGTCTGAAACAGCCACTAATCCTCTATAAAGCTAACTTTCATTATTTTGCCCTAAGGAAGGTGAGACTCAGAATCCCCCTGAGTATAGGAGAAGGGTATTTCTTTTCATTTCTTCTAGACCCATATAGCAACCTTGACAGTACTATGCCCACAGTTAGATTTCATTCAAATACTTGGGACTGCCTTCAACATCAGAGTCCTTTTCAGAGACCATATTGCCAAGATAAATAACTTCTGAAACAGTAACAAAGCTAATGGCAGCCGTATACCATAGATGGACTATGTTATTCACATCACTTAGCTTTAATCATCAAGCTGCTTCCCTTTCATCAAAATTATTGCAGACCTGTGATGGTGAATAATTGTGTTGTATACCTGATACGAATGTAACATTGTATGTCAACTATACTCAAGTGAAAAAGCTAAAATAAGAAAATTAATGCAAACCTGTGTTTGAATTTCACCCTGCTCCACACTGCTACTTGCATTTCATTAGGCTTACTTCAAGTAGCTGATGTTTGCTAGCTCTGAAGAACAGTTCCTCAGTAGATGCTCTTAGGCTTCAGAAATTGGAAGGAATAGTTGTAGAGCCACCCACAGAAGGTCCCTCAGGAGCTGGCAGAAAAGAAAAAAGGGAAAGCATTTCTTTACTGCCAAGTTATAAAAAGAAGAAATGTGAGCTTTCCCATTCCTTTTTTGTGTCCAACACTGGAAGATTTATTCCTTGATCAAGTACCAGTGTTTACAGACTCATTCTTAAAGCAGTGGGAGAAAATATCGATTAGTAAAATCCAACTAAATCACAGTAGATCTACAAACCAGTAATTAACAAATTACATTCTATTAAGCAAAGGAAATTTATCTAAGCATTAGGAAACAGGGGATATGGTCCTAGATGTGTCACAAAGAAGATTGATATTAGGCAACTAATTTTGCCTCAGTAGCTCATCTTATTTTTAATCCATAGAATAGGGATTTATTCATTCAATCATCATATATTTATTGAACACTTGCTATGTGTCAGGCAAAATTCCAGGTATAGGATTTAACAGAAAACAAGACCAACAAATTTCCTGCCCTCATGGGTGCTTACATTTTAGTTGGGGAAAGAGATAAATATTCATAAGCAAACAAATATATAAGTTGTTCACAGATCCTGATAACTTCTATGAAGGAAAAGAACAAGATAATTTGATATTAAACTCACTGGAGGAGACTACTTCATATGGAGTGATCAGAGGAGCCACCACAAAGGAGAATTAAAGGAAAAGAATAGAATGATTTAACCATTGAAGAAGCTTGAGGAACTTATGAAAAAAAAGCCAGCCTTTCATTGGCCAACAGAAAGATTATAGACTGAGACAATGACTGTAGTTGTAGACTAGATATAAGATGACGGACTTTTTAACAACTGGGCCTCATTAGGAGCCTCTAGCTAACATAAAATAATAGAATTTTCTCAAGACTTAACATGTTTGAAAATATATAAATTATGTTTAATTTCATAAAGTACAAGAAAGAAGCACATGTATATATTTGTGTGCTATGCCTCTGAATTCTAGCAAGAATAATCAATGAAAAACATTTCAAAAGGGAAGATAAATGGTACGATTAGTTTGTAGCCACAGGATAGACCAACTGGGCTGTTTCTAAAAGCAACTGGAACTAGATATAAAAAAATCTTAGGGTAGTGTTTCCCACGTGGTCCAGCAAGCTACAAACAAAAGTTTTATAATCAGTTAAATCAGGGAAGGGCCTCATACCCTCTCCCCATCTTGGAAATTTGTACTGAATATTGGTCCATCAGTTTCTGCAATCTTGTGTAATAAAGGAACTTATTGAGTTTTGATTTATCCATCATTTTATAAACATAATTCACCATGGAATAACTAGTGTAGCAAAGTGTATGTGTTTGTGTACATACGTTTTTATGTAATGCATGCATTTGTGTATATGTGTGTGTTATACCCACCAACGTCTCACTGAGCACACCTTATCAAAAGCTACATCTGTGGTTCGGTAACTAGTATGAAAAACAAATGGGCAAATGGGTGACAGTTGGTTAAGCATCTGACTTTAGGTCATGATCTCAGGGTCCTTCAGCCTTACAGCAGTCATGTTGCCTGCAAAACAGGTATATTCGGAAAACTGCTGCTCAGGACGAGCACACTATGGCCAAACTCATGGGCAAACTTCAGCCCATATCAGGCTCCCACTCAGTGGTTGTTTGCTTGTTCCTCTCCCGCTGCCTCTCCCCTTGCTTGTGCTATTTCTCTCTTAAGTAAATAAACAAAATCTTAAAAAATGAAAAAGAAAAGAAAACCAAATGGATTCTGCTGTTAGTAGCATTGAACTTTACCTTGTGTGGTAGATTAAATAAAGCTTCTTTATTTTTATTTTTTATATTTTTTATTTTTATTTTTTAATAATATATTTATTTTTTATTGGTGTTCAATTTGCCAACATACAGAATAACAACCAGTGCTCATCCCGTCAAGTGCCTCCTCAGTGCCTGTCACCCATTCACCCCCACGCACACTGTCCTCCCCTTTCACCACCCCTAGTTCATTTCCCAGAGTTAGTCTTTATGTTCTGTCTCCCTTTCTGATATTTCCTACCCATTTCTTCACCCTTCCCTTCTATTCCCTTTCACTATTATTTATATTCCCCAAATGAATGAGACCATATAATGTTGGTCTCCGATTGACATATTTCACTCAGCATAATACCCTCCAGTTCCATCCACATTGAATGGTGGGTATTTGTCGTTTCTAATGGCTGAGTAATATTCCATTGTATACATAAACCACATCTTCTTTATCCATTCATCTTTCGTTGGACACCGAGACTACTTCCACAGTTTGGCTATTGTGGACATTGCTGCTAGAAACATCAGGGTGCAGATGTCCCGGTGTCTCATTGCATCTGTATCTTTGAAGTAAATCCCCAGCAGTGCAATTGCTGTGTCATAGGGCAAGTCTATTTTTAACTCTTTGAGGAACCTCCACACAGTTTTCCAGTGTGACTGCACCAGTTCACATCCCCACCAACAGTGCAAGAGGGCTCCCTTTTCTCCGCATCCTCTCCAACATTTGTGGTTTCCTGCCTTGTTAATTTTCCCCATTCTCACTGGTGTGAGGTGGTATCTCATTGTGGTTTTGATTTGTATTTCCCTGATGGCAAGTGATGCAGAGCATTTTCTCATGTGCGTGTTGGCCATGTCAATGTCTTCCTCTGTGAGATTTCTGTTCATGTCTTTGCCCATTTCATGATTGGATTGTTTGTTTCTTTGGTGTTGAGTTTAATAAGTTCTTTATAGATCTTGGAAATTAGCCCTTTATCTGATAGGTCATTTGCAAATACCTTCTCCCATTCTGTAGGTTGTCTTTTAGTTTTGTTGACTGTATCCTTTCCTGTGCAAAAGCTTCTTAGCTTGAAGAAGTCCCAATAGTTCAGTTTTGCTTTGTTTCTTTTGCCTTCGTGGATGTATCTTGCAAGAAGTTACTGTGGCCGAGTTCAAAAAGGCTGTTGCCTTTGTTCTCCTCTAGGATTTTGATGGAATCCTGTCTCACATTTAAATATTTCATCCTTTTTGAGTTTATCTTTGTGTATGGTGAAAGAGAGTGGTCTAGCTTCATTCTTCTGCATGTGGATGTCCAATTTTCCCAGGACCATTTATTGAAGAGACTGTCTTTTTTCCAGTGGATAGTCTTTCCTCCTTTGTCGAATATTAGTTGACTATAAAGTTGAGGGTCCACTTCTGGATTCTTCATTATGTTCCATTGATCTATGTGTCCGTTTTTGTGCCAGTACCACACTGTCTTGAAGACCACAGCTTTGTAGTACAACTTGAAATCTGGCATTGTGATGCCCCCAGCTATGGTTTTCTTTTTTAATATTCCCCTGGCTATTCGGGGTCTTTTCTGATTCCCCACAAATCTTAAAATAATTTGTTCTAACTCTCTGAAGAAAGTCCATGGTATTTTGAGAGGGATTGCATTAAACGTGTAAATTTCCCTGGGTAACATTGATATTTTCACAATAGTAGTTCTGCCAATCCATGAGTATGGAATATTTTTTCCATTTTTTTTGTGTCTTCCTCCAATTCTTCAGAAGTGTTCTATAGTTTTTAGGGTATAGATCCTTTACCTCTTTGGTTAGGTTTATTCCTAGGTATCTTAGGCTTTTCGGTGCAATTGTAAATGGGATTGATACCTTAATTTCCCTTTCTTCAGTCTCATTGTTAGTGTATAGAAATGCCACTGACTTCTGGGCATTGATTTTGTATCCTGCCACACTGCCAAATTGCTGTATGAGTTCTAGCAATCTTGGGGTGGAGGCTTTTGGGTTTTCTATGTAGAGTACCATGTCATCTGCGAAGAGGGAGAGTTTGATCTCTTTTTTGCCAACTTGAATGCCTTTTATGACTTTCTGTTGTTCGATGGTTGAGGCTAGGACTTCTAGTACTATGCTGAATAGCAGTGGTGAGAGTGGACATCCCTGTCTTGTTCCTGATCTTAGGGGAAAGGCTCCCAGTGCTTCCCCATTGAGAATTATATTTGCTGTGGGTTTTCTGTAGATGGCTTTTAAGATGTTGAGGAATGTTCCCTGTATCCCTACACTCTGAAGAGTTTTGATCAGGAATGGATGCTGTATTTTGTCAAATGCTTTCTCTGCATCTAATGAGAGGATCATAGGGTTCTTGGTTTTTCTCTTGCTGATATGATGAATCACATTGAGTGTTTTACGAGTGTTGAACCAGCCTTGTGTCCCAGGGATAAATCCTACTTGGTCATGGTGAATAATTTTCTTAATGTATTGTTGGATCCTATTGGGTAGTATCTTGTTGAGAATTTTTGCATCCATGTTCATCAAGGATATTGGTCTATAATTCTCCTTTTTGGTGGGGTCTTTGTCTGGTTTTGGAATTAAGGTGATGCTGGCCTCATAGAACGAGTTTGGAAGCATTCCAAACAGCTTTAGTAGAATAGGTATGGTTTCTATCTTTCCAAACAGCTTTAGTAGAATAGGTATGGTTTCTTCTTTAAACGTTTGATAGAATTCTCTTGGGAAGCCATCTGGCCCTGGAGTCTTGTGTCTTCCAGCCAAAAACCCTGGAGGTTTTTGATGACTGCTTCAATTTCCTCCCTGGTTATTGGCCTCTTCAGGTTTTCTATTTCTTCCTGTTCCAGTTTTGGTAGTTTGTGCCTTTCCAAAAAAGTGTCCAATTTTTCTAGATTGCCTAATTTATTGGCGTATAGCTGTTCATAATATGTTTTTAAAATCGTTTGTATTTCCTTGGTGTTGGTAGTGATCTTTCCTTTCTCATTCATGATTTTATTAATTTGAGTTTTCTCTCTCTTCTTTTTAATAAGCCTGGCTAATTGTTTATCTATCTTATTAATTCTTTCAAAGAACCAACTCCTCGTTTTGTTGATCTGTTCCAGTTCTTCTGGTCTCGATTTTGTTGCGTTCTGCTCGAATCTTTATTAACTCTCTTCTTCTGCTGGGTGTAGGATCTATATGCTGTTTTTTCTCTAGCTCCTTTAGGTGGAAGGTTACCTTTTGTATTTGAGTTCTTTCCAGTTTTTGGATGGATGCTTGTATTGCGATGTATTTCCCCCTCAGGACTGCTTTTGCTGTATCCCAAAGATTTTGAACCGTTGTATCTTCATTCTCATTAGTTTCAATGAATCTTTTTAATTCTTCCTTAATTTCCTGGTTGACCCTTTCATCTTTTAGCGGGATGGTCCTTAACCTCCACGGGTTTGAAGTCCTTCCAAACTTCTTGTGATTTAGTTCTAATTTTAAGGCATTATGATCTGAGAATACACAGGGGATGATCCCAATCTTTTGGTTTCGGTTCAGACCTGATTTGTGACCCAGTATGTGGTCTATTCTGGAGAAAGTTCCATGTGCACTTGAGAAGAAAGTGTATTCAGTTGAGTTTGGATGTAATGTTCTCTGGATATCTGTGAAATCCATCTGGTCCGTATCATTTAGAGCTCTCGTTTCTTTGGAGATGTTGTGTTTAGAATAGCTATCGAGTGTAGAAAGTGCTAGATTGAAGTCACCAAGTATAAGTGTATTATTATCTAAGTATGTCTTAACTTTGGATATTAATTGATTGATATACTTGGCAGCTCCCACATTCGGGGCATATATATTGAGGGTTGTTAAGTCTTCTTGTTGGATAGATCCTTTAAGCATGATATAGTGTTCCTCTTCATCTCTCACTACAGTCTTCGGGGTAAATTTTAGTTTATCTGATATAAGGATGGCTACCCCTGCTTTCTTTTGAGGACCATTCGAATGGTAAATGTTTCTCCAAACTTTTATTTTCAGGCTTTAGATGTCCTTCTGTCTAAAATGAGTCTCTTGTAGACAGCAAATAGATGGGTCCTGCTTTTTTATCCAGTCTGAAACCCTGCGCCTTTTGATGGGGTCATTAAGCCTGTTCACGTTCAGAGTTACTATTGAGAGATATGAGTTTAGTGTCATCATGATATCTATTCAGTCCCCGTTTTTGTGGATTGTTCCACTGGACTTCCTCTTAAAGGGGAATTTTGAGAGTCCCCCTTAAATTTTCTTGCAGAGCTGGTTTGGAGGTCACATATTCTTTCAGTTCCTGACTGTCTTGGAACCTCTTTATCTCTCCTTCCATTCTGAATGAGAGCCTTGCTGGATAAAGTATTCTTGGTTGCATGTTTTTCTCATTTAGGACCCTGAATATATCCCGCCAGCCCTTTTGGCCTGCCAGGTCTCTGTGGAGAGTTCTGCTGTTACTCTAATACTTCTCCTCATAAAAGTCAGGGATTTCTTGTCTCTTGCTGCTTTAAGAATCTTCTCTTTATCTTTGGCATTTGCAAGCTTAACTATTAAATGTCGAGGTGTTGAACTGTTTTTTATTGATTTTAGGGGGGGGATCTCTCTATTTCCTGGATCTGAATGCCTGTTTCCCTTCCCAGATTAGGAAAGTTTTCAGCTATGATTTGTTCAAATACATATTCTGTCCCTCTGTCCCTTTTGGCACCCTCGGGAACCCCAATTAAACGTATGTTTTTCTTCCTTAGGCTGTCATTTATTTCCCTGAATCTATCCTCATGGTCTTTTGTTTGTCTCTTTTTTCCTCAGTTTCCCTCTTTGCCAACAACTTTCTTCTATGTCACTCACTCGTTCTTCCACCTCATCAACCGTCGTCGTTAGGACTTCTAATTTGGATTGCATCTCATTCAATTGATTTTTAATTTCTGCCTGATTGGATCTAAATTCTGCAGTCATGAAGTCTCTTGAGTCCTTTATGCTTTTTTCTAGAGCCACCAGTAGCTGTATAATAGTGCTTCTGAATTGGCTTTCTGACATTGAATTGTAATCCAAATTTGGATTTGGAGAGAGAGGGAGAGAGGACTGTTTCTGATTCTTTCTATGAGGTGAGATTTTCCTTCTAGTCATTTTGCTCAGTGCAGAGTGGCCAAAAACAAGTTGTAGTGGGAAAAGGAGAAAAAAGAGAGAAAAGAAAGGAAAGAAAAGAAAAAAGAAAAAAGGAAGAAAAAAAGAAAAGAAAAGATATGAAAAAGAGAAAAAAGAAAGAAAGGAAGAAAAGGGGTGGGGGAAGCAAACAAATCAAAAAGCAAAAAAAGAAAAATAAAAAATAAAACAAAACAAAACAAAACAAAACAAAAAAACAGAAGGGAGTGTATCCTCTGATTCTGTATACTGTAAGTCCCTTGACTTCCCCTGGAACTTTCCTGTGCTGCTTGGTCAATCATTTGTTTTTCCCCTGTCCGTCTAGCTGGTTTTCTGGGGGAGGGGCCTGTTGTGCTGATTTTCAGGTGTTAGCACTTGGGGGAGCTGCTCTGCCCCCTGCCTGGTGCAGGGCTCAGTGGATGTTGTTTACCCCGTGAGGCCCCAGGAGGACAACCACAGTGGCTGTGGCCAGCTCTGGAGCCCTGGTTTCAGCTCCCACAGTAACTACCTAGCTCTCAGCCTGCAGGGGCCTGGATGCTCTGGGGACCGGGCCGCTGATCTGCTCAGCTTGGGGCAGGAGTGTCCTTGCTGTCCTGGGCCCTCCTGGCCTCTGCCTGTCCTGGGGGGAGGCTGGATCCTGGGCTGTGTCCCCGGCGCCCTGTGCTCCTGGGCCTGGGCTGTTGGATTCGCGCTCCCGGCTGGGCAGCCCCCTCTCCGCAGAGCCTCCACCCGAGCCCCTCAGAGCTGCTCCTGGGTCCAGCCTTGGGCGTGCTGCAGCCCTTCAGGGAGCACGGGATCCCTGGGTGGCGCAGCGGTTTGGCGCCTGCCTTTGGCCCAGGGCGCGATCCTGGAGATCAGGGATCGAGTCCCACATCGGGCTTCTGGTGCATGGAGCCTGCTTCTCCCTTTGCCTATGTCTCTGCCTCTCTCTTTCTCTCTCTTGATTATCATAAATAAATAAAAATTAAAAAAAATATTAGGGATCTTGGCGCACTCTCCCTGGGGCGCAGGTGTCTGATAGGTCCCAGGGAGCCTGAGGGCATCCCCGCCCCTCCTGGGGTCCTGCTCTAACTTCCTGCGGGCGCCTTTCTGCCCGGAAAGATTGGTGCAGCTCCTGCTTCTCTGGGATAGGGCTTTCCTGTCCTGGAGGCACTCGCCCCGGCCTTAGCCGAGATCCTTGCGGGGCCCCTCCCCCTTGGATGCCTTTTGTTTCATTTCTTTTTTCTCCGTCTTCCTACCTTGATAGAAGCGCGAACTCTTCTCACTGTAGCATTCCAGCTGTTCTCTCTTTAAATCTCAGGCCGAATTCGTAGATTTTCAGGATGATTTGAAGGTTATCTAGGTAATTTGGTGGGGACAGGTGACTTGAGGACCCTACTCTTCCGCCATCTTGCCCCTCACTCCAGAATAAAGCTCCTTTAAAACATATCCATAACCTAATCCTTTAAATTTGTTAGCATGTTACTTTACATGACAAAGGGAAATTAAGATTGTAGCTAGAATTACATTATATTATCTGCATGGGCTCAATGTAATTACAAGAGTCCTTAAAAGTGAAAGGAGGCAGGATTGGTAGGAGTGATATGATGTGTGAGATTAACTCAACTCAACATTGTTGTCTTTGAAGACTGAGGAAAGGGGCCACTAGCCAAGGGAAGGCTGCTAGAAGCTGGAAAGGGCAAGGAAACATGTTGTGACCTAGAACATCAAGAAAAGAATGAAGCCCTGCCAAAACCTTGATTTTAGACTAAGTGAGACGTATGTTAGAATTGCGACCTACAGAACTGTAAGATAATTAATTTGCAACATACACAACAGGAAAAAATATTTGGAAACTATCTATCTCAAGATAATGGGCTAATATCACAAATATATAAGAATATCCTACCCTAAATAAAAAGAAACAAAAACAAAAAACTCACAAAAAGTAACCTGATTTTTAAAATGATCCAAGAACTTTAATAGACATTTCTCTAAAGAAGACACAGATGTCCACCAGGTGTATGAAAAGGTGTTCAACTTCACAAATAATCAGAGAAATACAGATCAAAACTGCAGTAAGATATGAACATCTCATACCTGTTATGATGGGTATTACTAGAAGAAAAAGGTAAAGAAAAAGAAAACCTCAAAAGACAAAAGCAAGTATTGGTAAAGATGTAGAGAAATTGAAACCCTTGTACACTGTCGATGGGAATGTGGAATGATGTGGCTACTGTGGCAAACAGTATGGATGTTTCTCAAAGAATTGAAAATAGAGCTACCAACCACATGGTCCAGCAATCCTACTTAAGAGTGTATATCCAAAATAATTAAAATCAGGATCCCAAAGAGATAGCTGCACTTCCATGTTCATTGCAGTATTATTCACAATAACTGAGATATAGAAAGAACCCAAAAGCCATTGACAGATAAATATATAAAAAAAAATTTTTTTTTTATTTATTTACAATAGTCACAGAGAGAGAGAGAGAGAGAGGCAGAGACACAGGCAGAGGGAGAAGCAGGCTCCATGCACCGGGAGCCTGATATGGGATTCGATCCCGGGTCTCCAGGATCGTGCCCTGGGCCAAAGGCAGGCGCCAAACCGCTGTGCCACCCAGGGATCCCGACAGATAAATATATAAAGAAAATATGGCACATGCATATAATGGAATATTATTCAATCTTAAAAAAAAAGGAAATCCTGCCATTTGTAACAGCATAGATGAACCTAGAGGACTTTATGCTAGGTGAAATAAACCAATCATATAATGACAAACAATGCATGATTCCACTTATACTGGGTATCTAACATAGTCAAACTCATAGAAGGAAAGAATAGAAGAGTGGTTATAAGGGGATGGGGTAAGGAAAAAAATGGAGAATTGTTGCTCAACGATTATAAAATTTCTGTTATACAAGATGAAGTTGTAGAGATTTGCTGTACAACATAATGCATATAGTTAACAATGTGGTATTGTAAATTTTATACATTAAAAAGTTTAAATAGGGATCCCTGGGTGGCGCAGAGGTTTAGCGCCTGCCTTTGGCCCAGGGCGTGATCCTGGAGACCCGGGATCGAATCCCAAGTCGGGCTTCTGGTGCATGGAGCCTGCTTCTCCCTCTGCCCATGTCTCTGCCTCACTTTCTCTCTCTGTGTGTGACTATCATAAATAAATAAATAAATAAATAAATAAATAAATAAATAAATAAATAAAATAAAATAAAATAAAATAAAATAAAAAGTTTAAATATCATGTTATGTATTCTTACTACAACAAAACACAAACGAGCATAAGGAATTTTTGGAGGTGATGAATATGTTTAGTACTTTGATTGGATTGATAGTATTAGGAGTGTGGGCCTATGTCCAAACCCCTTAAGGTGTATACATTAAAGTTGAGCAATACATTGTATATCAATTATACTTCAATAAAGCTAAAAAGATAATAAACTTGTTTGACTTTATGCCACTAAATTTGTGATAAACTCTTCTAGCAATTGTAGATAACAAATACACTTTATCTTAGGTAGAGTGCACTGAGCTGGAAAAGGAACTAACACCATATAGAAAGCACATTTAGTAGACTACTTTGTTGGTGTGACTTAATGCAGTTCCCTCGGCTATATTGACTGGATATACTACTGAAGCTGACCACTCCACTTACATAGAAAGTGGATGCAAATCAAGATCTAATTGAGCTTCTTAAGGCATGCAAATTGTAGAGATATTTCACTTACCAGCATTTTCATATTTTTCATTGGTTCTATTTAACCAACTCTTTATATATTAGAAAAGATCACTGGTTATGATGGGAAAACTCTTTTCCATTTTATCAACTTTGTTGCTCTAGGTCCATAAGGATAGTGTGAGTATGGATGATGTCTTTATTTCTGAAGCAAGTATTCTTGGGTCCTGCTTCTTGAAAGCTGCAAAGAATTTTCTAGAAAAACTCTGTTCAGTAGAGTATTTTGTGCCATACATATAACAAGTTCCATAGACCTAGTCTCAGTAGGGCATATGCTTTGAATTTTTGTTCTAGCCATAATGAAGAATTTTTCCTGAGCCACCCATCCACCCATCCACATGTGCCTTCTCCTTAACAAGTAGCCAGAAATTCATTACCCAAAATCAAGATTACAGACTGACACAATAATTGTAGAGATGGACTAGAGAGAAGATGATTGGCTTTTATAACTGGAGCCATAAACTTGGCCTCATCAATAGCTAGGTAAACTAACAGGAAAAAATATTTTTACTTTAGCTTTGAGAATAATTAAATTAGCATCTACTGTATAGTAGAGTATTGAACAAGAGGTTATCTCTGCTTTATAGCAAATATCTTGAAATAAACATCTGACTGAATGAGACTATTAACCCATGTTTAACTGAATGTTTTACAAAGAATAACTTATACGTCTTTAAAATTGAATTCCTGTGTAATTATATGCTTAGATACTGCATGTATACCAGTCACTTTTTAGGTGGTTGGCTCCTTCAGTAAACAGGTTACAGAGGAACTAAAAATTTGAGTGAAACCAAATCTAAAATTCTATATGTGATGCAAATACTTAACATTCTATTTCCACACTTTTAAAGTCTTTTTTCTCTAATTGCAGTGCAACCATATGGCATTTCTGGGTGAAAAATTGTCACAGGCAGTTTTTGTTTTCATGGATTATTAAATTGGCTCCAAACAGCTCTCAAGGATAGATATCATGATTGGACATGGGCCTTTCACCTTTTCTCTGTGGTTTCTTTTATTTTGTGTGTGTGTATTTAAAAAATATTGAGGTATAATTGACATATAAAATTATAAGACACTAAAATATATAATGTGATGATTTAATATACATATGCATTGTAAAAGAATTCTTCCCATTGGGTTAACGAACACATCCATCACCTTACATACTTACATTTTTGTTGTTATTGTTTTGATGAAAACATTTAAATTATTCTCTTTACAAACTTTAATTATATAATATAGCATTATCAACTATACATTAGATTCTCAGACCTTATATATCTTATAATTGAAATTTTGTGCTTTTTACCAAAGTCTCCTTATTTTCCCTACCCCTAGCCCCAGCAACCTCTTTTTGACTGTTTCTATGAGTTTGACTTTTTTTTTTTAAGTTCCCAATATAAGTGGTTACATGCAATATTTGTCTTTCTGACTCTGGCTTATTTCACTTAGATAGATAACCTCCAGGTTTATCTATGTTGTCACAAATGGCAGGTTTTCCTTGTTTTTAAAACTTAATTATATTTTTTTGTATTAATGAATATACCTACCACATTTTTATCCATTCATCCATCCATAGATACTTAGGTGGTTTCCATATGTTAGCTTATGTGAGTAATGCTGCTATGAGTATGCAAGCATAAATATTTCAAGATAATTATTTCATTTCCTTTGGATTGTTGGATCATATGGTAGTTCTATTTTTAATTTTTTTGAGGAACCTCCATATTGTTTTCCATAGTGGCTATACCAGTTTAAGGTCACACCAAGAATGCACAAGGGTTTGACATTTACAGACAATAACCATTGGAATCACAGTGCTTAATTTATCCAGTACAGGAGAACAGTGTGATTTAGTGTAGTGTGGAGGCATGTGGAACAACAAGAATTTTGTTTTCAACCCTGCTGAATCTTTAGCAAGTTGCCATATCCTTCTGTGCCTTTATTTATTTACCAAATAAGAGGAAAGACTCCTACCAGAGCACAATTATTAAAAATCTTATATGTGGAAAAATACTGAAACACTGTAACCCACTATGCCAAGTGTAGCTAAGAAATATGAGCATAAATATCCTAGAAGTACACAAGGTGGTCCAAGAATCAAAGAGGGAATAAAAGAAAGCTTTTGAGGAGAAACTACTGATGTACAGTGGGATGGGGGTAGTCACAAAAAGGAAGGAAAGGGTTAATAGAAGTTTTGCTTCAGAGCTTTTACCTAACCAAGTTCCTTAAGGACCAAATGCACCAGTAAACCACTGTAAACAAAGATTCTGCTTTCTTTAACTTGTTTAAAACATTAACCTTTGTCAGCCTCCAGGGCAGATCCTGCTAGAGCAAATCAATCAAATCAAGGTCGAGGAGAAGTGGGAGAAAAAACAAAGTTAAGATGGGAATGAAAGGAGTGTATAAGAAGAGCTTTATAAATTGCCCAGTGCTATGAACATGTCAGGAAAAAAGACATGCTAATCATAATAAGGCTTTGAACACAGAGTTATTTTCTTTTCAGAACATCCATGGGTTTATAGCCATTTCCTCCTTCACTGTCCTGGAAGTCAGAGAGGATATGTTTACTGATTGCAACATTCTTTCTGTCAGGTTTAATCCGATTGGTAGTGAAATGAAATAGAGAGGCCAGGCGAAAGTTGGTGAACTGGCTTTTAATGGGACAGGTTCTTGGATGAGGTTCCGCAGCCCCTAGGGAAGGGAGAGAGCAGGGAAGTCATGGGCCGGGGAGCGAAAGCGGGATTTTTAAGGGGGGAGGAGTAAGGGGTTGTGTGTCTGTATGGGATGATAGGTATTAGGGCATATTACTGGTGAAATCAGTATGGGGCAATAACTGCTTATGCCCTTATATGGGGTCTGGGTGAAGTATGGTTCAGGTTTCCTACATAGATCCTGTCTCCCCTTGATGACGTGTCCTCGGGTGTGTGGTCTGCTGGTGATGGGAAAGTTCTGAGGTGGAGGCAACAAGGTGGAGGGGCTGCCGCCATTTTGTTGGTGCCTCCCAATCCCCCTTGATCCCGCCGGCCCAACACTTTCAACTGAAGACAGAAAAACAGACCAGTATTTTCCTGATAAAGCCAGGAGACAGACACCCCAATAATTATTTAAAAAAACACACCAATAGTTCTCAAATATTTGGTAATCACAGATCATTTTGAGAATATAATGAAAATCACACAAATTCTGCAGGGAAAATAATGTCCAGAAGCTGAAAATTGTGCATGTAATGTCAGGAAGTTCATAGTGTTTCAGACCCCATATTAGAAATCTCTGTTTACATTGGACTACTCCAGCATCTTTTTGAGTGCTCATTTGCCAGCTTCACCACTGAGGAGGAAGATCAGTGAGGATATTAGAGTGATTTCTATCTTATACATTTAGGCCTTAAAAAATTTTTCCAACTCTCAGGTCAATGATTAGCAAGATGAAGCATGACTGGAATGCAGTAGATGATAAGTGTTTTGGGAGCTCACTGGAGGCTTGAGTGATCAAGAGGATCTTCAGTGAGTCTGAAGGATCTGAACTAACCTTAGAACATTTAAAGCAGGAGAGAGGGAAGAAAAGACTTGTTTAGATTATTACATGAGACTCTCTTGAATGGCTAGAGATTCCTGTTAGGGATGTGGTGGGAAAGAAAACTAGGAACTTGTAAGCAGGAGGAATAGAGTGGAACAGATATGATGCAAATCCCTTGATATATGTTTTGTGACTTGGCAGCAAGGAAATGGATAATGGATCTAGCTTATCTGATAAAAGTAAATGAGAAAATATCATATAAACCTGTGAGAATTACACCTCTATCCTCGTGGTTTGTTTTAGTTTATGTGACAATAGAAGATTCTGAGCTGTACTTGGATTCACAGAAAATCTATTCCTATAGAAGTTGAAGGATTGCCAGTAAGGTTTAGAAGTTTGCGATGTATAAGACTGTGTTTCTGAGAGAAGTCCAATGCCTACAAGTCAAGGGATGAATGGGGGGAATGAATATGAATAAATAATATGGAAGCTCAAACATTTTCTTTTGAATATGTGATTATAGGTCTGGAGACATCTGGTTGCGATGGTTTTCCCCAGCCGGACCATGTTTTTATTGAGTGCATATTGTTTATTTAGATAGCAAGTAACCCTGTGCAGTAGTGTCTTGGCAAGAAAGAACTCTATCCTTCTTGCACTAGACAGGTATTTTTCATTTAACCCATCATTCTGAAGTTACTGCATTGTTTTCAAAAGTCATATCAAGCTATTCAGAGTTGATTTTGACAGTAGCTCTAGAACACAGGAGAGAGCCCATAATTACAAAATGGCATGACATCTGGAGGGGAAGTTAGAAATCATCTAGGTGTTGAGTATTCACCTAGTAATCAAACATCTGGCTCCAATGAAAGATTTAGGGGGCAGTGAAAGCACCTGCTTGGAAATTGTTTAGTTGACTTTTATAGCTTGTGTATTTGTATATGTATACTGTGTGTGTGTGTGTGTGTGTGTGTGTGTGTGTGTGTATTTGTACAGGACACATCTCCCCTAGTAGATGAAAAGCTATTTCAGAACAGAATCCATTTGATATTACACTATACTAATTAGAGTGGCACGCATATAGGAAATAATGAATGTAGTAAATTCAAGAT
Source organism: Canis lupus dingo (assembly GCF_003254725.2). Lineage (NCBI taxonomy): Eukaryota > Metazoa > Chordata > Mammalia > Carnivora > Canidae > Canis > Canis lupus. Next base: position 79,342,499 of record NC_064281.1, read on the forward strand.
TGAGTAGTGATATTTAAAACAGCTTTTGAAACCATCAGTTCTACATTCGCTGGATGATATTTTTAGTGTCTACTATATCTTAGATAAACACTTGGGAAAACAAATATAAAATACACAGTCGTTTTCTAGAAGTATCTCACTGTCTAGTAGAAGACACAGAGAAGTAGGTAAAGAGTACATAGTAAGTATTGGTGTAATAGAATGTGCAGAGAGTCCTGAAATATTTCAGAGGAAGGGTACCTAACACAGGTTACAGGTTTGGACAGGAGTTCAGGCATAGAGGGGATACAGCAGGACTAGTTAGGATGGTATTAGTAGAACATTTGAAATTGGGCTCCAGATTTTCAGACTGGAGTTCTTTCCTCTAGGCACAAGACATATGATTTATAAAGTCATAGAAATAAAGGTCAGGAGTGTTTTGAAGGGAAATTTGCCAGTTATTAAGTAGGCATTATTTATTCCTTTATTGACACCAGGATGTCATACTAAGTGCTGAGAATAAGATGGTAATTAATAGGAAATGTTTACAGATCACTCTCTCAAGAAAGTAAATAATATCCAGGTGAGTAAATAATATCCAGGTATAATACTGTAAACGTGTGATGAATTTTCTACCTAATTCCAAATTCATGTATGCATCTCCCTCCTAGGTGTTTCAACCTGGCAATCCTGCTAGTACTTTAGTTTGAATACAATCAAAATCCCCATGGCTATCACATAAGACCCTCCCCCTCCAATTCTCAGCAAACATCATGACTACAGCATTTATTCATTTTATAATGCAAACTGAAATGCTTGCTGTTTCCCATGCATGGTCTGTTGTTTCCACCAATGTGTTTTTGTCCATCCTATTCCCTCTATTGGAAAACTTTTTCTACCATTTCTGCATATTCAAATCCTACTCCACACATTAAGGCCCCAATAAAAGTTACCTACTAACCAGGAAATTTCTGATTCCCACTTTATCATCCCTTAAAAACAAAATAAATTCTTGATGTGAGTGCTACTTTATTCAAGATTTCATATAATTTATATGTACTTCTCTCATAGTAGAAAGAGAGATTTAGGTATCATTCATACAAATATAATAATTGAAGCCTTAAAGTAATATGAAATTGCCAAAGGGCACAGCAAAGAGAGAAAATCGAATGATGTTGAGGTCAGAGTTTAGGGGAACAAACTATAGGGGGTCTGAGGGAAAATAAAGCCAAAGAAAGGGACAGATACAGTAGGAAAGAACTGAGAGCAAACAGAAAGTGATGAATATTGAATAAGGTAGAAAATCAAGAGAAAGAAATAAGCAATGAATATCTGTTGAATGAATGAAAGGATGGAGAAAGAATGAACAAATGAAAGAAGAAAAAACAAATGAAGAGGCCACTAGATTTAATAAGTCTTTGGTAAGTGGTGATAATGGAGAAATTTTAAGGGAAGAGAAAAGAAAGAATTGAAATCTGAAAAATTTGTGGTGGAATCCTGGGTCTTCTACTGTGTAAACTTAAGAAAATTATTTCTTTTTTTAAAAAAAAAATTAAAATTAATTTTAGAGATTGAGAGGAAGTGAGAGCAGAGGGAAGGGCAGAGGGAGAGAGAGAGAATCTCGAGTGGACTCCTCACTGAGCAAAGAGCCTGACATGGGACTCTTTCATGACCCAGAGATCCTGACCTGAACTGAAATCAAGAGTTGGATGCCTAACTGACTAAGCCACCCAGGCACCCCTTTAAGCAAGTTACTTGTACAAAATTATTTTCCTATCTCTGAATAGGAAATAGGAAAATAACCACCCCCCTTACCTGCATCTCAGGATTATTGTATGGATTCAGTAATAAAGTAAGCAAAATATAAAGTACAATACAAATGTAAGATGGTATAATTAGCATCATTTTAATGTGCTCTACAAATGAGAAGGCATTCAGCCCCTGGTCCAGAAGAAAGATACTATGAGAAATGAGTTTACAAAGTTCCAATTAACAGTCATCATGACTTCCAGAGTATCTGTTGGAATTGAGTAGGTATTGTATGAATTTAATTTTATTTTTTAGCTGTGATTCCAATAGATAGCTGCATGGTATATCTTGCTTTGGAAAATCAATTATGAAATTTATTAAAAGAAAAGAAATTTGCTTTCTCTAGGATTGGTGTAGCTTTTCCCAACACTCCTTGAAGAAATTATAGCCATAGAGCCAAAGGTGTTTCAGATCTGTTGTTTTCAACCTCCAGGTTACTATTTACTAGTGACTTATTTCACATAGTTGGTTACCAATAAAACCTGTAAATAGATTCAAGTATAGCCTTATGGTAACTGGCTTACATTTCTATATTAATTCTTGAATTAGAGAAAAAGGTTAGTATGCTAGGAATTGTTTATAATCTATAACCTTCCCTACTTATGTCACAACTCAGACATCTGTACATCTTTTGCCATGAGCGCACTGGTAGAAAAAAAGTTTATTAATCTGCCATATCTTCAGAGATCACCCAATCCTATAACCCTATTCATAGGTTAGGAAAGTTAAGGCCTCAAATAAGGAGAGAGAGTTACTCCCAAAAATAGTTAGAAGCAAGAACAGATTTCCTGATCTTAATCCAAGATCCTTTTCACTATATTAGCCTTTCTCAAAATGTGTGAATGTATGTGATGTCACACACACACATACACATATACACATAAACACAAATTCACGTACATGTACCTACAAGCATTTATTGGGAAGGGAGGTTAAGTAAATTTAGAAAGTAACATGCCCTATACCATCTTTATAATGATTCTCTCATGAAGTCTCCCCAGATGTTACCAACACAACTTGTGAATAAAACAAAGCTGGCTTTATTTCTTAGATACCTTCACAAAGCTTTTGACTGTGTCTTAGAGTCAGGAAGGTGAATTTATTAAGTATTAGAAATTTTGATTATAGTAGGAATTACAAATGTGGGGGTTTGAGTAGAATTGACCAAGAACCATGAATGATACAACAGTACAGGACTGGAGGAAACAGCAAGATGAGGATTTTGAGGGGAGGATTCAAAGAATCTTAGGACTCAAACTGTCTGTTGAATACTTTCCATTGAAGATTTGGTTGAGCCTTTCAGGTATTTCCTATAGTGAAGAAACTATTTACTTGGACAAGACAGTCTTGGAAGAGTAAATAAATGCTTATAAAGATAATAAAATAGCAGAGTCATGTTAATATAGACAGTAAGGTATGGTTTTGGTCTCAATGTCTAGACTGAATGTGAAAGTAGGTTTTGATTTTCAATTAACAATGCCTGGGAGCCTCTGACTCTTAATTTCAGCTCAGGTCATGATCTCAGGATGAGATCCAGCTCAAATTGGGCTCCACACTAAGTATGGAGCCTGTTTAAGATTCTCTCTCTCCCTCCTCCTTTGCTCTTCCACTCCACTTGCTCTGGTGCTCTCTTAAAAAAAATGTTTATTAAAACTTTAGACAAGTCCTGAATTGATTAAATTTGTTTCACTTTTATTTTAAACTGAGGTTTTTTCAATATCTATCTGACTGCAGAAGCCTAGTTTTCACTTTAAACACATTCTAGAAAACCTCATTCTATCTTGTTCTTTTTAAAATTCATACTTATTTGGTACCTATTCAGAAGTTGATTAGTTAATAATTGTCTAAAAACATTAAACAGAAGGTACAAAGTATCCTCACACAATAGTAGTTTTTTTTTGTTTTGTTTTTGATGACTGATCTATCTAACCAGTCTGCCTGCCTAAGTTCCTTTTATTATATGCTACATGATGATTGCTGTCTCTCACTTTCTGAGAAGAACTGCATGAGTTCTAAAGCATTTAGTCAAGGACCCTTTAGTACTACAAGAATTAGGTATCTGGAACGGATCATTCTATTTACCTTTTCATCACTTTGAACTAGAAAAATATTTCTTTGTACCTATCTTGCTTATACCTCATTTGTCAATGAGTTGGGGGTCATCATTTGCATTTTGGGATGCTCACACTCAGGTGATTTTCAAGTACTACTTTTCAGTTATATTTTATTTTATTTTTTTTATTGGTGTTCAATTTACTAACATACAGAATAACCCCCAGTGCCCGTCACCCATTCACTCCCACCCCCCGCCCTCCTCCCCTTCCAACACCCCTAGTTCGTTTCCCAGAGTTAGCAGTCTTTACGTTCTGTCTCCCTTTCTGATATTTCCCACACATTTCTTCCCCCTTCCCTTATATTCCCTTTCACAATTATTTATATTCCCCAAATGAATGAGAACATATAATGTTTGTCCTTCTCCGACTGACTTACTTCACTCAGCATAATACCCTCCAGTTCCATCCACGTTGAAGCAAATGGTGGGTATTTGTCGTTTCTAATGGCTGAGTAATATTCCATTGTATACATAAACCACATCTACTTTATCCATTCATCTTTCGATGGACACCGAGGTTCCTTCCACAGTTTGGCTATCGTGGCCATTGCTGCTATAAACATCGGGGTGCAGGTGTCCCGGCGTTTCATTGCATCTGTATCTTTGGGGTAAATCCCCAGCAGTGCAATTGCTGGGTGGTAGGGCAGGTCTATTTTTAACTCTTTGAGGAACCTCCACACAGTTTTCCAGAGTGGCTGCACCAGTTCACATTCCCACCAACAGTGTATGAGGGTTCCCTTTTCTCCACATCCTCTCCAACATTTGTTGTTTCCTGCCTTGTTAATTTTCCCCATTCTCACTGGTGTGAGGTGGTATCTCATTGTGGTTTTGATTTGTATTTCCCTGATGGCAAGTGATGCAGAGCATTTTCTCATGTGCTTGTTGGCCATGTCTATGTCTTCCTCTGTGAGATTTCTGTTCATGTCTTTTGCCCATTTCATGATTGGATTGTTTGTTTCTTTGGTGTTGAGTTTAAGAAGTTCTTTATAGATCTTGGAAACTAGCCCTTTATCTGATATGTCATTTGCAAATATCTTCTCCCATTCTGTAGGTTGTCTTTGAGTTTTGTTGACTGTATCCTTTGCTGTGCAAAAGCTTCTTATCTTGATGAAGTCCCAATAGTTCATTTTTGCTTTTGTTTCTTTTGCCTTCGTGGATGTATCTTGCAAGAAGTTACTATGGCCGAGTTCAAAAAGGGTGTTGCCTGTGTTCTTCTCTAGGATTTTGATGGAATCTTGTCTCACATTTAGATCTTTCATCCATTTTGAGTTTATCTTTGTGTATGGTGCAAGAGAGTGGTCTAGTTTCATTCTTCTGCATGTGGATGTCCAATTTTCCCAGCACCATTTATTGAAGAGACTGTCTTTCTTCCAATGGATAGTCTTTCCTCCTTTATCGAATATTAGTTGACCATAAAGTTCAGGGTCCACTTCTGGATTCTCTATTCTGTTCCACTGATCTATGTGTCTGTTTTTGTGCCAGTACCACATTGTCTTGATGACCACAGCTTTGTAGTACAACCTGAAATCTGGCATTGTGATGCCCCCAGATATGGTTTTCTTTTTTAAAATTCCCCTGGCTATTCGGGGTCTTTTCTGATTCCACACAAATCTTAAAATAATTTGTTCTAACTCTCTGAAGAAAGTCCATGGTATTTTGATAGGGATTGCATTAAACGTGTATATTGCCCTGGGTAACATTGACATTTTCACAATATTAATTCTGCCAATCCATGAGCATGGAATATTTTTCCATCTCTTTGTGTCTTCCTCAATTTCTTTCAGAAGTGTTCTATAGTTTTGAGGGTATAGATCCTTTACATCTTTGGTTAGGTTTATTCCTAGGTATCTTATGCTTTTGGGTGCAATTGTCAATGGGATTGACTCCTTAATTTCTCTTTCTTCAGTCTCATTGTTAGTGTATAGAAATGCCACTGACTTCTGGGCATTGATTTTGTATCCTGCCACGCTACCGAATTGCTGTATGAGTTCTAGCAATCTTGGGGTGGAGACTTTTGGGTTTTCTATGTAGAGTATCATGTCATCAGCGAAGAGGGAGAGTTTGACTTCTTCTTTGCCAATTTGAATGCCTTTAATGTCTTTTTGTTGTCTGATTGCTGAGGCTAGGACTTCCAGTACTATGTTGAACAGCAGTGGTGAGAGTGGACATCCCTGTCTTGTTCCTGATCTTAGGGGAAAGGCTCCCAGTGCTTCCCCATTGAGAATGATATTTGCTGTGGGCTTTTCATAGATGGCTTTTAAGATGTCGAGGAATGTTCCCTCTATCCCTACACTCTGAAGAGTTTTGATCAGGAATGGATGCTGTATTTTGTCAAATGCTTTCTCTGCATCTAATGAGAGGATCATATGGTTCTTGGTTTTTCTCTTGCTGATATGATGAATCACATTGATTGTTTTATGGGTGTTGAACCAGCCTTGTGTCCCAGGGATAAATCCTACTTGGTCATGGTGAATAATTTTTTTAATGTACTGTTGGATCCTATTGGCCAGTATCTTGTTGAGAATTTTTGCATCCATGTTCATTAGGGATATTGGTCTGTAATTCTCCTTTTTGGTGGGGTCTTTATCTGGTTTTGGAATTAAGGTGATGCTGGCCTCATAGAACGAATTTGGAAGTACTCCATCTCTTTCTATCTTTCCAAACAGCTTTAGGAGAATAGGTATGATTTCTTCTTTAAATGTTTGATAGAATTCCCCTGGGAAGCCATCTGGCCCTGGACTCTTGTGTCTTGGGAGGTTTTTGATGACTGCTTCAATTTCCTCCCTGGTTATTGGCCTGTTCAGGTTTTCTATTTCTTCCTGTTCCAGTTTTGGTCGTTTGTGGCTTTCCAGGAATGCGTCCATTTCTTCTAGATTGCCTAATTTATTGGCGCATAGCTGTTCATAATATGTTTTTAAAATCGTTTGTATTTCCTTGGTGTTGGTAGTGATCTCTCCTTTCTCATTCATGATTTTATTAATTTGAGTCTTCTCTCTCTTCTTTTTAATAAGGCTGGCTAATGGTTTATCTATCTTGCTAATTCTTTCAAAGAACTAACTCCTGGTCTTGTTGATCTGTTCCACAGTTCTTCTGGTCTCGATTTCGTTGAGTTCTGCTCGAATCTTTATTAACTCCCTTCTTCTCTTGGGTGTAGGATCTATTTGCTGTTTTTTCTCTAGCTCCTTTATGTGTAAGGTTAGCTTTTGTATTTGAGTTCTTTCCAGTTTTTGAATGGATGCTTGTATTGCGATGTATTTCCCCCTTAGGACTGCTTTTGCTGCATCCCAAAGATTTTGAACGGTTGTATCTTCATTGTCATTAGTTTCCATGAATCTTTTTAATTCTTCCTTAATTTCCTGGTTGACCCTTTTATCTTTTAGCAGGATGGTCCTTAACCTCCATGTGTTTGAGGTCCTTCCAAACTTCTTGTTGTGATTTAGTTCTAATTTCAAGGCATTATGGTCTGAGAATATGCAGGGGACAATCCCAATCTTTTGGTATCGGTTCAGACCCGATTTGTGACCCAATATGTGGTCTATTCTGGAGAAAGTTCCATGTGCGCTTGAGAAGAATGTGTATTCAGTTGAGTTTGGATGTAAAGTTCTGTAGATATCTGTGAAATCCATCTGGTCCAGTGTATCATTTAAAGCTCTCGTTTCTTTGGAGATGTTGTGCTTAGAAGACCTATCGAGTATAGAAAGAGCTAGATTGAAGTCACCAAGTATAAGTGTATTATTATCTAAGTATTGCTTCACTTTGGTTAATAATTGATTTATATATTTGGCAGCTCCCACATTCGGGGCATATATATTGAGAATTGTTAAGTCCTCTTGTTGAATAGATCCTTTAAGTATGATATAGTGTCCCTCTTCATCTCTCACTACAGTCTTTGGGGTAAATTTTAGTTTATCTGATATAAGGATGGCTACCCCTGCTTTCTTTTGAGGACCATTCGAATGGTAAATGGTTCTCCAATCTTTTATTTTCAGGCTGTAGGTGTCCTTCTGTCTAAAATGAGTCTCTTGTAGACAGCAAATAGATGGGTCCTGCTTTTTTATCCAGTCTGAAACCCTGCGCCTTTTGATGGGGTCATTAAGCCCGTTCACATTCAGAGTTACTATTGAGAGATATGAGTCCCCCTTAAAATTTCTTTCAGAGCTGGTTTGGAGGTCACATACTCTTTTAGTTGCTGCCTGTCTTGGAAGCTCTTTATCTCTCCTTCCATTTTGAATGAGAGCCTTGCTGGATAAAGTATTCTTGGTTGCATGTTCTTCTCCTTTAGGACCCTGAATATATCCTGCCAGCCCTTTCTGGCCTGCCAGGTCTCTGTGGAGAGGTCTGCTGTTACCCTAATACTCCTCCCCATAAAAGTCAGGGATTTCTTGTCTCTTGCTGCTTTAAGGATCATCTCTTTATCTTTGGAATTTGCAAGCTTCACTATTAAATGTCGAGGTGTTGAACGGTTTTTATTGATTTTAGGGGGGGATCTCTCTATTTCCTGGATCTGAATGCCTGTTTCCCTTCCCAGATTAGGAAAGTTTTCAGCTAGAATTTGTTCAAATACATATTCTGGCCCTCTGGCCCTTTCGGCGCCCTCGGGAACCCCAATTAAACGTAGGTTTTTCTTTCTCAGGCTGTCGTTTATTTCCCTTAATCTATCCTTATGGTCTTTTAATTGTTTCTCTCTTTTTTCCTCAGTTTCCCTCTTTCCTATCAACTTGTCTTCTATGTCACTCACTCGTTCTTCCACCTCGTTAACCCTCGTCGTTAGGACTTCTAGTTTGGATTGCATCTCATTCAATTGATTTTTAATTTCTGCCTGATTGGATCTAAATTCTGCAGTCATGAAGTCTCTTGAGTCCCTTATGCTTTTTTCTAGAGCCACCAGTAGCTTTATAATAGTGCTTCTGAATTGGCTTTCTGACATTGAATTGTAATCCAGATTTTGTAACTCTGTGGGAGAGAGGACTGTTTCTGATTCTTTCTTTTGAGGTGAGGTTTTCCTTCTAGTCATTTTGCTCAGTGCAGAGTGGCCAAAAGCAAGTTGTATTGGGAAAAAGAGAAAAAGAGAGGAGAGAAAGAAGGAAAGAAAAGAGAAAGAGGAAAAAAAAGGGAAGAAAAAAAAACGAAAAGAAAAAAAAAGAGAGAAGAAAAAGAGAAAGAAAAAGAAATGAGAAAAAAAAGGTGGTGGGGGAAGGAAACAAATCAAAAAGCAAAACAAAACAAAACAAAACAAAACAAAACAAAAAAAAAAGAAGAAGAACCACCGGGGAGTATCTTCTGATTCTGTGTACTTTAAGTCCCTTGGCTTCTCTTGGAAGTTGTCAGTCTAGCTGGTGTTCTGGGGGAGGGGCCTGTTGTGCTGATTTTCAGGTGTTAGCAGTTGGGGGAGCTGCTGTGCCCCTGCCTGGTGCAGGGCTCAGTGGGGGTTGTTTTCCCCGTGAGGCCGCAGGAGGAACAGCCCCAGTGGCGGGGCAGCTCTGGAAACCTGGATTCAGCTCCGGCAGGAACTCCGTCTGCAGGGCCTGGAGGCTCCGGGGCGGGGCCGCTGATCTGCTCAGCTCGGGGCAGGAGCGTCCTTGCTGTCCTGGGCCCTCCCGGCCTCTGCCTGTTCCGGGGGAGGCGGGATCCTGGGCTGTGTCCCGGCGCCCTGTGCTCCGGAGCCTGCGCTGTTGGATTCGCGCTCCCGGGCCGCGCAACCCCCTCCGCGGAGCTGCCGCCCGAGCCCCTCCGAGCTGCTCCTGGAACCGCGCAGCCCCCTCCGCACGGAGCCTCTTCCTCTGCCCGAGCCCCTCCGAGCTGCTCCGGGTCCCGCCGTGCGCGCTGCAGCCCTTAGGGAGTTCGGCGCACTCTCCTGGGGCGCAGGTGTCTGTTAGTCGCCCTCCTGGGTCCTGCTCCACCTGCCCGCGAGCCCCTTTCCGCCCGGGAAGGTCGGTGCAGCTCCTGCTCCTCCGGGACGGGGCTCTCCTGTCCTGGGGACACTCGCCCCGGCCTCAGCCCGGCTTCTCCTGGGCCCCTCCCCCTTGGAGGCCTTTGTTTCTTTATTTCTTTTTCCCGTCTTCCTACCTTGATAGAAGCGCGAACTCTTCTCACTGTTGCATTCCAGCTGGTCTCTCTTTAATTCTCAGGCCGAATTCATAGATTTTCAGGATGATTGGAAGGTTTTCTAGGTAATTTGGTGGAGACAGGTGATTTGGGGACCCTACTCTTCCGCCATCTTGCCTGAGAACCACTCAGTTATATTTTAATATAGTTTTCAAAATTGTTTTCCCATCTTAATGGGTATTTACTATAGATTAATCACTTGTCAAATTTGATTTATAAAAATGACTCTTTTGAGTTTATCAGCTTCATAAGAGAAGTATCACCAAATTCTTAAAATTCTTCCTTATTTAATTTTACCACAGCATACCTAAGACTGGATTTTACCTTTTAAAACTTAAAATTGTGCCATATTGTTTTTTCTTCTCAGAGCAACAGTTTATGGCCTATTCATTTCCTTAAATTACTCAAACACCTGCAGGTATTTAATACAGAGCCATGCAGAACTTTAAGTGTGAAAACAGTGAGTTCAAAGGTAATTGTGTGAGCACAAATGAATTGAAGGGAAACTCACAAATGAAGGATTGGGCTATAATGTTGTGCTTGCTAAAACTAACTGCTTAAACTCTCTTAGATTAAATTCAGTTGTTCGCAAGGTATTAGCCAGATATTTCCTTTCTTTTTTTTTAAAGGTTTATTTATTCATTTATGATAGACACACACACACACAGAGGCAGAGACACAGGAGGAGGGAGAAGCAGGCTCCATGCAGGGAGCCCGACGTGGGACTCGATCCCGGGACTCCAGGATCGTGCCCCGGCCCAAAGGCAGGCGCTAAACCTCTGAGCCACCCAGGGATCCCCCTAGATAGTTCCTTTCTTATAGCTATTTCTGACAATGAAGAAACTCAGGTTGAGGCCAAGTGGGTTTTTCTAGCTACATTAAATGGGTTAGAGACACATGGGGATTTGGAAGACAAGAACAACAAAATAGTACTAGAGAGGAGCAAATATACTGTGACTTATTCTTTAACTTAAATCATATGACACCAGGACATTTAAAGAAAATAAAACAGTCATCTGATGTTTAGTTGCAAATCATGAAGCTATGTGTGCCTTAGTGATGTAAATCAGCCTTATCACCAAGTAACATAAGATGTTACTTAGTAGTAGTTGTATGGATAACTATAGCCTATTTGCTCATAGGATGCCTAAATGGTTTGTGGAAATTTCATTAAATCAATTTTAATTTTTAACATTTTCCAGCATTTCCTATTTATCAGCACTTTCTAATATATTATTTCAGTTGATCCTCTCAATAACTCTTGACATAGCCATTATCATAGTCTTAATATCGTACATTCCTAATATATATTAAATTAAGCAATTCAGTACATGGCCATCAATGAATTTTAATTGAATTAAAACCTTGAGTTTCAAAAGTTGTAACTTTCTTCTGTGACTATGACAAGTTTGTAGGCAGTTATCAAGCTTTGCTATATGGAATTATTTGATTTGAAAGAGGTGATTTGACACATAATATATCTGAATCATAATGATAAATCCCATGTCTATATAAGTTAGTACTTTTGCATATCAACACATTATGTAAAAAATAGACTTCATTTAGTCATTAAAATAAATTTTCTACATGATGTCAAGCATCTGGATATTCAGAACCATACAGCAATCATATTTGGAGCCATCTGGGCATTTGGCATTATTTGAAAACAAATAACATGACATATTTGCCTGTGTACATCACTCTAACATTTAGTGTTGAGATCAGTAATTACATACCTGTATACTCAGTCCCACCTCACCTTCTGGGATACTTTATGTTTCTACATAGGAAAATATTAAAAAATTCTAATTACTCCATGACTTGGTACTTAGTTCAATGGTTCTGAAACTTGTCTGATATTATAGTCAGTTGAAGGCTTTAAAAAGTACAAATGTCTTGAGCTCACTCCAAGAGATTCTGATTTAGTTGTTCTGGAGTAGGTAGTTCTAATATAAAGATAAAGTTAAGAACCATTGATCTAGTTCATTCACTTGCTGGTCCTGTGCTGTCCTTGGTATCTCAGTGCTTCCCAGTAATCAATCTCTTGTTTAGTACACTTAATCCCTAGTGGTTGTCAATAACTGGATTGCTGAAACTTACTTATCTCCTATCAAACTTGGACTCCTACCAAATTCTTTCCACTTGAAACTCAATCATATGCTTGATCTGGCACTGCTTGGCTAGAAAACAGCAGGTCTTAGAATGTGGTTCTCTGTTGACCAGTCCCTATTCTCTGGAATGGGGTACTTTTTTCCCATATTCTGATGCCTGACCTTTGGCCAAATTTAGGAATCTTACTAAGATTTTCATTAGTGATTCTGTTCAGTCTGTCACAACATACCATTAAAAATTTGATTTATAACATGGGTATCTAGATGATTATGAAATATTTTGCCTTTATCCTCCAAATGCTTTGGTATTATGCTGCCACAAATGGTATAGCATGGTAGTAAGTTTAGAGTTAGGCTATTTGAAATGTAATACTGGTTCCAGCATTTTCTAGTGCATGACCTTGAATCACTTATGTACCCTCTCTTAGTCTCAGTTTTCACATCCATGCAATAGAGATAATGGTCTTAATTTTTTGGGTTATGAACATTAAGTGAAGTAATGCTCATAGTGTGTTTTACACAGGGCCTACATATTTGTATTCAAATCCATGTTAGCAACTCTGTTTTTAAATAATAAAAATTCAGCAGGTAACTAGAGCTTGTTTAAAATCAACAATGATTTGGCAACCAGGGATCCCTGGGTGGCTCAGCAGTTTAGTGCCTGCCTTCCGCCCAGATTGTGATCCTGGAGTCCCGGGATCGAGTCCCACATCGGGCTCCCTGCATGGAGTCTGCTTCTCCCTCTGCCTGTGTCTCTGCCTCTGTGTGTGTGTGTGTATGTGTGTGTGTGTGTGTGTGTGTGTGTGTGATGAATAAATAAATAAAATATTTTAAAAAATGATTTGGCAATCAAAACAAATTGTCTCATCCATCTTACTCGCCATTTATACAGTAGGCCTCTTATATTTACATATCTTTCAGAACAATGAATTCGCCTTGGAAGTACTGAATTTTTCAGGGAAGAAGTGGATAAGGGTTCATCTTACTTCTAATGTATGGGACATCCATTGCCTTTGATATCATCAATAAATGCTAGGATACTTATTTTATAATTACTTTATTGCCAGGAGTTCTCAATGAAGCCAGAAAAGTTAAAAAATTATCAGCCTAATTGCCTCAAGATAGATATGTAATGCATAAATTTCTTGTTTAATGGGTCTAGTAATAAGCCACCTGTTTCCTCGGCTTCCTTCCCAGTTCAGGTATATGAATGACTAGTCCTTTCTGAAGTTAATAAACCCAGACTTTGAAGTGCTGTAATGTTGTAATTTAATGGCATCTCATCTCAATTTTGCATCTTACATAATCAGATAATTCTAGATTTTGAGAAAATATCCACACCCTGCTTATCACTTTTATTGCACATTCATCATTGAGCTATCCTCTAGGCCGAAGTTCTGGACTTAAAGGCTCCACTTAGAGGATGAATGAGAAATAATAAGAAGAAAGGAGATAGAAGTAGGCAGTTGGTGGGGTACTTGGCTGATTTGTTCAAGACCAAAGTTATAGCATTCTAGCATAACTGAATTTAACAGTCAGTCTGGTCAGCCATCATTTTCCATTTGACTTCATTATTTAATCTATCACAACATTCAAAGACTGCCATACATAATCCTATATAGAATATGTATATATCAAGTCTAAATGAGCCTTGCCACTTTTAACATATCAGAGATTTGGGCTCCAATATTCAGAATATGTGATGAATCAGATTTCTCTGAAAAAAGAGGGTGTAATTATTCTTAACAGATTAACAATGTTATCAGATGGAGGAAGGTGTGTTTAAGCCACTTAAAGCACATCGTTTCTAAGCACCTACAAACAAACGCATTTGCTGCAAATACTAGATGGGATATCTATAAATCATTATGGCAAGCCTGATGAAACTTGTTTTGTGTTTACAGTAAAGATTTTGAGAATGTTATTCATTATTTGCTCTACAAAAAATCATGAAACATACATTTCTCTCTGGTCTTATTATTAGGAATAGTTGCACTTACAAAGAAAAGAGTATTAATTAGAGAATAAAATCTGAGTTTTCTAGTCAGGACTAGCTAGGGTTAAATCCTAACTCTGTCACTTCCTGGCTGTGTGGTCTTTGGCAAATCACTTAACCTCTATGACCCTCAGTTTCCTCACCGGTAAAATGAGAATAAAGTAGCCCCTTTGGTGAATTCAATGAACATGAAAAGTGCTTAAAACTATGCCTGACACATATGGCAAGTGCTCAGTAAATATTTGCTGTAAAGTATCATTTTTTTATAGGTAACCAGTTTATTTTTTTCCAGATAAATGGATCAATATTTCATCCATGTTGCTCCAGACAGCTTAAAGTTCACTTTGGGGCCCACCTCGCATAAGAGTAGACTTTCCATGTTGTGATTCCTCATTACATTTCAACTATTATTTTAAATTTATTTGACTTTGTAAATTGTTTGAATGTCTGTAAAACCATTTTAGAATAAGACATATATCTATCAGCCGAAGAAGCGATAAAATATAAGGCAAAACTCCCTTACCTTCAGCTACTATGAAGAATTGAAGCCCCACAAAAAGTGTCTTTCAGAAGTTGTCATTTAGACCTTTTTATGATTTGCTGCCTCTGCGTTTTTCCAAATTTATTTTAAGCTAATTGTAAATACGTGATATTTCACCCCTAAATACTTCATCATGCATGTCTAAAAATATAAGGACATTTTCTTTTGTAACCACAGTATGATAGAAACATCTGACAAAATTAACAATAGGAATTAATGTATTTTAAGAGATTATAGACTTCTTGAAAGGTAGAGATAGTGGCTTCTACTACTTTTCATATCAGTGACTGACACAGATATGGGTATATGTTCTCAGTGCATCCTTGTGAACTGCCTAGTCATTTAATTGCTCCATGCAGTTTTATTGAGTTTGCTCAGTTCTTCTCTCTGAAATACAGAGGTAGTGAGGGTGACAGAACATGAGAGACAGGGGATCCCTGGGTGGCTCAGTGGTTCAGCACCTGCCTTTGGCCCAGGGCGTGACCCTGGAGTCCTGGGATCGAGTCCCGCATTGGGCTCTGGGCATGGAGCCTGCTTCTCCCTCTGCCTGTGTCTCTGTCTCTCTCTCTCTCTCTCTATCATGAATAAATAAATAACATTTAAAAAAAAAAAGAACATGAGAGACACCTAACTCTGGGAAAAGAACAAGGGTTGGTGGAAAGGTGAGTGGAGGGTTGGGGTGACTGGGTGATGGGCACTGAGGGGGGCACTTGACGGGATGAACACTGGGTGTTACACTATATGTTGGCATATCGAACTCTAATAAAAAATATACAAAAAAAAGAGAAAACTCCTCTTTCCTGCTCTTGATCCCTCCTTCCTGCCCCTTCTGAAGCCATCAAGAGAGAAAACAATGGAGTGAAATTAAACTCCTCTTTTTTTTTTTCTGTAAATTCATACAGGTTACCCTTCCCATGGCATCCTGAATCTATAGGCAAGTTAATAAGTCTTTCCCCATCAGCAAAAATCATTGATTTCTCATGAACTGTGGTAGTTAATATTTATTAGATACTTTGAGATTCATAGATGGAAGTTGCAATATATACCTGGCGCTATCTTAATCCCATAGTTAAAATAAATTATGTCAGTAAGTAATGATTAAAATAGTTACTATATCAACTCTAGCATCAGAAGTTCTGAAATAATCCATAGTAACAACTAGCCTCAATCTTTTCCCACCTTTTTCCATTTATAATATCTTTACTTCTCCTTGTCTAGCTTTTAGAAATTCTTTCATCATTTTGGAAAATTGATGAAATATTTAATAATTTTAATAAATCACTAAATAAATATTTAATAAAATATTTCATAATTTTCTGCATGCTAGGGATATGAAATTTTCTTGAATTTGATCAGATGTGATTAGTCTGTTGTCCATTTGAGGCTTTGCCTGTTGTTTTCAAGAAATATATTATTTATTTATTTATTTATTTATTATTTTTTTTTTTTAGAAATATATTATTTAATTCCATCATTCTCTGGGGGAACTCAGGCCAAAATAATGCTATTGGAAAGATCAGACCCCTCAAAATTCTTCACCACATGGAAAATGTACCTAATTATTTAACAACATCTTTCATCAGCATTTCCCTCAATTCATTCTTCCTTGATTGTGTTCTCTCAAATATTAGAGATTAAATCTTGGTGCAAATATTTAATCTTGGACAAAGCTTCACATTTAGAAATAGCTAGGTTCCATCATGCCTAGACAAGCACTGTGCAGCTCTTATTCCCATGATGGTAGTTATTGACAGGAATGCTGTCACTCTTTGCTATTACAGGTTCCATTAATGCTGCCAGGAGAAGGGACTCTGGCATTTTGGCAGGTGCTCTTTGCCAGGCTCTATACTTTTTAGAAATCTTTACAACTTGGCTACACAGAGATTTTAGGAGTGCTATTTGACATCCTGGCTGTTGACTTAGTCATAAGTGAAAAATACACTAAATTGTCTTTGTGTTGTCTTTTGCTTTTTCTGGTCTTGTGCTCTCTGGGCAGGGGACATGTATTTCACATATGTCAAAGTTTAATGTAAAGTAATAATGTTCACATTTGATAGTATAGATCACCTTAAATGCATTTCTGGATTTGATCATCATCATAACACTAAGATTAAGCTAGAACTAATTGGTCCATTTTATAGATGAGCAAGCTAAGAACATTTTCATTTTAATTTCCTAAAATCACAAAGGCCAGGAAGAGAGTCTGGCCTGGCCAAAGTCTAATGTGCTACTTCTTGATCTAACTTGGTTATCTTCTTACTGAGAATTTGACAAAAAGCTGCTAACCACAAGCCAAGAGACCAGGTTTTAGAGTCAGTTGTAAGAATTGAATAAATGAATCATAGCAGATATAATTTAAAGAAGATTGATCTGTAGCCTTCATTCATAA
Organism: Canis lupus dingo; assembly: GCF_003254725.2. Classification (NCBI taxonomy): domain Eukaryota; kingdom Metazoa; phylum Chordata; class Mammalia; order Carnivora; family Canidae; genus Canis; species Canis lupus. Next base: position 79,359,542 of record NC_064281.1, read on the forward strand.
GATATTACAGTTGAATGAACCTGTATTTCCAGATGTCTACTATTTATGTTCCCATGTTGATCAAAGTCTCCACCAAGTAAATAATGGCCAGTTGTGGATGATAACTCACAAATGTGTCTTTCTTTCCAAAGTCTACAAGCAAAAGAGGGCATATAATGAATATGAGTATGTATGTGTGTGTCCTTCTCTGACTCTCTCTGTGTCTCTCATAAAAAATAAATAAAATCTTTAAAAAACTAAGATTTACCCTTAGATTAACTGTAGCACAACTTATATGCTAAGGATTTTGAATTGATAATTAAGAAAAAAATGAATCCTGCCCCATGTAATGATTATTGAAAAATAACTAATTTGCGTATTTCCAAATAATGTGAATGAGACATTGGCTTTTGGATCGTCTTTACACCACTAACCACATGACAAATTGGTGAGCAGTGGTAAGTGGTTATTCTTGTGAAAAATCACAACACACCAAGGAGGTAGATATCTGTATATAACAGTCAGAACTTTCTGGTTCTCTCCCTTGAAATGTATCAAGTAGTCTCTTTATGACCCTACCGCCTTTCCTTCCTCTTTCCTTCTATCAGCCTCCCTTCTGCCCACCATCTTCTCTGGTTACACTTGATTTAACCAGAACTCCTACCACTGACTCAAATGGAAAATATGTGGAACTGCTGCCCAGAAAACAGATATGTGGCAGAATCCTCTTGGACGCCAGTGGTCTCATTGAGTGCTAATGATAGCCTGCAAGGACTATCAATCATTTCAGGGAATACCCATGTCATAGGATACAAGGATTTCAAAAGGAAAGGGGTTAATGCACACCTTTGAAAGTGTGCAAATCAGTAGTTGTTAGTATCCAGAAATGAATTTGATAGTGGACAATGTAGGATGGCAATAACAGCAAGAGTATTCTGAATTTGAATAGAACTTTTCCCCTTGTCAGTGTACTTTCCCATCTGTTATCTCATTTAATCCTCACAACAGTCCTATAAAGCAGTCATGGCAAGGAGGTATTATCACCCCCTATTTGGCCCATGAGGAAACCCAAGTGAAATGATGAGTTAATGACAGAACCTGGACTAGAATTTAGGGCATCCAACCCTGACTATTTATTCAGCCATCCAGCTATTCATTTCTTCTTTCAAATATAGCAGCTTCAGCCTTAGTATTTCAGATGCCTTTAAGGAGAGAGGGTGAATATCTTTTTTTAGATATTTATTTTATTTTTCATGAATTTATTTATTTGGAAAAATTTCAAATGCACAGAAATATTGCATTGAAATTACAATCAATATCCATATATGCTTTATGTGGATTTACCAAATTGTTAACATTGTGCCATGTTTATATCATCTCTATGGATGCACATATGCCTAAGTATGTATGTATGTATGTATTTTTTCTAAACCATTTGGAAATAAGTTGCAGATATGATACTTCACCTGTAAATAATTTAGCATTTGTCTTATAAAAATAAGGATCTTCTCATACATAACTAGAATACAATTATCATAGGAAATTTAACATTGATATAATTCTATATCTAATACATATTCTACATTCAAATTTCTCCAATTATTCCAATAATGTTCTTTAGAGTATTTTCCTGATCCAGAATCCAATTAAAGATTATGCATATCATTTATTGATCATGTCTTTCTCCTTTAATCTAGAACAGTTGCCTGACCTTTGTAAAATTTAAATTTATTTCTAATTGAGTTCATGACATTGACATTTTTGAAGCAACTAGACCAATTGTAGTGTAGAATTACCTTCTATTTGAATTTGTCTGATTATTTCCGCATGATTAGATTCATGTTATACATTTTTTACCAAAATGCTACTGGAATGATCCTTGTGTACTTCTCTGTGCCTAACTTACAGAGGCACATGATTTATCTTTGTCCCACTATTGGTTATTCTACCTTTGATCATTTGCTTGAGGGATTATCTGACAGATTAATCCACTGTAAAGGCATCTTTTATCCTTTATAATTAATTAATAATCTGTTGGATGATACCTTGAGACAATGTGAATATTCTGTTCAATAAAACCATTTTTTGATAATTCTTTCCTGAATCAGTGATGGCAGTGAGGGTTGATAACTGATGATTTCTAACTTCTGCATGTATATCAATTGATATTTCTACATAAAAAAGATCTCTCTCCTCTTTCATTACTATTAACATGGACTCATAGACTTTTTAATCTGATGCTGTCCATTTTGGCATGTGCCAATCTTAAGTGTACAACTCAGTAAATTATTTTTATTACAGTTCAACCATGTTTTAGTGTTCAGTTCAGGGCATTTAGAATATTCAAATTTTTGTTCAACCATCACCACCACCCATGTCCAGAATTTTTTAATCCTCTCAAACTGAAAGTGCATATGTATTAAGCACAGCTCCCCATTCTTGCCTACTCCAAGCCATTGGCAGCCACCATTCTAATTTCTGTCTCTACAAATTTGACTATTTTAGGTATCCTGTATAAGTGGAATCATAAAAAATATTCTTTTATGCATGACTTATTTCATTTAGCATAGTGTCTTCAAAATCCATCCATGTTGCAGCATGTTATCAGAATTTCCTTTCTTTTTAAGACTGAAAAATAGTCCATTGTGTGGATATATCTCATTTTGCTTATCTACTTATCTGCTTTTTGGCTATTATACATAATGCATCTGCTTTTTGGCTATTATACATAATGCTTTAAGGAATATTGATTTGCAAACATCTATTCGAGTTTCTGTTTTCAATTCTTTTGAGTATACGTATCCAAAGGTAGAATTACTGAATCATATGGTACTTATATATTTAATTTTTTTGAGGATCTTCTATATCATTTTCCATAGTAACCACACCATTTTACATTCCCACCAGCAATGCAAAGGTTCCAATTACTTCACTTCCTTACCAACACATTTATTTAATAATAGTAATACTAAAGATATAAAAAATGGTATCTCGTTATAGTTTTGATTTACATTTCTCTAACAATTAGTGATATTGAACATCTTTTCATGTGTTCATTGCCCACTTGTATATTTTCTTTGAAGAAATTTCTACTCAACTCCTTTGCCCATTTTTAAATCAAGTTGTTTATCTTTTTAAGTTTTTATTTAAATTTAATACTAATTAACATACTGTGTAATATTAGTTTCAGGTGTACAATATAGTGATTCAACACTTCCATACATCACCTTGTGCTCATCACAACAAACGCAATCCTTAATCCCCAACACATATTTCACCCATCCCTACCAACCTCCCCTCTGGTAATTATCAGTTTGTACTTAAAAGTCTATTTTTTGGTTTGCCTCTCTCCTTCTTTCTCCCTATGATTGTTTTGTGTCTTAGTTTCACATATGAGTGATATCATATGGTATTTGTCTTTCTCTCACTGGCTTATTTCACTTAGCATAATGCTTTCTAGCTCCATCCACATCATTGCAAATGGCAGGATTTTATTCTTTCTATGGCTGAATAATATATATATATATATATGTGTATATATATATTATAATATACTATATTATACTATAATATTATACTATATATACTATATATAGTATACTATAATATACTATAATATTATATATATAGTATCTTCTGTATACATTTTCAGTCAGTCAACATTTGGGCTGTTTCCATAATTTGGCTATTGTAGATAATGCTACTGAACACTACTGCAAACATCAGGTTGCATGTATCCCTTTAAATTAGTATTTTTATATTCTTTGGGTAAATATATAAAGTTAAATTGCTGGATCATAGGGTAGTTTTATTTTTAACATTTTAAGGAACCTGCATACTGTTTTCCATGGTGGCTGCACAAGTTTGTATTCCCACCAACAGTGCAAGAGGGTTCCCCTTTCTCCACATCCTTGCCAGCACCTGTTGTTTCTTGTACTGTTGATTTTAGCCATACTGGCAGATGTGAGGTGCTACCTCATTGTAGTTTTGATTTGTATTTCCCTGATGATAACTGACGTTGAGCATCTTTTCATGTTCCAGTTGGCCATCTATATTTACAAGTTGTTTATTTTTTATTTGTTGTTGAGTTGTAGGAGTTCTTTATATATTCTGGATACTAATCCCTAATCAGACATATGGTTTGTAAATATTTTCTCTCATTCTCTAGATTGCCTTTTTACTCTGTTGGTGATGTCCTTTGATGCACAAAAGTTGTTAATTTTGATGAAGTCCATTTTATTTTTTTTCTCTGTTGCCTGTGCATTTGGCGCTATACCCAGGAAATCATGACTGCATTCAATGTCATGAAACTTTCCCCCTACATTTTCTTCTTAAGGATTTTATAGGTTTCTTTCTTATGTTTAGATTTTTTGACCCACTTTGAATTCATTTTTGTATATGGTGTAATTTAAGGGTCCAATGTCATTCTTTTGCATGTGGGTATCCAATTTTCCCAATACTATTTGTTCAGAAGACTATCTTTTCCCCATTGAATTGCCTTGACCCCTTTATCAAATATTATTTGATTCTATATGCAAAGATTTATCTCTGGGGTCTCTCTTCTATTCCATTGGTTTAAATGTCTCTCTTATACTAGAACAACACCGTTTTGATTGGTAAAGCTTTGTAGTAACCTTTGAAATCAGGAAATGCAAGGCCTCCAGCTTTATTCTTTTTCAAGATTGTTTTGGCTATTCAGGATCTGTTGAGATTCTATGTAGATTTTAGGATGGGTTTTCCTACTTATGCAAAAAAAAATCATTGTGATATTTGATAGGGATTTTATTAAAGCTGTAGTTGGCTTTGAGTTTTACTGATGTATTAACAATATTAAGTCTTCTATTTGTGTCTTTAATTTCTTTCAGCAACATATTTACTTTTCAGCATACAAGTCTTTTGCCTCCTTGGTTAAGTTTATTCCTAAGTATTTTATTATTTTTTATTTGACTGTAAGTGAAATTGTTTTCTTTATTTCCTTTTTGGTTTCTTTGTTATTATATATAGAAGCACTACTGATTTTCTGTTTTGATTTTTATCCAGCTCAGTGAAGTTTTACATATAAATGTACCTATGTAATTAGCACATCAATATATAAAAACTATCACCCCAGAAAATTCTTTCATTTCCACTTCCAGTTTATACTCCGCAATGCTAGTATGTAGTCTGTTAGCATATATTTGATTGGCAAGTTTTTGAACTTCATGTAATAGATTCTAACAGTATGCACCCTATTGATCAATTTTTTAATGAACAGAAGTTTATTAAATACCTACATTTTGTTAATATGCCAAGTATTTGGTATGAGCACAGAGCCCCTGACTTCAAGGAACTAAAGATTTAGTAAGAGGAAGAAGTTTCACCACTTGAAGGAGTGGCAGTATAGGTTAGATGCAGACTGACATGCATGGATAAACTTGGGTCAATGACATGGCTCCTACAGTTCTGGTATCGCCTAGAGATGAGATGAACAGGATAGAAGAATTTGCCAGGTAAAGGGAAGAAAGTGTGCAAACACATGGACATGCTGGGCTTATCTGGGGAACTGTTTGGGGTGTCAGTTTTACTAGAGTATAGTTGGATGACTTTTAGTCCAGAGGTGGACAAGCAAAGGTATGTTGTGTTCAATATGTTTTGGGGATGGATTTATATTATCATTGGATTAGGAATTTATTCTTACTGCTGAAAGATTTCATTGCATGATTGTACCAAAATGTGTTTCTCCATTCTCTTGTTAATGGGAATTTGGGTTATTGCCATGTTTTGGCTTCTGTAAAGAAAGCTAATATCAATATTCTTGTTAAAGGCTTTGGTAAACATATGGACTCATTTCCTTTGGTTATCTACCTACAAGTGGGAATAAATAGATATTATGGTAACTGCATGTTCAACTTTGAAAAGAACCACCAATTTTTTTCAAAGTGATTGTGTGATCTTGGCATTGTAATTCTTTGTCACATTTTTCAACTTTCTGGTGTATGCAATGGTATCTCATGGTAGTTTTATTTTGTATAATCTTGATTACAAATAGTATTAAACACCTTTTCATATTTTTATTATCTCACTCATATGTGGATATTTTTTGTATATATTCTTTTATTGGAGTTTGATTTGTCAACATATAGCATAACACCCAGTGCTCATCCGGTCAAGTGCCCCCCTCAGTGCCCGTCACAGAGTCACCCCAGCCTCCCATCCAACTCCCTTTCCACCACCGCTTCTTTGTTTCCCAGAGTTAGGTGTCTCTCGTGTTCTAACACCCTCACTGATATATCCCACTCATTTTCTATCCTTTCCCCTAAAATACCTTTTAGAATTTTTATATTTCCCAAATGAATGAGTCAATAAAATGTTTGTCTTAGTAACATTAGTATATACATTTCTGTATATATCTATACAGTAAGTCTTACTGACTTACTTCACCCAGCATAATACCTTCTAGTTCCATTCACATTGAAGCAAATGGTGGGTATTTGTCATTTCTAATGGCTGAGTAATATTCCATTGTATACATAGACCACATCTTCTTGATCCATTCATCTTTCAGTGGACACAAAGGCTCCTTTCACAGTTTGGCTATTGTGGACATTGCTGCTATAAACATTGGGGTACAGGTGTTTCTGTTTTTCGCTGCATCTGTATCGTTGGGGTAAATCCCCAGCAGTGCAATTGCTGGGTCATAGGGCAGTTTTATTTTTAACTCTTTGAGGAACCTCCACACAGTTTCGCAGAGTGGCTGTACCAGTTCACATTCCCACCAACAGTGCAAGAGGGTTCCCCTTTCTCCACATCCTCTCCAACATTTGTTGTTTCCTGTCTTGTTAATTTTCACCATTCTCACTGGTGTGAGGTGGTATCACATTATGGTTTTGATCTGTATTTCCCTGATGGCAAATGATGTGGAGCATGTTTTCATGTGCTTCTTGGCCATGTGTATGTCTTTGTTGAAATTTCTGTTCATATCTTTTGAACATTTCATGATTGGATTGTTTCTTTGCTGTTGAGTTTAATAACTTTTTTATAGATCTTGGATACTAGCCCTTTATCTGATATGTCATTTGCAATATCTTCTTCCATTCTGTAGGTTGTCTTTTACTTTCGTTGATTGTTTCTTTTGCTGTGCAGAAGATTTTATCTTAATGAAGTCCCAATAGTTCATTTTTGCTTTTGTTTCCCTTGCCTTCATAGATGTATCTTGCAAGAAGTTGCTGTGGCCAAGTTCAAAAAGGGTGTTGCCTGTGTTATCCTCTAGGATCTTGATGGATTCTTGCCTCATATTTAGATCTTTCATCCATTTTGAGTTTATCTTTGTGTCTGATGTAAGAGAATGGTCTAGTGTCATTCTTCTGCACATGGCTATCCAATTTTCCCAACACCATAGATTGAAGAGACTGTCCTTTTTCCAGTGGATAGTCTTTCCTGCTTTGTTTAATATTAGTTGACCATTAGTTGAGGGCCCATTTCTGGATTTTCTATTCTGTTCCATTGATTTATTCTTTTTGGGCTAGTACCACACTGTCTTGATGATCTCAGCTTTGTAGTACAACCCGAAATCCAGCATTGTGATGCCTCCGGATCTGGTTTTCTTTTTCAATATTCCCCTGACTATTTGGGGTCTTTTCTGATTCCACACAAATCTTAAGATGATTTGTTCCAACTCTCTGAAGAAAGTCCATGGTATTTTGATAGGGATTGCATTAAATGTGTACATTACCCCAGGGTTGCATTGCATTGACATTTTTCACAGTATTAATTCTTCCAATTCTTGAGCATGGAATATTTTTTCATCTCTTTGTGCCTTCCTCAATTTCTTTCAGAAGTGTTCTGTAGTTTTTAGGGTATATATCCTTTACCTCTTTGGTTAGGTTTATTCCTAGGTATCTTAGGCTTTTCGGTGCAATTTTATATGGGACTGACTCCTTAATTTCTTTTTTTTTTTCAGTTTCATTGTTAGTGTATAGAAATGCCACTGACTTCTGGGCATTGATTTTGTATCCTGCCACACTGCCAAATTGCTGTATGAGTTCTAGCAATCTTGGGGTGGAGTCTTTTGTTTTTTTTACATACAGTATCATGTCATCTGTGAAGAGGGAGAGTTTTACTTCTTTGCCAATTTGAATGCCTTTTATTTCTTTTTGTTTTCTGACTGCTGAGGCTAGGACTTCTAGTACTATGTTGAATAGCAATAGTGAAAGTGGACATCTCTGTCATCTTCCTGATCTTAGGGGAAAGGCTCCCAGTGTTTCCCCATTCAGAATGATATTTGGTGTGGGCTTTTCATAGATGGCTTTTAAGATGCTAAGGAATGTTTCCTCTATCCCTACACTCTGAAGAGTTTTGATCAGGATTTGATGCCGTATTTTGACAAATGCTTTCTCTGCATCTATTGACAGGATCATATAGTTCTTGTGTTATCTCTTGTTGATGTGATCTATCATGTTGATTGCTTTACGAGTGTTGAACCAGCCTTATATCATGGGGATAAATCCCACTTGGCCATGGTGAATAATCTTCTTAATCTATTGTTGGATCCTATTGGCTAGTATCTTGTTGAGAATTTTTGCATCCATGTTCATCAGGGATATTGGTCTAGAATTCTCCTTTTTGGTGGGGTCTTTGTCTGACTTTGGAATTAAGGTGATGCTGGCCTCATAGAACAAGTTTGGAAGTATTCCATCCTTTTCTATCTTTTGGAACGTCTTTAGTAGAATACGTATTGTTTCTTCCTTAAACGTTTGATAGAATTCTCCTTGGAAGCCATTTGGCCCGGACTTTTGTGTCTTTGGAGGTTTTTGATGACTGTTTCAATTTCCTCCCTAGTTATCAGCCTGTTCAGGTTTTCTATTTCTTCCTTTTCCACTTTTGATAATTTGTGGTTTTCCAGAAATGCATCCATTTCTTCTAGATTGCCTAATTTATTGGCATATAGCTATTCATAATATGTTTTTAAAATCGTTTGTAATTCCTTGGTATTGGTTGTGATCTCTCCTTTTTCATTCATGATTTTATTAGAGTTTTTTTCTCTTTTTTTTTAATAAGGCTGGCTATTGGCTTATATATCTTATTAATTCTTTCAAAGATCCAACTCCTGGTATTGTTGATCTGTTCCACAGTTCTTCTGGTCTCTATTTCATTGAGTTCTGCTCGAGTCTTTATGAACTCTCTTCTTCTGCTTGGTGTAGGTTTTATTTGCTTTTCTTTTCCAGTTCCTTTAAGTGCAAGGTTAGCTTGTGTATTTGAAATTCTTTCCAATTTTTTGAGCGATGTTTGTATTGCAATATATTTCCCTCTCAAGACTGCTTTTGCTGTATCCCAAATATTTTAAACAGTTGTATCTTCATTCCCATTAGTTTCCATGAATCTTTTTAATTGTTCTCTAATTTCCTGGTTGACCCTTTCATCTTTTAGCTAGATGCTCTTTAACCTTCACATATTTGAATTTGTTCCAAATTTCTTCTTGTGATTGGGTTCAAGTTTCAAAGCAGTATGGTCTGAAAATATGCAGGGGACGATCCCAATCTTTTGGTATTGGTTCAGACCTGATTTGCGACCCAGTATGTGGTCTATTCTGGAGAAAGTTCCATGAGCACTTGAGAAGAATGTGTATTCAGTTGCACTTGGATGTAAGGTTTTATAAATATCTGTGAAATCCATCAGGTGCAGAGTATCATTTCAAGCTCTTGTTTCCTTGGATATGTTGTCTTAAAAAATCTGTTATTTGTAGAAAGCACTGTGTTGATGTCTCCCAGTATTACTGTATTATTATCTAAGTATGTCTTAACTTTGGTTATTAATTGATTGATATACTTGGCAGCTCCCACATTCGGGGCATAAATATTCGTGATTGTTAGGTCCTCTTGTTGGACAGACCCTTTAAGTATGATACAGTGTCCCTCTTCATCTCTTACTACAGTCTTTGGTATAAACTTTAATTTATCTGATAGGAGGATGGCTACCCCTGCTTTCTTTTGAGGACCATTTGAATGGTAAATGGTTCTCCACTCTTTCATTTTCAGGCTGTAGGTGGACTTAGGTCTAAAATGAGTCTCTTGTAGACAGCAGATAGATGGGTCTTGCTTTTTTATCTTGTCTGAAACCCTGCATCTTTTGATCCCATTTTGATAAATGGGATCATTTAGCCCATTCACATTCAGAGTTACTCTAGAAAGATACGAATTCATTGTCATCATAATACCTATTCGGTCCCTGTTTTTGTGGATTATTTCTTTGAGCATCCTCTTTCTTTTACAGAGTCCCCCTTAATATTTCTTGCAGAGCTGGTTTGGTGGTCAAATATTTCAGTTTCTGCCTATCTTGGAAGCTCTTTATCTCTCCTTCTATTCTGAGTGAAAGCCTTGCTGGATAAAGTATTCTTGGCTGCATGTTCTTCTCATTTAGGACCCTGAATACATCCTGCCAGCCCTTTCTGGCCTGCCAGGTCTCTGTGGAGAGGTCTGCTGCTAATCTAATATTTCTCCCCATAAAAGTTAGGGCTCTCTTGTGTCTTTCTGCTTTAAGGACTTTCTCTTTATCTTTGAAATTTGTAAGTTTCACTATTAAATGTTGAGGTGTTGAACGGGTTTTATTGATTTTAGGGAGGGACCTCTCTAACTCCTGAATCTGAAAGCTGGTTTCCCTCCCCAATTTAGGGAAGTTTTCAGCTATGATTTGTTCAAATATGCTTTCTGACCCTCTGGCCCCCTCGACACCCTCTGGAACCTCAATTATACATCGATTTTTCCTTCCGAGGTTGTCATTTATTACCCTCATGGTCCTTTTTTTAAATTTTATTTATTTATGATAGTCACACAGAGAGAGAGAGAGAGAGGCAGAGACACAGGCAGAGGGAGAAGCAGGCTCCATGCACCGGGAGCCCGATGTGGGATTCGATCCAGGGTCTCCAGGATTGCGCCCTGGGCCAAAGGCAGGCGCCAAACCGCTGCGCCACCCAGGGATCCCCCCTCATGGTCTTTTAATTGTTTTTCTCTTTTTTTCTCAGCCTCTTTCCTTGTCATCAACTTGTCTTCTATGTCCCTCACTCTTTCTTCTACCTCATTAACCCTTGTCATTAGGACCTCCAGTTTGGATTGCGTCTCAGTTAATTGATTTTTAATTTCGTTCTGATTAGATCTAAATTCTGCAGTCATGAAGTCTCTTGAATGCTTTATGCTTTTTTTTTTCCAGAGCCACCAGTAGCTTTCTATTTGTGCTTCTGAATTGGCTTTCATACATCGAATTGTAATCCAAATTTTGTAACTCTGTGGCAGAGAGTACGGTTTCTGATTCTTTCTTTTGTGGTGAGTTATTCTTTCTAGTCATTTGGCTCAGTGCAGAGTGGCTGTATGAGTGGGCTGCATCCAGAATATCAACCACGATCTAAGTAGATTTCCCCCAGATGATTCTGCTAAAGTCAGAGACCAGAAATTGAAAACCAAGATGAGAATGAAATAAACAAAAGTACCACTAAAGTGAAAAACAAATTTTAAAACATGGGGATCCCTGGGTGGCTCAGTGGTTTAGCACCTGCCGTCAGCCCAGGGTGTGATTCTGGAGTCCTGGGATCGAATACCACATTGGACTCCCTGCATCATGGAACCTGCTTCTCCCTCTGCCTGTGTCTCTGCCTCTCTCTCTCTCTCTCTCTCTCTCTCTCTCTCTCTCTGTGTCTCATGAATAAATAAGTACAATCTTAAAAAAAAAGTAGTAAAAAATAAATGGCCAGGAATCCTAAAGAAGAATAAGAGAGGGGACAAAAAGAAAAGAAAAAGTAAAAAGAAAAAAAAAGGAGAGGAAAGAAAAAAAGGGGGGATTTACTGGGAGATGGTGGTGGTTACGATGTTGTAGTAGAGGGAGAATGTAGTCTACCTGAGGGGTTCTAGAGGGTGATCCTCTTGTTTGAGTATATTAAGTTCTGTATGCTAGAAGATGCTCACCCCAAATTTATATAAACCAGAAATACTTGTAGAGGGCCCCAACATTGACCATCAAAGCATAAATGACATAAAAGAGAGGGGCAGATTGGGAATGGGGAATCTCACAGAATGAACCAGCATGGTATACCACTTGGTTCTGGGTGCACACCTGTCGTGTTTTCTAAGGTATTAACTTCTACCATTGTAGAACAAAATGAGACAGAGAAAACAAAAAACACAAAACAAAACAAAAAATACATATCTTTTATATCTCCCAAAATTGAGTATGTTGAAGGGAATCTAGATGTGGAGAATATATCTAGGACCTGTAATTGTTGAAATATGAAAGTCGAAAAGGGAGAAACTTAAAAATGAAGAGCTGGTAAAATATTGTAGTTAAGGTGGGAAAAGGAAAAGAAATTGGAAATTAACTGTCTGATATAAAAATGAGTTGTACTGGAAAAAGGAAAAAAAAAGAGGGGTACCTTCTGATTCTGTATACTGTAAATCCCTCAACTTCCCCTGGAGCTTTCCAGTGCTGCTAGGTCAAGAACTTGTTCTTCCCCTGTCCTTCCAGTTGGTCTTCTGGGGGAGGGGCCTGCTGTGCTGATTCTTAGGTGTGTGTACCTGGGGGACCTGCCCCGCCCCCTTCCAGTTGCTGGGCTCAGAGGGAGCTGTTGTCCCTGTGAGTCCTCTGTTCCCTGGCAGCCCCGCCCCTCCCAGGCACAGGGTGAAACAAGGAGGATCAGCACTGGTGGCAGCCAAGTCTCCAGCCCTAGAGTCAGCTCCTGCAGTAGCTACCGCAGTCTCCCAGTCCACACTGGCCTAGATGCTTCCCGGCGGCATGGGTATGCTGATCTTCCCAGCTTGGGGGCGCCCAGAGGCAGGATGTCCTGTCGATGTCCTGTCCAGTCTCCACCTCTGCTTGTCCCAGGGCAAGTGCAGGATCATGGGCTGTGTCCACCCAGCGCCCTGGTATCCGGGGCCTGTGCTGCTGGAATTAGGCTCCCGGGGCTGTGCCTCCCAAAAGTAGCAGGGCACAGACTCTTCTTCCTGGACCCCCTGCCTGCCCACCTGGCTTCTCCTGAGGCCCTGCTGGGTGCGTGTTCCAGCCCTTTACCGAGATCGGCCTTCAGTGTGTGGTGCGCTCTTTCCCGGGGCAGCACTTCTTCTATTAGTGACTCTGGGACACTGGTGGCTCCACTGCCCCTCCTGCAATTCTGCCCAATTTCCCTGCTAAGCACCTTTCAGTCTGGGAAGAACTCGGCCCAGATTTTTAAAATTCCTGCTTCTCCGGGCCTGGGCTCTCCTGTCCTGGAGGCTTTCACCACCTGGCCTTAGCTGGGCTCCTCGCAGGGCCCCTCCCCCACTTGATTCTTTTTTTGTTTTTCCACCTTATTAACTTGTTAGAAGTGAAAACCCTTGTCTTTGTAGCAGTTCTAGCTGTTCTATCTAAATCTCAGGTAGAATTCATAGGTTTTCAGGATTATTTGGAAGTAATCTAGGTAATTTCGTGGGTCCAGGGGAGTTGAGGTCCCTACTCCTCCACCGTCTCCAGGTAGAGTGAATTTTAAGCAGACACTGCACTGAGCACAAATCCCTATGCGGGGCTTGATCTCAGGACCCTGAGATCATGACCTGAGCTGAAACCGAGAGTCAGATACTCAACTGTACTGTTCCACGCAGGCACCCCAAGTAAGTGTACTCTTGATCCTATCTATTTCACCCATTCACTCACCCAGTCACCTCTCCTCAGGCTAAAACCAGTTTTTTCTCTGTATTTCACAGTCTGATTTTTCTTTGTTCATTTGTTTTGTTTTTTAGATTCCACATATAAGTGAAATCATATGGTATTTGTCTTTCTTTATGACTTCTTTCACTTAGCATGCCATCTAGGACCTTCCATGTTGTTGCAAATGGCAAGATCCCATTATTTTTATGGCTGAGTGATATTCCAGTGTGTGTGTGTGTGTGTGTGTGTGTGTGTGTGTGTGTATGTGTTTATATACCACATCTTCTTTATTCATCCATCTACTGGTGGACACTTGAGTTGCTTCCATATCTTGGCTATTGTAAATAATGCTGCAATAAATATCATGTACATATATCTTTTGGATTAGTGTTTATAGTGGTTTTGTTTTCTTTGGGTAAATACCCAATAGTGGAATTCCTAGATTATATGATACTTGTATTTTTTTATTTTTTGAGGAAACCCCATACAGTTTTCCACAGTGGCTGCACCAATTTATATTCCCACCAATGATGCATGAAATTTCCTTTTTCTCTACATCCTTGCTAACACTTGCTGTGTATGATACTTTTGATACTAGCCATTCTGACAGGTGTGAGGTGATGTCTCATTGTGATTTCAATTTGCATTTCCCTAATGATTAATGATGTTGAAGATCTTTTCATGTGTCTGTTGTCCATCTGTATATCTTCTTTGGAAAAATATCTATTCAGGTCTTCTGTCCACTTTTGATCAGATTGCTTGTTTTATGTGTGTGTGTGTGTGTGTGTGTGTGTGTGTGTAAGCTGTATAAATTCTTTAGATATACTGGGTATTAACCTCTTCTTAAATATATCATCTGTATATATCTTTTCCCATTCGTTAGGTTGCCTTTTTCTTTTGTTGGTAGTTCCTTCTGCTATGCAAATCCTTTTATTTTAGTTTAGTTTTGCTTTTGTTTTTCTTAGAAGGTATATCCATAAATATGGTGCTATGGCTGATGCCCAAGAGATTACTATCTATGTTTTCTTCTAGGGATTTTATACTTTAAGGTCTCACATTTAGGTCTTTAATCCATTTTTAGTTTATTTTTATGTATGGTGTAAGAAAGTGCTCCAGTTTAATTTTTTGCGTGTAGGTCTCCAGTTTTCCCAACATCATTTATTGAAAATACTCTTTTCCCCATTGTATATTTTTGCCTCCTTTGCAATAGAATATTTGAACATATAGGTGTGGGTTTATTTGTGGGCTCTCTAACCTCTTCCCTTGTTTTATGTGTCTATTTTTTTTTTTGTGCCAGCAGCATGCCATTTTTTTTTTTGCTAAAGCTTTGTAGTATATCTCAAATTCTGGGATTGAGATATCTCCAACTTTGTTCTTTCTCAATATTGCTTTGGTTTTGGGTCTTTTGTGATTTCACACAAATTTTAGGATTATTTGTTCTAGTTCTGTGAAAAATACTTTTGAAATTTTAATAGGGACTTCATCAAATCTGCAGATTGGCTTGGGTAGTATGGACATTTTAGTAATATTAATTTCTACAACTTATGAGCATGGAGTATCTTTCCATTTGTTTGTGTCATTTTAAATTTCAAAAAAGTCATAGTTCTCAGACTCTTTTACCTCTTCAATTAAATTTATTCCTACTTATTTTATTCTTCTTGGTGCAGGCATAAATGGGATTGTTTTCTTAATTTCTCTCCCTGATAATAATGAATAATTATGAAATGCAACAGATACCTGTATCCTGTATCTTTACTGAATTCATTTATTAGTTGTAATAGGTTTTTTTTTTAGTAGAGACTTTAGAATTTTTAAATACAGTATTAAGTCATCTGTAAATAGTGAGTTTTACTTCTTGCTTACCAATTTTATTTATCTTGTCTGATTGCTGCAAACAGGGTTCTAATACTATGTTGAGAATACCAGAAGTGGTGGGAGTGGGTATACTTATCTTGTTCCAGATCTTAGAGGTGAAACTCTCAATTTTCCTGATTCAGTATGATGTTAGTTGTGGATTTTTCATATGTATTCTTTATTATGTCAGTGTATGATCCCTCTACACACACTTTGTTGAAAGTTTTTATCATGAATGGATTTTGTACTTTATCATATGTTTTTCTGCCTCAATGGAAATGATCATATGGTTTTTATCCTTTCTCTTGTTGATGTGCTGTATCACATTGATTTGGAAATATTGAATCACCCTTGTATCCTGGCAATAAATTCCACTTGATTATGGCAAATGATTTTTTAATGTATTGTTGGCTTTGGTATGCTCATATTTTATTGAGGACTTTTGCATCTATGTTCATCAGAGATATTGGCCTGTAGTTGTCTTTTTTTTGTAGTGCCTTTATATAGCTTTTCTATCAGTGTAATGCAGACCTCATAAAATGAATTTGGAAATTTTACTTCCTCTTTTATTTTTTGGAATAATTTGTGAAGAATAGGTATTAAGCTTTCTTTAAGTGGTTGGTAGAATTTGTTTGTGTAGCCATCTGGCCCTGGACTTTTGTCTTTTGGGAGATTTTTGATTACTGATTTAATTTCTTTGCTGGTTATTAGTCTGTTCAAATTTTCTATTTGTTTCTGAATTAGTTTGGATGATTGTATATTTCTAGAAGTTATCCATTTCTTATAGGTTGTCCAATTTGCATCTAATTTTTTCATAATATTCTCTTGTAATTTGCATTTCTGTGGCTCCGGTTGTTATTTCTCCTCCTTCGTTTCTATTTCTATTTGAGTCCTCTCTTTTATTTTTCATAAGTCTGGCCAAATATTTATCAATTTTATCTTTTTAAGGAACCAGCTCTTGGTTTCATTGATCTTTTATATTGTTCCTTTAGTTTCTATTTTATTTATTTCTGCTCTAATATTTATTATATCCTTCTCTTTACTAGTTTTGAGCCTTGTTTGTTCCTCTTTTTCCAGCTTCATTAAGTATAACATTAGTTTATTTACTTGAAAGTTTTCTTGTTTCTTGAAGTATGCCTGTATTGCTAGAAACTCCTTAGAACTGCTTTTGCTCTATCTGAAAGATCTTAGACCATTGTGTTTTTATTTTAATTTGTTTCTGAACTTTTTATTTTACTCTTTGTTTTATTAGCTGACCCATTTGTTGTTTATTAGCATGTTGTTTAGCTTCTGTGTGTTTATGTTCTTTTTAGATTTAGTCTATTTAGATTTAAAGTAATTATTGATATGTAAGTAATTATTGCCATTTGTTAATCGTTTTCTGGTTGTTTTTTTGTAGCTCTCTGTTCCTTTCTTCTTCTCTTGCTATCTTCCCTTTTGTTTTGATGGCTTTCTCTAGTGTTTTTCTTGGATTTCTTTCTCTTTATTTTTTGCGTATCTACTACAGGTTTTTTATTTTGGGTTATAATTGAGTTCTTATATAACATGTTATGTGTGTAACAGTCTATATTAAGTCGATGATAGCTTAAGTTTGAACACATTCTAAAAGCACAAATTTTCCTCCCCTCCAAATTTTATGTATGTGATGTCATATTTTACATATTTTTGTTTAGCCCTTGACTAACTTTTGTGGATATAATTGACTTTACTACTTTTGTGTTTTAACAATATTGGCTTTATAAATGATTAATCTACTACCTTTACAATATGTTTGCTTTTATTTATAAAAACTTTAACTTTCATAACTTTCTTACTTTTAGTTGTGGCCTTTTCTCTCTACTCAAAAATTCCCTTTAACATTTCTTATAAGGCCAGTTTAGTGATACTGAACTCCTTTAACTTTTGTTTGTCTGGGAAACTTTAGTTCTAGCTCTATGCAGAATGACAACTTTGTCAGGTAGAGGTATAGGTTTTCTCCTTTCACCACTCTGAATGTATTATGTCACTGTCTTCTGGTCTCAAAGTTTCTGCTGAAAATCAGCTGATAGTCCTATAGGGTGTCCCTTCCATGTAAATGTGCTCTTTTCTTTTGTTGCTTTAATTATCTATCATTATTGTTTTGCCATTTGAATGATTTTACATGTCTTGGTGTGCACCTCCTTGGGTTCATCTTGTTTGGTGCCTTCTATGTTGCCTAGATAGGAATGTTTCCTTTTCCAGATTACAGAAATTTTCAGCTATTACTTCTTCAAATAAATTTTCTGCCTCTTTATCTCTTCTTCTGGGCTCCCTATAATGTGAATTTTATTACACTTGATGATGTCACTGAGTTCCCTTAACCTATTCTCATTTTTTTCACTGTTCTTTTTTTATTTTTGCTATTCTGCTTGGTTGTTTTCCACTACCTTGTCTTCCTAATCTGTTCTTCTGCTTCATTTAATTTGCTGTTGATTTCTTGTAGCGTATTTGTGTTTCAGTTATTGAATACTCAGCTCTGTTTTTTTAAAAATATTGTCTCTCTTTATTAATGTTCTCACTGAGATCAACCACTCTTTTCTCAAGTCCAGTGAGTATTTTTATGACTATTACTTAGAATTTTTTAATCAGGCATATTGCTTATCTCTGTTTCATCCAGCTCTTTTGCTGTGATTTTTGTTTTATTTGTTTGCTTTTCATTTGGGACACATTTTTCTCTGTCCTTATTTTGTCTAACTCTGTTTCTATGTATTAAGTAAGTCAGCTACGTTTTCTAGTTTTTTTTTTTTTTTCGTTTTCTAGTTTTGAAGGTAGTGTCCTTGTGTAGAATAGGTCTTGTGGTACCCTGTAACACAATTCTCCCTGGTTACCAGAACCAGTCACTCCAGGGGTGTCCCGTATATTGGTGGCATGTACCCTAATGTTGTGGCTGAGTTGCAACTTCCTTCAGCCCAATTTGCTAAAGTGATTCACTTTGTCTGCTGTAGATACACTGGTCAGGCTTTGGTCCCTGCATTGTTAAATGCTCTATATGTGGCTATTGTAGGCCTGTTGGTGGATGGGTGCAACAGTCAGCCTAGATGTCTGCAATTAGTCTTTTCGCCTCAGCTACAGATACACTGAAGGGCAGGGCTTGCTCCCTCCACAGCCATCTAAGAGTCTAGGTTACTGAAACTGTGGGTGTGTTGATGTATGGGATTATCTCCCTTCTCCCCAGGGAAGGAGTCACTTTGGAGTGGTGCCAATTCTTGGTTGGGCTGCCTGCAGGGCATGATGGGGTAGGAGCTGTTTTGGAGGGATTCCTGCTGAAGCAGATGGGTTGAATGGAGCAAGTCTGTAGCAGAATGCCAAGTGGTGGATGCAGTGCTAGAAAGGTAGATGGAGATTGTTAGCACTGGCTCCTGCAAGCATCCAGCTATCTAGGCTGGGGAAGAGGAAGAGAAATTATGTCCACAAGCCTTTTCATTCCCAGAGAAATTTCCTGAAGATCCCCCACCCTCCAGCACATGTTCTAAGATTAGTCAACAAATATCACTCAGTTATACCTCAGGCCATTTTCAAACTACTGCTTCTATGCTGTTTCAGGCCAAGTTATTTATTATGCTAGTTCTGTAAGGGTAGGGATTTATTTCTTATAACCCTCTGGCTTTCCTAACATTAAGCCCACTGATTTTTAAAGCTCCTGAAGTTAAACCTCACTGGCTTCATAGCCAGATATTATGAGGACTTGTCTTCCCAGTGTAGGTCCTCAGCGCTGGGGGTGGCTGCTATCTAATCCTTTTGTTTCTCTATGCTTGTGGTGTCCCTCCTGCTTGTGGTTAGTCCCACCAGATGTTTAGGTCCCAACTGTATCTCCGTCTTTCCTAAGCTTTTTGATATGACCTTCTCTCTGTGATTAACTCAGTCCTCAGTCCTCAGATTGTTTTCAGAATTAGTTTTGTAATAGAGCATCTTGGGATGTCCATGGGACAAGGTGAGCTCAGGATCCTCCTACTCTATCATCTTGCCCAATTCCTAGCCTTCATTTTGGATTTGGAATCCTTTGTTGATATTTTTTTCAGCATTTTAAATATATCATTCTAGCCTTCATTATTATGAAGTCTGCAGTAATTATATTAATGGTCCTCCTATATGTGATTATTTTTTCTCTTGTTGCTTTCAAGACTTTTCCTTTGTTTTTGACTTTTAGTGGTTTGCTTATGATATATCTAAGTATAGATTCCTTTGTGTTTATCTTACTTGGAACTTTTTGAACTTCTCTGACATATATATTAAATATGGTCACTATGCTGTATATTCTTTTCTCAAGACTTATTTATTTTACAACTGGAAGTTTGTAACTTTTGATCACTTTCACCCATTTTGCCAACTGTCTACCCCTACTTTTGGCATCCACCAATCTTTTCTCTACATCTGTGAATTTTTGTTTGTTTGTGTTAGATTCCACATGTATGTGAGATCATATGGTATGGTATTTGTCTTTTTCCATTGGACCTACTTCACTTTTCATTTAGCACAATGCCCTAAAGGTCCCTCCATGTTGTTGCAAATGGCAGAATAGCCTTTGTTATGGCTGAATAATATTTAGTTGTATATATTTATGGCACAGTTTTTAATCCATTCATCCATCAATGAACACTACAGTTGTTTTCACATCTTGGCTATTAAAAATAATGCTGCAATGAACATGGGAGTGCAGATATCTTATGAGTTAATGTTTTAATATCCTTTGGATAAATGCCCAGAAATGGAATTGCTAGATCATATTATAGTTCTATTTTTAATTTTTTGAAAAGCCTTCATATCATTTTCCATAGTGGTTGTACCAATTTACATTTCCACCAACAGTACATAAGGATCCCTTTTCTCCACATCCTTGCCAACACTTGTTATTCCTTATCTTTTTGATAATAGCTATTCTAACAGGTATGAAGCAATATTTCATCATGGTTTTGATTTACAGTTTCCTGATGATTGGTGATGTTGAATACCTTTTCATGTAAAGGACAGTTTTATTGACTGATTTTTTTAAACTGTGTATAAATCATGATTTCATGTTTCTTTACATGTTTTGTAGATTTTATTTGAGCATTTTAGATAACAGTGTTGCATCTCTGGATTTTGATCTCCCCACCACCACTGTGGCTTATTATAGTTGCTATTTTCTCTTTGCTTAGTGACTTGCCTAAACTAATTCTATGAAATCTGTCATGCCCACTGTTTGTAGCCTATGAAATCACTGTCAAGTTTTTCTTCCTTTTCTTACTTTAAGTCTATATTCATAGAAGTTGCTCCTGGGTCACATAACTTAGTTGTTAACCAGTGATTTGTCTGTCATAGGTTATCCCTAAGTCCCTCAAACGGATAAGCCTTTGCTGATGGGCTTATGTATGTGTAAGGAAGGACACTCAAAGTCTAAACTATGCAAATTTTACTTTTCTTGGGGCCCTTTCACATCTTATCAGAATTTACTCTTAATAAGCACGTACATGTTTGCAGCCTCAGGGTTGGCTAGAGGTGTGTATCTAGCTTGGGCTAGCACTCCGGGCTATGTGTGTCCCAAACATGAATGCAGCCTTGAGTTAATAGAGCTGTTGGTCCTTCTCACTCACCTGCCTCCAAAATGATCACTTCCACTGACAACACTGTTGGGCATGAGTTTTTCCAATGTTCACCTTTCCAAATTGCATTGATGGCAGCAGAGAAGTTGCCATTTCTCATGGTCTGCTGCCTGCTGATAGAATCTTTGCCTTGGTTAAAAGGGGCAGGGGAGGGAAAAGGCAGTAAGGCAGAGAGAAGCCCCACCAAGATCACCACTTTTCTTACCCAAACATCATCAGTTTTTCATGAATAAATTATATTCAGATTCTTACAGGACTTTAGCCAATTTCCAGATTGCTTAAGTGGTTATTTTTGTTAATTTTCCCATCATTACAGTTGCTTTTTGGAGAGAAAATTTGCCAATTACCTTACTTACCAAAGCCAGAACTTGCATCTTATGCATTGTCTCTCTGCTTACTAAACATAGAATTAACTAAAGAAATAAACAAAGCATCCCATGAGTCCCAATGAATAAATGGATCTATAGTACCTTGCTTTTCACAGAATATTTGTTGAATGTAATTTGAAAGCTCTAGTTAACATAGTATTTTAAATTGATTCACTCATTTATTCAAGTAATTTCTTGAGACTCTAATATGTGCTATTTTTGGTGGTGGTGGTGGTATCTATTAGATTGTTTTATATTTTTTCCTAAAAAATTTATTATGGTGAAATAAACATAACATAAAATGTATCATCTTCATCATTTTAAGTGTATATTTCAGTGGCATTCAGCACATTCACGTTGTTGTGCAGCCATAACTACCATCCATTTCCTGAACTCCATCTTCCTAAATTGACACTCTGTATCCATTAAACACTAGCTCCCCATTCTTCCTTCCCCCAAACCCTAGCAACCACCACCCTATTTTCTGTTTTTATGAATTTGACTATTCTAGGGACCATATTGAAGTAGAATTATAATGTGCCATTTTTTTTTTAATTTTTTTTTAATTTTTATTTATTTATGATAGTCACACACAGAGAGAGAGAGAGGCAGAGACACAGGCAGAGGGAGAAGCAGGCTCCATGCACCGGGAGCCCGACGTGGGACTCGATCCCGGGTCTCCAGGATCGCGCCCTGGGCCAAAGGCAGGCGCTAAACCACTGCGCCACCCAGGGATCCCTAATGTGCCATTTTTTAAATCCAGTGTTCCAAGTCTCATAATTCACCTATCCCAAAGGTATTTAATATTTAGTTAGGAAAACAGACATGCAAATAAACAAAAACAATACAATAAGATGAATGAGATGGAGAGGGAGGAGGGAAAATAAGAAAGATGATACTAGGTGTTCTTGCTACCTCAAGGAACCCTATGGTGAGTTTTTATAAAATTAATAATATTCAGGGATGCCTGAGTGGCTCAGTGGTTGAGTGTCTGCCTTTGGCTCAGGGCATGATCTCAGAGTCCCGGGATCAAGTCCCACATCAGGCTCCTTGCATGGAGCCTGCTTCTCCCTCTGCCTGTGTCTCTCCCTCTCTCTCTGTGTCTCTTATGAATAAATAAATAAAATCTTAAAAAATAATATTCACTATCTACTGATATATATATATATTTGTATATATATATATATATACACACAAGTATAGAATTGGGTGTGTACAACAGGAAGGAGGAATTTGCATGTATTGTGTTGTATCAGCAAGAATGTCCTGATGGATGCCTGGGTGGCTCAGTGGTTGAGCGTCTGCCTTTGGCTCAGGCCATGATTCCAGGGTTCTGGAATCAAGTCCCACATCAGACTCCCTGAAGGGAGCCTACTCTTCCTCTACCTATATCTCTGCCTCTATCTGTGTGTCTCTCATGAATAAATAAAATATTTTTTAAAATGTTCTGAAAACTGTGCACTTGGAGCCTGACCTTTGAAGAAGAAACTTGAGTTATGGCAAGAAAGAGGAAAAATATACTTCATAAGTAATTGAATTCATCTTTATCAGAGGTCCTGTTACCTGTAGGTACAAACTACATTTCTGAAAATAAGTGGGAAATATCAGAGAGGGTGACAGAACATGAGAGACACCTAACTCTGGGAAATAAACAAGGGGTAGTGGAAGGGGAGGTGGGCAGAGGGATGGGGTGACTGGGTGGTGGGCACTGAGGGGGGCACTTGACGGGATGAGCACTGGGTGTTATGCTATATGTTGGCAAATCGAACTCCAATAAAAAATATATACAAAAATATCTAAGAGATTTTGAAATGATTTGGAGTCTAACACCAAATATAAGGAGTAGAATTATATTCTCTCCACTTCTATTTTCTGAAATATATTATAGTTGATTATTCTCAGTGAAGTTGAGCATATGGTCCTAAAATGGCTCTAAATGATTTTATATTTTTTTCTGTTTTATTATTAACCATCTGATACTTTGAATGAGGCAGCATATGGCAGTTAATTTTCTTCTCCAGTTTCTTGTGTACAATATTCAAACAATTCAAAGCAATACATATTCCATCTGTCTTAAATGGATGAATTATACCTCCTGCATTCTGTGGAGACATAGAACAAGCCATGAGACAGATTTCAGCTAAATGTTATTTTGCTTCCTAGGAAGCATTTAGAGGATGCATTTAAAATTATGTGAGCTTGGGACAGCTGGGTGGCTCAGAGGTTAAGTGTTTGCCTTCGGCTCAGGGCAGGATCCTGGGGTCCCGGGATCGAGTCCCACACTGGGCTCCCTGCATGGAGCCTACTTCTGCCTCTGCTTATGTCTCTGCTTCTTTCTGTGTCTCTCATGAATAATAAAAAGTTTTGTGAGCTTTAAGTACAAATGAAATGCTGAAATGCTTTTTTAATTATGGCATGTACAGTAAATCCAAACAAACAGATGAATAGCCTCTATGGTGCATTTCTAATACAAAGGCCCCATTAGCTCTTTCAAAGGACACTTAAATATTTAAAAAAGACATTAAGTACAATTATAGATTTTTAATATTGAGGCCATTTAAAGTCATCTAATAAACACAAATGTTACTGAAAAATATTCTATACCCACCCGATTCAGTTATCTATTACTGTCTAACTAACCCTCTCAAAATTTAGTTTTAAACAGTCATTATATACATATATTTTTTCTTGTGATTCTGTAGGTCACCAATTTGGACAAAACTTAGCTAAGCAGGTTTTTCCTGGTTTCACCTGGGTTTACTCGTATGACTACAGTCATCTGGTGGCTTTGCCATCTAGCAATGGTCTAATATGACATCACTTGTATGTCCAGTGGTTACTACCAGCTGTTGGTTGCGTCTCTCTCCATCTGGTTTCTCATTTTCTTTCTTTATTTTTAATATTTATTTATTCATGAGAGACACAGAGAGAGGCAGAGACATAGACAGAGGGAGAAGCAGACTCCTCGCAAGGAGCCTGATGCGGGACTCGCTCGCAGACTGGGATCATGCCCTGAGCTGAAGGCAGATGCTCAACTGCCGAGCTACGCAGGCGTCCCTGTTTTCTCATTTTCAAAGTTAATGCAAACTCCAAATGGTGGGGGGTCATGACTCAAGACAGGAGAAGTTTCAGTGTGCACATATTTTGTGAGTCTCTACTTCTGTCAACGTTTGTTAATGTCCCATTGCAAAAGCAAATCATATGACCAAGCCTAGTTTCAAGGGGTGGAGAAATAAACTCTATCTCTTGATGGGAGGAGTAGGAAAGTCAAAGTGTTTGCAATCAAAGATGTAACAATTTGGGCTCTTAAATAATCTATCAAATTCTGTTATTGTGTCTGGACATCTTTTACTTGATCATCTTTAATGGAAAGAAGTTTAGTACTTTCCAGAACAGCCTGTTTCACTATAGTTTAGTTCCGTCTTCCTTTAGCTTCCATACATTAGTGACAATTTTTCATTTAGGCATACAGCTATCCAGCCAACCATTAAGTAAGCATGCATGTAATATGCTAAGCACTAAATAGCATAAAACAATATCGTGAATAGAACAAATATGATTCTTGCCGTCAAGAAAATCATATTTACTGTGGGAAGACATACAGTAAACAAGAAAACCAATATATTTTGAAAAATTTATATGTGCCTTGAATTAGTCAAGAGAACCATGAAAGCATGTAACAGGAAAAACTGTTCTAAGGGAGAGGAAGTCAGGAAAAGCTTACCTGAAGAAGTGACAAAACGATTAGCCAGGTAAAGAGTAAGGGAAAACAGCATTTCAGGTAGAGTAAATAAACAGCATTGGCAAAGGTCCTGAGGTGAAAAGAACTTTACTTGCTCCAAGCCAATATAATTAGAACAAAATGGAAAGTGTTGTAATGTACTTTTGGAAAATTAGACAGTGAGCAATTTGTTTAGACCCTTGTGAAGTTCTGTTATTTTATTTCTTGGAGTCATATAGAACAATCAAATTCCTTTTTATGGCATAGCAGTTTAGAGTGATAAGTTAAGAATAAAGAGTACGGAGATAAGTTGTCTAGCTAAGAATCCACACCATCATTTACTATATGATCTCCAATCTGTTTCTTCATCTCTAAAACGTAGATTATAATAGCTACTTCATGAGTTTTTATGTGAATTATGTAGGATAATTTATGTAAAGGGCTTAAAAAATTTCAATACGTAGTAAATGGTAAATAAATGGTAATTATCATTTTTTGCCCACTTCACTGTATGGATCTTTATCCTCCAAATGTATTCTAAACATATGGGTTTTATTTTTTTCATTCTTTAATTTTTAATTTTTTAATTTTTTAATAAATTTATTTTTTATTGGTGTTCAATCTGTCAAGATACAGAATAACACCCAGTGCTCATCCCATCAAGTGCTCACCTCAGTGTGCACCACACAGTCACCCCCACCCCCTGCCCACCTCCCCTTCCACCACCCCTAGTTCTTTTCCTAGAGTTAGGAGTCTTTCATGTTCTGTCTCCCTTTCTGATCTTTCCCACTTATTTTTCTCCTTTCCCCTTTATTCCCTTCCACTATTTTTTATATTCCCCAAATGAAAGAGACCATATAATGTTTGTCCTTCTCCGATTGACTTATTGCACTCAGCATAATACCCTCCAGTTCTATCCACGTAATCAAATGGTGGGTATTTGTCATTTCTAATGGCTGAGTAATATTCTATTGTATACAAAGACCACATCTTCTTTATCCATTCATCTTTCGATGGACACTGAGGCTCCTTCCACAGTTTGGCTATTGTGGACATTGCTGCTATAAACATCGGGGTGCAGGTGTCTTGGCGTTACACTGCATCTGTATATTCGGGGTAAATCCCCAGCAGTGCAATTGCTGGGTAGTAGGGCAGATCTATTTTTAACTCTTTGTGGAACCTCCACACAGTTGTCCAGAGTGGCTGCACCAGTTCACATCCCCACCAACAGTGCAAGAGGGTTCCCTTTTCTCCACGTCCTCTCCAACATTTGTTGTTTCCTGCCTTGTTAATTTGCCACATTCTCACTGGTGTGAGGTGGTATCTCATTGTGGTTTTGATTTGTATTTCCCTGATGGCAAGTGATGCAGAGCATTTTCTCATATGCATGTTGGCCATGTCTATGTCTTCCTCTGTGAGATTTCTCTTCATGTCTTTTGCCCATTTCATGATTGGATTGTTTGTTTCTTTGGTGTTGAGTTTAAGAAGTTCTTTATAGATCTTGGAAACTAGCCCTTTATCTGATATGTCATTTGCAAATATCTTCTCCCATTCTGTAGGTTGTCGTTTAGTTTTGTTGACTGTATCCTTTGCTGTGCAAAAGCCTCTTATCTTGATGAAGTCCCAATAGTTCATTTTTGCTTTTGTTTCTTTTGCCTTCGTGGATGTATCTTGCAAGAAGTTACTGTGGCCGAGTTCAAAAAGGGTGTTGCCTGTGTTCTTCTCTAGGATTTTGATGGAATCTTGTCTCACATTTAGATCTTTCATCCATTTTGAGTTTATCTTTGTGTATGGTGCAAGAGAGTGGTCTAGTTTCATTCTTCTGCATGTGGATGTCCAATTTTCCCAGCACCATTTATTGAAGAGACTGTCTTTCTTCCAATGGATAGTCTTTCCTCCTTTATCGAATATTAGTTGACCATAAAGAGTACCTCCAAATTCATTCTATGAGGCCAGCATCACGTTAATTCCAAAACCAGACAAAGACCCCACCAAAAAGGAGAATTACAGACCAATATCCTTGACGAACATGGATGCAAAAATTCTCAACAAGGTACTGGCCAATAGGATCCAACAATACATTAAGAAAATTATTCACCATGACCAAGTAGGATTTATCCCCGGGACACAAGGCTGGTTCAACACCCGTAAAACAATCAATGTGATTCATCATATCAGCAAGAGAAAAACCAAGAACCATATGATCCTCTCATTAGATGCAGAGAAAGCATTTGACAAAATACAGCATCCATTTCTGATAAAAACTCTTCAGAGTGTAGGGATAGAGGGAACTTTCCTCAACATCTTAAAAGCCATCTACGAAAAGCCCACAGCAAATATCATTCTCAATGGGGAAACCTTTCCCCTAAGATCAGGAACAAGCCAGGGATGTCCACTCTCACCACTGCTATTCAACATAGTACTAGAAGTCCTAGCCTCAGCAATCAGACAACAAAAAGACATTAAAGGCATTCAAATTGGCAAAGAAGAAGTCAAACTCTCCCTCTTCGCCAATGACATGATACTCTACGTAGAAAACCCAAAAGTCTCCACCCCAAGATTGCTAGAACTCATACAGCAATTCGGTAGCGTGGCAGGATACAAAATCAATGTCCAGAAATCAGTGGCATTTCTATACACTAACAATGAGACTGAAGAAAGAGAAATTAAGGAGTCAATCCCGTTTACAATTGCACCCAAAAGCATAAGATACCTAGGAATAAACCTAACCAAAGATATAAAGGATCTATACCCTCAAAACTATAGAACACTTCTGAAAGAAATTGAGGAAGACACAAAGAGATGGAAAAATATTCCATGCTCATGGATTGGCAGAATTAATATTGTGATAATTTCAATGTTACCCAGGGCAATTCACGTGTTTAATGCAATCCCTATCAAAATACCATGGACTTTCTTCAGAGAGAACAAATTATTTTAAGATTTGTGTGGAATCAGAAAAGACCCCGAATAGCCAGGGGAATTTTAAAAAAGAAAACCATATCTGGGGGCATCACAATGCCAGATTTCAGGTTGTACTACAAAGGTGTGGTCATCAAGACAGTGTGGTACTGGCACAAAAACAGACACATAGATCAATGGAACAGAATAGAGAACCCAGAAGTGGACCCTCAACTTTATGGTCAACTAATATTTGAATGCCTTTAATGTCTTTCTTTCGTCTGATTGGTGAGGCTAGGACTTTTAGTACTATGTTGAATAGCAGTGGTGAATGTGGACATCCCTGTCTTGTTCCTGATCTTACGGGAAAGGCTCCCAGTGCTTCCCCATTGAGAATGATATTTGCTGTGAGCTTTTCATTGATGGCTTTTAAGATGTTGAGTAATGTTCCCTCTATCCCTACACTCAGAAGAGTTTTAATCAAGAATGGATGCTGTATTTTGTCAAATGCTTTCTCTGCATCTATTGAAAGGATCAAATGGTTCTTGTTTTTTCTCTTGCTGACATGATGAATCACATTGATTGTTTTACGAGTGTTGAAACAGCCTTGCATATCAGGGATAAATCCTACTTGGTCATGGTGAAAAATTGTCTTAATGTATTGTTTTATCCTATTGGATAGTATCTTGTTGAGAATTTTTGCATCCATGTTCATCAGGGATATTGGTCTATAATTCTCCTTTTTGGTGGGGTCTTTGTCTGGTTTTGGAATTAACGTGATGCTGGCCTCATAGAACGAATTTGGAGGTACTCCATCTCTTTCTATCTTTCCAAACAGCTTTAGTAGAATAGGTATGGTTTCTTTAATCGTTTGATAGAATTCCCCAGGGAAACCATCTGGCCCTGGACTTTTGTGTCTTGGGTGGTTTTTGATGACTGCTTCAATTTCCTCCCTGCTTATTGGCCTGTTCAGTTTTTCTATTTCTTCCAGTTCCACTTGGTCGTTTGTGGCTTTCCAGAAATGCGTCCATTTCTTCTAGATTGCCTAATTTATTGGAGTATAGCTTAGTTCATAATATGTTTTTAAAATGGTTTGTATTTCCTTGGTGTTGGTAGTGATTTCTCCTTTGTCATTCATGATTTTATTAATTTTATTAATTAATCTTCTCTCTTGTTTTTAATAATGCTGGATAATGGTTTATCTATCTTATTAATTTTTTCAAAGAACCAACTTCTGGTTTTGTTAATCTGTTCCACAGTTCTTCTGGTCTCTATTTCATTGAGTTCTGCTTGAGTTTTTATTAACTCTCTTCTTCTGCTGGGTATAGGATCTATTTGCTGTTTTTTCTCTAGCTGCTTTAGGTGTAAGGTTAGCTTTTGTATTTGAGTTCTTTCCAGTTTTTGGATGGATGCTTCTATTGCGATGTATTTCCCCCTTAGGACTGCTTTTCCTGCATCCCAAAGATTTTGAACGGTTGTATCTTCATTCTTATTAGTTTCCATGAATCTTTTTAATTCTTCCTTAATTTCCTGGTTGACCCTTTCATCTTTTAGCAGGATGGTCCTTAACCTCCAAGTGTTTGAATTCCTTCCAAACTTCTTGTTGTGATTTCGTTCTAATTTCAAGGCATTATGGTCTGAGAATATGCAGGGGACGGTCCCAATCTTTTGGTATCAGTTCAGACCTCATTTGTGACCCAGTATTTGGTCTATTCTGGAGAAAGTTCCATGTGCACTTGAGAAGAATGTGTATTCAGTTGAATTTGGATGTAAAGTTCTGTAGATATCTGTGAAATCCATCTGGTCCAGTGTATCATTTAAAGCTCTTGTTTCTTTGGAGATGTTGTGCTTGGGAGACCTATTGAGTGTAGAAAGCACTAGATTGAAGTCACGAAGTATAAGTGTATTATTATCTAAGTATGTCTTAACTTTGATTATTAATTGATTGATATATTTGGCAGCTCTCACATTTGGGGCATATATATTGATGATTGTTAAGTCCTCTTGTTGGATAGATCCTTTAAGTATGATATAGTGTCCTTCTTCATGTCTCACTACATTCTTTGGAATGAATTTTAGTTTATCTGACATAAGGATGGCTACCTCTGCTTTCTTTTGAGGACCATTTGAATGGTACATGGTTCTCCAACCTTTTATTTTTAGGTTGTAGGTCTCCTTATGTCTAAAATGAGTCTCTTGTAGATAGCAAATAGATGGGTCCTGCTTTTTTATCCAGTCTGAAACCCTGCACCTTTTGATTGGGTCATTAAGCCCATTCACATTCAGAATTACTTTTGAAAGATATGAGTTTAGTGTCATCATGATACCTATTCAGTCCCTGTTTTTGTGGATTGTTCCATTGGACTTCTTTTTAAAGGGGAATTTTAAGAGTGCCCCTTAAAATTTCTTGCAGAGCTGGTTTGATGGTCACATATTCTTTCAGTTCCTGCCTCTCTTGGAAGCTCTTTATCTCTCCTTCTATTCTAAATGAGAGCCTTGCTGGATAAAGTATTCTTGGCTGCGTGTTTTTCTCATTTAGGACCCTGAATATATCCTGCCAGCCCTTTCTGTCCTGCCTTGGGTTTTATTTTTTAAAGTTTTTATTCAAATTCCAGTTAGCATACTGATTAATATGAGTGTCAGGTCTAGAATATAGTGATTCAACACTTCCATACAATGCCTCCTGCTCCTCACAAATGCATCTTCAATCCTTATCACCTACTTAACACATCCCCCTGACCACCTCTCCTCTTGTAACCATCATTTTGTTCTCTATATCTAAGATTCTGTTTTTTGGTTTGCCTCTTTCTCTCTTTTATTTCCTTTTGTCCATTTGTTTTATTTCTTAAATTGCACATATGAATGAAATCATATGGTATTTATCTTTCTCTGACAGACTTATTTCACTTAGCATAATATTTTTTGGCTTCATCCGTTAAACATATGGATTTTAATTGGGCTTCCTCTTTTGACTGTCCATAAGTATTTTGGGATAGAAAGATCAACCAAAAATTTAACCAGAGTCCTTCATCTTTGGTATAGAATAAACTCAGTGCCTTGGATTTGGCTTTTTCTAGGTATGAAGAACATGCAGTTAGTACCTTATCTTACAAACCTTGGTATGAAGTATTTTATTATTTATTTCATGACATTCATAGATGTTTATTGGTGTATTGTGTGTGTGCGTGTATGTGTGTATTGCTAATTAGTCATAGGTCAAAGTTAATAGTAATGACTGGAATCTCCTTCTCTGTAATATAGTGGTTAACTTCTTTCTCAATAACAAGGACTGAGCTTTTTTAAATGACCCAAGTCTATTATGATATATGTTATTATTCTTAAAACAAGGTTTTAGGGCTAACAGAAACCTTGACCTTCATTTTATGTAACTCTTTTCCATCTCACTCCATTTCTGTGGTGTACAGAGAGTTTTATTGCCCAGACTGTCCTTAAAGGAAAGACTTGGTTTATCTTTATGTTATGTGTGAGCCAACAGCCTCTCATTGTCACCTGCTTCAGGGCTTGTCACAGCAGCAAATAACACATTTTGCTAGGAGCATACCTTTCCTATCTAATAACTTATTACATCAGGAATGTAGAGTCCCAATCATCTGAGTCCAATATGAGATGTGCTGATGAGCCATTTATATTCCAGTTTCCTGTGGGGTTGTCCTGCATGGCAGTTTTTCTTGAATCCTACATCTTTCCCCTCCTTTCAGTAGGTGTTGATCTGTAATGAACACCCAGCATGCCTTAATAAACTCCATTTCTGCATCTATTTCCAGAGAACCCAATCTGTAGCATATCTTTACTCTTGCAGCTCACATATCCTCATGGACCTGGACCTAGATAGAATATAATCTCTTAATTCCAAATCTTAGGCTCTAGACAGCCATCTTCTTTATTAAATGTTTTCATAGGTTCCATTTTCCATTTAGTTTTTTATTGCTTTTCTACATATCCCCCCAAAATATGGCTTCTTCCTAGGTTCCAAAGTCTGTGAGACTTGTCTGTTTTTATACTAACATATATTTCTTGTAAGGAATGATTTTTGGGTCTGAGAATGGCACTGCTACACAAACCAATAGCTTTTATATTGCAACTCAATTCTAGAAGATAGGATCTGAGAACTCTGAAATTGTCATTGATAAAGAGGGAGAGACAAGGGAATAGGCAGCATTCAGGAACATGAGCAGATGATTCACTGGAGTCCACCTCCCTGAGTGTCCTCCACCTCAATTAGCTCAGCCATTATAAATTCCCTCATGTCTCATGTTCTACTATATTGCTACCTGGATATCCCTCAGTATAATCTTTTCTCAGTGCCACTTATTAAAAATGCTGACTTTCAAAGAGCTCTATAAATTTATTTAAACATCCCCTGACTCAATAAAAAGAGATATAATTGAATAATAAGGCTGTATTCCATTGTCTATCTCACAAGAGTGTTCAGATAAACTAGAAAATAAATCTTTCTGTCCCATCCAAGTCATTTCACTAGCTTTAATATTATTTATAGCCCTATCATTCTCTGTTCCTTACCTTGAAGTCATCAGAATGTTTCCTTTATTTTTGTTGCAAGCTTATGGGGTCTTTCAGACTGAAAATAGCTGATGCCTCTAATGCCAATAATGGAAAAAATGCTCCCTTGGTTGCTTGTAAACCATTTCTCAAAATGCGATGTACTTTAAATATGTAAGTGTATGCCTACGGCATATTAGGAATGTCAAAGATTCTAAGTAGTATTTACCAAAGGACAAAAAGTCTAGGAAATTATACCATAAAGAGTGGTCATCTCTACTTAGTGGGATGTAATTTTTATTTGGCTTAGCTATATTCTATATATTAAACTTATATCACTTTTGTAATAAATTTTATGCTAAAAGAATAAAGCAGCATCTGCATTCTAGAAAACCCTCATGCTGCACTTCATATACACACACATACACAAGTGCATATAGGTATAATACTATAATAATACTAAAAACATAATACTATCTGTGTATATATAGTATGTTTTATAATTATAGGATTTTATATATACATATATTATATATATATGTGTATTTAAAATAGACATTATTCAATGTAATTTATACATACAGAGACTGAAGTGAAGCCAAGTGAAAATAAGTGACATGTTATCCATGTTTATACAGTGAACAGTGTTAGAACAGGACGACAATTTTTTCTCCTGACACCCAGTCTAATATTTTCCCCACAACCCAATGCTAGTTTTAAAAAGAATTGGAAAAGTTGCTCTAAAGAACATTTTCCTCAAAATTTCAGGATTCCATTATGTCTCTGAACATGGTTATTTTAAAGAATATTTTATTAGCATCACTTATGCAAATGGAATGGAGAAGAATCAATGCACTTTCCAAAAAAATATCAGTCAGAAGCAATGCATTTTCAAAAACAAAATTGTACCCAGTCTTCATAGATGCCTTATTTTTTTCTCCAAGATTCTATTGAAACTCAAATTAGTTAACATATAGTGCATTATTAGTTTCAGGAATAATGCTTTATCACTTACATATTAACACCCATTGCTTATCACAAGTGCCCTCCTTAATGCCTATTACCCTTTTAAAACAGTATGGAGGTTCCTCAAAAGTTAAAAATACAACTATCCTAACACCCAACAATTGCACTATTAGGTATTTATCCAAAGGATGCCATATTTTTTATGATGTAAGTAAAAGAAGCTTTTGACTTTAAGAATTTCATATGTTCCATTTTTTATAAAAGCAACTTTTTAAAAAGATTATTTATCTATTTATTCATGAGAGACACACAGAGAGAGGCAGAGACACAGGCAGAGGGAGAAGCAGGCTTCACGCAGGGAACCTGTCGTGGGACTCGATCCAGGGTCTTCAGGACCAGGCCCCAGGCTGAAAGCTGCGCTGAACCGCTGAGCCCCCCAGGCTGTCCAGAGCAATTTTTTAATATTATTGAATTGTTTCCTTTCACCTCTGGACATTTCTGTGAAACAATTACCCACCCCCAGCCACCTTCATATCCCTCAAAACAGCAGACCTGCAAAAAAAAAAATCTACTCAGTGGCAAAAACATTTATCCTTCCATTCACTTAAAAATGTTGGTAAGGCACATATAGCAGAATGTTTAGTGAATGTTAAATAAGCAAGAATTTAGCTCCATAAAGTGTGTGTAACTTCTGGGCTGCAAATAAGAGTGTCTACAATACAACAATGAAGAGATAAAAGTTATGAATTCTCTCCAACCTAATTACTCAGTTCACACTCCATTAATATCCAGTAAAAAGAATATAATCTCTCCTGAGCTAAAGGGTGGGCAAATGGTAAATGAGAAGAATTTCTTTTAGAGATAAGATCTTTGATTTCCTGTATTTACCTATCCTGAATGGCAAAAGTCAGTTTATGTGTGTTTTCCTTCACTGTACTATGAACATATGAAGGGCAGTAAGTTATTCTAGTTATTCTTTAATTCTGATGCTTAATATAGTACCTAGTGATAGTAGGGATTCAGTAAATATTTGTTAAGTGATATTCTTAAACCTGTGACAAGTATTTCTTGGTGACCAATGCCATCCTCCATTTTCCACAAGATTATACCTGTGGCAGTGATAGTCTAATTGCTCATTGAACTCATTTCTTTTTCTTCCTTGACACATTGCTAGGATACACTCCACAGCCTTCCTTAACTTAAATGTGGCCTTTGACTGAATTTCTGGCCACTGATGTGTGAATGGAAATAATTTAAGTTACTTACAGGCCTGGCATATAAATACTTCCCATGCAATTCTGTCCTCTCTCAATTCCTCCATCTTTGGGTATGATGTTGAATCCCAAAGTAGCTTTAGAACTCATGTTGAAGGTGACAGAGCCTGGGTCTCTGAATAAGCGAGAAATACACTTCTATTGTGTTAAGACATTAAGATTTTTTAATTTACTGATACAGCTAATGTTATACTAACTGGTACATGTCTATAATACTTAATGCTGATATGTAATTGTTCAATGTTTGAAAAGTTTCTAATGTTTAAGCTACATGTTGGAATATTTTTTTAAATTTTTATTTATTTATGATAGTCACACACACACACAGAGAGAGAGAGAGAGAGAGAGAGGCAGAGACATAGGCAGAGGGAGAAGCAGGCTCCATGCACCCGGAGCCCGACGTGGGATTCGATCCCGAGTCTCCAGGATCACGCCCTGGGCCAAAGGCAGGCGCTAAACTGCTGCACCACCCAGGGATCCCTGGAATATTTTTTAATTTAAAATTTGTTCTTTTTTTTTAGTTTGAACAAATTGATAATTTTTTTTTAAAAAAACACGAAAATATTTTCTGTTAAGTTTAAATTGGGTGAAGGAGTCTTCATACACTAGTTTTTTTTTTATGATAGTCACAGAGAGAGAGAGAGAGAGAGAGAGAGAGGCAGAGACATAGGCAGAGGGAGAAGCAGGCTCCATGCACCGGGAGCCCGACGTGGGATTCAATCCAGGGTCTCCAGGATCGCGCCCTGGGCCAAAGGCAGGTGCTAAACCGCTGCGCCACCCAGGGATCCCCACTAGTTGGTTTTATTTGCAAATTTATAATGTCATAATTTTTTATATCTGGCAAATAGTTTTCTGAAAAATTCATGGTAACGAAAAATAACCTTTACTCCTAAGAAACAGTTTTAAAATTTCCTGGTAGAGATTCCTAGACTCTGTGGCAGAGCTTAGTGACTAGGTGATTTTTTAAGCTATTGTGTGGAAAAGAATCTCTCACTCATATTGTGTTTACTTAAGAAATCATTGTGGGCTGGTTAAAAAGCCAGGAAAAAAAGATAATTATAGGAAAACTTTGGCCCAGAAGATTATGAATAACCACATGTTTTAGGAGTTTTTTTGTGATTAATTGGCAGGGACCTTGAAGCAGAGAACCAAATATATCAGGCTATAGAAACTACCTCAACAAGTTCGTGTTTACAAGCAAACCAAGAGGAAATCTCACTAGGACAACTAAAACTGGCAAAAGGAGAAAGAAGCTAAAAGAAATTTTAGCTCCATGGCTACTAATGACTTAGATTGGGTTGAACCAATGTCTGTGGCTTTTTAAAAGTTACATATTTTCCTAATAGTATATGAAAGAAAGCTCCAATTTAGTCAAGATGATTAATAATCAGTGTTCAAATAATTGTGTTCAAATAATAAAACTAGGTAAAATTTATCTCTAATATTTTTTAAAGATTTTATTTATTTATTCATGAGAGACACAGAGACAGAGACATAGGCAGAGACACAGGCAGAGGAAGAAGCAGGCTTCATTCAGGGAGCCTGATGTGGGACTCGATCCCAGGTCTCCAGGATCCCGCCCTGGGCTGAAGGTGGCGCTAAACCGCTGAGCTCCCAGGGTTGCCCTATCTCTAGTATTTATATTTATTTTTAAATTACGGTAGGTGATTTAAATGGGGATGTAAATATAGAGGTTAGTTAATCAATATTTGCGTATAATTTGTTTTTCTAAACAAAGCATTTCAAGAACTGGAGGGTATTACGCTGAGTGAAGTAAGTCAATCGGAGAAGGACAAACATTGTATGTTCTCATTCATTTGGGGAATATAAATAATAGTGAAAGGGAATATAAGGGAAGGGAGAAGAAATGTGTGGGGAAATATCAGAAAGGGAGACAGAACATAAAGACTCCTAACTCTGGGAAACGAACTAGGGGTGGTGGAAGGGGAGGAGGGCAGGGGGTGGGGGTGAATGGGTGACAGGCACCGAGGGGGCACTTGACGGGATGAGCACTGGGTGTTATTCTGTATGTTGGTAAATTGAACACCAATAAAAAATAAATTAAAAAATCATTGTTTTTTGCTTTCCCAATCTTGCACACCTGTAGCTACTCCAAATATATGGTTTATATTACATAACCCAGGGTACCACTAGTCACTTGGGGCAAGACTTGGAAATCTTGGGCTTAATGCTTAAGGAAAAATAGGCTAGCTCAACTGACTGTAGAAATTCAACTCTTTGGGGCACCTTGGTGGCTCAGTTGTTAAGCATCTATCTGCCTTTTTGGCTCAGGTCATAATCCGGGAGTCCTGGGATTGAGTGCCACATCAGGCTTCCCACACAGAGCCTGCTTCTCCCTCTGCTTATGTCTCTGCCTCTCTCTGTGTGTCTCTCATGAATGAATAATTAAAATATTTTAAAAAAAGAAATTTAACTCTGAAAAAGAAATTTAACTCTGAAATGCTTTATAGGTCTTTTTTTTTTTTTTAAATTTTGCAAAGCTTTTATCTTCAACACTGAGTGCCCCAGCTGGGATCTTTAGTCAGAGGCCACAGTCATTCTGAATCCAAATTTCAAAGGAGATAAAATTTATCTGCTATATCTTTTTATCTCCCCTCTTAGAAACACATCACTTGGGGTTGCCCCCACATACTAGAACCCATTCACATTTATTTAACCTATGTCCTATTGCCTCAGAGCTCTGTCCTCCATCAGATGTCCTATTCCAAATTAATCCTGAAACTCCTCCACAGAAGAGTTTGAATTATATAATGTATCCTCTCTTCAACAATATTTATGTTTTTGGGGGAATCTAATATACATGATTACAGTTAATGCTGTATTATATACTTGAATGTTGCTAAAAGAGTAGATTTTAAATGTTCTCACCACAAAAAAGAAATGATTGTTACTGCAATCTGATGTAGGTATTAGCTAATTCTATGATTGTAATCAATTTGCAATATTTGTGTGTCAAATCAACATGTTGTATACCTTAAACTTACACATGCTTTATATCAATTGTATCTCAGTAAAGCTGAAAAAAAAGAGTATTTACATTTTAACCAAGGATTCTAAAAAAATAATGCCCTTTGAGGGTAAGGAACCTTTTTTAGAATTCCTTTGGCTGCTTTAAAATGTTCTTATTGTTGCAGATTTCAGCAATTTAATTATATGTCTCAGAGTAGTATTCTCTGTGTTGATTCTACATAGGATTGACTGACCTTATCAAATTTGTGTTTGATATCTTTAAACTAATTTGGAAAACTTTCAGCTAATATTTCTTCCCAT
The DNA here is from genome assembly GCF_003254725.2 of Canis lupus dingo. Classification (NCBI taxonomy): domain Eukaryota; kingdom Metazoa; phylum Chordata; class Mammalia; order Carnivora; family Canidae; genus Canis; species Canis lupus. Next base: position 79,397,655 of record NC_064281.1, read on the forward strand.
AGTTTTTCTGCTCTTCCACTTAATGGATAATTACACATATATTAGATTGTGTTATATTGTTTCATATGTCACTGGGGATCTCTCTAATTTTTTTTAGCTTTTTTCTCTCAATGTCCTTCAGTTGTGGCAGTTTTTATGGTTTAATCTGTAAATTTATTGTACTTTACTTCTGCAATGTTTAATCTTCCATGAAGCCCATCCAGCGATTTTTTTTGGTCTAGTTGTATTTACTTCTTTTTTATGTTTCCATTTCTATCTTCGCTATGTTCATCTTTTCCTTCATCTCTGTAATATTCAACAATAACTGTTTTAAGGTATTTTTATGATAATTCTATTGTCTATATCATTTCTGGGTCTGTTTCCATTGGCTGATTTTTCCAACTTGTGTATGACATTTAACTGTAAAGCTAGACCCTTCTGCATTCTCTACTCATTGTCTTAGACATTCAATGAGGTTTCTACATACACTTTGGATTATCAGAACTCAAGCATTTCATATCCCTGTGTATGTTTTGGGAATTGTTTTGCTTACAGTTCCCTGGTAGTTCTTTGATTAGACTCTTAGTTTTACCCTATTCATGTGTAGCTTAATATTATGACAAAGATTCAAGAGGAGCCCATGCAGATTTGAAAAGTTATTTCTCTGACTAGTGCCAATTTCCTTAGCACTCTGTTTTGCAAATCCCAATCACATCAGCCTTCTCAAACCTCAACCGCTCTTTCCTCAACTCAGTGAGAGCACCATGCTCTCCTTGCTTGTTTTTTTTTTTTTTTTTCTGCCCTACTTTGCAGTTTAAAATTCTCCCAGGCAGAAAGCCAGGGTAACTGTCAGGGTCACCTTGCTTATTTCCCTTCTCTGATGGATCAAAGCCCCATGTTGCTTGCTGTCGAAATATTTGAAAACAGTTACTCTATATCTTTTGTCCAATTTCCTAGTTGTTTATGGTAAAAGAGTAAATCCAGTACTGGTTATTCTTTCATGGTTAGAAGCAGAATTCCCAAGGATCCCTTTTTGAAAACTCGTAGGCATAATTCAGAGATGGCTTTCCTCTATGGCTTAGCATGAAATCTGGTCCCTTGACAGTCCCAGGTTGATCAAAGGGTATTTCAGACAGTAACAGTTCCTTATTAGTTAAAATATAGGTAAACTTTAAATGTCTTGTAGTATTTTGTTTTCATACATCACTTTCCCTGCCCTCCCCAATCTATACCATGCTATGATGTTACATTGAAGCTTTAGCTTTGGAGAAAAGATTTTGAGATTAAAGCTTTAAATTAGAGGTATAGTCAGTTGTCTTTAGTAGGTACCTAAACATTTATGAGTTATTCTTTTGTCTGAAAGATTGGCAGTTCCAGATGGAGAACAAAACTTTTTTTCCCCTCTTTTAAAGAGCAAGCCCCATAACTTTGTGAACTTGAAATGCAGGTCTTATTTAATTCATCTCTCATTTGTATTATGTCCGTTCAGTAGTCAGTGATCAGTAAAATCATTCAGACTTCAGAGGCCTTTGCAAAGACGTGATCAAACAGGCTAAGATTATATTAGTCATTTAGTGTTTACTTCTTTAAAACAGAGGCATTATCCACCATATATCCCACTCCAATTTAGGATTGTGCCTTGCATAAAAGAACTAATGAAATTAATGACTATTGTGTTCACACTGTTATATTTTGTCATGCTATAGAGGGACATTACAAGAAGTTTTATGTAATTGCTTGTGTCCTTGGTCTATCTGAAATTGTTTTGTCAGGCTTTCTCTGCACGTTTGTGATGCCTTTTATAAAAAAAAGTAATCTATCATAATGATGTATCCATAGCTACTCGATAGGACCACTGTTTAGTAGGTTCCCCCACACACACAGGGTAGCTGAGAGCCAATATATAAGACATTTTTTCAAGGTCATCCAGTAATCAAGAAATGAAATTAGAACACAAAACTCTATCTCTTGGGGCTTTAAGCCAAGCTGCACTTTTCTCTTGAGATTCTTGATAAAAATAACACTATCTGCCTCCAACACTATCATAGCATCCCTAACACCATCATCCCTCCCCAATATCATCATCCTATCCAAGTTGTATCTGAATCATTACATATCCTTAGACCCCTCATTGCATTGTTTGCATAATAAACTTTATTTCTAAGCACTATGCTATGCAAAGAGTTTTAGTCTCAAATATTGTGTAAACTTGAGAACACATATGTGACTGGCCTGGTAATTAGCATTTCCTAGAAAAGGTTCAATCTTTTCTTTGGTTTTTATTTTGTTCATCACATTATAAACGTTTAATGGAGGATTCACTTGGCTCTTTTATAGACATTAAAATCATATCTGAAATAATTTTCTAACAAAATATTATGGAAACAAATAGGGAAAATAAATTAGGTAATAGTTTCATTCTTTTTCATGTGGATGTCCAATTTTCCCAGCACCATTTATTGAAGAGACTGTTCTTTTTCCAGTGGATAGTCTTTCCTCCTTTGTCGAATATTAGTTGACCATAAAGCTAGACCTACTCTCTTGCACCATACACAAAGATAAACTCAAAGTGGATGAAAGATCTAAATGTGAGACAAGATTCCATCAAAATCCTAGAGGAGAACACAGGCAACACCCTTTTTGAACTTGGCCACAGTAACTTCTTGCAAGATACATCCATGAAGGCAAGAGAAACAAAAGCAAAAATGAACTATTGGGACTTCATCAAGATAAGAAGCTTTTGCACAGCAAAAGAAACAGTCAACAAAACTAAAAGACAACCTACAGAATGGGAGAAGATATTTGCAAATGACGTATCAGATAAAGGGCTAGTTTCCAAGATCTATAAAGAACTTATTAAACTCAACAGCAAAGAAACAAACAATCCAATCATGAAATGGGCAAAAGACATGAACAGAAATCTCACAGAGGAAGACATAGACATGGCCAACAAGCCCATGAGAAAATGCTCTGCATCGCTTGCCATCAAGGAAATACAAATCAAAACCACAATGAGATACCACCTCCCACCAGTGAGAATGGGAAAAATTAACAAGGCAGGAAACAACCAATGTTGGAGAACATGTGGAGAAAGGGGAACCCTCTTGCACTGTTGGTGGGAATGTGAACTGGTGCAGCCACTCTGGACAACTGTGTGGAGGTTCCTCAAAGAGTTAAAAATAGATCTGCCCTATGACCCAGCAATTGCCCTGCTGGGCATTTACCCCAAAGATACAGATGCAATGAAACGCCGGGACCCGATGTTTATAGCGGCAATGTCCACAATAGCCAAACTATGGACGGAGCCTTGGTGTCCATCGAAAGATGAATGAAGAAGATGTGATCTATGTATACAATGGAATATTACTCAGCCATTAGAAACGACAAATACCCACCATTTGCTTCGATGTGGATGGAACTGGAGGGTATTATGCTGAGTGAAATAAGTCAATCGGAGAAGGACAAACATTATATGGTCACATTCATTTGGGGAATATAAAAAATAGTGAAAGGGAATAAAGGGGAAAGGAGAAAAAATAAGTGGGAAATATCAGAAAGGGAGACAGAACATGAGAGACTCCTAAATCTGGAAAACGAACTAGGGGTGGTAGAAAGGGAGGTGGGCGGGGGGTGGGGGTGACTAGGTGATGGACTCTGCGGGAGGCACTTGATGGGATGAACCCTGGGTGTTATTCTATATGTTGGCAAATTGAACACCAATAAAAATAAATTTATAAAAAATAATAAATTAGGTAATAACAATGAAACATGAAGCAGCAAGAATCTCTTTACTACTAAATCACTCTTTTGAGAAACAAAAAATATACAACAGAGTAGTCAGCTTCAGATGACCTTTATGCCATATTGCCACAAAACATAGAGCTATATAAAATTTCCTTTTTATCTCTTACATGGGAATATATTTGTTTATTGTATGGTTGTTTGAAGTTGAAAGTCTTCTTAGCAGTTTAGACAAATCATATCCTACTATGTGCTGTGGCTTAGAGAAGATTTAGAGAGCCGTCCAGCAGATGTTCTAATTTGGATCCATCTGTTAACAATCCTCATGTTCCCTAGCATTGCTGTTAGTGGTGAGCTGTCATATTTCCAAAGAGATGAGAGACCATTGCCCCAAAGCCTATTAAATGAAATAAAGACAGACACTGAAATAATACAATGTAATCCTAGCCAGCAAAATTTGTTTCCTGGAGATCCCATAAGTAGTAATATTTCTTTGACACAAATATCACATTCTGCCAGATCCCAAAAGAAATACCAGGAATTTACATATTTTTGAGTAAATACAAATGTTAGCAGCTTTATAGGAAATAGAAACTGTTTCTTGATACTTATGTCTCTGTTAATTAAAAAATTATGCCTTTTGGGTACCATTAATTTGGGTAACAACAAATTACACCGTTCCTTTGCAGTTTTCATACTATGACTAGAAGAGGACCTATAGAAAGAGGCCCCTTCCAAATTCCATCCTGGAGCACAACTCCAAATGCTAACAATTGCCTATCTTCATGTTATTGAAACTCTGAATAAGAGTTTGGAAGAGGGATCCCTGGGTGGCGCAGCGGTTTGGCGCCTGCCTTTGGCTCAGGGCGCAATCCTGGAGACCCGGGATCGAATCCCACGTCGGGCTCCCGGTGCATGGAGCCTGCTCCTCCCTCTGCCTGCTTCTCCCTCTGCCTGTGTCTCTGCCTCTCTCTCTCTCTCTCTGTGACTATCATAAATAAATAAAAATTAAATAAAAATTAAAAAAAAAAGAGTTTGGAAGAGTAGTCTTCCCTCCAACCCTGCAATAAAAGGTTCTACTTGGCAGTTGATATAGCTTTGAATAGTTCATGACACTGTAAAAATGTTATTCTTTCATAAGACATTGCTGTGCACTCTATAAAACTATTGACTTGCAGATAATCTGCACTGTCTTTTATTTACTTGTCTCGGAAGAAGAAAGGCATGAATAACACTCTTTGGTATGTTTTATCTTTTATTTAATATTTGTACTTATTAAAGTTATTTGCTCATTCAAACTGGTAAAGTAGTTCTGAACATTTAAAGATTCACACTGCAAATACTTCCATCACCTATACTAAGAGGCAGCATGGTATGGTAGTTAAGAATATAGACTCTGGGATCAAACTGCCTGGAGTCAAATCTCTGTTCTACCACTTACTAGTATGGTGACTTGTGCAGGGCTTATCACCTCTTCTTTTTAAGGCTTTATTTAAATTCCAGTTAGTTAACATGTAGTGTAATATTAGTTTCAAGTGTACAATATAGTGATTCAACACTTCCTTACAACCCCTGGTGCTCATCAAAAGTGCAGTCCTTAATTCCCATCATCTATTTAACCCATCCCCCATCAGTTCTCTATACTTAAGAGTCTGTTTCTTTGTTTGTCTCTCTCTTTGCTTCCCCTTTGCTTGTTTGTTTTGTTTCTAACATTCCACATATGAGTGAAATCATATGGTATTTGTCTTTCTTCTGTATTATTTCTCTTAGCATTATACCCCTCTAACTCCATCCATGTCACTGCAAATGGCAGGATCTCATTCTTTTTATGGCTGAATAGTATTCCATTATATATATATGTATACACACACACACACACACATACCTCTTTTTGTCTCAGTTTCTTGTACTGTAAAATGGGGATACAAGAGTACATGTCTTGCAGGGTTGTGGTAGCAAGTGAACATATACAAACTATTTAGTATGCTTGGCCCATGATAAGCACTACTTAGGCATTGGCTTTAAATAGAAAGTGTCTTACAGTAGAAAACACATATTTCACAACCTTCTTTCTCTACTACCTTCATTTCAGAATGTTGTCTAGGTAAAGCAGCTTCTATATTGGCCAAAGGGAATGAGTCCCTCCACTCACTCCACACTCAAATTTTTGCCCTCTTTATTCTTTAAAACAAAGGCCAACTGGATTTAAAAATTATTTTTTTTGTTTTGAATACTGTGCACATATTAAAACTCAATGAATATTTTTCCATCTGAATAAAAAGGACAACCTCAGTTTGGTTTCAGTTTCCCAGAAAATGATTCAAGATTTGACTCAAACTTTATGAACTTTCAGAAATCTAAAGTTAAAATTTCCTTTCAAATCAAGGAGGAAGTAGTTAGCAGTATCTTGCAGAAATGTTTTAATCATGGTCTTCTTCTATGTACTGAATACATTTTACATGTGTAATGAGATTTGTGTATTAGTGACATATGCTACTGCTTAATAAGCTCCTAAGAATAATAGCAAATAATCATAGAAAATGGATTTAGGAAGTCTGTGTTTTAATTAAAGCTGTTTACCTCAAGTTTTTTTCATTCCCTGGGTGTAGGTTCCACTTTATCTCTTGGTACAGTTTTTAATCCCTGCTCAGAGCAGATGTTTATCTTTATTTCACATTGCCTCTTCTAAGCCTAAAGCCATTGACTCAAAGAGTCTTCTAATTTTTACTCATAACCCAATTTATCTTTATCACATTGCTAGAGTTCAAAAGGAAAATATTTACCAGGATTATGGCCAGTTAATTCAGATGGCTAGAATGTAATAATGAGGTCAAAGCCATGGGTTTGATTCTTATAAGGGCCAGTTAGCTTTACTCTTTTCCTCCAGAATAGCTGTGACACAGATGTATACTCTTGACCAAAAGGGAGATCCATTAAGAGGTTGGGGATTCTTATAAAGCTATTTACATTATTGAAAAAAAGAAAAAAGTCTCATATACACACCTGAAAAGTTCTAAGTCAGTAGAGCCATCTTTGTATATGCAATGTGAATACCTCAGACCTCTCCAGCTAGTAGTTACAAATGAGCTCATATGAACTGTAATAATGCCAATATAATACCTTATGATTTCCACTTGCCTATTTCATAATTCCTTAATTCTCTCCCCCAAAGTGTCACTTAGTTATATAGGAAAATCACCAGAGGTGTCACACCTGTACTTACAAATGGTATTTTTATATTCATCCACTTTAGGCTTTTTGCTGATGTCTGTTTTCCAAGAAGACACTTGAAAATGTCACTTTAATGTTGTCATTGCTGTCATGCCCTTTTGTGGGACCATGATATTTTGTTTAGAGTGATCTCTTGTGTTCTCCAAAGTAGCGAACCTTGAGAAAATCCAAAATAACACTTAGGGTCTTATCAGGCCTCACTGTGCGAGCTCTACTCTGGATAAAATGGAAAGAATGTTATTCTACCCCCAATCTAGCACTTTCACCTGGGCACTGAAGCACTATGGCTTGTGTCACTCTCTTTTCCTATTGCTATTGTAAAAATGGCATCTTTGGCTTCTATCTTAAGTCTTGCTCTCCATGGGGCTCGGATTCCAATCCTTGAGACTGGATGGGGCACTAGGCACCAGGTTGGCCTCTCCATTTCCCTTTATTTCCTCCAGAACCCTTGCAAATCATTGACAAAATTCTCCCTCTTCCTTTAGCTTTCAAGCAGATTAACTCTACTAGTTTACTGTAATCGTCCTGACTTTCCTGAACTCTACTAATGGGCATAACAAGACTCAAGTTGAGATCTCTACCACATGTTTAAAGATGGAAGCTTCGTTAAGAATTTACATGAAGACTCTTGTTCTGAGCCAGGCCAGCTTAACAATATACTCTATGGTAGAATTTCAAAGGAGCTGAGAATATACTGACACCCACTTGTGGTCCATGTATGCATCACAGTCTTCTTCAACTTCTGCATGGGTACATGGACTTTCATCTCAGAGATGTCTCCTTTCACTTAAGTTCTTTATTCTTTACAAAAAGAGTTCCTGGAAAAGGTAACATGCCACACCCTTACAGTCATCTACAACTGAGTGGGAATGAAATAGAGCAAATTTTGATAGGAAAAGAGCAGGAGTCAAGCTCGGACAGGAAAGATGGTATATGGACTTCAGAGAAGGAAAAAGGTGAAAATCACTCTGTATGTATGAAGATAAACTTTGCTGACTTCACAATGCTTCCTGAAGATCATGCCTTTGATGCAGTACACTGCCTATTATTCAATTCTATAACACTGTATTCTCGATTCTACTCTATGTAGGGAAACAGGGTTTTTTTCCCCCTGAATGTCATTTTGATAACATGTAAAAAAGAGGACATTTTTTGCCTCTCATTTATAGACATTTTACCTATTGTTTCTTTTCCCTCTTCTTATCATTTTATATTGAAATCACAAAGCCAACAACAATGAAAGTAATGCAAAGATACCATCATAAACTTATCCTCCATGAAATCATATAAGAGAAGCTGAACTAGAAAGGAGAAATAGAGTCCATAGGTGAGCTGCCTAGTTTTCATTAGCAGATACTTCTTAGGTCCCCACAGCTTTATTTCCTTTCAGGCTTGACCTAAGTAGGCTGCTTTTTATTTATAATTCTGATCTATGACATCATGGAATTGAGCTTATCATAATTCACTTTGAGCCAGATAATTCATTAACCCTAAACTAGGTCAGTCTTAACCCCTATAAAGAAATGTTATTCTACAAAAAAATGCTGGTAGTAGAATGTCCTACTTATAAAATGATCCACAGCATGAACTCTTAGAATAGTTTAGGGGTATTACAGTACTCAGAGGGATAGCATACCCTCATACCGTATGCTTTCTGAGATACGGTTGCTAACTCTTAGTAAGGTTGTAGCACAAGTAAATTTTCCTCACAGCTCACCTTCAGAAGCCATTAAGATTTAGTTTCACCTTGGGAGTCATATCTAAGGTGAAGAAGTGCTGTCAGAAATGTTTTTTGATCCATATTTGCTTTGAAATCCCGGGCCTAGAATTGGTAGGTTGTATGAACAGGAGTTAGCCAAGCAGCCATACATGCTGAGGGGCATGTAGCCTTTTAATAAGTCACAGCTGGTAGTTCAAATCCAAATGGACTTGAGATTCCCACCAGCACAGAGGAATCAGTATTTATCAACAGGAAAAGTGATATTCATTACTGCCATTTGAAGGTCATGCATATAAAGCATATATGAGTAATGCTAGAGCTCAGAGCTATTTCCTCTCATAATTTAGTAGGTAGAGTGCTTCTGGTTCATTTTGCCACTGCGTAACAGCCTGGCTTTTCCTGTGCTAATGTCTAATCTGCAATCCTCTCTTGACCTTTGCTATAATATATTACTTAAAAATAATAGTGTTATGCAGAAATAAACAAAAGGGAAGTTTTAGGGACAATGCAGGGCTTCATATTACCAGAGGAGAAAGATTCTTACTAAATGGGTAATACCTATTCAGTTGCAAAATCAAGAGAAAAATCTGAGTTAAGAATAGAAAACAAGCTGACTATAAGTAGCATTTTATTGTTCCTATGATTTACAAGTAGACATAGTCAATGGAGCTGCCTGGAGGCACTTGGCTTGAAGCCCTCCTGTTCCCCATTCTCACTATACATAGTTGCTGTATAAGCAACTGTATAAGTTGCTCTGACTCTCACTCACCTGTCATATCTGCTTTGGTGCTGTACTAGTAAAAAGAAAGAGGTGGGATTTGATATCCATGGTTACTCTATTAAGGTGGTAAACCACTCAAAAATCTTTTATGACCTGGAAGGAAAATTTAAAGAAGCAGAATTATTTTTTAAAAAGAGCCTCATAATATGATATATCTTAGGGAACTTACTTACAAGCCTCATAGCCAGGCTGCCAGATAAGCAGGAGTTTATTCCTACACTAAAGAGAAATATTCAACTGTTCTAGTCACCAAGAAGACTTAGTTTAGCTTTCAGGATACTCTTTCTAGAAAGAGGATCAGTAGACAATAGGAATGTTCCCACACTCATGATGTGATCCCCCCACCCCTTATCATAAAAGAGCTGAGATTCTCGTCTCAGTGAAATGCTTTAGGTAGAATTCATTCATCCAGTCAATAAATGTTTGTTTAGTGTTTACTATGTTCTAGCACTATTCTAGGTCTTGGGGATTAAAGAAAATAAAGAGCTTAGTTTCATGGAGATAATATTCTAGTAGTAGAGGGAGCACGACAAAAAATAAGCAAATACATGAGCAGATAAATATATATTCTGTCACACGGTGGTAATTGTTAAGAATAAAAATGAAGCAGGATAAGGTAAAAGAGAGTAAGAGTAATGGCAACAGTTATTTTATTTTATTTTTTTTAGTGGCCACAATTTTAAACAGGGTAGCCAGAGAAAGCCTCTCTGAGAAGGTAATATTTGATTTTTAACAGTTCACATTTATTGAACACATTTTATATGTTCATTTATGTAGTGCCAGCTACATGAATTAACTCATTCCATCTTCATCTAAATCCTATGAGGAGGGACCATTATTATTCTTGTTTTATAAATAGGGACATTGGGCCTGAGAGATGTTAAATAACTTGCCCAAGGAAATAGGTAGTAAGAGTCAGAGTTGGGCTTTGAACTGAAGCAGTGTGGCACTAAATTCCATGCTTGGGATCACTGAGATACTTGGCATTTTAGATTCTGTGTAAAAGTAGAAGGATGTGCACACTTGTCTCATTAGCCCTGCAGGCACCAATCGGACTATGCAAAAAGTAGCAGAGCAAGGGAGTTACCTTGTCAGAGAAAGCTTAGAAAGTGAAGAGAGAATAAGCTGACTAATATTCAAGTATTTTCTATATCTAAGCTATTTTCTGCATATAATCTCATTTAATCATTTCAACAGGGATCCCTGGGTGGCGCAGCGGTTTGGCGCCTGCCTTTGGCCCGGGGCACGATCCTGGAGACCCGGGATCGAATCCCACGTCGGGCTCCCAGTGCATGGAGCCTGCTTCTCCCTCTGCCTGTGTCTCTGCCTCTCTCTCTCTCTCTGTGACTATCATAAATAAATAAAAGTTAAAAAAAATTTAAAAAAAATCATTTCAACAAAACTGTGAGGTAGTTACAAGCACATTTATTTTGCAGATGAGAAAATTGAGGTACAGAGTGGCTACAGGTCTCACAGCCAAAAGGACACAATTATAAATTGAGTCAGTCTGTCACAAGGTCCAGGCTGTTTCTAATATACCATGCTGTTTCCAGAGAGAAAAAAGAGGAGTACAAGGACATCCAGGGAGAAATACATAGAGACAAAGTGAGAAAGAGGAAGAGATAACAAAATAAGAACTTAATAGGTTTGGAGAGCCAGAGGACTGATAGTGGCTTAAGAAACATTTAATGGCATCTTCATCCTCAACCTTTTCCACACCGTTAGATGGATTCTTGGAAGTTTGAAGAATTGACATGTCTAGTTTCTCACCAAGTCCTTGTGTTTATATGTGAAATAGCCCTTGAGCAATGCATCATCTTCTATAATTGCTACTGTCATTGAATCAGGTGCTCCAGAAAAGCAATGAAAGTAAACATAGCAAATATATGAAGAGAAATTTAAGACCCATTGAGTATTTGAGGACTAGCTTGTAGTTGTTTGATAACTGGATTTTTTTATCCTTCAGAAGCACATTTTAACTGTCAGCTTTAATGAAATAACTGTAGATATGCCTTGCCTGCCAACCTTTCCCTTTCTATTAGTACAGTAGTAACACTTTGGGAATGTCAGAATGATAGGCTGATGGGCAGTGTTAGCAAAGAAAGACAAATGGAACACTGCCTGTCTTGTGCCGTAGCCTTTGTGTGGTGTGGAGAAGCCAGGATGTGATCAAATCACTTGTGGAATGGAGCCAACTCACCCATTCATTATTCTGGACAATCAGCATGGCTGCCTCTCACTCCATGCCTGCTTTGCCTTGTCTTGCCTTTCTCTTCCCTCCCCTTCTCTTCCTACATACACTCAAGGCTTTGATTTTTGATAAGTATTAGGCAAACAAACAAAGCAGCAAAGAGACTTGCCAGTTATATTTTTAACAGTGTTTTAGGTGGCTCCCCAGAAAAGGAAATTTAGAGAGGGCCCAGCATGGGAGGTCAGTTAGCTCCATCATTTGTATTCTTCAGGTAACTCTTGGAAACCTCCATTTGTTTACCTATAAAATGCTATTTCAGTGGCTATTGTCTCCTCAAAACTTTCTAGGATACAGTACACATCCTTGAATACTAGGTGTTTGTGTATTTGTTAGCGGTTGGGAAAATTGGCATTTTAAAAGGAAAATATGGTCTTTTTCAGAATACACTCAGGGGACCAGAGAAACCATTGAAATTTACCTTTGGCCCTGTAGAGCCAGGGTTGGGTTTACTACTCATTCTCTGTTAAAAACGAAATTAGAACAGGAAGTTACATATAAATAAATTATGAGTAAAGCTGATTTTGAGGAGATTATTGCAAGTACAGAAGCTTTGAGGACCTAGAAACTGAGAAATTCTATTCTGTTATGTGTTTTACAGTTTTGCTATAAGGGACTAAGGTAGACTACTTCTATGACATCTCCTCTTGCCAGTAGCCCATCTGTAAAATGGGTTTGGGTACAGTGCCATTTTATTTATTTATTTATTTATTTATTTATTTATTTATTTATTTATTTTAAAAGATTTTACTTATTTATTCATGAGACACACACACACACACAGAGAGGCAGAGAAACAGGCAGAGGGAGAAGCAGGCTCCCCACAAGGAGCCCGATGTGGGACTTGATTCCCGGATCCCAGAACCACGCCCTGAGCTGAAGGCAGATGCTCAACCGCTGAGCCACCCAGGCGTCCCAAGGGTACAGTGCCATTTTAATCATATATCTTCCAGGCCAACATCTTCCAGGAATTTTAATATCAACTTATAAACAAAGTACAGAAGAATCAAGTTGACTCTTGATGGACTAAGGTAGTATAATTGCAAAACTTAATTATTGTTGTCTCTATACCACTTTTCCTACATTACATCTTCACCTTCAGCCCTGGCTGTAGGCTGGGTTGTAGGCTATCAATATTAAAAAGCTTACATTATTGTAGGCTATCAATATTAAAAAGCTTAATCTCTTGTAAAAGTCTATACTTGGCAAGTAATAGTTAATTGAAGCACAGTTTTTGTTGCTTTGGATTGAATTGATTCCAGGTTCTCTTTCCAAAACAACACTGACCACCTGCTGTCAGCAAGGAAAGGAAATGGGTCAAAGAAATAAGAAGGAAGAAAGGTTATAGGGTAGTCAGGAGAAAATGTAATTATGGAGAGTAAGCAATCTATGGAGAGTAATTTGGCTGGTGAAGATTTTTAGAGTGTTATGTCAGCTTCAGGATCTGAGAGCTGCCATCCTAACTTGGCTTGTAGTGATTCACATGGGAATAGTGGGAAGAGGAGCCAGTATGGTTGGAGGCCAGACAAAAGGAAAACAAAACAAAGTGCATTGTTTACAGAAGTCTCCTCAGAAAAATAAAACCAGTGCCAACTCCATGACTAAAATATGTATATTCTTAATGGCAGCAACCCAGAACGAGCTGGCCCCTAAGTCTAGTATTTAGCTCCAGAGGACAGGTCACTTGTGAACAGTGAGACAGGAAGTAGGGCCCCCCAAATAGGTACGTGCATGTAGACATCTCTTTCATTGTGCTTCTTGGCCTAAGTTTTTAAGCAGCTTTACATTTCTGCTTTTTGCTACCTAGCTACCTCAGCTAGGGAGGCCTGGCTTCCACATTTTTTCCTAATCAGCCAAAATTGGAAAACTGGACCGTAGTTTTTTGATAACCTGGAAGAATATCCATGCCTTTTGACTGTGTTAAGAACTTCAACAACTTAACTTTCCTACTTCCCAACTGGCCATAAGCCAGCCAGGGTACAAACTGTGGGACATGCTCCAGTTTGACTACCTATCTGTCACAACTTCCTCTCTTGATACCCAAAATATTTTCTTTTTTTAAGATTTTTAATTTATTTATTTCATGAGAGACACACACAGAGAGAGGCAAAAACACAGGCAGAGGGAAAGCAGGCTCCCTGCAAGGAGCCGAATGTGGGACTTGATCCTGGATCCCAGGATCACGCCCTGAGCCAAAGGCAGACACTCAACCACTGAGCCACCCAGACATCCCAATTCTCAAAATATTTTCATCCATCCACCTTCCCTAAAAATTCTGTAGAGCACTAACTCTATAGTAGACACTGTACTATACATTGAAAAAACAAAGTTCATAAGATGCAGCCCCTCTCAATCTAATAATGGAGATACAGATATAAATTGTAGAAATATTATGAGACAGGAGTTAAAAGAGCATGTAAAATGCTATACCTGGGAGATTGGAGATTGTTCCAGAGAGATTATAGTTTTTAAGCAATTTAAAAGCAGAGATGTGACAGAAAAATATTCTACACAGAGAGAAATGACAAATGAAAAGTCGCAGAGGCACAAAAGTATGTGGTGTATTAAAGGAAGCACAAATAACCCAGTGCAATTTAGGGGAGGTGACAAATGGTATGAATGGAGAAATGCTAGCTATTAAAGCCAAAGAGATAACCTAGAGCATGCTCATGTAGAGCCTCCCATTATTATATTTAAAACTACAATAGACTTCATCCTGAAGTAATTGTGCCCTTTGACCATTTTAAACAGGAAAATCATATTAATATTTACATTTTAGGAATCTAGTTTTGTGGTATTGTCTGAAAGATGAATTGGATGGCAATACTGAAAATAGGGGAAATAGGGAAACTGGTTAAGAAGCGGTCACAATGATTCATTCATACTTCTGACTGGTAGCTCTTGAGTAGTATATAGGGTATATTTGTATGTGGGAGGGTGGGAGTTAGGAAGAGATAGTGGAAGAGGAGTAAAGGAAGGGTTTGGCTTCAGAGATAGGAGTAGAAATGACTGGGCTCGGTAAATTATTATATATGTATCATGAAGGAGAGGAAGGAGTAGAGTTGATGACCAGGTTTCTGATTGTGACTAATGGGTGAATGGCACTGCTACAAAAATATATGGCTTCAAGCTGTCAGCTCTCTTTATTCACCTTTTCTTTTTTTTTCAGTAGCCACTGCACTCCCTCTAACCTCAGATAAACTCTTGACAAAACATTTGCAAAGCAGTTTGAGAAGCCTAGAACACAACACACTAAGGACATCTGAAAACCCATATAGCCTGAGAAGCTGTGGCTTGAAAAGTGGCCAAAATAATGTTTGGAAATCTAAGAAGGATTTTTTAGAGGATATTTTAAACCTTTTATTTAGATCTATGAAGAAGAGTAAATGAGGAAGAGGGATAAAATCATAGTACAAACATTTCAGTGGGATATAAGGAAGATAGTTTTAACCATTCTAGGGAAACAGATTAAAACAAAACAACCGACTGGAAATTATGAAGATCTTCAAGGGGAGATAGGATAATCCTGAGACGTAAATAATTTAGATACCAGCCTGAAGGTAGGGATCTATCTTAAATGATATCTCTGAGTATCCATTCTGCAAATGTCCTTCTATTCTGCTGCAGATATTCCCAGAGGAACTATTGTTCTATTGATCTGGCTGAGTAGATACACTGAGGAAAAGGGCAGAACAAATAATTAAAACTATCTAACTCAGATGGTTCTAGAAATGGAGATAAAAATTAGAGAAGGGGAGAAAATGGCTTATTTCAATTATGAAAGTATTTTTCTCAAGTGGAACCTTTAAGTCCTGCTTCTGTTAGGGTAATAAATGCACATAAGAGGCATAACTTGGAACATACTAGCTTTCCAAGATAAAGGAGGAGATGGAGGATAGTGGTGTAAATAGAGAAATGTAAAGCAATGAATGAAACACTTCTCTAAGCATGAAACCAGAGCAGTACACTCTCTCAAGGCTAAATCTGTAGCTTTATGAGGAAAGTAGCTTATATTTGAGGGCCCTGGACCATAAAAGGCATGAGCATTCTCCATACTCCGACACACAGGTGGGGAACATTCGTAGCCATTCATATACTAACAGTAACATATTTAAGCCATGGTTCTAGCAGAAAATCAGAATAATTTATTTTAATGATTAGAGATGAGGGAGACCCCCAGTGGAGAATTATGCCATGAGTACAAGAGAACCAGAGGACCTCCAGCTAAATGAAATAGCATCTTATCAAAGAAATAGATAGATCTCTGAGTAATGCGTCATCGTTCCCTTTCTTCTTAAGAGATCATTTACATTTGAATAATTAATTATATTGCAGTGGATTATGTCATTCTGAATTATTTGGTATCTTCTGCCATACCATTATTTGTGAGTGAATCTGGCAGACTGAAATATAAAAATCTCGTTTGTCAATTTGTCTTGGATTTTCTTAGCCTGGAAAGCTTTATAGACTGTTAAATATGACATTATTGATGCATTAGAAGTCTCATGCTTTTTTTCCCAGGGAGTATTTGCTAAATATCTGTAGACTATGGCATTTATCCAGGGATTTGTGGAGAGTTTTCTTTAAAGGAAGGTGCAATCCTAAAAAAGAAAAGAAAATCCAGAGAATTGCCTTCACGGAGTCACTTCTCGTTAGCAATTTCACTCATGTATTAGATTTTACAAAGGGTACCCTCTACTATCAGGCCCCAGTGCATATTAACATAATTTAAATAGAAGATAATAAAAAATAAAAATAAATAAATAGAAGATAATAAAACTGTCGAAACTGCGTGTGTGTGTGTGTGTGTGTGTGTGTGTGTGTGTGAGAGAGAGAGAGAGAGAGAGGGAGAGAGAGAGTCAGAGACACAGGGAAACAGAGGAAGACAAAAATAAAAATAGCCATAAATACAGCAGTCACCACATAATTTATGTTATTGCTGTCTTCTTGGAAGGAACAGTATTACTCAAGAAAATGAATAATGAGTTACTACCCCCTTCTTTTTTCAACCAACATTCCCTATCACCCTAACTTTGATTTTGTGACATTCTCTGGTTCTTCTGAATGTGCCATATAACATAGATTTATTAAAAAGAAAATCATATATGTGAGTTATATCTCAATAAAGCTGTTATTTTAAAAAAAGAAAAATCAGAAGACAGTTAAAATCCCTTTATTTAAGCATCTTATTAGAATATTATGATATCTTTTGAGGTACCTCAAAGTATCCCTGGTAGAGGTGATACAAAATGGATGGTGTCATAAAACCCAGCTTAGGCTGTTCTGGCATAGTATGTGACTGATATGAACTGTAACAACATTTTAGGCATCATTAAAGCTTAACATATTTAAAAGACTGAGTTATTTGATTCCTTCAGAGATGCAAAAAGGGAATTTGGGATTACTACCTTGTTAAAATCTGTATCTGTTTCCTTATGCATGCCAGTCTAGGAAACATCAACTGGGTGAATTTCAATTAAGGCCAATTTTAACTGCAGCAGTTCATCGAATTAATACTTCCCATTACTGTATCGCATGGAATGCTGGCTTTAAAAAACAAGTTATTTGAATGTGAGAATGGCCGTGACCATTGTTAAATGAACAAAACAACTGGCATTGCATCTAGCCATCTCTCAACACAGACCCTGATCTCTGGAATATGTTACTCACCCTAGAACTACACTGACAGCATTTTCATTTTTTAAAGGCTTTTGTTTTATTCATTTGACAGAGAGAGTGGGGGGGGGGAGAGGTTGTGGCAAAGGGAGAGGGAGAGAATCTCAAGGACACTCTACATTGGGCTCAAAGCCTGATGTGGGGCTCCATCTCATGACCATGAGATCATGACCTGAGATCATGTCCTGAGCCAAAACCGAGTCAGATGCTCAACCAACTGAGCCACCCAGGTGTTCTAGCATTTTCATTTTTTTATGAAGAGTCAAACACATGACTTTAAGGAAATCATGTGTATGTACTTTTTATGAATAGCAATTAATTGCTAAATCGTTGCTGTTAACTCTCTGTCTACATAAGAGACATCCATGTCCCTATTTTTAGATGAAAAGAATTCATAATAAAAGTATGGGTAATTAAAAATTACAGTTGATTAATGGTTTATAATTTTCCGTTTCTATTACTTATTTGATCTTCACAGCAAACCAGTGTGGAAGATTATAAAGCCCATTGAGTTTAAATGCTATAGGTGACATATCTAAAACCAGAAATGTTGTCTCATGATTTTAGGCTTTTACTCTGTGGTAGTTAATAAAACGCACAAATATTTCATCTCTCCTTACAGCCATATGATAGGATTGTACTCTCTTGCCCACTTGAAATTAGTTGTGGCTATATCATTTGCTTTGGCCATTGAAATGTGAGCAGAAGTGACATGTGTCATCTTTTTGGTATAAATATTAAATTCCCAGTGCTCTGCTTCAGCCTTAAAATTATCTTTCTTTGGTGACTGTGGAAGCACATTTCAAGATAGGTCCTCCTTGAGTGATTACCATGGACAGAGCCTCCACCCCACCAACCTACATTACACATGAAACCTAAATAAGAAATAAACCTTTCTTGGGGTTTGTTTTAAGATAGATATGTGCATGATTGTTGTGGCATAACCAATCTATCCTGACTTACAGATACATTCTTTCCTTAGGAATGACCAGTATATTGTCATTTAAGTAGATCTTCCTCAGAGTTTTTTACCTGTCAAAACTTGCTCTCCTTGGGCCAGCACTATTTGTACAGCTAAATGAGAAACGTTCTATGGCCATTCTCAGATTAAATCATTTTGGGCTTGGTAGGTTTTCTGAAATGAGTCAGTGTCATATTCTCTTTAAGTGTAGTAATGAGAGATTAATCACAGATTGAGAGTTTGAAGAAATATTGAGTTCAGCAATTCTACCTCCTAATTTTAAGCAGGTAAGCACTTTTTTCCTCCATTATGCATGCTTTGCATCAGGAAGGAAAATATTTGGCATGAAAGGGGATGGCTATGAATAGAAGTAGGGAAGAAGAACATGGCAGTTAACACAGTGCCATTCATTTGGAGATTACCTTGCCTTACTGAGCTAAAGTGCACTTCAGATATCACCTATGAAAGGAAAAAAAAAAGAAGAGAATCTGTAGGAATTGGAGAGGGTAGTTTTCTTTGACACCACTTTAGAAACAACAATGTCCATCTGTCAAAGTAGAAGTAGATTTTTCTGAATAAAATGGATCACTTTTGATGATGCAGATGTTAGATATCATTACTACAGTTTTGAAAGCACTTAGGAGTTAATTTCTTGCAGCCATAATTCAAGCTTAAATGTGACTTTTCTCTCACCATGTTCAAAATCCTATTCTCTTTCCTTGACAGATCACTCATGAGCAAAAATGCAGTAGAGCCTGTAGAATCTTAGTATCATAACCTTTGTAAATGGAAAGAGGCTTAGAAATCATGTGGTTCAAATACCTCTCTCATGGTTGAGGAAACTGAGACCCAGAAAGAAGAGACTTGGTTCAGTTTATACACAACTATCCATGCTTCCTCGATATATACATATGACTGGCATGGCTCATAAATATTTAATAAAATCTTAAAATTATCTCAGGGGCACCTGGGTGGCTCAGTGGGTTAAGTGTTCAACTTGTGATTTCGGCTCAGGTCATGATCTCATAGGTTATGAGATCAAACCCCTCATTAGGGCTCTTCACTGAGCAGGGGCTCTGCTTGAGATTCTCTCCCTCTGCTCCTCCCCCCACTTGCACTTGCTCGCATATTCTCTCTCAAATAAATAAATAAATAAATCTTTCTTTATTTAGTGTCTCGTAGCCAAGTTCCTAAATTCTCTATAATTTATTTTAGTAGCCTGAAACATAAACTAGATCCCTTGAATATTGGTAAATGATGATGTTAATAAATTATTCAAATTAGTTATGATATAGAAGGTTGTGCTGGTATAACAAAGAATCCTAAATACCCATTGTCTAAAACAACATTGAATTTCTTTTTCTCCTCACATGTTCTTCTACATGTAAGTAGCTCAGGACTAATATGATTGATCCATGTTATGAAGGATCTATGAAGAGTTCTTTCTCTCTTGTGATTCCAGTATCTCATTTCAGTCTCATCCACAGAATCAAAGACAATAATCTCATATTATGGTTGCAATGGGTAGTAATTGCTGAATATGTTACTCCTTCTTGATAACTATTTTTACATGACTTATTCTTTAAAAACATTACCTTAATTCAAATGTTGCTTAGAATAATTAGCACACTGAACTAATCAAATTTGCCTCTGGAAAGGGGAACACTATGGGAAAAGATGAACAGTACTTTTGGTATTTGAAATTATGATAAGGGAGATTTAGGGGAGGCTCACAAAAACTAATCCATAGATAACCACCCATTCTACTTATGTATAGGAGTAAACCCTGGGTTTGACTCTATTTTTTTCCATTCGACTTCAGAGGAAATTATCAAAGCCTTCCTTAATGATCAGTCACTAGATCAAACTTCAAAATCAGATTTCCTTTTTTTTAAAGATTTATTTATTTATTTATTTATTTATTTATTTATTTATTTATTATGTATTTGAGAGAGAGTGTGTGGTAGGGAAAAGGGGCAGAAGGAGAGGGAGAGGGAGTCTTTAAGCAGACTCTGCACTTAATGTGGAGCCCAATGTGTGACTCAGTCTCATGTCCCTGAAATCATGATCTGAGCTGAAACCAAGAGTCAGACATTTAACTGACTATGCCACCCAGGTGCTCCCAAAATCAAATTTTCAAAATTTTGCCTCCATATCTAGAAATAAAGACACCCCAAGGATTTTTATCTTCAGTTTCCTTCAGAGTAGGGACACTCAGTCCGCATGCCCAATGATATAATAGGTCAAAGGAGTATTTGATGACATCATTGTTTCCCTGACATAGCCAGCATTTATCAGACTCTGGATTTCTCCCTTCTCTGCAAGCACAAACACCTATAAATACAGGAAAGGATCTACAAGAAACTTTAGCATTAGGAAAAATGAAAATACACCACAAGGATAAGTGAATTTGTCAAATATTATGAAGCAAATAATTCTTAGAATTTTATATATTTTCCAAGAGAAAATACAGACTTACAGACTGCTTAGGAATGCTTAAGTCTTTATGATGACCATGAAGTTAATTCATGAGTAGAAATTAAGTACTCTTTGGTCCTATATCTTTCTGAAGTTAATGACTTTTACATAGTGTCATGAGTACAGTGTATCTTAAGTAAACCTAACATTTGAAAATCCTAATTGATACAAAAAAATCAAAATTAGATTTAAGATTTACAAAAAGATTCAAGACAAGATTTCTTTATATACTATGGTCATACTGTTCAAACACAAGCAAACTATGACCCAAGGATCAAATCAAACCAGCCCCTATTTTTATAAAGTTTTCTTATAGCACCTAGTTATGCCCATTCATTTAGCTTATGAATTGTTTGTGGCCATTTTCACACTGCATTGGTAAAGTTGTTGCACAGAAGCTGTATGACTGGCAAAGTGTGAATTATTTACTATCTGATTCTTTACAAAATGTTTGCTAACATCTAGTACATTAAAATGTTATTCAGATTGCATTAATGTGATTTATTTGAGGGAATTAAACATTTTGATATGAATGGAGAAAAATGCCTATGTACAGAAGTGATAGGGATGAAGCTAGTGGAAGAGATAAAGGTCGTGAAGTTTTGTGTACTTAGCTAAATGGTTTAAACTTTATCCTGAAAGCAGTAGGAAACACAGAAGGTTTTTAAGTTAGTAGACTGATGTCATCTACTCTGATGTCAATGTGACAGATGAATTGGAAAGAAATCAATTAAGAAGTACTGTTAGCGGGGCAAGAAATATACCTCAGTTTAGGTGGTAAAGAATAAAGTTTGAAGGAAATTGAAGGAAACCAATGCTAGTGTTACCAAGACAGGAGCAACATGATTTTGTGAATGGTGAATAGATATTAGTAGTAAGAGAAAGGAAGAATTTGTGATGATTTACAGATTTCTGACTTACAAAATCACATGCATGGTGGCACCATAAAACTAGGAGGAAAATTTCAAGGAAACAAAATGGATTTGACTTTGTACATGTTGAATATGACATGCCTGTGAGATATCCAGGTGGAAATATTACTTAGCAAATTGAAAAATGAATCTGGAATACAATTAAGAGTTCTGAGATACAGACTTGGAGATCACCAGATATAACTAGAAATTTAGGCCATAGTTTGGAACAAATCATTCCAAAGAATTCTATAGAGTAAGAACAGAATTAGGCTAAGGATGAGCACCAGGGGTAATACCAGTGTTTAAACAATTGCAGAGGAATCACATGAAGAAGAACGAGAAGGCCATGAAGGACACTGGAAAGGATTTGCCAATGGTTAAGGAGAAAAAAATCCAGGATAGTATCATGAAAGCCAACAGAAAATGAAATTTTAAGAGAGAATGTCAAATACCTAAGAGATATGATGTAATGAAGTAATATGGCAGAAGATTATTCATTGGGTTTGTAAATATGGAGGTCACTGCTGACCTTAGTGAAAGCAGTGACTGAGAATTAAGGAAAAGAAATAATGAATAAGAGCCAATCTTTCAAATAATTTTTCTGTAAAAGATAGGACAAGGCAATAACTAGAGGGATTCTTAAATTAAGGGAATGTTTCTTAAGAATGGGAAAGACCTGAGTGTGTTTATTATGCAAAGGGAGAGAAGTCTGCAAAGAAGAGAGAAGATATAGGAAAGGCCCAGTGGTGCTGCAAGCTACCAGGCCAAGCAAGATCTGTATACAGCAATCCCATATTCTAGTCCCAAAGGTCATTTTTAGCCAGGCTAATCCAGAAAGAGTTGACATTTACACTTTGGATGATAGTCACATGTCTGAGAATGAGTCAAAGCTCATGATGCTTTCTTTCTCAGAGCTGTCTTCCTGTAGTAGAATCAACTAAGAGTAACATGTTTTAATTTCTTTTTCCAAAAAGCAGGAATCACTGAAAAGTCCAGAGGGAGGCTAGATAGCAAGAGAGTGTGTGGAGTGTTGAATGGTCCCTTTGATGTCCATAATGGTACTAGAATGTGCAATCAGCTCTATGTTAATGCTGTGTTTAGAGAAGTAAAATAGTAGTGCTAAGTACACTTGGGAGAAACCTGAGCTCTTTCTTCTCTGTGCCAGATGGTACAATTTTGAGACTGTAGCAGTATACATTGCTAGATATGTGGTCAGAAAAGGCATGCTATGCAATATGCTAATAGATACAATTTATTAAAAAATCCCCTGACTCTTGTAGACATTAACCAGATCATCCATTGGCACAAAGTTAGAATTAAAGATACAGAAGTAGATGAGGAATCAGCCTAAGCCTCATGAATATATATGTCAAAATTCTGATAGGTCAGTAGGTCAGCAGTGTGTAATATGCGCATGCTTGACACACAGATTTTGGTAGAAGTCACTTTGGAGGTATTCAGAAGGCTTAGCACTTTCACTTCCTTTGAGGAACTTCTGTTCGGTTAGGGCACTGAGACTTGGTTATGTGATAGAACACTTATGTGCAGCACCTACATGACCTTACTTTCATGTCAGTGTTAGACATACTGGGGAAAACTGTAGTAATGCCATAGAAGTAGTAGATGCCATCATAGTATTGCAATGAGTAATATAAACCAGCTATGTGATTAATTCTTTTCGAGAAGGCAACTGCAAAAAATAATTTATTTAACCAAATTTAATCCTCTAGCCTACTATGGCCAGAGGATTTCATTGATAATGGAGCTGAAGAGTGAAAACTCCCACTACCTTTTTTTAAATGCAATTGTGTGACATTAGTGGAAAGCTACTTCTAGAAATATTCACCCCCCCAAAAAAAAAGGTGCCTAAAACTTACTGAGGTATTCTCATTGACTATTGATTGATGGAGTTATTTGTAAAAGGTAGAGCCAGATAATTTCTTCCCAATAACTCGCAAGTCACATGTTTGCCCCCATGCTAAATGTTGATGGCACTAACATAGCGAATCATGCTTTACCACAATCCGTGTATATTTTGTCACCTTGACTAAGTTGTAGTTGTATCAGAGACAGTCTATCTTTTCTGCTTCCCTTTTCTTGCCATAGTAGGCACTAGGTACATACAGTTGTGATTGATTTAATTGATTTTTAAAACATTAGCTATATCTCTCATCAGCCAAAAATGAGGGCACATTTTCCAGATGACACTGATTTATGAGGAAGCATGTATGCACCCTCCAACCACCCCCACTCAAAACCCTATAATGAAGAAGTTTAAGTGCCAGAATATAATAATTTCCCCTCCACTGACCACATTCTTCCACTCCCCCGATCAAACCCCAATCTCTTTTTTCCATTCTGTGGTAAGACATAGGACACAGAAAAAAAAATATGGTTTCCATTGCTCTGATGTTATGTGAGCCTTGAAGAGTTCAAGATGTTTTCAGCTGTAGGAAAAATTTCACTTTCTTTGTACAAGGTTTACTTTATAATCATCTATACAGTAGAAAGGCTATAAGTTCTTTTGATCAACTTCCATAAACATGCTTATATATCAATAAATATATATGATTTTCTCACACTGGAGGTAGGGCCTAAACAAACTATATTTTTCAAGGAAGGAGTCACCTCCTTTGTTCAGGGTTAAGTTATATGTCAAACATAGGGGTTGTATAAGACATAGACCATGATTTCAAGGCTTGATGTTTCATTTTTCCTACAAGTACCTTAAATTATGATTTGAACCACTTTAAGTCACAGCATCTGAGAACTTTCTAAAAAGTAATACAGTCTGCCTCACTGCAATTGAAATATTTCTTTTTTTTTTAAAGATTTTTTTTATTGGTGTTCAATTTACTAACATACAGAATAACCCCCAGAGAATTGAAATATTTCTATCTTAGTTTAGCCGTCTAGAATTCTAAATCTCCAAAAGTAAGGAGACAAAACCAAGGCAGTTCTGATACAAATGTTATTGGAACTCTGTGTAGGGTGACATGCCTTCAAAGCTGTTGACCCCTTGAAAGTACACCACATATAATCACAAAAGGAGAAGAAGCCAAACACTAGTCCTAATATTTATCAGACAAATTCATACTGTTCCTATAGTTAAGAGGAGATATTGAAAATTATTATTGATTTCTAAAGTCCATGTAAAGGGACTCTTGTTTTAATTCCTTTCTAGTGCTATGTGATCAATAAATATTTATTGAATAAGTGAATAAAACAATGGATTTGTGTTGCCTTCAAGGTCCATGTTGTGGGGTTGTCTTATAATTGAGATACAATTTATATTGAGGCTTTCTGCTTCTTCAGGAATTGAATTCCACTGGATAAAAATTCCAGCTACTATGGTATAATGTTAGAAGTAGCCTCTCAGTATTTGCCAATGTTCCTGACTCTTGAGTTGAAAATATTGTGGATGAGCTTTCTACTGAGGATAAAAGTTTTACTGTGTAGTTACATTTACACTTGGCATTCAGGAATATGAATGCTAAAATGGAGTAATTTTTCCCTCCAACTAACTTTTCATGTTTGTCTTGTCATACTAATGGGTTTAGTTTCACTTTCAGGAAAAACTCAAATGCTATCCTGATTTTTAAACCCCTAAAATAAATTCACATGAGGAAGGCAAAAGTTTAAATATAACCATGGCTAAACCTTTTAAAAATATCTTAAACTTAAAACAAAAGATAACCAGTGCTCTCTTTGGCAGCGTATGTACTAAAACAAAAGATAACCAATCGCATTTACTTTTTTTTTTTCCTTCAGGGAAACTTTAGAAAACTGGCCTCCACCATGGCATCCAGTAATTTGTATTTAATAATCACTGAAATAGAAGGCTAAAAATAAAAAATAGCAACTCTACTACTACTACTTCTATTTATACTACCACTATTACTAATAAGCATTGAGAATTTACTTTGAGCCAGATGCTGCTTTTTTATTATTGCACTTATCACAAAAAAATCTATATAATATTAATACTCCACAACAGATAAGTAACTAAAGCTCAAAGAGGAACATTAATTTACTCAAGATCACATAAGCATAAAGATATGAAAGTCACTTCTCAATTCTGACTCTATTCAATGACATTGTTATTATACAATTGTCCATACTGCCTCAGAATATCAACAGGTTGGTAAAAATGCTACAAATCAAAATATTGGACACCCTTCCTGAGCCAAAGATAAATTATGTGGAATGGTTGCAGTGACTCCACAGACTATTGTGTTGATAACCAAGAAACCATGATAGTCCTTGAAGCCCAAGTCTTATTCTTTTGCCTTACTATAAACACCAATGAATAAGACCTGTACTGCTCCCTCTCTTTGAAATGTTGTAGCACAGATTGCTTTTACAACTTATTTGCTGCAAGTAAATTATTCAGGTAAAATTATCTTTGCAGTCCATTTTCATAAGATATGTGTCGGTAGATAAATATGTACTACTATTAAGGCATTTCATTGGAGCACTGATGACAAGTCCAATATGCTTTCCTACTCCAAGTCCTATATTTATACCCAGTGAAATAAGCCTAAAATAAACCAAATGGAAAAGAATCTTTAAGATATTTTATTTATATATTTATTTATTTATTGAGCATGGGCAGGGAGAGGGGCAGAGGGAGTAGGAGAATCTCAAGGAGATTCTGCTGAGCACAGAGCCTGACATGGGGCTCAACCTCATGACCCTGAGATCATGACCTGAGCTGTAATCAAGAGTTGAACACTTAACTGACTGAGCCATCCAGGTGCCCTGGAAAAGAACTTTTATTTTTTTTAAAGATTTTATTTTTTAATTTATTTTAGAGGTAGAGAGAAAGGTGTGGGGAGGAACAGAGACAGAGACAAGGAGACTCTACACTGAGAGTGGACCCTGACCTGGGGCTCCATCCCATGACCCTGAGATCATGACCTGAGCCAAAATCAAGAGCTGGACACTCAACCAACTGAGCCACCCAGGTGCCCTGGAAAAGAACTTTTAAATAAGCAGAATCATTTATATAGAGAGAAATAATATTGGAAAAGGATATTTCTGGGCAATATTTATGTCTTAGTGCTGGTATGAGGACAACTCCAAGAACTAATAGTAAGTGAACTTCATGTATTTTTTTGCATACTCTGTCAAAGGCCACTTACTTCCCTTGTGTCCACCTGCTGAATAACTGTATAGGTGCCAATAGTATGTATCCCCCATTTCCCCTAACAAGGGGCCCAGGACAATCACCTTGACTTCTACCATAGGTACAACTGGGGATTTTGCTAATGTCAGACCTTTGGCGACAATAGGAAATAGCATGAATTCTGAAACAGAAGAACTAGCAGCAAATTTTACAACATAAGTACATAAAAGTTGTGGAAGAGGGCAAGCAAATTTGTCAAACCAATTATCAAACCAAGACCTTGAAGCTTCTCCAGGAAAGGCTGTTCACAGAGTAAGGCAGAGAAGTAACCCTAGGATAACCTTTAAGGGATAAGGCTTTGACAGTTCTTCTGATTGCTTTAGAACAAATTTTCCTAGGCCTCATGAGACCAATTTTGTGCAACTTAAAGCATTTAATGGAAATTTTAAATAAATTAGAAAATATCTTAAATTTTCATGCTGCTAAGCAGGAGAGGGAAGGATAACATAAATTAAAAGGGGAGAGGTGGGAGAGATAATCCTAAATCATTAACATTTGGTTTGGAAATGCATTCTGAGATATTTTTTTTCTTTCTGTGGACTCAGCTTAGATTTTGTTCAGCCTAATATACAAAGTTCTTGGAAGTCCTAGGATACACACCAACTGACATAGTACAGGGAACCTAGAAGCAAAGATTTGACCTAGAATCTGGAATGTACAACCTGCTGTAGATGAACTACAAAAAGGATTAAATGCACAAAATTAATCTGGGTTTGATGGCACTGCTATGTTCATGCAATTTCTCTTTCCATAGCCAAAAAGTAACATTAAAATTTTGCTTTCTTTCTGTACTTTAAAAAAATGTTGACAAATGCTTATCTGCTGATTGTACAAATTACAAGCATTCATTATAGAAAATTTGAAAAGTATAAGAATGATAAAGGAGAAAATAGTCACCTATAATCCTACTATTTGAAGATAATGGCTGTTAATATTTCAGTGTATTTCTGATCATTTTAATATATAATTATAAACATAGAGAGATTATGAACTTGATATCTAAATGTATAATTTAATTTTCTAATTCCTCTTTTTTAAAGTTTTTATTTAAATTCCAATTAGTTAACATACAGTGTTATATTAATTTCAGGTATACAATATAGTGATTAAGCAATTCTATACAACACCCAGCACTCATCACAACAAGTGCAATCTTAATCCTCATCATCTATTTCACCTAACTCCTCATCCACTTCCCTCTGGTAACCAGTTTGTTCTCTGCAGTTAAGAGTCAGTTTCTTGGTCTTTTATTTCATATTTTTTATGAATATTCCTCATGTAGGTAAACATTCTTCACTAGCAAATTGATAGCATCACTCATTTTCTTTTTCTTTTTTAAAATATTATTTATTTATTTATTTGAGAGAGTGAGAGAGAGCATGCACAGAGGGAAAGGGAGAAGCTGACTCCCCACTGAGCAGACAGCCCAACTCAGAGTTCCATCCCAGGACCTTGAGATCATGACCTGAGCCAAAGGCAGATGCTTAACTGACAGAGCCACCCAAGAACCCCTTAACTAGCAAATTATATTATGGTTTATGACTTTTTTTTACCAGTTGTATATGCCATAATTTATTTAATCATTCCATTCTTCTTGGACATTTAGGCTGTGTCAATTTTTCACTAACATAATGAATATGCACTGGGTGTGGAGTCTGCTTAAGATTCTTTCAGGTGCCTGGGTGGCTCAGTCGGTTAAGCATTTGCCTTCAGCTCAGATCATGATTCCAAGGTCCTGGGATCAAGTCCCACATTGGGCCCCTTAGACAAAAGGGCTTCAGTCTTTGTCTATTAAGTGTGATATTAACTGTAGATTTTCCATAGATGCCAATTATCAGGATGAGGAAGTTCCCTACTATGTTGAGATATTTTTACCATGAGGATATTACATTTTGTCAAATGCCTTTGTGCATATATTGACATGATTGTAATTTTTTTCTATTTTGATCTGCTTATATAGTGAATTATTTGTTGATTTTCACAGTGTTACAATAGCACTGCATATTATAGACCTTACTTGGTTAGTGAAGTGTAGTCATTTTAATATTTTTTGATTCAATTTGTTAATTTTTGTCAAAAATCTATGGCTGATAATAGGCCAGTTGTATTTCTTGTGATGTATTTCTCCAGCTTTGGAATTCAGTGATACAAACCTCATAAAGTTAGTTGGGAAGTTTTCCTTTCTCCTCTATTTTCTGGAAAAATTTGTACATAATTGGTGTTCTTTGTTCTTTAAGTATTAGGAATGATTAATCAGTGGGACTGAGTTTGAAGTTTCCTTTTTTGGGAAGGTTTTATCTAAGAATTGAATTTCTTTAGCTGATGTAGGAATACTCAGGTTATTTATTTCTTCAGAGTAAGCTTTTTTAGTTTTTATTTTTCAAGGGATTTTACTATTTCATCTAAGTTATTGCATTCATTAGGATAAAGTTGTTTATATTATTCTCTTATTATCTGTTTAATGCCTGTTGGATATTAGTAATGTCTTCTCTTCTCTTTTTTTTTTGAAGATTTATTTATTTATTTGAGAGAGAGAGTGTGTGTGAGTGTGGGGAGTGGAGGGAGAGAATATTCAAGCAGACTTCCCCTAAGTGTGGAGCCAGATGTAGGGCTTGATCCTTTGACCCATGAGATCATGTCCTTTTTTTTTTTGTATATTTTTTTATTGGAGTTCAATTTGCCAACATATAGTATAATACCCAGCGCCCATCCTGTCAAGTGCCCCCCTCAGTGCCCGTCACCCAGTCACCCCGTACCCCCGCCCACCTGCCCTTCCACTACCCCTTCTTTGTTTCCCAGAGTTAGGTGTCTCTCATATTCTGTCACCCTCTCTGATATTTCCCACTCATTTTCTCTCCTTTCCCCTTTAGTCCCTTTCACTATTTCTTACATTTCCTGAATGAATAAAACCATATAATGTTTGTCCTTCTCTGATTGACTTATTTCACTCAGCATAATACCCTCCAGTTCCATCCACGTCGAAGCAAATGGTGGGAATTTGTCATTTCTAATGGCTGAGTAATATTCCATTGTTGTATAGATGTATAGAAGATGTATAGACCACATCTTCTTTATCCATTCATCTTTTGATGGACATAGAGGCTCCTTCCACAGTTTGGCTATTGTGGACATTGCTGCTATAAACATTGGGGTGCAGGTGTCTCAGTTTTTCACTGCATCTGTATCTTTGGGGTAAATCCCCAGTAGTGCAATTGCTGGGTCATAGGGCAGTTCTATTTTTTTTTAATTTATTTATTCATGATAGTCACACGGAGAGAGAGAGAGAGAGAGGCAGAGACACAGGCAAAGGGAGAAGCAGGCTCCAAGCACCGGGAGCCCGATGTGGGATTCGATCCCGAGTCTCCAGGATCACGCCCTGGGCCAAAGGCAGGCGCCAAACCACTGCGCCACCCAGGGATCCCGGGCAGTTCTATTTTGAACTCTTGGAGCAACCTCTACACAGTTTTCCAGAGTGGCTGTACCAGTTCACATTCCCACCAACAGTGCAAGAGGATTCCCCTTTCTCCACATCCTCTCCAACATTTGTTGTTTCCTGTCTTGTTAATTTTCACCATTCTCCCTGGTGGAGATCATATCCTGAGCCAAACCAAGACTCAGATGTCCAACCAACTGAGCCACCCAGGTGTCCCTTTTTTTGTGATAAACTTATCCAGAGTTTTAGGAGTTGCATCCATCTTTTCTTTGAAAAGACCTATATAATTACCTTTTTAAATTTTTTCTGTATTTTTATTTCATTTATATTTTCTTTTTTATTTAATTCCTTGTGCTTAGTTTGGGTTTAGTTTCTTCTTTTACCAATTTCTCAAGGTAGAAGCTTAAATCATTGATTTACAAACTTTCTACTTAATTAATATAAACATTTAATGCATACAGTTTCCTCTAATTGCTACTTCTGCTGCATCACACAATTCTAATATTTTTTGTTTTTATTCAAGTCAATATGTTTTCTAATTTCTCTTTTGATTTTTTTCTTTGGCTTATGTATTATTTAGTAATTACTCAGTCAGCTCAGGCTGCTATAACAAACTACCATAGACTGGATGGCTTAAACAACAGACATTTATTTCTTCTAGTTCTGAAGGCTGAAAAGTCAAATATCAACGTACTATCTGAGTAGGTTCCTGGTAGGATATTTGGCTTGAAGATGATTGCCTTTTCTCTGTGTTGTAACATGACAGAGAGAGAGAGAGAGAGAGAGAGAGAGAGAATATGTCTCTCTTCCTCTTATAAGGACACTAATCCCATCATAGGGCCCCATCCTCATGACCTTATCCATACCTAATTACTTCTCTAAGGTATCAGCTCAAAACATCATCATATTGGGGTTTAAGACTTAAACACATGGTGGGCAGCTCTGGTGGCTCAGCGGTTTAGCGCTGCCTTCAGCCCAGGGCGTGATCCTGGAGACCCGGGATTGAGTCCCATGTCAGGCTCTCTGCATGGAGCCTACTTCTCCCTCTGCCTGTGTCTCTGCCTCTCTCTCTCTCTCTGTGTGTGTGTGTGTCTCTCATCGATAAATAAATAAAATCTTAAAAAAAGACTTAAACACATGAATTGAGGGGGGATATAAACATTGAGTTCATAGTAAGAACTGTGTTGTTGGGGCACCTGGGTGGCTCAGTTGGTTAAGTGTCTGCCTTGATATCAATTAAGTCAAGTTAGTTAACTATGTTGTTCAGGTCTTCTAAATCATTTCTGATTTTCCATCTACTTGTTCTGAAAATTGAGAGATGATTGTGAAATCTTTATAATAGTAAATTTATATATTTCTTCTTTTAGATCTATTTTTGCTTTGTGTGTATTATATTTCTATTATTTGATGAATAAGGGTTTAGGGTTGTTAAGTTCTTGTCTTTATAAATTAATTATTTTATCACCATGAAATGTCCTCCTTTACCTCCAATAATATGACTTGCTCTGACATTTAGTTTGTATGATATTAATATAGCCATTCCAACTTTCTTTTAATTAGGTTTTATTGTATATCCTTTTCTGTCATTTTACTTCTAAGCTGTTTATTTCTTTCATTCTTTTCATTAAAGAATGTTTCTTGGGTAGCCTGGGTAGATCAGCGGTTTAGTGCCGCCTTCAGCCCAGGATGTGATCCTGGAGGCTCTGGGATCCAGTCCCACTTTGGGCTCCCTGCATGGAGCCTGCTTCTCCCTCTGCCTGTGTCTCTGCCTCTCTCTCTCTCTCTCTCTCTCTCTCTCTCTCTGTCTCTCATGAATAAATAAATTAAAATATTTTTTAAAAAAGAATGTTTCTTGAGGACACTACATAGCTGTGTCTTCCTTTTTTTTCTCAAGTTTGACAATCTACATTTTTCAATTGACATGTTTCCTTTATTTACACTAATGTGATTATGGTTGTAGTTAAGTCTACCATCTTACTGATCTTTTTCTTTTCCTGAGTTGCTCCTTTCTGCCTTATTTAGATTTGAGTATTCTTTTAATTCCATTCCATTTCTACCACTGGCTTTTTAGCTCTCTATTCTTTTTTGTTTAGAGTAGTTGCCTTAGGGCTCCCGATAGAATCATTTAATTTATTAGAGTCTTAAATAATACCACTTTACATAAATTGTAAGAAACTTCCAACAGTTATCTACTCATTGACCTTTACATTAGTATTGTCATACATTTTATATGAACACCACAATATGTTGTTGGTTTTTTTTTAAGCTTTATAAAGTCAAATACCTCTAAAAGCAATTTCATAAGAGAAAATAAAATTCTCTACATTTACCCAAATATTTACTGGTTGCTTACTATAAAATTCTAGGTTGACAGTCTATTTCAGCCTTTTATTTTTAAAAAGATTCTTTTATTTATTTACTTATTTATTTGGCAGAGAGAGAGCGAGAGCGAGAGAGAGAGAGAACCTGGCAGGCAGAGGGAGAGGGAGAAGCAGGCTCCCAGCTAAGCAAGGAGTCCCATGTGAGGCTTGATCCCAGGACCTGGGGCTGATGCTTAACCAACTGAGCCAACCAGGCACCACTATATCAGCCTTTTAAATATTATGTTCTATTATATTCTGGCTTGAATACTTTTTAGAAAAAATGTATTTCCCTCTGTCTTCCTTTGAGTGTCTCTTGATCACTAATGTTCAATAATATAGTTATAGTTATCATCAAATATTGAAAAATTTTAGTCTTTTTCATTTTTTTGTTCCTCATCCCTTTCTCTTATGACACTCCAATTAAATGTATGTAGAATATTTTTTATCATTCCACCCACCTATTCACCTTTTCCAGACTTTTCTCTATATATGTTTCATTTTAAGTCACAATTTTTTTTTCTTTTGTAGTGTTTAATTGGCTGTTTAATCTTATCAGTTTATTTCTCATTTCAGATATTGTAGTTTTAATTTCTAGAAATTCTACTTATATCTTTTTATATATCTTCTGTTCCTCTCTTTATCATGTTCATGTTCTTTTTAAAACATATTTTATTTATTTGTTCATGAAAGACACAGAAAGGCAGAGACAGGCAGAGGGAGAAGCAGGCTCCCCATGGGGAACCTGATGCGGGACTCAACCCCAGAACCCTGGGATCACGCCCTGAACCAAAGGCAGACGCTCAACTACAGAGCCACCCAGGTGCTTCTATCACATTCATGTTCTATGCTTTTAAACATATTGAGAATATTTATATGACAAGTATACTGTTTGTGTTTTTAATTCAGTAATTTGCTTTGTTTTTTGATATTTTTATACTGATTGATTTTCTTCTGGTTATGGTCATATTTTTCTGCTTCCTTTAATGCTGGCCATTGTGAATTTTGTGTTTTTAAGTATTGGAGTTTTTATATTCATTTAAATATTGTTGGATTTTGTTCCAGAATGCAGTTGTTACTTGGAATCAATTGTACCCTCATGCTCAGCCAAGGACTTCAGAGTACCCCTCTGAAGATCTCCACAATTCTGTATGTCCTCTCTAGTATTTAAACCATAAATTATAGATGCCCTGGCCTCCTAAAATCCTAAATTCTGTCTCCTTACCTCAAAGATACTACTGGTCTCTGTCGAGATTCCCTTTCCCTGTTTTGCAGCCTGAAAACCCTCTTCAAGTCTCTTCAGCTTCTCAAGGAAGCTGAGACCATCATGAGGCTCACCTCATTTTGTTTCTCCTGTCAGAGATCACTACTCTATTCTATCTCTTGTCTAATGTGTGAAAACTGTCATTTTATATATTTTGTCCAGTCATCTCCTTATTTAAGGCAAGAAGTTAAATTTGGCCCTGTTACTCAGTCATGAACTACAGTGGTAGTCCTGTATTTCTTCTTGAATCAATTTATTGAAGGTATATTTTTCTATACATTTTTCCATTTTACCTAAGTTTTCAAATTTACTGACTTAAACTTGCTGATAATGTTTTTATCTTTTGATGGCTACCTTATCTATAACAAGATCTCCTTTCTTATTTATAAAAAGTTATTTGTGCCTTTTCTTTTCTTTCCTTAATCTTTCCCAAACTCTGCATAGTTCATTAGACTATTCAATAAACCAAATGTGCTTTTGTTGATTCCCCTCATTTTTTTGTTTTCAACTTTAATGAGATAATTTCACAGTTGATAGTTTTAATAAAAGTATAAAATATTTAAACCTTTCTTTTTGTTTTCCTATTGATTTTATGCTCAAAAAGTTACACCTTTGACCATAATTTGATAGTCACCTATTTTCTTTTTAGTTTTCTATGTGTTCCTTTCTTCGTTTAGCATTTCCAAGCCATTTGGAATTTATTTCAGTATAACGTGTAGGGTTTGAATCTGACTTTTTGATTTCTATATATTTAAATGATATAACTTTATAATCATTAATAAAATAACTTTTAAGACCATATCTTACTGGTTTATTTTGCCACCTTTAACATAAATAAAATATTAAATATGCTTTGATAGGTCTCTGGGTTATCTATTCTGATCCACTGATACTTTTTATACTAAGACCACACTGTTTTGTTTATTTTACCTTTATAGTTCATTTTACCACCTTGGAGGACAAGCTTTGTTTTCGTCTTCTTCTTTTTAAATTTGGTATATACTATTCATTTTGGTTTACTTACTCCTACAGATGAAATATAAAATGACTTATCAAGTAAAAAAAATCATGCTGAGATAGATTAATTAATTAGGTACAGTTCAGTTGAACAACTCTTGGATGCATTGTGTTACTTCTTTGTCATTGTATAGCCATACCAATAACACAGGGCATTTTATGATTTGGTAAAGGGAAACACTTTCTTTGATGGCTAAAACTTCAAATTATGTTTTAGATTTATATCTACCTTTCCTTTGTCTGTGCAACCAATGTAATTCCCCATTATGTATAAAGTTTCCTAGAGCATGTTCATTTGGAACGCTGATGTAGACAAAAGTTTAGCAATAAAAATATTTTTTCCACCAAATAATTTTGTGAGAGTCTGTATTAAACAACATGGAAGAGGCATTTTACCTTTGGAATTTCTCAGAATACTTAATATGTGTTAATGAGCGTAATATTGAAGCTATCCAATATAGACATACAGTGTCATTTCCAAGCCTTTCAGTCTGACAGTCAGTGTTCCCTATCATCTTAACCTAATCACATAACATTACTATAAGGAATAAGTGAGTTAAAACTATGAAACACTTATAACAGTTCCTGGCACTTAGTGAGTAGTCAATACATATGAATGTTTTTGTTAATTGCTCAAGTTCTTCCCTTTGCCTAGAATGCCTTTCTTTCCATATTCAAATATGCCAAAGATTTGCATGCAATTAACCTCTTCTATGAAGTCTTTCCTGACTCTCCAAATCTTCTCTCCCCACCACTTCCAGAGATACAATGTCTCATTTTTTGAGAATATGTCAAAATTAATCCTTTGAACTTGTTTGAACTACCAAAATATATACTTAAATATTGCCAAATTCCCCTGTGGTGGTTCTAGTGCTGCTGACTGAGAACCAGAGAAGGGAGCTGAGTGTTTAATAAACACATGTTCATTAGTTACTTCACAAAATAGTTATAAAAGTTATGAACAATCAGTGATTTACCTTTCAAAGACCCTTTTATCAAAATAAGTTGGAACCAATACATCTACCTTCAACTCTACATAGCTTTATGATTTTTATCTTAAAGAATATGGGTTTGACCACTTTGGTACCACAAAATTCTATTTCTGGCAAGACTTTTTTCCATATCTCTCTGACAGATGGTAAGCAATATAAAGTACATAGTGCTCCCATGAATAGTGTGCCAAGGCTAAAACTAAATTGCCAAATAGGGTGTGAAACACAGCTACATGGGAGATATATAAAGCACATTGTCATTGGGAATTAGCATAGGTCCATTGAACTAATGAATAAAACAGAATAAAATTGTATAAAAACTTTGAGTGGGTACACATGAGTTTTGAGTCTAAGGTCTGAGTTTGAATCTTAGCTCTATATTTACCTGATGACTAGCTATGTTTCCTTGGACCAGCTTCCTCACCTGTAAAATGAATGTAATAATACTAGATTCACAGTATTGTTACACAACTTTTGCACTATGGAGAGACAAGTGAGGCACTTGCCTTGGATGCAAAATGTAGAGGAGTACCAAAAAGATCAATAATCAAGGTAAATAATATTTAATGTAATATTTTTAAAAGAAAAATTAATGTAAAAATCCATAATGAATAAAAATATTTTTAAAGATAAAGGCAGGAACCAGTTTTGTACTTGTATGACTTGGTCTCATTCAACTTTCCCTAATCCTGGTGCTTATAGTTGGGGAAGCTAAATGAGTTAAAGGGTATAGATTCATGTTTTTTTGTATAACTCCTCCTTTCAATAATTTGTTATAAACTGTAAGAGTGGGAAATAGCCTTTTAGGCTTGCAAAAAAAAATAAGAAAAAAACAATTTATAGTGAATATTTAAATATAAAAAACCTATTTCTTACTTTTTATTTTTAATTTTTTTAAAAGATTTTACTTATTTATCCTTGAGAGACAGAGAGCAGAGACATAGGCAGAGGGAGAAGCAGACTCCCTATAAGTAGCCCGATGTGGGACTCAATCCCAGCACCCCGGGACCCTGCCCTGAGCCAAAGGCAGATGCTCAACCATGGAGCCCCCCAGGCATCCTTATTTCTTACTCTATTTTTAATTCTCAATTATATAAGTAGCACATAAGTATATTATAGGTAAGGTTAGCATCCCCTTAAACCAGAACGTTTTCTAAGCATTTTCATACATAGATATGTATTGATAAAAATATATAGTATTATTTTTCTTTCTTGTTCTTTTTTTTATGAAATTGTCATTCTCCTGTACAAAAATATCTGCAGGTTTGCTTCATTCAACACTATGCCTTATCAGGACCTCATCTTTGTTAATTACTGCATAATGTTCCATAGTATTAAATACTGCAATTTATTCATTTAGTCCTTCTATTGATATTCATTTAGGATCTTCAAATGATTACTATTACAAAAAGCACTGTGATGAACATTTTTATACACACACACTTTTTTTTCTAGTTTAGATACTGAGAGGTTTACTGGATTTTATGGTATCATCAAACAAATTCATTATTTGCTAATCTAATGGTAAAAACTATATCTCAGCTTGCTAATATTTTGTTGATAATTTTTGCATCTATGTTCATTAGGTATATTGGACTATAATTTTCTTTTCTTTCTTTTCTATTTTCTTTTTTCTTTTCTTTTTCTTTTTTTTTCTTTTCTTTTGTGCTGTCTCTATCTGGCTTTGGTGTCGGGGTAATACTGGCCTTGTAAAATGAGTTTAGAAGTACTCTTTCCTCTTTAGTTTTTGTGTAATAATTTGAAAAGGATAGGTACTAACTCATCTTAAATGTTTGATAGAATTCACCTGTGAAGCTGTTTGGTCCTGGAGCTCTGTATTTTGGGAGTTTTTTGATTACCAGTTCAATTTCGTTACTTGTTCATAGTAGTCTCTTGTGATCCTTTGTATTTCTGTGATGTCAGTTATACTTCTCTTTCATTTCTAATTTTATTTAGTTGGATCTTCTCTTTTTTCTTGATAAGTCTGGCTAGAAGTTTTTTACTTTGTTTATTCTTTCAAAGAACCAGCTTTTAGTTTCATTGATCTTTTCTATTGTCTTTTTAGTCTCCATTTATTTTCACACTGATCATTATTTCCTTCCTTCTACTAACTTTGTTTTTTTTTAATTTATTTTTTATTGGTGTTCAATTTACCAACATACAGAATAACCCCCAGTGCCCGTCACCCATTCACTGCCACCCCCCACCCTTCTCCCGTTCCACCACCCCTAGTTCATTTCCCAGAGTTAGCAGTCTTTACGTTCTGTCTCCCTTTCTGATATTTCCCACACATTTCTTCTCCCTTCCCTTATATTCCCTTTCACTATTATTTATATTCCCCAAATGAATGAGAACATATAATGTTTGTCCTTCTCCGACTGACTTACTTCACTCAGCATAATACCCTCCAGTTCCATCCATGTTGAAGCAAATGGTGGGTATTTCTCATTTCTAATAGCTGAGTAATATTCCATTGTATACATAAACCACATCTTCTTTATCCACTCATCTTTCGATGGACACCGAAGCTCCTTCCATAGTTTGGCTATTGTGGCCATTGCTACTATAAACATCGGGGTGCAGGTGTCCCGGCGTTTCATTGCATCTGTATCTTTGGGGTAAATCCCCAACAGTGCAATTGCTGGGTCATAGGGCAGGTCTATTTTTAACTCTTTGAGGAACCTCCACACAGTTTTCCAGAGTGGCTGCACCAGTTCACATTCCCACAAACAGTGTAAGAGGGTTCCCTTTTCTCCGCATCCTCTCCAACATTTGTTGTTTCCTGCCTTGTTAATTTGCCCCATTCTCACTGGTGGGAGGTGGTATGTCATTGTGGTTTTGATTTGTATTTCCCTGATGGCAAGTGATGCAGAGCATTTTCTCATGTGCGTGTTGGCCATGTCTATGTCTTCCTCTGTGAGATTTCTCTTCATGTCTTTTGCTCATTTCATGATTGGATTGTTTGTTTCTTTGCTGTTGAGTTTAATAAGTTCTTTATAGATCTTGGAAACTAGCCCTTTATCTGATATGTCATTTACAAATATCTTCTCCCATTCTGTAGGTTGTCTTTTAGTTTTGTTGACTATATCCTTTGCTGTGCAATAGCCTCTTATCTTGATGAAGTCCCAATAGTTCATTTTTGCTTATGTTTCTTTTGCCTTCGTGGATGTATCTTGCAAGAAGTTACTGTGGCCGATTTCAAAAAGGGTGTTGCCAGTGTTCTCCTCTAGGATTTTGATGGAATCTTGTCTCACATTTAGATCTTTCATCCATTTTGAGTTTCTCTTTGTGTATGGTGAAAGAGAGTGGTCTAGTTTCATTCTTCTGCATGTGGATGTCCAATTTCCCAGCACCATTTATTGAAAAGACTGTCTTTCTTCCAATGGATAGTCTTTCCTCCTTTATCGAATATTAGTTGACCATAAAGTTCAGGGTCCACTTCTGGGTTCTCTATTCTGTTCCATTGATCTATGTGTCTGTTTTTGTGCCAGTACCACACTGTCTTGATGACCACAGCTTTGTAGTACAACCTGAAATCTGGCATTGTGATGCCCCCAGATATGGTTTTCTTTTTTTAAATTCCCTTGGCTATTCTGGGTCTTTTCTGATTCCACACAAATCTTAAAATAATTTGTTCTAACTCTCTGAAGAAAGTCCATGGTATTTTGATAGGGATTGCATTAAATACGTAAATTGCCCTGGGTAACATTGACATTTTCACAATATTAATTCTGCCAATCCATGAGCATGGAATATTTTTCCATCTCTTTGTGTCTTCCTCAATTTCTTTCAGAAGTGTTCTATAGTTTTGAGGGTATAGATCCTTTACATCTTTGGTTAGGTTTATTCCTAGGTATCTTATGCTTTTGGGTGCAATTGTAAATGGGATTGACTCCTTAATTTCTCTTTCTTCTGTCTCATTGTTAGTATATAGAAATGCCACTGATTTCTGGGCATTGATTTTGTATCCTGCCACGCTACCCAATTGCTGTATGAATTCTAGCAATCTTGGGGTGGAGACGTTTGGGTTTTCTACGTAGAGTATCATGTCATTGGCGAAGAGGGAGAGTTTGACTTCTTCTTTGCCAATTTGAATGCCTTTAATGTCTTTTTGTTGTCTGATTGCTGAGGCTAGGACTTCCAGTACTATGTTGAACAGCAGTGGTGAGAGTGGACATCCCTGTCTTGTTCCTGATCTTAGGGGAAAGGCTCCCAGTGCTTCCCCATTGAGAATGATATTTGCTGTGGGCTTTTCCTAGATGGCTTTTAAGATGTTGAGGAATGTTCCCTCTATCCCTACACTCTGAAGAGTTTTGATCAGGAATGGATGCTGTATTTTGTCAAATGCTTTCTCTGCATCTAATGAGAGGATCATAGGGTTCTTGGTTTTTCTCTTGCTGATATGATGAATCACATTGATTGTTTTACGGGTGTTGAACCAGCCTTGTGTCCCGGGGATAAATCCCACTTGGTCATGGTGAATAATTTTCTTAATGTACTGTTGGATCCTATTGGCTAGTATCTTGTTGAGAATTTTTGCATCCATGTTCATCAGGGATATTGGTGTGTAATTCTCCTTTTTGGTGGGGTCTTTGTCTGTTTTTGGAATTAAGGTGATGCTGGCCTCATAGAATGCATTTGGAAGTACTCCATCTCTTTCTATCTTTCCAAACAGCTTTAGGAGAATAGGTATGGTTTCTTCTTTAAACGTTTGATAGAATTCCCCTGGGAAGCCATCTGGCTCTGGACTCTTGTGTCTTGGGAGGTTTGTGATGACTGCTTCAATTTCCTCCCTGGTTATTGGTCTCTTCAGGTTTTCTATTTCTTCCTGTTCCAGTTTTGGTAGTTTGTGGCTTTCCAGGAATGCGTCCATTTCTTCTAGATTGCCTAATTTATTGGCGTATAGCTGTTCATAAGATGTTTTTAAAATCCTTTGTATTTCCTTGGTGTTGGTAGTGATCTCTCCTTTCTCATTCATGATTTTATTAATTTGAGTCTTCTCTCTCTTCTTTTTAATAAGGCTGGCTAATGGTTTAGCTATCTTATTAATTCTTTCAAAGAACCAACTCCTGGTTCTGTTGATCTGTTCCACAGTTCTTCTGGTCTCGATTTCGTTGAGTTCTGCTCGAATCTTTATTAACTCCCTTCTTCTCCTGGGTGTAGGATCTACTTACTGTTTTTTCTCTAGCTCCTTTATGTGTAAGGTTAGCTTTTGCTTTTGAGTTCTTTCCAGTTTTTGAATGGATGCTTGTATTGCGATGTATTTCCCCCTTAGGACTGCTTTTGCTGTATCCCAAAGATTTTGAACAGTTGTATCCTCATTCTCATTAGTTTCCATGAATCTTTTTAATTCTTCCTTAATTTCCTGGTTGACCCTTTCATCTTTTAGCAGGATGGTCCTTAACCTCCACGGGTTTGAGGTCCTTCCAAACTTCTTGTTGTGATTTAGTTCTAATTTCAAGGCATTATGGTCTGAGAATATGCAGGGGATGATCTCAATCTTTTGGTATCGGTTCAGACCCGATTTGTGACCCAGTATGTGGTCTATTCTGGAGAAAGTTCCATGTGCACTTGAGAAGAATGTGTATTCAGTTGAGTTTGGATGTAAAGTTCTGTAGATATCTGTGAAATCCATCTGGTCCAGTGTATCATTTAAAGCTCTCGTTTCTTTGGAGATGTTGTGCTTAGAAGACCTATCGAGTATAGAAAGCGCTAGATTGAAGTCACCAAGTATAAGTGTATCGTTATCTAAGTATTTCTTCACTTTGGTTAATCATTGATTTATATATTTGGCAGCTCCCACATTCGGGGCATATATATTGAGGATTGTTAAGTCCTCTTGTTGGATAGATCCTTTAAGTATGATATAGTTTCCCTCTAACTTTGGACTCATTGTTTCTACTTTTTCTAGTTCACTTAGGTTTAAAGTTAAATGTTTATTTGGGATTTTTTGTTTGTTTATTTCTTGAAGTGGTTCTGTATCACCAAGAACTTCCCTCTTAGAACTACTTTTTTCTGCATCTCATAGATTTTGGAAGTTGTGTTTGCTTTTACATTGTCTTGAGGTATTTTGCAATTTCCTCTTTGATTTCTTCATTGACCTGTTTGCTGTTCAGTAGCATGCTGTTTAGTCTTCATGTGTTTGTGCTTTTTTTTCAGTTTTCTTCTTGCAATTGATTTCCAGTTTCATATTGCTGTGGTCAGGAAAGATATGTGATATGATTTCAGTCTTCTAGATCTTATTGAGATTTGTTTTGTGTCCTAACATGTGATCTATCCCGAAGAGTGTTCCACATGCACTTGAAAAGAAAGTATTCTGCACCTCGGGAATAAAATATTCCATACATATCTATTTTTAAAAGATTTTATTTATTCATTCATGAGAGACATAAAGAGAGAGAGGCAGACACATAGGCAGAGGGGAGTCCAATGTGGGACTCGATCCCTCATCCTGAGATCAGGCCCTGAATCAAAGGCAGATGCTCAACTGCTGAGCCACCCAGGCATCCCCTGTACATATCTATTAACTCCACCTAGTTCAATGTGTCATTTATGGCCAGTGTTTCCTTATTGTCTTTCTGTCTGAATCATCTATCCATTGATGTAAGTGGGGTATTAAAATACCCTACTATTTTTGTATTACTGTCAGTTTCTCCCTTTCTGTCTCTTAATATTCATTATATATATTAAGGTGCTTTTATGTTGGGTGCACAGATATTTACAAATGTTATATTCTCTCCTTGGATAGAATTTTGGTCATTGTGTAATGCCCTTCTTTGTCTTTTGTTACAGTTTTTGTTTTACAGTCTATTTCATCTGATATGAATATTGCTACTTTAGTTTTCCTTTCATTTCCATTTGTACCCTATATCTTTTGCTATCTCTTAACTTTCAGACTGTGTTTGTCTTTAGATGTGAAGACTCTTGTAGGCAGCATATATATGGTCTTTTTTATTGATTATTCATTGGTCTACCCTATGTATTTTGATTGGAGCATTTAGTTTATTTACAGTTAAAGTAATTATTGTTCAGAATGAATTTCCATATTTCCTTTTTGAGAATGAGCATCTTTTGATATGTTTATTGAACATTTGTATTTTTTATTCAGCAACGTTTTCATATTTTCATCCATATTTCTGTTGGGGAGTTTGTTCCTTTTTAATTGAATTTTAGGAGTTCTTTATGCATTCTGTACATTAATATTTTGTCTTATACATAGTAAATAATTCAAATAATTATACCTAAGTGACTGATTTTTATTTGAATTTGTTTAGAATATTTTGTCATAGAGACATTTTAATTTGGTGAAGTTAAATGTAGCAGTTATTTTATTGAAGCATTTCATCTGTTTACATTTTTTAAGATGCTTCCCTAAAAAAACATACAAAATCTCCTTTATTGACTTCTATGTTTTATAATGGTATTTCTGGTTCATTAAAGAATCAGTTTAGCTTTATTTAATGCTATGTGGTATGGATATTTTTTGTTTTGTCTTTCCAAACAAAGAGCCAATTGTTCCAGCATTATTTATTTGAAATGCCTCCTTTACCCTACACTAAATTCTGTGGTATATATGGGTCTGTTTTGAAGCTCTGTTGTTTTATTCATATATTTTTCTGTTTCTATAACAGTACCTCACTCGTTTAAATATGAAAACTTTATAATATGGCACTTTAGCCTATGAGATTCAGAGAACTTTCCTTACGAGAAGTTACTCTTGACCATCTGTTAAAAGATTCATTTAATAGGCAATAAAAAGGAAACACACTATTCCAGTTTGAAGAAACATGCCAATATAAAAAGAAATGAAAGTTTTGAGGCAAGAGAAGATCGTCGAGTTTTGAGGCAAGAGAAGATCAGGGCCAGGTATATAAAGGATTTTAATTACTCTGTTAAAATTTTTGCAATTATTCTCAAGGCAGGGTAGACCTATTACAGGCTTTTGAACAGGGGAAAAATATGATCAGCTGTCTTGGCAGAAGGGGAAATAGCCTATGTAACTGCTGTAGGAATTCAGGGAAAGAAGAGACCTTTGTAAACTGGATGAGTCAGATGAAGCTTCATAAGGGACTGTTAAGCTGTGAAGCAATGATAGGATATGGCTAATTT
The DNA here is from genome assembly GCF_003254725.2 of Canis lupus dingo. Lineage (NCBI taxonomy): Eukaryota > Metazoa > Chordata > Mammalia > Carnivora > Canidae > Canis > Canis lupus. The sequence goes on from NC_064281.1 coordinate 79,441,747, forward strand.
AAGGAGCATACTATGACCCATAGAATCCGGATGATAAATTTATTATGTTTATTAAATTTGTATTTGTATTATTTTGGTCATATATGCTTTTAAGAACAAGTTAAAGTATAAAATAAACAAATCAAATATATTGGATATGGATATTTTCCCATGTAATTTAGCTTAAGCAAAGGTTGTCTTTTTTTGCAAAATGGTATAGAATGGCTCCTTTAAGTAATCAGGCTTTAAAATATCAAATAAAGATTTTTCATTTACCAAAGTTAGCAGTCCTCAGAGAATTTTTTGATACAAGTAAGGACAGACATGCCTCTAGTTTGAAAGACAGTTTAAAAAGTGAGAATGAAGGATAGAGTAAGTGGACAAATAAAGTAGAAATTCAAAGTGGGGCAGCCCCGGTGGCTCAGCGGTTTAGTGCTGCCTTCAGCCCAGGGAGGGATCCTGGAGACCAAGGATTGAGTCCCATGTCAGGCTCCCTGCATGGAGCCTGCTTCTTCCTCTGCCTTTGTCTCTGCCTGTGTGTGTGTGTGTGTGTGTGTGTGTGTCTGTCATGAATAAATAAATAAAATCTTTAAAAAATTCAAATTGGAGGCTAAACAGAAATGAGTTATTTTAGCAGACAGAAAGCAAAAAGGCTAGAGAATTCATATTTCAAAAAAACAATCATGTTTCTGACAAATGTTTCTTTTAGGACAGAGCAAGAAAGTGTTAATGGACATTTCAACTTTGAAATGTAATTGTTTAAAAACTGATTAATCTGAGATAGATAAGGCTAGAATTATTTTAAAAATTACTGCAACAACCTGTTAATAAAAGTAGAATAACCAAAGCAAATGTAAGAAAATTTCATGATCTTCTATTTTTTTCCACACTTGTTCTAAGTGAAGTTGTATGGCTACCTTAATTACTGATTACAACTACTTTATTATATTAAAAATATTTTTAGAGATAATATTAGGGAGCATATAGTGTGGACCATGCTAGTTTTTTTTTTCTTAATTTGTCTATGTCTAAGAAAATCCAAACTGCTATACCTACTATTCTAGCTTGATGATTCACCATGAATTAGGCACGGGCAACTTCCTGAAATAAAGGCAGAGTTCAGTAGGGAGAAACTCAACTCCTCTCTATGATCTGTTCTGAAACCTCATCCTCTGTATCATGAAAGAATATCACACCCTTTGTGCCACAATCTTTATGTGAGTTAACTGCTATTCTGAGCAACTGCTTCAAATTGGTTTGGGTCTGTATGTTCAAAGTATTTATAAAGTTCTATAAGAAAAAAAGGTAGGAGGGTGTAGAGGGCCTCATGAACAACTCTTTAAAAAAACAGTTAATTGTGGACAGCAAATAACTTTGGCAGAGATTAGGAGGTTTTTAAGCAAGGTGATCAATATTAACATTCTTATTCATTAAAAGAGATTTAGTTTAGGATGAAAAAGTTCCGAAAATAGATGATGGTGATAAAATTGTACAGCATTGTGCATGTAGTTAATACCACTTAATTACAGACTTGAAATGGTTAAAATGGTAAATTTTATGTTATGCATACTTTGCCACAGTATTTTTTTTAAATACCAGAAAGAGGGAGAGCAAGAGAGAGCTAGGGATAATAATAAGAGTTCCCCTAAAGGAACATTCTTCCTGATATGGGAACAGTCTTTGTATATATTACTGTCTTTGTAAAGTTTTAGCTTTTCCTTCTTTAAAACATGGAACCTGAATAGGGTAATGTTCTCTCTATCCTCTGTCCAAGAAGAATACCAGTTCAAACTAAAGTGAGAACAGCCTGTGAGTCAGGAATAGATAAGGTCTTAGCAGAGAGTAATTATAGTTAGCAAGTGATTAAGAGGTTTCAGTGCTTAAAGTGACCAGCTTCATGCCAAGCCTTGATGCCTGCAACCTCAATCAGATCCAACAGATCAAGCAGGAGGCAAACAGCACTTGTGCTCAGGCCAAGACCTAGGGCAACTTTTCAAAGCTGAAATGGTTCCAAATGAGTTCTAATTAGATTGAGGGGTTAGTATGATCTGATTAAGCTTATTAGGATTAATAACAGTCTATTTTATTGTGGAAGGTAATCTTTTTACTTCAGGCATTTTGCTTATAGTTTTTCCTTTGATAGATTTATGTCATCTAGCCATTGGATTCATAGTTATTTTTATTACAGAATATGTATATAGACAGAAAAGGATAATAATATATGGTTACCCATTGCTTATCTTAGTGATTCATGTCTGGAGGGAAGTGAGGAGAAAGAATTATTTTGTAACCCATATCTATACCACCATGTGATGGTAGCTACCTGAATTGCAGGTTTACTCAACTAAACTAGAATAACCCAGCTCTCAAGGACATGACTAAATACAGAATGTTTGAAAATTCTGGAAACATACGGATTTTTTATTTTTAAACTATATGGTAGTTTTCCTTCAACCCCCAAATGTTTTGCTGTCAAAGTGCCACTAAATATATCATGGGAACAATCACTAATGTGAAAAAGCACAATACAGAAATGAAACATTTTTCCAATGTTTCTTTGATTTTTCAGACAGTATTTTCCATGGTCTTACACAGCATACTCCATGGAATAATGGGAATTCTATTCAGTTGCTTTTGCAAGTCAAAAGGAGAAAGAGCAATGGCATTCTATTGATCAACCCCACTGAACTCTGATATGCCTTTACTCAGGGTTTCTTTTATTCTTTAAGGACTATGAGCTTGAAATTAGGACCATAACTGAAGTTTAATTTGTATCTCAAATTTTGAAAATGATAGGATATTTGTGACTGTGCTTCGATATTCAATGAAAGAAACAAAGCGAACTTTGAGGCCTGTGTTCAGATATTGCCAGGAGGATTAATAAACTCCATGTTTAGATTCTAAGAGCACCCTCTCATAGAATTAGAGGGTTCATCACGAACCAGGATAGTCAGAAATCCAATGTCCAGCCTCTAGGCACAGAATAAAATAAATAACATTGTGTATGGATATTAGATCATTAGCCTAATAGAAGAACATCAGAGCCCTTTGCAACATTCTTTGATCTAGGAGTAGTTACCTTCAGAGGGCCAGGAGGGAACTGATTATGGAATGCCTTCGGATTCATACTTAGAGAGACACTGGTATCTCCAACTTCAGGGGACCTATGAGTTCTTTAGGAAATAAAATGGACATTAGAGGAGACATTGTATATCCTATGGAATGGTCTACAGGAGAAATTTCTGCCTGCCTTGGCTGCTTTTGATAACAGCTCCCAGTGGGAAAAAATGAAGCCACAATACATGGAAGTACAGACAAGAATAGGTGCCATTGCATATCCACTTAAGACAGTTACTTCTCTAGCTGTTGGGTTGGATTTGGTTATAAGGATACAAGACTGATTTTTGAACACCATCTGAGCAGCGGTGGCTTATTTTGTTGACATTTTACTGAGCCAAATTTTCTTTTGGTCAGTGTATATGTTTTTAAGTTTTTATTTAAATTCCAGTTAGTTAACAAACAGTGTAATATTAGTTTCAAGTGTACAATTTAGTGATTCAACACTTCCATACAACACCCTGTGCTCATCACAAGTGCACTCCATATTCTCCATCACCAATTTAACCCTTCTTCCCACCCACCTCCCCTCTGTCAGTTTGTTCTCTATAATTAAGAGTCTGTTTCTTGGTTTCTTTCTCTCTCTTTTTTCCTCTAATCATTTGTTTTGTTTCTTAGATTCCACATATGAGTGAAATCATATGGTATTTGTCTTTCTCTGATTGACTTATTTCACTCAGCACAATACTCTCTAGTTCCATCCATGACACTGCAAATAGCAAGATTTCGTTCTTTTTTATGGCTGAGTAATACTCCATTGTATATACATACCAACTCTTTTTTTATCCATTCATCAGTCAATGGACATTTAGACTGTTTCCATAATTTGGCTAGTGTAAATAATGCTGCTATGAACATTGGAATTAATGTGTCACTTGAATTAATATTTTTGTATTCTTTGGGTAAATACCTAGTAGTGCAATTGCTGTATGATAGGGTAGTTCTATTTTTAATTTTTTGAGGAAACTCCATCTTATTTTCCAGAATGGCTGCACCAGTTTGCATTCCCAACAATAGTGCAAGAGGCTTCCCCTTTCTCCACATCCTCACCAACACCTGTTGTTTTCTGCGTTGTTGATTTTAGCTATTCTGATAGGTGTGAGATGGTATCTCATTGTAGTTTTGACTTGTATATTACTCATTGGCTTTTGACTGCTTTTGCTTATCATAAGGTCTATGAACTCTACCTGTGTTTTTTGTGTGTGTCAGCATCTTTCTTTTACTATTATTGTGTGAATGTAATACAGATTTATGAGTTCAACAGTACATGGGCATTTGACTTCTTTCTGTTTTTTGGTTATGATAAATTATGCTGCTTTGGACCTTCATATGTAATTCTTTCTGTGGATTTATTTATTTATTTTGGGTAAATACCTAAGAGTGGAATTGCTAGGTAATGTGATAGATAAATATTTACCTTGGTAAGAAACAATAAAATTATTTTTAAAAATAGTTGTACCATTTTGCAATTCCACCAGCAGTTGTGGAAAATTTCAATTACTCTACTTCCTTACCAATGTTTGGTAATATCAGTATCTTAAATTTTAGTGATTATAATAGATATGAACTGGTTTCTCATTGTGGTTTTAATTTACATTTACTTGACGATTAATGTTGAGCCTTTTTTTATGCACTTAGTAGTCATTCCCATATCTTTTGTGTGAAATATCTGTACAAATCTTTTGCATATTGTTATTCGGTGGTTTGCCTCTTTGCTATTGATTTGAAGGAATTCTTTATATATACTGGCAGTCCCTTGTCAGATATAAGTGTTGCAAATATTTTATCCTGGCCTATGGCTTGCCTTTTCATTTTTTAATAGTAGCTTTTGAAGAGTAAAAATTTTTACTTTTAGGGCATCTGAGTGGCTCAGCGGTTGAGCATCTGCCTTCTTCTTGGTCCCGGGATTCAGTCACACATCAGGCTCCCCTCGGGAAGCCTGTTTCTCCCTCTGCTTGTGTCTCTGCCTCTCTCTCTGTGTCTCTCATAAATGAATAAATAAAATCTTAATTTTTTTTACATTTGACCAAATCTAATTTATCAATTTACTAATTTTTAAGATTCATATTTTTAGTCCTACCCAGTAAATTATAATGTCGACAAGTAATAATTGTATTACAATTAACAAAAATAATAATTGGATACTTATTAAATAATTACTATTGTTCTTATTCTAAGAATTATTAAGGGCATGGACTAGGGAGTTACTTATACTTGGGTCTCAGTGGCACTGCCACATACTATGTGACCCTGGACAGATTACCTAAACTCTCTGTTTCTGGTTTCTCATATGTAAAATGGGGATAATTTTATTATCTACCTTCCAAGACTGTTGTGAGGATTAAAATAGATAATATATCTAAAATACTTGATACAGTTCCTGGAATAGCAAACACTTATTAAACAGTAGCTTTTATTATCTTCAAATGTGTGTCTTTAGGACTTTCTCATCATCTCTTTTAAACTCCTCTCTTTTTTCCTCCCCCATTTTAGGCAGGCAGCCAAAAATTTTTTTAAAATACACTGAATGGCTAACTCTACAAAACAATTATACCTAAAAATGACTCTAGAATACTTTAGCTCTTAATGAAGCAGTCAAGATGATACTCCTCTGAAAATAAGAGGATGATAGGGGCCAGCGAACGAGAACCCTGAGTGGCCATTGACCACCTCAAGAAGCAGTTACCCCATTCTCAGGACTAGCTTCTTTGGGCCCAGAGCATCATATAACTAATAGAGGACCATCAAGCTCCCTTTTTCAGCCATGCTTTCCTGTATTTGATCTGGAGTCTTATTCAAGTCTAAGACATTTTCCTTATTTTTAATATCCTCTCAAATTTGGAAAGACACTACTTTCCTGACCTTGTCATAATTAACAATAGCTATTTCTTGCTAATGAGCTATTACCTGCAACTCCACATAATTCTTCTGACAGGCTGACAGGCTGACTAATTAACAAGGTTTGACCACACTCTCAAATCAGCTGGCAAGGCTTTGGGCTTTGACACTGAGAAAGTTCTTTGAAGCTTACTTACGAATTTTACCTACTGTATGTGAATAACAAAGGGTTGGTGAATATGGAAGTTTGTCTTCAGCATGTGCTTAGCATACAAAGCCATTTTAAAGCTGTCTTTAATGGATTATCTAATAGGGATTAGATTCAGTCTCAACCACTTTCCCATGGATAAACACCTACTTAGAACATTATCATTAGGTAATTTTCATGAAGAACAACTGATTTTTAAATAGATATCATTTAAAATTACTATTAACCAGGCAAACCTCTCCAAGAAGGTATTAACCTGATTACTTTGAAGATTGCCTTTTCTTAATATGTGTCAATTTTACCCACACTTCTAGTAATAATAAATAATCACATGCACACATGCTCACACACATGCTCACACACACACACACACACACACCTACGCAGAAAGAATAAATAGAGAAAAAAAAGAGTATGAGAGGCCTCAGCTGAGAAGCATGGTTGGAAATGAAGTTTTCTGCTCAACTAAACTCTGTGGTTAGGGAAATAGTGAAGCATAGTAGAAAGAATGTTAGATTTTAAAGCCAAAGCTTTTAGGTCCCCTTTTCAGCAGTTATTACCTGTGTGACCTTGAGTCACAACCCCTGCAATCCAGTTTCCTTTTGTGAAAAATTGGGAGAAATGTGTATTTTACAGAGCCATTGAGAAAATTCAAATTATGGCATAACATTTGTAAAATATAAATGTTATATAATGGTAAGGAAATGTTAGAGAGTTACCCATTTATATCTTGGAATCAACCCCGAATGGACTTTCAATTAGGATATTTATTGTGATGAACATAGAATTGCACTTTTCAGACTTCCCTTCAACAAGGGACTCGTTGCCCCAACTCCGGGAAGTATATCAGCTGATGGCCTCCAGCTTTTTTTTTTTTTTTTTTTTTTTTTTTTATTTTTTATTTTTTATTTTTTTTTTTTTTTTGGTTTTGTGCTTTATTTTATTTTTTATTTTTTTTTATTTTTTATTTTTTTTATTTTTTTATTTTTTATTTTTTTATTGGTGTTCAATTTACTAACATACAGAATAACACCCAGTGCCCGTCACCCATTCACTCCCACCCCCCGCCCTCCTCCCCTTCTACCACCCCTAGTTCGTTTCCCAGAGTTAGCAGTCTTTACGTTCTGTCTCCCTTTCTGATATTTCCCACACATTTCTTCCCCCTTCCCTTCTTTTCCCTTTCACTATTATTTATATTCCCCAAATGAATGAGAACATATAATGTTTGTCCTTCTCCGACTGACTTACTTCACTCAGCTTTTAACCCATTCAAGGGCTGTCTCACCTTCACAGAACTGACTCATGATCTTCCCAGATTTGAAGGCCAACCATAGAAGCAGGCAGATCAATTAAGATGCTCATAGTAGGGCAGCCCAGGTGGCCTAGCGGTTTAGCACCATCTTCAGCCTAGGGTGTGATCCTGGAGACCCGGGATTGAGTCCCACGTCAGGCTTCCTGCATGGATCCAGGGTCTCCAGGATTATGCCCTGGGCTGCAGGCGGCGCTAAACCGCTGCGCCACCAGGGCTGCTCAAATGGTCATTTAGACTTTCTTTGAATGTGTCCAGTGACAAGGAACTTGCACCCTATAAAAGCAGCCTTTCCATTGTTGAAGGGTGCTGAGTTTTAGTTTTAGAAAAGTCACTGTGTTGGTTATAACCCTAACCATCACTACTACTTTTACTTACTTGAGTAATATTGAATAAGCTTAATCCTTTTCCATATGACAGTTGTTTATATCTTAAAATACAGCTACCATTGCCCAACCATCTGAGACAGCCCCCTCCCCTAGGCTCTTTTCAAGAAAACCCATAGTTTCCACATCTGTTTTTCATGTGAGTTTGTCTTAAAACCTATCCCCTTTTCTTTGGAATTATATAGATCTGGGTTCAAACACTGACTCCCTACTATGTGAACTCTAAAATGGGAGAAATGGTTACTATCAAAAGAGATTTTGTGAGAATTAATTAACAGTAATTCTTATTTAATATTATTAGTTAAGCACTATTCTACCTGTGTTAAATATAACTTATTTTACACACATCCACACACACACACACACACACACACACACACACCTAGTATAGTATTTGATATAGCAGTAGCTTGATTAGTTCTACTTCTACTACCTCTTCTTGGAGTACTCATCAGTTTTTCAAATTTTTAAATGTGGGCCTGATACTTCAGATTTAATCTAATAAACTACAATGGAAGGGCAGTTTCTTCCAGTTCTAGGACCAGGTTTCATTTGGACACTTGCAGATTAGATGAATCTAAGTAGATTCTACTGTCTCTGATCAATACATGAAGATCCTTCCATAAGTTATGATGACTTACTCATTTATTCAACAAACATTTATTGAGTACGTTTCATAAATGAATCATGGTATCATCTGTTGAGAATATAGTTGATGATTAAAAAAAAACAGATATGGCCCCTGCCTTTGTGGAGCTTAGAGTTCAGTTTTAAAGATAGACATTAAACAAACACAAAAATAAACATATCACGACTAATAGTAAGAGGTTATGAATGAAAAGAATAGAGTGCAGAAAGAAAGAATAGTAAGAAGAATATATTCCAATTGGGTCAATGCGTACCTTTGAAAAGGTCTTTCCATGGAAAGAATTTAAACTGAGACTCAAGGAGTATTGGAATTAGCCAATGAAAATGTGTGGAAAGAGCATTCCAGGAAGGACTTAACAGATTAAAGGCCCTGAAGAGGGAAAGAGCTTGACCTGGTCAAAGACCTAAAAGGAGGCTAGCATGGTTGGAGAAGAGTGAGAAGGAACCAGAGTGGCTCTAAATGAAGTTGGAAAGGTATTTGGGGGCTGTATCATGCTAAGTGATTGTCCTAAACTGATCATGCCACTGGGACTATGTGGTGCAATGTTGCAGAGTCATAGTCAATGTTTGGAGAGGTATCTTGAAAGGCGGTAGCTCAAAAGGATGCAACAAGGAAACCCCACCAGTTGATCTTATAACTCACTTGAGGCTTTTATACAAACATACAATAAGTCCATAAATAGTAGTAAATCCTTCCCATTAATACCTCCACTTATGCATTACCTGCATCTAAACTCACACTTCAAGTTGCCCTTTTGTGCCTAGTTTTTGCCCTCTAATCTTCCCCAGATATCCTTTCTAATCAGAGATCGCCTATATACAAGAGTGGAAAGAAATGGTATTCAAAGTAATTTGCACAAGAATCATTCACCTCTAGATATGGGGCTGGAACCTATATACTGAAATGTTTGAACCTATCTACTAGCTAGCCATTTGCCAGCCCATTTTGCCAATAGTGATAACATCAAATCACAAAGTTAGTCACACTGACATGGCATGAATTCACAACCAAGGATAATTTCCATGGATATCTCTGCCACTAATTTTCTGTGTGACTTTGAATAAATAAGGTAACCTCTTTGAGCTTCAGTTTTCTCATTTGAAACATAGGACTAGGGGGGAGGAGCAAGATGGCGGAAGAGTAGGGTCTCCAAATCACCTGTCCCCACCAAACTACCTAGAAAACCTTCAAATTATCCTGAAAATCTATGAATTCGGCCTGAGATTTAAAGAGAGACCAGCTGGAATGCAACAGTGAGAAGAGTTCGCGCTTCTATCAAGGTAGGAAGACGGGGAAAAAGAAATAAAGAAACAAAGGCCTCCAAGGGGGAGGGGCCCCGCGAGGAGCCGGGCTGAGGCCGGGGCGAGTGTCCCCAGGACAGGAGAGCCCCGTCCTGGAGGAGCAGGAGCTGCACCGACCTTCCCGGGTGGAAAGGGGCTCGCGGGGAGTTGGAGCAGGACCCAGGAGGGAGGGGATGCCCTCGGGCTCCCCGGGACAGTAACAGCAACTCCGCGCCCAGGAGAGTGCGCCGAGCTCCCTAAGGGCTGCAGCGCAGCTCGGGGGGCTCGGGCGGCGGCTCCGCGGAGGGGGCTGCGCGGCCCCGGGAGCAGCTCGGCCGGGCTCGGGCAGAGGAAGAGGCTCGGTGCAGAGGGGGCTGCGCGGTTCCAGGAGCAGCTCGGAGGGGCTCGGGCGGCGGCTCCGCGGAGGGGGTTGCGCGGCCCGGGAGCGCGAATCCACCAGCCTAGGCTCCGGAGCACAGGGCGCCGGGACACAGCCCAGGATCCGGCCTCCCCCGGGACAGGCAGAGGCCGGGAGGGTCCAGGACAGCGAGGACGCTCCTGCCCCGAGCTGAGCAGATCAGCGGCCCCGCCCCGGAGCCTCCAGGCCCTGCAGACGGAGTTCCTGTCGGAGCTGAATCCAGGTTTCCAGAGCTGCCCCGCCACTGGGGCTGTTCCTCCTGCGGCCTCACGGGGTAAACAACCCCCACTGAGCCCTGCACCAGGCAGGGGCACAGCAGCTCCCCCAACTGCTAACACCTGAAAATCAGCACAACAGGCCCCTCCCCCAGAACACCAGCTAGACTGACAACTTCCAGGAGAAGCCAAGGGACTTAAAGTACACAGAATCAGAAGATACTCCCCGGTGGTTCTTTTTTTTTTTTTTGGATTTTTTGTTTGTTTGTTTGTTTTTTGTTTTTTGTTTTGTTTTGTTTTGCTTTTTGATTTGTTTCCTTCCCCCACCCCCCCTTTTTTTTTCTCCTTTCTTTTTCTTTCTCTTTTTCTTCTTTTTTTTTCTTCTTTCGTTTTTTTTTCTCTTCCCTTTTTTTTCTCTTTCTCTTTTCTTTCCTTCTTTCTCTCCTCTCTTTTTCTCTTTTTCCCAATACAACTTGCTTTTGGCCACTCTGCACTGAGCAAAATGACTAGAAGGAAAACCTCACCTCAAAAGAAAGAATCAGAAACAGTCCTCTCTCCCACAGAGTTACAAAATCTGGATTACAATTCAATGTCAGAGCGCCAATTCAGAAGCACTATTATACAGCTACTGGTGGCTCTAGAAAAAAGTATAAAGGACTCAAGAGACTTCATGACGGCAGAATTTAGAGCTAATCAGGCAGAAATTAAAAATCAATTAATTGAGATGCAATCCAAACTAGAAGTCCTAACAATGAGGGTTAACGAGGTGGAAGAACGAGTGAGTGACATAGAAGACAAGTTGATAGCAAAGAGGGAAACTGAGGAAAAAAGAGACAAACAATTAAAAGACCATGAAGATAGATTAAGGGAAATAAACGACAGCCTGAGGAAGAAAAACCTACGTTTAATTGGGGTTCCCGAGGGCGCCGAAAGGGACAGAGGGCCAGAATATGTATTTGAACAAATTCTAGCTGAAAACTTTCCTAATCTGGGAAGGGAAACAGGCATTCAGATCCAGGAAATAGAGAGATCCCCCCCTAAAATCAATAAAAACCGTTCAACACCTCGACATTTAATTGTGAAGCTTGCAAATTCCAAAGATAAGGAGAAGATCCTTAAAGCAGCAAGAGACAAGAAATCCCTGACTTTTATGGGGAGGAGTATTAGGGTAACAGCAGACCTCTCCACAGAGACCTGGCAGGCCAGAAAGGGCTGGCAGGATATATTCAGGGTCCTAAAGGAGAAGAACATGCAACCAAGAATACTTTATCCAGCAAGGCTCTCATTCAAAATGGAAGGAGAGATAAAGAGCTTCCAAGACAGGCAGCAACTAAAAGAGTATGTGACCTCCAAACCAGCTCTGCAAGAAATTTTAAGGGGGACTCTTAAAATTCCCCTTTAAGAAGAAGTTCAGTGGAACAGTCCACAAAAACAAGGACTGAATAGATATCATGATGACACTAAACTCATATCTCTCAATAGTAACTCTGAATGTGAACGGGCTTAATGACCCCATCAAAAGGCGCAGGGTTTCAGACTGGATAAAAAAGCAGGACCCATCTATTTGCTGTCTACAAGAGACTCATTTTAGACAGAAGGACACCTACAGCCTGAAAATAAAAGGTTGGAGAACCATTTACCATTCGAATGGTCCTCAAAAGAAAGCAGGGGTAGCCATCCTTATATCAGATAAACTAAAATTTACCCCAAAGACTGTAGTGAGAGATGAAGAGGGACACTATATCATACTTAAAGGATCTATTCAACAAGAGGACTTAACAATCCTCAATATATATGCTCCGAATGTGGGAGCTGCCAAATATATCAATCAATTATTAACCAAAGTGAAGAAATACTTAGATAATAATACACTTATACTTGGTGACTTCAATCTAGCTCTTTCTATACTCGATAGGTCTTCTAAGCACAACATCTCCAAAGAAACGAGAGCTTTAAATGATACACTGGACCAGATGGATTTCACAGATATCTACAGAACTTTACATCCAAACTCAACTGAATACACATTCTTCTCAAGCGCACATGGAACTTTCTCCAGAATAGACCACATATTGGGACACAAATCGGGTCTGAACCGATACCAAAAGATTGGGATTGTCCCCTGCATATTCTCGGACCATAATGCCTTGAAATTCGAACTAAATCACAACAAGAAGTTTGGAAGGACCTCAAACACGTGGAGGTTAAGGACCATCCTGCTAAAAGATAAAAGGGTCAACCAGGAAATTAAGGAAGAATTAAAAAGATTCATGGAAACTAATGAGAATGAAGATACAACCGTTCAAAATCTTTGGGATGCAGCAAAAGCAGTCCTAAGGGGGAAATACATCGCAATACAAGCATCCATTCAAAAACTGGAAAGAACTCAAATACAAAAGCTAACCTTACACATAAAGGAGCTAGAGAAAAAACAGCAAATAGATCCTACACCCAAGAAAAGAAGGGAGTTAATAAAGATTCGAGCAGAACTCAACGAAATCGAGACCAGAAGAACTGTGGAACAGATCAACAGAACCAGGAGTTGGTTCTTTGAAAGAATTAATAAGATAGATAAACCATTAGCCAGCCTTATTAAAAAGAAGAGAGAGAAGACTCAAATTAATAAAATCATGAATGAGAAAGGAGAGATCACTACCAACACCAAGGAAATACAAACGATTTTAAAAACATATTATGAACAGCTATACGCCAATAAATTAGGCAATCTAGAAGAAATGGACTCATTCCTGGAAAGCCACAAACTACCAAAACTGGAACAGGAAGAAATAGAAAACCTGAACAGGCCAATAACCAGGGAGGAAATTGAAGCAGTCATCAAAAACCTCCCAAGACACAAGAGTCCAGGGCCAGATGGCTTCCCAGGGGAATTTTATCAAACGTTTAAAGAAGAAATCATACCTATTCTCCTAAAGCTGTTTGGAAAGATAGAAAGAGATGGAGTACTTCCAAATTCGTTCTATGAAGCCAGCATCACCTTAATTCCAAAGCCAGACAAAGACCCCACCAAAAAGGAGAATTACAGACCAATATCCCTGATGAACATGGATGCAAAAATTCTCAACAAGATACTGGCCAATAGGATCCAACAGTACATTAAGAAAATTATTCACCATGACCAAGTAGGATTTATCCCCGGGACACAAGGCTGGTTCAACACTCGTAAAACAATCAATGTGATTCATCATATCAGCAAGAGAAAAATCAAGAACCATATGATCCTCTCATTGGATGCAGAGAAAGCATTTGACAAAATACAGCATCCATTCCTGATCAAAACTCTTCAGAGTGTAGGGATAGAGGGAACATTCCTCAACATCTTAAAAGCCATCTATGAAAAGCCCACAGCAAATATCATTCTCAATGGGGAAGCACTGGGAGCCTTTCCCCTAAGATCAGGAACAAGACAGGGATGTCCACTCTCACCACTGCTGTTCAACATAGTACTTGAAGTCCTAGCCTCAGCAATCAGACAACAAAAAGACATTAAAGGCATTCAAATTGGCAAAGAAGTCAAACTCTCCCTCTTCGCCGATGACATGATACTCTACATAGAAAACCCAAAAGTCTCCACCCCAAGATTGCTAGAACTCATACAGCAATTCGGTAGCGTGGCAGGATACAAAATCAATGCCCAGAAGTCAGTGGCATTTCTATACACTAACAATGAGACTGAAGAAAGAGAAATTAAGGAGTCAATCCCATTTACAATTGCACCCAAAAGCATAAGATACCTAGGAATAAACCTCACCAAAGATGTAAAGGATCTATACCCTCAAAACTATAGAACACTTCTGAAAGAAATTGAGGAAGACACAAAGAGATGGAAAAATATTCCATGCTCATGGATTGGCAGAATTAATATTGTGAAAATGTCAATGTTACCCAGGGCAATTTACGTATTTAATGCAATCCCTATCAAAATACCATGGACTTTCTTCAGAGAGTTAGAACAAATTATTTTAAGATTTGTGTGGAATCAGAAAAGACCCCGAATAGCCAGGGGAATTTTAAAAAAGAAAACCATATCTGGGGGCATCACAATGCCAGATTTCAGGTTGTACTACAAAGCTGTGGTCATCAAGACAATGTGGTACTGGCACAAAAACAGACACATAGATCAGTGGAACAGAATAGAGAATCCAGAAGTGGACCCTGAACTTTATGGTCAACTAATATTCGATAAAGGAGGAAAGACTATCCATTGGAAGAAAGACAGTCTCTTCAATAAATGGTGCTGGGAAAATTGGACATCCACATGCAGAAGAATGAAACTAGACCACTCTCTTGCACCATACACAAAGATAAACTCAAAATGGATGAAAGATCTAAATGTGAGACAAGATTCCATCAAAATCCTAGAGAAGAACACAGGCAACACCCTTTTTGAACTCGGCCATAGTAACTTCTTGCAAGATACATCCACGAAGGCAAAAGAAACAAAAGCAAAAATGAACTATTGGGACTTCATCAAGATAAGAAGCTTTTGCACAGCAAAGGATACAGTCAACAAAACTCAAAGACAACCTACAGAATGGGAGAAGATATTTGCAAATGACATATCAGATAAAGGGCTAGTTTCCAAGACCTATAAAGAACTTATTAAACTCAACACCAAAGAAACAAACAATCCAATCATGAAATGGGCAAAAGACATGAAGAGAAATCTCACAGAGGAAGACATAGACATGGCCAACATGCATATGAGAAAATGCTCTGCATCACTTGCCATCAGGGAAATACAAATCAAAACTACAATGAGATACCACCTCACACCAGTGAGAATGGGGAAAATTAACAAGGCAGGAAACAACAAATGTTGGAGAGGATGCGGAGAAAAGGGAACCCTCTTACACTGTTGGTGGGCATGTGAACTGGTGCAGCCACTCTGGAAAACTGTGTGGAGGTTCCTCAAACAGTTAAAAATATACCTGCCCTACGACCCAGCAATTGCACTGTTGGGGATTTACCCCAAAGATACAAATGCAATGAAACGCTGGGACACCTGCACCCCGATGTTTATAGCAGCAATGGCCACGATAGCCAAACTGTGGAAGGAGCCTCGGTGTCCAACGAAAGATGAATGGATAAAGAAGATGTGGTTTATGTATACAATGGAATATTACTCAGCTATTAGAAATGACAAATACCCACCATTTGCTTCAACGTGGATGGAACTGGAGGGTATTATGCTGAGTGAAGTAAGTCAGTCGGAGAAGGACAAACATTATATGTTCTCATTCATTTGGGGAATATAAATAATAGTGAAAGGGAATATAAGGGAAGGGAGAAGAAATGTGTGGGGAATATCAGAAAGGGAGACAGAACGTAAAGACTGCTAACTCTGGGAAACGAACTAGGGGTGGTAGAAGGGGAGGAGGGCGGGGGGTGGAGTGAATGGGTGACGGGCACTGGGTGTTATTCTGTATGTTAGTAAATTGAACACCAATAAAAAATAAATTAAAAAAAATAAATAAAAAAAATATGAATGATAAAAAAAAAGAAACATAGGACTAATGATACTTAGAAGGGTGGTTGTGACAATTAAATAAGATACTTAATGTATATAAAAACACCTGCTGCAATGCCAAACATGCAGTAGATAATAAATGATAACTTTATTTTTGATATGAAAGAGAGTAAGTCTCTTCTATATAGTCACAAAGTGAACCTTCACATACAAATCATAAATACTTGTTTATATTTTGTTATATTTAGACATAGTTGTCTTGTTTGAATGTTGCTAACTTCAATTTCTGTAGTACTTATATGGAACCATAGTATTATAATCTGAAAGGGGCCTAGGAAACCATTTGCATTCTTACCTTTTGAAAATAATGAAGAGTTCTAATCTTGAATCATACATAACACATGCATACATACGTATCACAAAATACTAATTGATAGTTCACTTTGTGCCAATCTCTATGCTAGGTCCTGGAGATATTAAAGATTAGTAAGCATAATTTGTATCTTCAGGAAGTTCATAGTCAAGGGGTGCCTGGTTGGCTTGGTTATTTAAGCATCCGGCTCTTGATTTTGCTCATGTCATGATCTCTGGTTGTGAGACTGACCCCCAAGTCAAGTCAGGCTTCATGCTCAGCAGGTTTGAGATTCTCTGTCTTCCTCTTGTGCTCCCCACCCCCCAAGTAAATAGTTTTTTAAATTTTTATTTATTTTTTAAATATTTATTTATTTATGAGAGAGATAGAGAGAGAGAGAGAGAGAGAGAGAGAGAGAGAGAGAGAGAGAGAGAGGCAGAGACACAGGAGGAGGGAGAAGCAGGTTCCATGCCGGGAGCCTGACGTGGGACTCGATCCCAGGACTCCAGGATCGCGCCCTGGGCCAAAGGCAGGCGCTAAACCTCTGAGCCACCCAGGGATCCCCAAATATTTTTTTTTTTTAAGAAATTCATAGTCAAATGGGTGTGAAAGATCTGAGTGGAACTATATTACAAAGCATGATCAAAAAAGTGCTAAATAGGGAACCCTGGGTGGCGCAGTGGTTTGGCGCCTACCTTTGGCCCAGGGTGCGATCCTGGAGACCCGGGATCGAATCCCACGTCAGGCTCCCGGTGCATGGAGCCTGCTTCTCCCTCTGCCTGTGTCTCTGCCTCTCTCTCTCTGTGTGTGACTATCATAAAAAAAAAAAAAGTGCTAAATACATTTTGTGGACGCACAGAGCGGTGAATTCTGCTGTGAATATGGCCACAAGATTAGACCTATTACGTGTATTTAATTTCAGTAGGTATGATGACATCTCCAGACTCACTTGCTTAACAACAACTTAAAAATTGCATCTCATCTTGTAACTACTGAACACATTATGATTTGGAGCATATTTTCCTCAAATCAATCAACAAACTGTTCCCAACTATCCACTGTGTACTAGGGGTTTGGGGGGATAGAGGAGAAGCAGATTATTTGGAGAAGTAAATTACTGCCCTCAAGTGTCTATAGGCTGGACAGTTGAGTGTTTAAATTTCCCCAATATATTGGGCAGCTTGGTGGCTCAGCGTTTTTTTGCCACCTTCACGTCAGGGCGTGATCCTGGAGTCCTGAGATCAAGTCCCAGGTCAGGCTCCCTGCATGGAGCCTGCTTCTCCCTCTGCCTGTGTCTCTCCCTCTCTTTCTCTCTCTGTCTCTCATGAACAAATAAATTTTAAAAATCTTTTAAAAAATAAAAAAATAGAGTTCCTCAATATAGCAATTAGAAAGTAATAAACTACTATTCACTGTGGAACTGCCTCTAAGTACATACAAAGAAGAGAACTCAGGGTGAGTTGGAATAGTTAGAAAAAAGCAGAAATAATTGTCCTTGCAGATTCAAACATCACTTCAGATTTCTAAAAACTACCTACAGATGTTTAGAGAGCCATTCAAATATTCTTCACTGCAGCATAACTCAGAAAAATAAGTTCAGTGTGTCAGAATCTCTCCCAATGCTTGTTAATTTGAATTATAGCACATTGTTTTAGGAGTACTTTATTTAAATTCTGTTAAAAACCTTAGCTGGAATATTCTTCGCTGGTCTAAAAACAGGTAGGTTAAGCATGTATTAGTGAAGATATTAGACTTACAGGCTCTCAAAGCTATTATTCATTTCAGAATAGGAGCAACCTGACATAAGAAAAAAAGAAATGCAATGCAATCCTCTCAAACCTTGCTTTTTTGGGGGGGCAGATGAGCCTTTGAAAAAGGGTGCGTTGAATTTTTGAGGTGCACACACATCCCTTTGTCAGTGAACTGCCACAAGAAGGTGTGTTTAGAAAGAAGCTGACGGAGTGAGAAATGAGGAGAGTTGCTGAAACGCATTAATGAGTTGGAAGAAGGTCAACAACCCATTTCGAGCTCATTAAATCTATTATCTTGAGTTCGGAGTGGTCCCAGATGGAACTTACGCTGACATACCCAGAACTGCCTCTCCAGCCCAGAGCAATGGGGAAAAAGGGGAAAGTAAATGTGATGGTGATTTTCAGACTACCCTTTACTTCTATGTATGATGAATGGAAATTTCAGACTCCTTGGTTTTGGGGGAAGATTTAAAATACAAACATGATCAGTGGCAAGTGTGCTTGAGAGGTAAATTTTTTTTACCAGGTTTTTAAATAAATATACAAAAATTGAAAATTTCTCCACACTAGTCATTTAAAATACATTGAGGTATTATTCTCTACCTGTCCTTAAAATCACTCCTGTCTTCTAAGCCTATCAGTTGTCAAATTTCAGTGTGCATCAGAAACACTTGGAGAAATTGTACAAAATGCAGACTCCTGCTCCCCCTTTCACTAAAGATTCTCACTCAGTAAGTCTGAGGTTTGGCCCAGGAATGTACAGTACCAGTGACAAGAAAACAAAATAATAAAAGGGCAACAGCTTTTTAATTCATCTCAGAAACTGTCTTTTTAGTCATCTATTATTGCTTTTAATGGAATTGAGGAGCAAGACTGTTCCATAGTTTAAAAGTCTTCCTTTCTTTTTAAAAATATTTTATTTATTTATTTATTTTAGAGAAAGAGAGAGTGAGAGAGCACAAGCAGAGGGAGTGTCAGAGAGAGGGAGAGGTAGGCTCCCCACTGATCAGGGAGCCCAATGCAGGGCTCTGTCCCAGGACCCTGGGATCATGACCAGAGATGAAGACCTGAGATGAAGGCAGAGGCTTGACCAACTGAGCCACCCAGGCACCCCAGGCTTTCTTTCTTTAGTAGGCCCTCACATACCTTTTTAGAAAAATCTTAATTTTCTAAATTAAGACTATACTTTGGGTTAGACCAACATTTATTGTTTTATTTAAATAAACTTGTTATATCATGCATAGTAACATTTAAGCATCATCTTCTAGCATACTCCTTTAAAGATTTTTTTTCCAATTCAGAACAAACATTATCCATTTTACACTTATAACTCTAGTTTACAAGTAAAAAATCAAAACTCCATAGAAGCTAAGTGACTACCCTAATATCACACTTTAACCACTGGCAGAAAGGCAGGATCTTTATTTCCTGAAACCGAATGCAGTACTCTGTCAGTAAATGCTTCTGTAAGCCAGAAAATAAATATGTAATGAAGTCTAGGAATTGACATTTGAGCTGCAAATACTAACATATTTCCCAGCCCCACCTGGCCCACACTTGCCACATTACTCCTTACCCCCCACCTCCCATCTACCTTCAACCTGGAGTTCTCTTTCTATTCTTTAAGAAATGATTTTATTACTTAAAACCCTTGGAAAGTCAGAAAATTGTTCTCTTGATGACAAGAAGTTGTGCTGATCACCATTTGAAATTAAATCTATCCCTGAACCCCGATGAAAACTGTTTTATCACATCATTTTTTTTGGCTAGGGTGTGAATAGGCCCAAGGTGTGAGCTGAACATGTGTCCCAGAATCCCATTAAATTATTAAGGAAGTTAGTTTGCTTCACAAAGTCAGCTCTTCTCAGTCATTCTACATATGGCTGGTTCAGGAATGGCACCTAAGTTGCTGAAATCCTTGCCTATAGTATCTCTGTGAAAGTTTACTTTTTTTCTGTTCAGGCAAGACTGTGTCAGCATAATCCTTTATTTTTCTGGAGCTTTTATGTCTGTGGATGGAGGGCGTGGGATGGGAAGAGGAGAAGTGTGTTCCTGGTACTCACTGGGCCTTTTGCACCTTTTGCAAATGTCCTTGGAGAGCTGCTTTGATGCTACAGTGCATTGGTCTCACTGCCCATTTCAAAACTGAAAAGACACAGCTTGCTTACTGTGTAAGTCAACAAAGAGATTAGTCCACCAAACATGAGGAAATCAAGACTGGCCAGTAATCACATCTGGAGGGTCTGAATTATTAGCCAAAGCCTTCTTAGCTTTTAAAATCTGTTATCTGCTGCATATGTTGTCTAGATAACCAAGGGATAGGGTATTTTTATATCCTTGTCATGACTATTGTTAAAAGGTAATTTTACCAAAACATATAAAATCATGACTTTCATCCAGATATGAAAATGAACAAATGCTAAAGACTTTAACTCGTTAATGAGGAAATGGTTGAGATGTTACACAATGATTTCAAAAAAAGAAAAAAGAGAGCTATATTTGTAGATCAGGAATATTGAAATGGGTGTACAAATGGAGGCAAATTGTTTTTTTTTTTTCAAAGTGTAAGAGGGAAACCATTGAACATTCAGTGGATAGAATTTACGTGTCTAGGGGTAAGAATTATTTTGCATTGCTATCAGTTTTCTATAGTTCACAGAGTTATAAAATGGCTCAAAAACAGCGAAAGACTAGTATCAGATATAGTGGAAGGGTCTGATCTAAATGATGCACAGTTTTTCCATTCAAAGATAATTTTTATTTTCTGCATCATGTTGGGGAAAATGGCCCAGGCTTTAGCAAGACTAATCAGTAGGCTAAGAGCCATAGTCTCCCTGCTGCCATGTCTCCTTGATTCTGAACTGGCCAACTTATAAAAACATTTCTTGAATTTTGTTTTAGGATGCTTCAGCCTGCTACTTGATTCTTATTTTTTTTCCCTGTGTTCCTTTGAAATGGTACAATTTGTTCATATGACTGTTGCACTGACATGGCTAGGAAACAGAAGATGAGATTAACCACTTCACAGAAAAAGTCAGGAGCTAAAAAGCCACATTTTCCCATTCAGCTTCCACTCCAGATTTCCTTTCCCTAAAGAAAGAGAATACTCGAAGGTGCTACTCTCCCACCCCATAAAGCCCAGCTTGCCACAGCAGTTTGCTTTTGACTTGGTAAACTTACTTTCAGTCTTCTATTTGACAAACTTTCTCTTTTTCTTTTCTGTATATTTCATTCACTGAGAGTATATGCAGGAAGAGTTGATACACCCACACACACAACCTATCCTATACATACCCTTTAGGAATTAAATCCTATACATACCCTTTAAGAATTAAATCTCCAAGCTTACCCCTAAATTATGTTATCATCCATTTTATTATTCATGCTAAAGAAGGGGAACAGAGGCATGGCTAATTCAAAATGTTTCGTAATGCTCAAATCATGTGATATGGCTTTGGAATATGTTTTTGTGCCAGTGTTTGAAATCTGATGTGCCTTGTAGAAGGAGGTATTATACAGAAAATGTATTGGAAGGAAATCCTTAAAAACTCAAAGCACGGTTCCACCTCAAGATTTGTGACCAAGGTGAATTTAGTTTATCTCTCAGCCTCACTTTCCAACTCTATACCATGAGGCGTTTGAACAAAGTGATCTCTAAAGCTCCTTTTAGTTCTGACAATTTCAGAATATCTTAGGGATTGGCTTTAAGCCAACATTAAAACAAAAATTAAAAAGGTAATCCAAACTCTAACTCAAGGGGATGCTGGGAAACTGTTCAATTTCCTCTCTTGACCCTTTGTTTAAACTCTTCCCTGAGACTGCCCTGTTGAGAGTGGCCCTCTCTCACTTTCAAATATTCACTCTCACCTCTGCTAAGTAATATGAGTGACCACCATTTATTGAGTATTTAGTAGTACAGCTACCCTGCCAAGGACTCTATATGAATTACCTCAATTATCACAACACCACAATGAGGTAAATACCGTTAATAGTTCTGTTTTATAGATACAGAATTAAGACTCCAATATAGAAAATAATTTACTCAAGGCCCTATAGGGAGTATGCATCAGTGCTGAGATGAAAACTAAGTCTGGCTTCAAATTCAGAGCTCATTTTAACTAAATTGTGCTGCTCCTCCATCTATTTATCAAACAAGTTATGTGTAAGAACTGTGAAAGGCACTGTGGAAAACAACATTATGGAAGATTCAGCAACTGCCCTTAAAGGTTTTTTTGTTTTGTTTTGTTTTGTTTTGTTTTGTTTGTTTGTTTGTTTTGCCCTTAAAGGTTTTAACCAAAATGGGAAATTTACTATTCATTTGTGGTTTAGGAGAAAAAAAGAAAGAAAACTGTAAAGTAAGCATTAAGTGAAATAAATGTCAATAAATTGAAAAACCTGGAGACTAAATTGCCTAAGAAAGGAAAACAGAAATATTAAATACTAAATTTCTTATGCTGCTATTTTTCACTCTTGTCTGAGTCAAAGGTCCCAGCTCTACCATATAAATTGCTGTGTGATATGGGCAAATCCTATTTCCTCTATGGGTTTTGATTTCCTCACTTCTTTCTTTTCTTTTCTTTTCTTTCTTTCTTTCTTTCTTTCTTTCTTTCTTTCTTTCTTTCTTTCTTCTTTCTTTCTTTCTTTCTTTCTTTCTTTCTTTCTTTCTTTCTATCAGAGAGAGAGAGAGAGAGAGAGAGCTGGAAGTGGTCAGGGGAGGGGGAGAGAGAGAGAGAATCTCAAGCAGGATACACACCCAGCGTGGAGCCCGATGCAGGGCTTGATCTCACGACCCTGAGATCATGACCTGAGCCAAAATAGATTTGGATGCTTAACCTACTGAACCACCACCTATGTGCCCCTCTTCACTCCTTAAGTGATGAGGGTAACTGAATGGTCTCTAGTTCTCTCTGGTTGAGATTCTGTGACTATATGATAGCATGAGACTCTTGCCTATATCATCAGAAATAGAAGAATGGAGACGAAGGAGGATTTTATGCAAGGATCTTATCCAGTTATGGGGTAAGAATTCTTTAAAGGAAATGTGTATCTCCAGAAAACCAGCCCAGAGAACTTGATAGCCCTTTTTGTACAAAAATCTAATTGTGATGGGGAGGAAGCACTGTATTCCATAACTATACTTTGAAATGTGTCCACAGCATCTTTTTAAATAGAACACATTTGTATCTGAGGGAAAATATTCTGGCAAATAGGAGGTGCCAGAGAAGTAAAGAGAAATTTAGTCAGTGCTTCTGGCACATCTGGTGAAATGTGTAGTCTAGCCAAAAGGTTAAAACTGAATAGCCCTAAATGCTGAGAATTCAGACAAGGCATATTCAAAGCCATGAACATCACCCCTATCCATCATCCCATCTGATCCTTCTTCACAGAAAATGGAGAAGAATGGTGAGGACAAGCTGCCCTGACACAGTCTCTAATTTCCTTGGAAAACAGCCTCTCCTTTCTCCAGCATCCGGAATCCAATTTCAGGAATGAATAAACCAACAAACCCAGTCCTGTTTCTCCAGGGGCAATATAATAGCCTAGTCACTTATTGACTGGAAATTTAGCTTCCCTAATAAGAGGCAAGATGGTCCAGCACTATTCAAGCCTAAGTATCTTATGCAGTGGGAAGGCAAGATTCATTCTCAATGCAAGCTTTAGGGATGTCTAAGACTTTGGCATTGTAATAGGTAGATGAAACGATTCAAGCATGCCAGAGGCCCCTATTATCTGCCCTTCCTTCAGCTGCCTTCCACCTATGGATCTTGGCTTTTGATTTCAGGAATAAAATACTTTTAAAGTTGGTGTGGATGTTAAAGAGGGGAGGCAGCCTAAAGTTTAGGTCCCCAGTGTGTCTTCCCTCTTCCTAACTAACCCTTACCTCCTCATCTTTTGTACGTTTTTTTTTTTTTTTCCAGTCTCACACAACACAATCTTTCTTCTGTCTTTCCATACTCTCCCAGGTCTTCTATTATTCCTCCATCTTTCCTTTTTTATTTTTAAAGGTTTTATTTATTTATTCATGAGATACAGAGAGAGACAGAGAGACAGAGACACAGGCAGAGGGAGAAGCAGGCTCCATGCAGGGAGCCGGATGTGGAACTCAATCCTGGGTCTCCAAGATCACACCCTGGGCTGAAGGCGGCGCTAAACCATTGGGCCACTGGGGCTGCCCTCCTTTTTTGATTCTTGTGCCTTAAACCTGTCTAAACTTATGATGGCTTAACTTTGCTGACAGCCACACTGAACTATAGAAATCGGTGGCCTTCAGGATGTTCAGGTGTGGTCTTCATGAACTTCCTGTTAAAGACCCTGCCATATACTTTTGCATTCTCGACCACATCTAGGGCTGGATGCTGAGCAAATGGTCAATAAATCCTTTTTAGTTAAATGTAGTGAATGAATCATTCTTCTTAGTTTCCATATGTTTCTGGAAATGAGACATTTTGGCTTTCAACAACTGACAGAATTTGACATTAACACAAGAACTCAGAATTTGGTCTGCTTGAGAAACCATAGATTTTTAATATTCCTATTCTATCAGTATTTAATAAGACTTATTAACAGTCTTGAGTGAAAAGTCAAAATTGTTATTTTTTATTGAAGGTAGTAAAAGAGGGAGTTGGAATAAATTTTCCATAACAATTCATGGCAACGATCATTCTTCTGTTTTGCCCCCAAAACAGACATCTCACTTTTAGGAAACAATTCCAAATTGTAAGCAATACAAGTTTTAATACTTGAGTTCTAATAGGCAGTGGGCTCTTCCACCTTTCCATTATGATGTGCCTTCACTGAAGCCATATAATCTAACTTGTGTAAAACTTGTCATTATTGAGGACATGATTCCAAATATAACAAATCCAAATGGTTAACTTTCTCAGTTGGGAAAGCCATGGTCCCAGACAGATGTAATCACACATGCCAGTTCTCACTGAGAGGAGTTTCAACCACACCCGGTTGTGCAATTTTTACACAAAACTAAGTTTCTCTTCCTTGCTGCCTTGAAGAAAGGAATTTGGCACAGAAACAGTCTCTTAGTGCTCAAGTGTGATGTTGTACCATCAACACATTCATTCATTTCATTTTATTTCCAGTTAGGAAATCTTCTCTCACCTCTCAGAGAGAAAAGAGAAATACGGGCTACAGTCCAAATATGAAGGTAGATCAAAAGGGTTGAACCTTTTAATGCTGCTTCTCTCCTGCCATTTTTGCTATTTAATTATATATATATATATATCAGATAGGCATTTAATCCAAGAGGCCTATAGATAAAGGGGGCCACCAATAATCAAGTCTGCTAGATCTTTATGCAGCATATAATGGAACTAAGAGAGAATGAACACCTTCATAAATTAGAAGTACTTACTTAAGATGTTTGTTGATAATTATTTTTTGCTTTAGTTTTCCCCCAGGAAGATATGATAAATCCTGAGTGACCCACTAGTTATCAACTTAGTTGAGTTTATACTGGTTTCCCCTTTTATTTGATCTTCAGAGGCTATTAACACAGGAACAACTGTTTGCTTTGAGTCTTCAACTTTCCAAATGAAAGGGAAAAATTAATGATTTTTGTTATGGAGCCTTAGACCAATTTGACAGCAAGTTTGCTAAGATGGGGTATTATATGTAGGCAGAGGAGGTGACCTATGTGATGTAAATTCAAAAGCCCTAAGAAAATTATTTATTCCCTCAAAATTTCTACCACCACTTTCACCTATAGAGTAATTTATTTATTTATTTATTTATTTATTTATTTATTTATTTAGAGCATGAGTGGTGGAGGGTGGCAGAGGGAGGTGGGGAGAGAGAATCTTAAGCAGGCTCCATGCTCAGTTTGGAGCCAATGTTGGACTCCATATCACCACACTGAGGTCGTGAGCTGAGCCAAATCAAGAGTTGGGTGCTTAATGGACTGATCCACCCAGGTGCCTCATGACTAATGTTAAGATCTAACCATCAAATTGACATCTTTTAGACTTAAAGTTTTGATTAGTGTTTAAAATGTAATATATATACACACACACTGAAACTCCCTAAACTGTTTTTCGTTTTTTATATCTGAGTGTGAATGAGAGATGGATACTTGGCTTTGCATTCAACTCTAGGGAGAAAACATTTGGTGCCCAGCACCTGAAGAGGGCCACCAAGGAGTTACATACAAGGACCGGGGGAAGTACTTGGACATATGGAAAATGCCTTTGTTTCATATCTTGCCTAAATTTGACTCTAATGATATTCCCAATAGGGATAGTTTTTACTTTCTTTTTATTTGTCTTTTAGGATTCTGTATGATAACTCAGGAAAGAGATTACAGAGCTAAACTGAGTTCTTTTCAGAATTGTGAATGCATCTTCCACCCTCCTTATAATCTTTTCAAAGCCGATGGGTATATACACCAAAATAAATCAATAAATAATATTGGCCAACTTTCCTTGTTTGAAAAGAGAGTATAAATGATAGTGTCTGAACAAAGTACAGAAAGGAAAGTAGACTTTCCCTTCCTTATAATCAGGAAAATTTCTCCCATTAACTCCAAGGCTAAGCCCTATATCCACTTACCCCTAGTCAACACAATCCCTAAGCAAACAATTTGCCACGAGAGATGAAGCAAAGGAAAGCCAGAATCTATTCAAAGATTGAAGGAAAATATTACAATGAAATGCCTTACATTCTTACACTAATCATTACTGTTCCCTTTGGAACTGAATAAAAGAGGAGGTGACAAAGAAAAATGCCAAAAGGGACCAGCAGAAAATATGATTCAATTTACTTAAATTCAACAAAAACATATTGAGCCCTTACATAATAAAATAAGGAGGACATGATTCTTGTTCTCATATTCTAATAGTTAGAAGGGGTTAATGACAGGTGTCAACTATGTAGATAAATAGTACCAACAAAAGTTGTAATTAGAAAAGTTCAATAAAAGAGGCAGAATTCAAATGCTCTGGAGTTCCAAGTGAAGATATGATACTACTACTACTAGTAGTAGTGGTAGTAGCAACAGCAACAAAAACAACAAGAACTACTAGTGTCTATTGAGTTATTATACATGAAATGATGTGCAGAGCACTTTTGTATGAATTTTTCTAATTTAATTTAATCCTCTTCCAGCTTGATCAGTTAGCATCCATAATTATTATGATGTTCTGAATGAATAAATTGAAGCTAAGATATTTAGTAACTTTCCCATGATCACGTGCTTAAAAAGTAGTAGAACTGGAATTATTATTTCAGAACCCATGTTGATAGGAAACATTTCACAGAACAGATAATATTTAAGAAAGTCTGAAGAATGAGTTGGATTTTAATAAATAAGCAATACAAGCAAAGCTGTAGAGATCAGAAAGTGTGTGTGGCATGCTTAGGGGGTTGTAAATTTACAGGTTGTAAAGGTACAGTTTAGCTGCAGCAAAGCCAAATATATGGTGCTAGTGGCATAAGGAGCCAAATCAGGAGGAAGGCGAGTTTAGAAGGGAAGATGATGAGTGATGAGTGTGGCTGTGAACTTGGAATAACCTCACTCCTGATTCAGGATCTGTATTTTCATCTTCATTGAGGGAGAGATTAATAAAGAAAAAGAATAGATCAAGAACAGAAACTTAGGACATAGTCATACTGATGGGGTAGGAAGAGGAAGAGCTATCAGCAATGTGGATGGAAATAAAAGCAGTTAGATTGGTAAGAGGAAAATCAGAGGTTTTCATTGTGATGGATATCATGGAAGATCAGGATGTTAAAAGGCGGTTTTTAGTCCCTCGTGTCAAATGCTATCAGAATTGAAGAAAATAAGGATTTATAGTAGATTAAATTGTTATTGCTTCTTAATCACTTTCTGTGCTCCAGATGCTGTGTTCAAGCATTTTACAGGAATTGTCCCACTTGATCCATTGTAAGGTAGGGGCTGTTATTTTCTCGCCTTTTAAAAAAGGCAACTGAAGTTTGGAAAGTGAAATGGTGCAGCCACTCTGGAAAACTGTGTGGAGGTTCCTCAAAGAGTTAAAAATAGACCTGCCCTACGACCCAGCAATTGCACTGTTGGGGATTTACCCCAAAGATACAGATGCAATGAAACGCAGGGACACCTGCACCCTGATGTTTATAGCAGCAATGTCCACAATAGCCAAACTGTGGACGGAGCCTCAGTGTCCATCAAAAGATGAATGGATAAAGCAGATGTGGTTTATGTATACAATGGAATATTACTCAGCCATTAGAAGTGACAAATACCCACCATTTGCTTCAACGTGGATGGAACTGGAGGGTATTATGCTGAGTGAAATAAGTCAATCGGAGAAGGACAAACATTATATGTTCTCATTCATTTGGGGAATATAAATAATAGTGAAAGGGAAAGAAGGGAAGGGAGAAGAAATGGGTAGGAAATATCAGAAATGGAGACAGAACATAAAGACTCCTAACTCTGGGAAATGAACTAGAAGGAAGGTGGAAGGGGAGGAGGGCAGGGCAGGGGTGGGGGTGACTGGGTGACGGGCACTGAGGGGGGCAATTGACAGGATGAGCACTGGGTGTTATTCTGTATGTTGGCAAATTGAAGACCAATAAAAATAAATTTATTATTAAAAAAATGAAGTTTGGAAAGGCTGAGAAACTTGATCAAGGTCTCGTAGCTAGTTAAGAAGTACAGCCTGGACTTAAACCCAAATCTGTTAAATTCTGAAGCCTATGTTCTTAATCTCTAAGATCTTCCATTGAATTTATGGTCCTCTTTGAGAGAGAGGTTTCAGCAGAGTAATAAAAATAGGAGTCAAATAGCAAAGACTGATTGGGAAGAAGAGGACAAATATGAGAATGATTGTGGAATGAGTAGGTGGTAAGATAACGGAGGTTATAGGTATCAACTTATTCTGTCTACAGTTTAGAAGGGTCAGAAAAGGAAGGTAAACAGTAAGGGCGGGTAGCGCGAGATGACAGAAGAGTCAAGAGAAGTTTCTTTTAAGATGGGGAGGACAGAACCTATTGTTGGTTGAAAAGTAATAGCCAATAGTGAGGGAGAGAGGGGGCATAATTTATGGAACAGGAATGTGGCAGAGAAAGGAAGGGTAATATTAAGAGGGGAAAGTTTCAATTTAGAAAGAAGAGACATTTATTAGTTTGATCGTATCAAAATGTGACTTCCTCATGTCTGATTCAGTTAAATTCTTACTAGGCTAAGCATAATCACTAATTAATTATACCTGGTATATTTTATATAAACCTTTATTCATAAATATTTGATAAAATGAGAAATTAATGTTAAATATTAAATAAAACTTATTAGGAATTATAAGAAATTAATAGATTGGAAGTGTCAAGGTAATAGATAATAACATAGTATGTTAATTCTGTGATAGTTGA
The DNA here is from genome assembly GCF_003254725.2 of Canis lupus dingo. Lineage (NCBI taxonomy): Eukaryota > Metazoa > Chordata > Mammalia > Carnivora > Canidae > Canis > Canis lupus. Next base: position 79,471,098 of record NC_064281.1, read on the forward strand.
ATTTTCATAGAAATGTTGGAAACAGAATAAATTTACACTGCTCTAGGTGACCCTCAGATACAGACCTTGTTAGAGTGAACCTGACATTTATTCAGCAAACATTAATTGAAAGTCTGTTATGTGCCAGACTTTATGGTAGGCATAGAAGATACAGAGTTAAAAGACAAGAGTTTGCATCTGTAAATGTCTCACAGCCTAGGGAGGAGGCAGAGAAATCACCATAGTATTGTGTAGCATGGTGAATGCTGTGATAGAAGTAAAAACTGTGAAACACTGGAGCCCTGGATAAGGAGACAGGGGTCGAGTGCAGGGAAGGCTCCCAAAGAGATGATATTTGAGATGAGTTTTGACTTTGTACTGTTGCATTTATAGGAGCCTGCACAAGGGGCCAGGCATTCCCCTTAAGGGATCACATTACAGGCAACAGCTGCAACTCACCACCCTGGCTTCATCCTCATTGTCTGACATCAAGGTCACTGAGCTGAAACTTTAAGGGGGGGGGGGGATGGTATATAAAATGGCTCTAAATCTAACTCTGAGCTACTGGGTAGTAGAAGATGAGGGCTGTATATTCTAAATTATAGTCTAAATAGGTAGCTTTCCTTCTTCCAGGGTTGGGATGGTGAGAAAACAGAAAGGGGAGGTGGAGAGGAGCTAGAAGAAGAGGGAAGGAAGGAACAACTTATTAGATCTTTCTGCCTACTGGGAAGAAAGTCTTGTCTCTGCATATATATCACTTGTTTTGTTTCAGACTTCATTCTTGCACCTTTTTCCACATGAAAAGGAAAGTACATATATCTCACCTCAGTGCAGAGACACTTAGAAATAATAATAATAATAATAAAAGCCCTATTTCTCTTTCCCTTGAAGGGAGAGACTGATTGTAGGACAGTTTTTATTTTATCTGAACCACTTGGCCCATCTGGAATAGTCACTCTAGGAAATTGAAAGCTAAATTTAAATTTTATAATCTAAAATGACTCCCTCAATCTGATCAGACACACTTCATTGCATCCTTCTGTCCTTGAATGATACTGAGAATCTGAAGAAATTCTGAATGCCAATTGTCTGTTCTTAGTATTAGGTTATTTGCCATTGCATCCATATCCATTCATTTGCACACTCACACTATAGAAAAGACTCAGTTTGAATAGTTTGCCTTCTAAATTTGCCTCTCACTTTTTCTTAGCAATTGGAAATAACCATAAACTGAAGCAAGAAAGAATATGATTAGACATAAGGAAGGACTTCAGGTAAATAAAATACTGGGTTTGGCAGTACTTGGAAGGCATAAATGACTTTGTTCCCCTTAAGATTTTTGAAAGGTTCTTGTTTTTGTTTGGTTTGGTTTAATTGTTTATTTGGTGTTGTTTTCCTTGCTGTTTGGGCAAAGAAGTTTTTAATAAAAGAAAACATGCTTACTAAGGACAATTTGAAAGATAAAAGAGACAGCCATACATTCTAGTTTGTCATTCCGAACAAGAGAAAGAGCAATCATTTACCCTGAAAATTCTACCCTATGATCCTCAGGTTACCTACAGATTCATTAGCCCTGTAATACTGACAGTATTCTCTTATACCTGGGAAAGTTTTCTGCTTCAGAAGCTCCTTTATTGGTATGGAAGAAGCATAATTCTAATCAATACAAAAGCATTTGAAATGAACCACTATTTCAGATATGGCTCTTCAAGGGAAAAGAAAAAGAGAGGAATATAAGTTTAAATAATTAAAACTGTTGGAGGAAATTGAAGTGCAATTTAGTTAAATCTTATTAAAAATGAAGTATTTCAGTTTTGGTAGAGGTGAATTTATACACACATGTATGGTGCTAAGTAGACTTTTTTTCTGAAATAAATAAAATATTTTAAAAAATAAAAGACCCAAGACTTAATGCCTATTGACAGAAGTGACAGGCATACAATTTTTCATGGTCCACTATGGGGTCATTGGTTTCTTTTTTTTTTTTTTTTTTTTTTTTTTTTTTTGGTTTCTTATTATAGCCAGTCAGGTCATGTCAAACTTCAAGCCTGCCCTTTACCATCACTTATGTCTGCTAAAGCTACAAAGAGAATCTTTGAAAAGCCAAAGCCATATCTATTTATCCATATCTATCATGTTTTGTATCTGGCTGAAGGCTCTATGAATTACTTATGTTTTATGAAATATAAAGGAGGAGCTTTTAGTATTTGTTACTGTTAATACAATTCATATCTAAATTCACTCAGGCTTATGTTGGGGATTTGAATTAGGGCCAAGAACTCACCTGAAAAAATAAATTTACTACCGTCTGTCACTATGGTAGCTACACTTGCAGTGAGCATCACATAATGTTAAGAGTTGTTGAATCACGATGTTGTATACCTAAAATTAATGTAGCATTGTGTGTCAACTATCCTTAAATTAAACAAAATTTTGAAATTAGAAAAAGAATTTTCAGAAAACTTTTAGTGGCCTAGCTGCTCAGGTGTGGCTAATAGCAACATGGACCAGCCACAGACTTAGAGTAAAACACCTCCTCCCAGTGTCCCCTCTTCCTTCTCCCACCATACTAGCCATGACAGGAATCTTCTTGCTATTTCAGTCACTTTTTCTTATGCAGTAACTACAAATAATGCTGCAGTAGGCTCAAAATACCGAAATCCATTGAGGCCCAGTTACAAGAGGATCATATAGGCCAGATTTTTTGTGTTTGGAGATTAAACTGCTGATAGTGTTTGCTTTCATTGTGCACAAATGTCTAGGATAGACTAACAAGCTATTTGCCTAAAAGCACTAAACCATTTCAAAAGTTTTTAAAAAGTAATGTAAGGATTGGACATTAAGGTACACAAAGCCTTTTCAGTAAAAGATACTAAGACAGCGAAACAGGTTTGGCCATTTGTGTTTTTCCCCTCCCTTAAACCCAGGCTCTTGGGCTTCCCAACTAATCTGTTAATGGCTGGAACTGATTGACAGGTGCAACAATGCCAGTGAAAGCACTGTGGGAGTCCAAATTGGGTAGTTCTTTATAAAGAGCATTGATGGTTGAGTAAATAAAATATTGAAAATAGAAGGAAAACTCATGAAAATTAAGCACAAAGTAGCTAGATTTAGTCTCAAAATACTTAAGACTGGAGAAGTCTAGGCTAGCATCTCAGGGTTTGTAATTTAGCCAGACTATACGGATGTGAGGCCAAAGGGAAATAGATTTGAGTAGATAAGTCTATCCACAAAAATCTTTAATTTGCATTTGAAAGTTTGTTTTGGTGGTAAAAGTATGATATCCAACAATTTATTTTAAAATAAATTTCTTGAATTCATTCGTTGATTCTTTGAACATTTACTGAGCACCTAATCTATGCCAGGCATCCTACTAGGTTGGAATACGGAGATGATTAAGATATAATCTTTGTCTGAGGAGCTCACAATCTAGTAGAGAGACCAGAAAAATAGCTAGGAAATCTTGACACCATGACAAAGACTATGGCAGAGCTAAACATAAAATTCTATGAGAACCCAGTGGAAGCATACCTCACCTATTGGAGAGATAGGCAAAAGGGGTAGAGATCCAGGCTTTCATGAGGATGTGATGTCTGAACTAAGTCCTAAAGGCTAAGAAGTTAGCTAGTTCAAAATGGGTGAGGGATGGAGGAGTTTGCATATTCAAAGGCACGTGGATATGAATTAGCATTGCAAGTTCCATAAAATATAAATAATTTAAGTTAGAATGAAAGGAACATATAGAAAAGTGATAGATAACAAGAGTAGAGAGGTAGACAGATTACAATCCATGCCTTATAAGCCATGTAATGGAGTTTGTTGTTTATTCTGTAGGTAACTGGAAGCCAGTGGTGACATACAAAGGTGTCCCATCATTAGAGATCTTAGATTACTCTCAGCATTATGGAGGATCTGACAGCATTATCATGGGAGAAGGCTGGATATAGGCAGACTGATTTAGGAGCCAATTGCAGTAATCCCAACAGTAAGCAAGGTGAACTTGAATGAAAGCAATGACAGAAAGAATGGAAAGGGGGTGAAAAATATTTGAATTCCTTAAAAACATAATCTTGGATCTAAGGGCTAAGTGGTGGTTGAAAGAGAGATAGCACAATGAGGAAAAGGAAAGATTCTGGAAGGAATTTTGTATTTCTGACTTGGATAACAAGGTAATTAGAAGATGGTCCCATTGGGCAGCCCCAGTGACTCAGCAGTTCAGCGCCACCCTCAGCCCAGGGCCTGATCCTGGAGACCCGGGATCGAGTCCCACGTCAGTCTCCCTGCATGGAGCCTGCTTCTCCCTCTGCCTGTGTCTTTGCCTCTTTCTCTCTGTGTGTGTCCTTTGTGAATAAATAAATAAAATCTTAAAAAAAATGAATAAAATCTTTAAAAAAAAATAAGATGGTCCTATCAACCAAGATGGAGAATACAGGAGAATACAGAATATGGATGCCAGAGATGTCTTCTATTGTGATCACGTTTTGGCTTTGAGGTGCTTGGTGGGACACCCATATGTGGATGTCCAGTGTGTAACTGAATACATGGGAATGGAGCTCAGGAGAAAGGTTTGAACCTTCTATGTTTGTTTGTGTGTCTATAACTGATATTTACAAAGTTTGTGCCTCTGCCTTTACTTTCTGACCCTCCTGTGCATTGTTCCCTCTCTAATGCCACAAGACTTTTTCAAGGTCTATATATCCTTACAATATCCACTGACTGCCTAAGGATCCCTACTAGGGAAGAAAGGTACAATGTGTTACCAGATCTCTACTTCTAAATAGCCCCTCATATTCTGGACCGTTTCCCCCTTTCCTATGCTGACTTCTGACCTCAATCCCACTGCCACCCCTCCTCCCATCAACATTTACCTATCATGCATCCCATGGCCTCAGAGCCCTGCTAGGTGCTTGGCTAATCTGAAGAAAGTAATTTGTACTCAGGTGTAAATGAACAATTCTAGTTTTATGTGCAATACTTTCCTAGTATATAATATATGTTCTTTCTAATAGATACAAAGAATGTGGGGATTACAATGTCATGGTAGAATAGCAGAGAAGGCATTGGACATCAGTTGAGTCCCTTCAGTGTTTCTTAAACACCATTACTTAAACATCATTCTCACTTACATTCCAACTTCATTTAAAATCCTATTATTGAACTTTAAGTCCACTAGAAGTCTTTGCTCCAAATGAATTACTACTCATCAGGTATACCCCCTTTCCCTGGACCCACAATACACAGCCAATGTCCAATTTCTGATCTCTCTTATTCAGCTTTGAAATTTATTGCTTTTATTTCCCAGTAAAGCTGCCCCATTGGAAATCAGGCTTCCAGATGTCCACAGAGTCATGTATGCTCTCTTTATTTGCCTGTTAGGCAGTCAATTATTCCTAGACTACAAATGCAGAATTGACTCAGGAAGTCATTTAATTAGGTAGTTTCTTTATTAGATAAAACAAAACACAAGGCCCAGAGAAGGGACATGACTGACCCAAGCTCACACAACAATTTGTAGTTGATTTTGGCTAACACCCGGTTCTCCTAACACCTAGGCCAGTTTTCTTTCCACTGTATCACTACTGCCTCTGTGGGCATGCTGCCATCACTTTCTCTGCTTGAAACACAGTCTGCTTTCATACCTTAGAATTAATCATCTTGACTGACAAGGCTCTGTCTTCCATAATCTTCCTTTGGGCCTTCAGAGGCCTGAACATGCAACCAGTGCAACTTCTGGATTTTATAACTGTCTTTTCAATGGAGAAACACTCTTCTATGCCAGGTGTCCCATCTCCCATCTTGGCAAGAATTCCAGACAAGCTGGCATAACTAGTGTGGGCCTTACATGGCTGGGGTGGGTGGCAGGACTGTCTGTCACCCACAGCTGCAGCATCAGATTCTGATGGTATGTACAAAGTTAAAAGTAAAAACTGTATACAGACTCCTAAGGTAAATAAATTAGAGAAATAAGCCTGAATGCATTGTTCAAATCAAGAAGGGCCTAAGGCAAGCATTCACAGCCAGAGTGTAGAGGCATTAGGTTCTAAGAATCAGGAAAAAGGACATCTGGTTGAACTTAGCAAGTAAGAGAGTAAGACGATAGAGACAGCAGAGTGCTGTTGCCTGTATTTGGGCTTCTGAGTGTTCCCCTTTAGTATGTTCCAGAGATAGGCCAAATCCACATAAAGGACTAGGAGAGGGACAGAAACAATACCACAGGTTGACCGAAATCAGTTAAAATGTGCACCCACCATGGGTCTCATTTCTGGTCCTTTGCTTCTTTGCAAGAAAATTCGTTTCAGGTTGATGGTCCTAGAATTTTACTTGCTCTGTTTCAGGAGTTTCACAGCCAGACAAAGTTTTATACAGTGTCAGCAGCTGGGCAAGCTCCTCTTCAGCACTGTCCATCTGCCACCTTTTATTCCCGGTCAGCCTTTGGCATCTTGGCTGAAACTGCTCAAGAGGGTGCCATTTGTGCTGGTGATTTGATCCCACCCAGTGGTAACATTTTGTGATGATGACCCATATGGCTTATATTGACAATGTTGTCTTATGGTACAAGATATATTCAGGTAAGTTTTTCCATCATACCTCTTGTTTCAGATATAAGGTCTCTGGACTGATGTCTTCATTTTCAGCACTACTTTTCCAGGCACGCTGCAGCAAGTCCTGCATCATTTGTTCTTATAAAATGATGGCAAATTTCTGTCCTAAACATCTAAGGGTGATGTGTTTTATTCTCTAATTGTGTAACTCAACGTTGCCAAATCTTCAGGAAGCTTTGCCTGATGGACTCACCAAGTCTCCAACCTGCCATAATGATTTCCATCTCCCAATATACTTTTGTCATTTTGGAATCCTGGTTTGCTTTTGTATGTTTGTTTTGAGGGGTTGAGTGTACTTTCTTTAATCAGATGGTAAAATCTGTGGTCTTTGATAGCAGAGACAATGAATAATCTTAGTTATAATCCCAAAGTCTCAAATACAACATATTATAAAGTCTTGATAGTCTAGATGGTCTTGATAGGTGACAAAGCAAAGTAGTATAGAAGGTAAATGCATCTAAAAGAACTAGGTTCCCCCTTAAGCTCTGCCACCTATTAGCTATGTGACCTTCCACAAGGCAATTATCTTAGAAAACTTCACTGCTTCATCTGAAAATTGGAGTATATTAATATCTACTTTGCAAGGTTGTATTAAAATAATTATTTGAGATAACAGGCAACATGGTTAGCACAGAGCCTGGCACATGAATGTTCAACATATGGCAGCTATTTTTTAAAATATTTTGTTTATTTATTAATGGGAGACACAGAGAGAGAGAGAGAGGCAGAGGGAGAAGCAGGCTCCATGCAGGAAGCTTGATGTGGGACTCGATCCCAGGACTCCAGGATCACGCCCTAAGCTGAAGGCAAGCATTTAACCGCTGAGCCATCCAGGTATCTCACATGGCAGCTAATATTATGGCTTGTGTTTATTCAGGTTAATTACTTAAGGAACTGAGCTCTTGTGTCTGCAGTCACTGGCAGCAGTAATCTGTAGCATGACCTCCCTGGTCAACCCCCAAGATCATTATTACAGCTGAGCTACTATCTCCAGCATAAGTTCACATTTACTTTTGTTTCTTCTCTTTTGTTTGCTCTCTTGCCCTTCTTTGCCTCAACTGTCTCAGATGCCTTATTTCTGCCTCCTATTTCCTCTTCGTGTCTTGCCCATGACATAGACTTGATTCCACCCTGGATAACCAGGAGATTCCCTAAGCTCTTAACCTGGATTTAGAGATGACCCTAGGGGATAAAGAAGCTCTGTGTGTTTAGAGCTGTTTTACACTCCAGAATGAAGGCACAATTATATTATATGAAGTTAAAATTGTACTACAGCAATGCATAGAAGGGTGAGTGTGTGTACATATGTGTGTGTCTCTCTGTGTGTGTGTTGACTTATCAGTGATTTGGGGAGTCTTTGTCTAATAGTTTAAATCCTGAGGCTTTTCATTCTGTGAGGAGGGTCTAGATTGGGAAGGGCAATGGATTATAATTACCACTCTTAGTCATAATGGTTGTAATTGTAATTAGCAGTGTTTGTCAGCTTTGCTTTTTTAGGGCTAGTCATTTTAGGAGCCATTTAAGGAATTTATCATCCCATTTTTGCAAAGTGTTATCAAATCATTTTTATTACTTTGCAATAGGGAAGACTACTGCTAGCTAAGTGATATTCAATCCATACCAATCACCAAGCATCTATTTCGTGCCTATCAGGTGTTGTGAAAGATACAAAAAAATAGTAAGACAGAGCCTCTACCCTCAAAAGAAGTTGGTTAGTAAAATATGGGTAAACAAACTTTCTTAACTAGGTCAAAGGCCTTGAGTAGACCCCTGAATTTAGTCCAGAGTATATACCCATGATAGCAATGAAAATCTACCTCTCAGTTCTCCCACTATATGGGAGAGCATAACTGACAGAGCCTTAGCTGCTGTGCTCTGCATATACCACTGCTTTAGAGGCCACACTCGTCATAGCCCCAGCCAATGACTGAGCCATGGCCAGAACACAATGGCAGGCCTGGGAGATACAGGATTCCTTTGATGGATGACTTTAGCAAAAATTCCCCATTGGCTTTGCTGAAACTTTTTTAGAATTGCTCTGCAATTTAAACCTCTTTTTTTTTTAATTTATTTTTTATTGGTGTTCAATTTACTAACATACAGAATAACCCCCAGTGCCCGTCACCCATTCACTCCCACCCCCCGCCCTCCTCCCCTTCTACCACCCCTAGTTCGTTTCCCAGAGTTAGCAGTCTTTACGTTCTGTCTCCCTTTCTGATATTTCCCACACATTTCTTCTCCCTTCCCTTATATTCCCTTTCACTATTATTTATATTCCCCAAATGAATGAGAACATATAATGTTTGTCCTTCTCCGACTGGCTTACTTCACTCAGCATGATACCCTCCAGTTCCATCCACGTTGAAGCAAATGGTGGGTATTTGTCATTTCTAATAGCTGAGTAATATTCCATTGTGCATCACTTGCCATCAGGGAAATACAAATCAAAACCACAATGAGATACCACCTCACACCAGTGAGAATGGGGAAAATTAACAAGGCAGGAAACAACAAATGTTGGAGAGGATGCGGAGAAAAGGGAACCCTCATACACTGTTGGTGGGAATGTGAACTGGTGCAGCCACTCTGGAAAACTGTGTGGAGGTTCCTCAAACAGTTAAAAATAGACCTGCCCTATGACCCAGCAATTGCACTGTTGGGGATTTACCCCAAAGATACAAATGCAATGAAACGCCGGGACACCTGCACCCCGATGTTTATAGCAATTTAAACCTCTTAACTAACACTTATTTCTTCCCTCTTTTCTCCACAAGGGTAAGAACTGCATCACAATCTATTGAATCTCCTGGCCTCCTTTCTCTTCCTCCCCATTTTCCCTCACAGGTTGTCCCACCCCCCAAATTAAGCTCTTTCATGTCTAATCCTGCCAGGGCTTCTGCCTCTCGAAGGACCTGAACTAACATATCCAACAACTCTGTCAGCTTACTTGACAAATGACTTATTCATAAGCTAGACCTGGTGAACAGTCCAATGCTTCAGTAACCATAGCATAGTATTAGAAAAAGAACATAAACTTCACTTAAGTTCTCTGACCCTGTTGCCATATCCATAAAATGAGGTTCATATTACTATTTGCAGTGTTGCTGGGAAGAATCTTGATAATATATGTAAAATCTCCATCACATGGTAACACTTGATGCATTTATTCAGATTAATGAGTAAAGAACTTTCCTACTAATGGCAGATCTTATGCAGCAGCTTTGTAAATGAATGATAGCACTTTCTCATTAGGAAAAAAAGTAATCCACAGAGGGGATTCAAGAATGTTTCTGGTACTTAGAATTGTACTTTTTTTCTTTTCTAGTAGAAATGATGAGAGGTAGAAAATGTTCAATATAGGGTTCTGACTTTCTGGAAATTCTGCCTGTGGCCTAAAATTCTTGGAATTTGTTTAGCTTTCTTTTTGCAGGTTATCTCAAGTTGGTAGTGGACAAGAAAACAACAGAAAGTAAAGATAGAAATGAAGCAAGAAAGTGAGTTTCAAGTTCTAAATTGCAAATTAATAATCACACTTGCAGATAGGGCTATGTTTATTATCTTTAACTGTTTCACCAGATCTGTGACACTGTAGGGACTATGTAGAGCAATGAAGTGCTCTGCCAGAAGAAAGAAAAAGGAGGAGGGCAAATTCGGACCCCCCCAGAATGCATCTTTATGATATTGTAGTATTTGCTGTGAGAGAAGAGCTGTTAGGGGTTTAACATACTTGGAACAGAGCTATTATATTCTATTTTCCAGGGCAACAAAACAAAATTGTGATCCCCCTTTGGCAAAAGGCACAGGCAAGTTGATCACCAAGTTAGTGTACTTGTTTGAGTGTTGAGAATTCCTGTGAAACCACAGAAAGGGTCAGGGAAAGCATAACAGGGCCAGGATTCTAGTACAGTCAATCCCCAAGTACCCGTGTGGTCTCAGAGCCTTGGGGTAAAGGCACAGCAGAATAACAATACACCTAGTGACAGCCTTGGGTGAGTAAAGTCAGGGGGTTATTTAAAGCTAGGATTAAAGCCTTTTAAATTGCAAAAGTACCACTTTCTGGGTTACTGGGAGATGATAATTGGAAATTATAACTGAGAGATCCAATATGCAACTGAGAGTAGCATACCTTTTTTTTAGCTCTCTACTTCTTATGTTTTCTATGTTTCTAGAATTAAAGACTTGTTAATATGTAGGCAACAGATTTCCACAATGGAGCAGCCTCTATTCCTTTGCCTTAGTCAGCCAATAATACTGAGGGCCCAATTCTTTTCCACACAATTCCTTAATTAAACGGATTCTTGGGATCCCTGGGTGGCGCAGCGGTTTGGCGCCTGCCTTTGGCCCAGGGCGCGATCCTGGAGACCCCGGATCGAATCCCACATCGGGCTCCCTGCATGGAGCCTGCTTCTCCCTCTGCCTATGTCTCTGCCTCTCTCTCTCTCTGTGACTATCATGAATAAATAAATAAAATCTTTAAACGGATTCTTCTACCCAGCATCAGTCAAGCAAAATAAGACAAAGTGACAGAGGATTCTAATAATCACCCTAAGACAAAAAAAAATCCTAATGAGCCATTTAAATTGTCAAGTAGAGATTAAACGATGTTCACTAGAGTTTGTGTTTAATATATTTGGTTTCTTTCCAATTCCTTAATAAAACAGTCAGTGATTCTGGCATGGTATCTCTAATGACTTTTAGTTAACCAGAGTGTTTGATTAACCAGAATGACTCATATTGCTTCCAGTACTAAATTATAGTCATTATGAACTTGAAAACATATTAGCCAGACTTAAATCACTATGTAGAAAACTTCCCAACAAATATTTGAGTTAAGTGCACACAAGTGTAGCCAGAAGCTACAATGAAGTAGAAGTGAAAAATCAGGGGAAAGGGTGTGTAGGAAATCTACCTGTGGGTAGAAATGGAAGTGTTCAAGGAGTGGGGCAGGGCAGCTTGGCTTTCTCTGAACTTGAGAGGAACATTCCTGTCATCTCATAAGACAAAGGGTATATGCGCACACTGAAACTTCCCACAAGACTAAAATTGGAGAACAGGCAGCAGGAAGTACACAGCCCTTAGTGGTAGAAATTGGAGAGTCTTCCCAAGGAAGCGAGGAAAAATATCTTGAGTCTTCTAAGGTCTTCCCATATTTCAGAAAGTAAGGAGGAGACAAATAAGGGTTTAGTGTGCGACACATTAGAAGAAAAACAACATCCTGAGAAAAGCAGACTGTGACACAAAGTTCAGATTACAGCAAGAACTGTCCTCCTCTAGATAGTGCTGTCAGTCAAAGGGCATTCTTTTTTTATATAAATTTATTTTTTTATTGGTGTTCAATTTGCCAACATATAGAATAACACCCAGTGCTCATCCCATCAAGTGCCCCCCTCAGTGCCCATCACCCAGTCACCCCACCACCCGCCCACCTCCCTTTCTACCACCCCTAGTTCGTTTCCCAGAGTTAGGAGTCTCTCATGTTCTGTCTCCCTTTCGGATATTTCCCACTCATTTTTTCTCCTTTCCCCTTTATTCCCTTTCACTATTTTTTATATTCTTTTTTGGGTTTTCTATGTAGAGTATTATGTCATCTGCAAAGAGGGAGAGTTTGACTTCTTCTTTGCCAGTTTGAATGCCTTTTATTTCTTTTTGTTGTCTGATTGCTGAGGCTAGGACTTCCAGTACTATGTTGAATAGCAGTGGTGAGAGTGGACATCCCTGTCTTGTTCCTGATCTTAGGGGAAAGGCTCCCAGTGTCTCCCCATTGAGAATGATATTTGCTGTGGGCTTTTTCTAGATGGCTTTTAAGATGTTGAGGCATGTTCCCTCTATCCAAAGGACATTCTTTAGGCTAAGCAAGGATTTCTTAACCTTAACACTCTTGACATTTTTGGATGGATAATTCTTTGTTATGTGGGCTCATCTTGTGTACTGTAGGACATTTAGCAACAGCCATGGCCTCAATCCACTGGATGTCAGTAGCCCTACAATCCCTTAGTTATGACAACCTAAAATTACTCCAGACATTGCCAAGGTCCCTGGGGGGCAAAATTGCCCCTGAGGGCCACTGGTTTACAGGGACATTTGGAGGAGCACTACATGATGATGGAGGGAAACAGCACTCTCAAAGAGTAGCTGAGTTCCAGCTATTATTCTATTATAAGGTAAGGCCAAAGCTCCCTATGTGTTTTTGTTTCTTTGTGACCAATGTTATTGGGACTCATATTCTTCGATTTTCTACTAAGTCATCCTGATAGGCCTTGGAGGAAAGGCCTGATATCTGTTAAAAATATGGCATTTTCAAAAACAATTATGGCATTTTCCTCAAATCTTCTCTTTGTAGAAATAATAATATTGCACTGCACATAAAAAAAGATAGCATGTTACCCTGAATGGAATTCCTTGACAACTCTTCTCTAAATAACAGCACATTTGCACAATACCCAGTCTATATTACAGATTCACAAGGTTCTCAGTGCCTAGATGACAGAATTTAACTTAAAAGTTCACATGATAATCAATATTACCCTCTTTACTATGAGACTCATGCCTAATTCTAGCAGGGACATAGGGGCTCAACTTCCAAGTGAAGAGACAAACCATCAAAACTTTATAAATAGGGGATCTCTGGGTGGCTCAGCGGTTTGGCACGTGCCTTTGGCCCAGGGTGTGATCCTGAAGTCCCGGGATCAAGTCCCACATCGGGCTCCCTGCATGGAGCCTGCTTCTCACTCTGCCTGTATCTCTGCCTCTCTCTCTCTCTCTCTCTCTCTCCCCCCCCGTGTGTGTGTCTTTCATGAATAAATAAATAAAATACTTTAAAAAAGACTTTATAAATGGCATAATGTACAATGAGGTTGGTAAATTATATTGCCTTCGAAACAACTCATAAAGCTTTCATCTGAATTGCAGGGGTGAATCGGGGTTGAGTTTCTATATTTTAAAATTGATTATGACTTTCTCAACCCTCTGACAGTATTTTTCCCCTAAGTTTTGGGAAAAGTGTTACTTTATCGTTTGAAGGCCTGGAGATTTTCCTCCATCATCAGCTTTATTTCGGTTACTGAGGAGAACCAGGAAAGGTATGTTCAGAGTTGAGTTCAGGAATATAACCCTTACCCAAGTTGGTAGAACTTCCTATGTCAGTGGCATTTTGAGTAATTTTTCCTTTTATGTAACTACATGATTTACCCATGAAGACAGAAAAAAAGGTTGATTTCTGTCCACAGCAAAAAATAATTCTTCTGCACAGTTCAACTCCGTAGAGAAATACTGTTGTTTTTGTTTGTTTGTTTTTTGTTTTTGTTTTTGTTTTTTTTAGGTTAAGTAAGATTTTCCACTGGCATTTGTCATTGAGAAAAGGGAAAAAAGCTAATTTTAAAAATATTCTTGGCCTTAGAAGCCTAGGCGGATATATGCTCTCTTTTTAAAGTTAGAGCTTTAATTGCATGATTATTTGGCATGAAATACAGCAAGATTGTTTTTCTTATTATAAAGCTATCCCAGAGAAGAAATGATAAACAGCAGGAAAATAAACTGAAGAAGAGAAAACCAAAGGGAATTGAGATTGTTCAGCCCGTAGAAAAGCTGGCTAAGAGGTGATTTAGTAATGATCTTCTAGGACCTGAAGGGCAGTCATTAAGAACCAGATGCTTCCCATCTGCAGTGAGGGCGGAGCCACAGGAAATGACACTATAGAATGAGAAAGTTTAAGAAAGAAATTACTGGCAGTGAAGACTGTCAAATATCAGAACACATCACTATGGAGGTTATGAATTTACCTCTGGGCTGTTTTACAATTTGGTTTCAAACAGAATAGAGTCTCTCTTGTTTGAGATGATTGAGGTGAGGTTAGATCAGGAATATGGGCAAAGGGATTTCTCAAGATTTTTCTTAAATTCTATCATTCTATCAAGCCTGTATTCTTATTTGCACCATGTCCAGTAAGGTGCTAGTTTTACAATGTGGTTTTTTTTGCATTACATTTCCACTTAATGAAGTTTCAATTTCTGAGTTATTTTTCATTATGGAAGTTTATTGTATGACTGTTTTACTCTCTTAAATAATTGAAAATTGTGACTCTGCCCCACTATTCTTCCTCTCTTTTTCAACCATTTATTTTATCCTTATGCTAATTCTCCCACTTTTCAGTTTTGTGTTCACTCTCCTGAACAGACCTTTGAGAGCATTCAGAGGCTTTGCACATTTGCCACATTATTTGAGGCCAATTTAATAGCTAATTATTGTTTTATGATTTCAGAATGTATGGGAGAATGTGATTCCATACAATAACAATTTCAGTATAGTCCACAATCTTCTCACCTGGCCTTCACTGAGTGAATATATGTCTTTGAAGCCATGTCTACATCAAAATAACCATTTGGCTCAATCATTCTTAGTCAAGGAGTAAGACGCTGGAATCAGAAAGAAACTGTCAATCCCCTTAATAGACAACTTTGATAAAAACTTTCATTTGGTTGTCTAAATCTTTTTTTGCGCTGAGTCCTGTTGAGGGAAATATAGGTACATGGTATGCCTGTCTGGGTCTAAAGAACCATTACACTGCAATAAGAATCCATCAAATGCCAAGGACTCCTCACTGCCTATGGAAAAATAAATCTTAATGAATCAGTCTGATACTCAGAGTCCTCCTCAATCTTAACATGGGCCTTCCTCTCTGTTATTTTTATTCTTCACAAGTCCTCTATTTTATTGTTACTGTTCCCATCATGCCATACTTTTACTAAAATCTACTGTTTTCTTAGATGCTTTCTACTACTTAAAAATTGCAAGCCTATCCTTCTATCCAATCCGCTTTTTCCTATCATCATATTTGTCATTATATGTACTACTTGTTGATTATTTACCATGTTTAAGACATTGTGTTAAGCCTTCATTCATTAGCCAACTTAGTATTTGAAAGAACACTGTGGGGCATATATTCTTGTTCCAGAGCTCATTTCCTTTTTTTTAAGATTTTATTTATTTATTCATGAGAGACACACAGAAAGAGACACAGGCAGAAGAAGAAGCAGGCTCCCTGAAGGGAGCCCTATGCAGGACTCGATCCCGTGACCTCAGGGATCACGACCTGAGCCTAAGGCAGACGCTCAACCACTGAGCCTCCCAGGCATCCCAGAGCTTATTTCTAATAGCTTCTCCTTTAAGAGACCTCATTTAACTAAATGAAACCTTATAATCTCCCCCTTTCTGATTTAATAATACCTATTATCTTAACATTTATGAAGGAACTAAATCTTAATAGTTTTTTTTTTTAAAGATTTATCTTTTTTTTTGAGAGAGAGAGAGAGAGATAGAGAGAGAACAAGAGAGTGTGCAGAGGCAGGAGGGACAGAAGGAGAAGGAGAGCCTCAAACAGACTCTATACTGAGTGCAGAGCCTGACTCTGGGCTCGATCTCATGACCCTGAAATCACCACCTGAGCCAAAACCAAGAGTTGGATGCTTAACTGTGCCACCCAGGCACCTCAATCTCAATAGTTCCTCATGTAAATATTATTTTCCTGATTAAACTGTAAGTTCATTGAAAGGAAAATCTGTCACTTATACTAATTTTCATGCCAGTATAATGCAAGATACATAGTAGGCCCACAATAAATATAATACCTTAAGCAGGGAAGGAAAGGGAAGGAAAGTAGAGGAAAGGAAAGAGGGAGAAAGGAAGCAGAGGAAAGGTGATCAGTATCTGGTGAAGTTGTAACCTGTGACACCAATGGTATGTATATTATCATTTCATTAACAGGTTTTTATTGAGCATCTACTATATACCTAATACCATGCTGTGATCTATGAGAGATAAAAGAGAAAGGGAAAATATTACCTCTGCTCACAATAGAGATGGGAAAAAATAGTAAATGCTCACTTAGAAAGGACAATGTAATAAATGTCAGTTAAAAAAATCCAAAAGCCAGACAAACCAAAAGACACAATTCCAACATGGTGCTAAAATGAGTAGTATCGTGTCATACTGGAATGGCGAAAGAATATCTTTGGGGGCCCTAGGAAATGCTCTCCTTTTGGATTTCAGGGTTTTTTTGTGGCCACTTAGATTCCCCTTCTTCCTTATACCTGGCAGTAAAAAAGTACATGAGAATGTAACAACAGAATAATAGAAATAATTTGTGATGCTCAAATGCAGAGCCTTTACTCATTTCTTGGCAAAGTAATTGAACATTGAAGATGCAGTATAAAATGGAACATTTTTGAAACTTAGTGAGTTTATGAATCCAAGCAAAGAGATTCACACCATATCTAACAATGATATTTTAGGCATCATTTTCTCTTCTTTCCTTCCTTCCTTCCTTCCTTCCTTCCTTCCTTCCTTCCTTCCTTCCTTCCTTCCTTCCTATTTGCTGAGAAGTTTTTTCTTTAAATGAGGTAGACAGTCATGATTTTTATTCTCTTTGAAGTAGAGCAATTAAAAAACTTGGAAAGAAAGAGAAAATAATGTGTTCCCTTTCTCACTTTTGAACAAGTATTATCCATATGAATTTTATCTTAAAGATATGTCTACAATGGCCAACAAACACATGACAAAATGCTCTGCATCATTTGTCATCAGGGAAATACAAATAAAAACCACAATGAGATACCACTTCACACCAGTGAGAATGGGGAAAATTAACAAGAAAGGAAACAAATGTTGGAAAAGATGTGGAGAAAGGGGAGCCCTCTTGCACTGTTGGTGGGAATGTGAACTGGTACAGCCACTCTGGAAAACTGTGTGGAGAATCCTCAAAGAGTTAAAAATAGAGCTACCCTACGACCCAGCAATTGCACTGCTGAGGATTTACCCCAAAGATACAGATGTAGTGAAAGACCGAGACAATTGCACCCCAATGTTTATAGCAGCAATGTTCACAATAGCCAAACTGTGGAAGGAGCCTCAGTGTCCATCGAAAGAAGAATGGATAAAGAAGATGTGGTATATATATACAATGGATATTACTCAGCCATTAGAAACAACGAATACCCACCATTTGCTTCAACATGGATGGAACTGGAGGGTATTATGTTGAGGGAAGTAAGTCAATTGGAGAAGGACAAACATTACATGATCTCATTCATTCGGGGAATATAAAAAATAGTGAAAGGGATTATAGGGGAAAGGAGACAAAATGAGTGGGAAATATCAGAGAGGGTGACAGAACATGAGAGACTCCTAACTCTGGGAAACAAGGGGTAGTGGAAGGGGAGGTGGGTGGGGGGATGGGGTGACTGGGTGATGGGCACTGAAGGGGGCACTTGACGGGATGAGCACTGGATGTTATGCTATATGTTGGCAAATCGAACTCCAATAAAAATATATACAAAAAATAAGTCTTCAGAATTTCTCAACATATATACTACTTCCTCTCTGGAATTAAATGTTTTAAAGAACAGGATCATCTAGTGCATTTCATGTATATGTGTGTTTGCTTGTGCATATTATTTGTGGGAATAAATCAGGAGGCTGAATATCGGTATCCTTTATAAATTGACTTTTGAGGCCTTATTTTGTAACTTTATGTGTATGTATACACACAAATATTGTGTGCACACACTCCTTATGCTAGAGAATTGGAGTGGTACAAGTAACATCCTTCACATGTGCCCAGCTTGATCCAGGAATAAGAAAGAGACCACAGAAATGTTAAAAGCAAGCCCTGGAGATTCCAGTGACTTGGCTGTGAGTTTGTTGTTTTTTAACCTTTGAGGTGATGGTTGAAACTGAATGCTGAGATCTTCTAAAATCTTCAATCCAGAAAAATCTTGTGAAGTACTATAAACTCTTGTCAATATTTCTAGAGGCCAGTGGAAAACAGAAATTAGGTATCCTCTACTCTAACAAAACAGAGAAGCAAATGTTAGTTTTTCTTTTATGCCATTTATTTCCTCTCTAGGTCAATACTTCATAGGCTCAAATTCCACTTTTCTTTCACCTGCTTTAATCACTAGCCTTAGCCTGTGAGACATGAAGGTTTAAACTGGAAATGAAGAGAAGATTTTCTTTGATATTTTGAATGAAAGTCATACTTAATATTCAATATTAATATGGAGTATGTCTATATTAATTCAGGGAGAAGTTTATAAATGGCTTGCCTTGGAAGAAGTCTCAAATCTGGTTCTTTTCAAGAAACTTTAGAAACAACTGAAATGGTAGAAAATCCTCATGTGGTTCTGAGAGTGAAGCTTCTTCAGTAGGACCATACAGGATGACTTCTTTTCATTAGAAATTTTTTTTGCATGTTTCCTACTGCTGTAAACCCAACATAAGGAAAGTAACATTATATACTCCTGTTCTGTTGAGCCAGTGATTCACTTCCAACAAGTGTTCAAGTATTACTTTTCTGTCCTGAAGATAAAAATATATCTTGGGCTCAAAGCCAGGACTCAAGCACTAAGCACCAATATTTAGTCTGTCACAGTACAAATTCATGGGACACCCCATCTTTCCTACCATGCTACATTCTATCCCATCTCATTCCAACCCATTCTGTGCCATAATTTTATGTATAAGTATATATGTATTTATATATATACACATATATATATTCTTTAAGTAGAAAATAAGCTTTTATCTTCTAATTCTAAGATATCTTCTTTATTGCCAATTATTTTGTAACTTTTGGATTGTTGGGCTTTATAATATTGTCCAAACAATGTTGCTCTTCTCATGTTCCAGTGGACATATTTGGCTGCAAAAGATGTTATGAATAAACTCATCTTATTTTGCAACTATTATTTCAATGTTAGGGTACAAAATAGAATATATTTTTGATGGAGAGAATTTATTTACCATTTCATTCATAAACCTGGGTCTTTGAAAAACTGGAATGGACAGAATGTGCAGCAATGAGATCACTATTCTTTTCTGATTTTAATTCTTCTAACAATATTTTGTTTATTAAAGAATTAGATCATTGGTGTCAACATGGCACATCTGACAGAAACTTTCATCATTGCAATTATCAGTTTTTATGTGAGTTGAAACATTAGGAGGTTGACCTATGTCTTTAATTTTTTGTCCTCATTTTTTACCTTTTTGTCATTGTGGAGGAGAGCAGGTAGTAAGAGAAGAAAGGAACAAGTGAGTTCTACATTACCAATTGTACATTATTTGTTTCTTTGTTTTGGGATGGAGAGTTAGATTTAAAAAAAAGAATCATCATACCTTAATAGCAAATCTTCATATGATATCCTATTTTTCTACTATTATTCAGCAGAAGAGAAAAGACAAAACATATTTATTGAGCACATGTTTTGTGCAAGCCAGTTTATCAGGTGTTCCAGGAGACCCAAGATGACAAAGATATAGATATGTATCTGCAAAGAGTATATTGCCAGTGGTTATCTCATTTTTTTCTTTGAATACATGCCTTATCTTTGTTTTGTTTTCTTGCAAGGTGGAGACCATATGACCCAACCCATTATTTCTTTGGGTCCCTGTTAATAAGTGGTACCTGGACTTCATGGCAATACCCTTTGCTCATGAGGTTTTGATTTTTCCCTTTCCTTTCATAGAGTGTATAGTTGACAAGTTTTGCTAAGGATTTTGTGGATTCCTCAGTTTCTCAAACCAAAAATTTTGGATTTAGCTGTAGGAGCAGCACATTCTTTGTTCTAAAGAAAGCAACAACTTACTGTTCAGAATGTTGTTTGTTCTACTTCTGACTTGCCCCAGACTCGTGGATTACAAATACATTATACATAACTTTCCATTAATATTCTGAACCTTTAAAACAGCTCTAGTTTTGTTTTGTTTTACTTTTGCACATAGAGTCAATTTCCTTATCATACTTACAGGCCTTAGAAAATTTACTATTACCCTTGCCACTGCAACTGTTTGTGCTCTCTCTTGCATTCTCTCTCTCTCTTTCTCTTGCTGTCACCCTCTTTCTGTCTCAATTATACTATTCTTCACAAGACCATCAAAATATATATGGTTGTGGTAGGATGATGCTCTCCATGATGTGAACCTCAAAAAGTTAAGGACATTCCTATATATTCTTATCTGTCCTTAATTTGTTATTAGTCTATCATCTACAAATGTATTATAAATTTTCCTTGAGTCTGATTATATGTATTTTATTTTAATCCTAGTATAGTTCACATACAGTGTTATATTACTTTAATATGTATAATATAGTGATTCAACAATTCCATAAAACACTCAAAGCTCTTCATGAGAAATGTACTCTTCAATCCCTATCACCTATTTTATCCATCCCCTCACCCACCTCACCTATGGTAACCATCAGTTTGACCTCTATGATTAAGAGTCTATTTCTTAGTTTGCCTCTTTGTTTTCTTTCCCTATGCTCCTTTGTTTTGTTTCTTAAGCTCCACATATGAATGAATTAATATGGTATTTGTTTCTCTCTCACTGACTTATTTCACTTAGCATAATACTTTTAGGCACCATCCATGTTGTTGCAAATGTCAAGATACGATTCTTTATATGGCTGAGTAATATTCAATTATATATATATGACATCTTCTTTATCCATTTATCTATCAATGGACACAGGCTACTTCCATAATTTGGCTAGTGTAAATAATGCTCCTATAAATATAGGAGTGCATGTATCCAAATGAATTAGTATTTTGGTATTTTTCAGTAAATACACCGTAGGGCAATCACTAGTTCATAGGATACTTATATTTTTAACGTCTTGAGGAACGTTCATACTGTTTTCCATAGTGGCTACATCAGTATGCATTCCTACCAACAGTGCAAGAGGGTTCCTTTTTATCCATATCCGTGCCAATGCTTGTTGTTTCTTGTGGTTTTTTTCTTATGATTTTTAATTTTAGCTCTTCTGACAGGTGTGAAGTGATATCTCATTATACTTTTGATTTGTATTTCCCTGACGAAGATTGATGTTGAGCATCTTTTCATGTGTCTGTTGACCATCTGAATGTCTTCTTTGGAAAAATGTCTCTTCATGACTTGCCCGTTTTGCAATTGGATTATTCATTTTTTTGTTGTGCGGAGTCTTATAAGTTCTTTATATATTTTGGATACTAACCCATTTACTGGATATGCCATTTGCAAATATCTCCTCCCATTCCATAGATTGTCTTTTAGTTTTCTTGATTGTTTTCTTCACTGTGAAGAAGCAAGTCTTATTATTTCCCTTGCCTTAGGAGAGATATCTAGAAAAATGTCACTAAGACCAATGTCAGATACATTATTATCTGCATTCTCTTCTAGGATTTTTATGGTTTCATGTCTCACATTTAGGTCTTTAATCCATGTTGAATTTAGTTTTGTATATGGTGTAAAAAAGTAGTCAAGTTTCATTATTTTGCATGTAGCTGACCAGTCTTCCCAGAAGTTTGTTGAAGACATTTTTTTCCCATTGGATATTCTTTCATGCTTTGTAAAATATTGACTATATAATTGTAGGTTTATTTCTGGGTTTTCTGTTATGTTCTATTGATCTATGTATCTATTTTTGTGCCAGTACCATAATGTTTTGATTACTGTAGCTTTGTAATATATAACATGAGGTTCAGAATTGTGATGCCTCCAGTTTTGCTTTCTTTTCCAAAATTGCTTTGGCAATTTGGGGTCTTTTGTGGTTCCGTATCAATTTTAGGGTCGTTTTTTCTAGGTCTGTGAAAAATGCTATTGGTATTTTGATAGGAGTTGCACTAAATCTGCAGATTGCTTTGGCTAGTATAGACATTTTAACAATATTTGTTCTTTCTTCTAGTACATGAACATGGAATGTCCATTTCTTTGTTTCATCTTCAATTTCTTTCATCAGTATTTTATAGTTTTCAGAGTACAGGTATTTCACCTCTTTGGTTATGTTTATTGCTAGATATCTTATTATTTTTGGTGCAAATGTAATTGGAATTTATTATTTTTTCCTTAATTTTTCCTTTCCTACTTCATTATTAGTTTAGAGAAATGCAAAAGATCTGCACTTTGATTTTGTACCCTGTGACGACTACAGCTATAGTGTTTTTTTTGGTGGAGTCTTCAGGGTTTTCTAAATAGAATATTATGTCATCTGTAAATAATGAAAGTTTTGTTTCTTCCTTACTGATTTGGATGCCTTTTTTGTATATTTTTTTAATTGGAGTTCGATTTGTCAACATATAGTATAACACCCAGTGCTCATCTCTTCAAGTGCCCCCCTCAGTGCCCGTCACCCAGGCACCCCAACCCCCTGCCGACCTCCCCTTCCACTACCCCTTGTTCGTTTCCCGGAGTTAGGAGTCTCTTATGTTCTGTTACCCTGATTTTTTCCACTCATTTTCTCTTCTTTCCCCTATAATCCCTTTCACTATTTTTTATATTCCTCATATGAGTGAAACCATATAATGTTTGTCCTTCTCTGATTGACATGATGCCTTTTATTGCTTTTTGTTGTCTGATTGCTGAGGCTAGGACTTCTAGTACTATGTTGAATAAAAGTAGCAAGAGTGGACATCCTTGTCTTCTTCCTGAACTTAGGAGGAAAGCTCTCAGGGTTTCCCCATTGAGTGTGATACTAGCTGTGGGGTTTTCATATATGGCCTTTATTGTGTTGATGTATGTTCACTCTAAATCTACTTTGTTAAAGGCTTTTATCATGAATGGATGTTGTACTTTGTCAAATGCCTTTTCTGCATCTATTGAAATAATCATATACTTTTTATCTTATCTCTTATTAAAAGCAGAATGGATTTTTCATACTTGGACCCTTGTCCTGAATGGTTATAACACAAAGAGCTAAGCTTTAGATAAAAAGAAATTTAATGAGCCCTTATTATGTGTGTGTACAAGTGTAGCCTCCTTAACATGATGGTATGATGTATTTCTTTTATCGTATCATTTGAGAGAATAAATCCAAACTATAAGAGCAAAGCTGTTATATTTTTATGGATGGACTTCTAAAATACTTAACTTTTAAAAATTACTTCCACTGGAATACTATTTAACATTACTTGGTTTTATGAAACGGACAAACAAGATATTTTCTTTTGTTTTGACAGATTAGAAGAGATTAATTTCAATGTTAATTATTTACTGAGTTCCTAAAATAAAATATTAATCCACTAGCTGAGTATATGTTTATTGAATTTACTTTTATCCTTCTTGTAGTTTTTTCAAAATGGATTTTTGCTTCTTTGATCAAAGATGGTGTGCAAAATATAGAATAGTTTATGAACTTACCCCAAATTACAAGCTGAAACAATAAAAACCACTTAGTTTTATGATCCAATTCAAATAGCTTTAAAATTATCTAACACTATTTTATATTCCACCTCACAATTAGTTTTTTTCTTTGTGATTTAACGTTTTCAACATTAGTGTCTAAATAAAGTTATTTATTTTTGTGAATGACAGACATTTTGACATACCTTAGGATGAAAAAAATGGAGTCCTTAACCTTATACAAACAAGCAAAAATTATATTTCCTGCATCACTAAAGACTCATTCAGTTCTCCTTCTGGATTCCATTGCTCCAGTTTTCTTAGTCTTCTGCACATGTACTCATTATTACTGAAGGACAGGAAGGAGACAAACATTTTGTATCAGCTATGTAGAGAAAAGCCTGGCTTGTCCCATTCAAAAACGAACCTTGGTTCCCATAGGCAAATACTTCAAATTTCACTTCTTGAAATAAAAAAGATAAGCACCATACTGTCATTGTTTTGCTGCTTTTTTCTTTTTTACCCCCAAAACCGCTTTTTTCTAATTACTCTTTTTAATTTAAGATAATCATGAATCCACATGCAGTTGTAAGAAATACAAGCATACCTCATTGTATTTCCCTGCTCTTTATTATGCTTTGCAGATACTGCTTTTTAGCAAAAGCTTTTTGCCAACTCTTCATCAAGCAAGTCTATCTCACCATTTTTCCAACTGCATTGGCTCACTGTATGTCTCAGTGTCACACTTTGGTAATTCTCACAATATTTCAAAGATTTTCATAATTATTAATTTTGTTATGGTGACCCATGATCAGTGATTTTAACTTGCTGAAATAGCATTTTCCTAATGATGTTAAACGCATTTTTAAAGATTATTTATTTATTTATTTATTTATTTATTTATTCATAAGAGACACACACAGAGAGAGAAGCAGAGACACAGGAAGAGGGAGAAGCAGGCTCCATGCAGGGAGCCCGAGGTGTGACTCTATCCCAGGTCCTCAGGATCATACCCCAGGCCAAAGGCAGGTGCTGAACTGCTGAGCCACCCAGAGATGCCTTTAAACATATTTTTAAGTGTTTATTTTTTATTTTTTTAATAATAAATTTATTTTTTATCGGTGTTCAATTTGCCAACATATAGAATAACACGCAGTGTTCATCCCGTCAATTGCCCCCCTCAGTGCTCGTCACCCATTCACCCCCACCCCGCGCCCTCCTCCCCTTCCAACACCTCTAGTTCGTTTCCCAGAGTTAGGAGTCTTTATGTTCTGTCTCCCTTTCTGATATTTCCTACCCATTTCTTCTCCCTTCCCTTCTATTCCCTTTCACTATTATTTATATTCCCCAAATGAATGAGAACATATAATGTTTGTCCTTCTCCGATTGACTTATTTCACTCAGCATAACACCCTCCAGTTCCATCCACATTGAAGCAAATGGTGGGTATTTGTCATTTCTAATGGCTGAGTAATATTCCATTGTATCCATAAACCACATCTTTATCCATTCATCTTTCGATGGACACCGAGGCTCCTTCCACAGTTTGGCTATTGTGGACATTGCTGCTACAAACATCGGGGTGCATGTGTCCCGGCGTTTCATTGCATCTGTATCTTTGGGGTAAATCCCCAACAGTGCAATTGCTGGGTCGTAGGGCAGGCCTATTTTTAACTCTTTGAGGAACATCCACACAGTTTTCCAGAGTGGCTACACCAGTTCACATTCCCACCAACAGTGTAAGACGGTTCCCTTTTATCCCCATCCTCTCCAACATTTGTGGTTTCCTGCCTTGTTAACTTTCCCCATTCTCACTGGTGTGAGGTGGTATCTCATTGTGGTTTTGATTTGTATTTCCCTGATGGCAAGTGATGCGGAGCATTTTCTCATGTGCGTGATGGCCATGTCTATGTCTTCCTCTGTGAGATTTCTGTTCATGTCTTTTGCCCATTTCATGATTGGATTCTTTGTTTCTTTGCTGTTGAGTTTAAGAAGTTCTTTATAGATCTTGGAAACTAGCCCTTTATCGGATAGGTCATTTGCAAATATCTTCTCCTATTCTGTAGGTTGTCTTTAGTTTTGTTGACTGTTTCCTTTGCTGTGCAAAAGCTTCTTATCTTGATGAAGTCCCAATAGTTCATTTTTGCTTTTGTTTCTTTTGCCTTCGTCGATGTGTCTTGCATGAAGTTACAGAGGCCGAGTTCAAAAAGGGTGTTGCCTGTGTTCTCCTCTAGGATTTTGACAGAATCCTGTCTCACATTTAGATCTTTCATCCATTTTGAGTTTCTCTTTGTGTATGGTGCAAGAGAGTGGTCTAGTTTCATTCTTCTGCAGGTGGATGTCGAATTTTCCCAGCACCATTTATTGAAAAGACTGTCTTTCTTCCAATGGATAGTCTTTCCTCCTTTATCGAATATTAGTTGACCATAAAGGTCAGGGTCCACTTCTGGGTTCTCTATTCTGTTCCATTGATCTATGTGTCTGTTTTTCTGCCAGTACCACACTGTCTTGATGACCACAACTTTCTAGTACAACCTGAAATCTGGCATTGTGATGCCCCCAGATATGGTTTTCTTTTTTAAAATTCCCCTGGCTATTCGGGGTCTTTTCTGATTCCACACAAATCTTAAAATAATTTGTTCTCCCTCTCTGAAGAAAGTCCATGGTATTTTGATAGGGATTGCATTAAACGTGTATATTGCCCTGGGTAACATTGACATTTTCACAATATTAATTCTGCCAATCCATGAGCATGGAATATTTTTCCATCTCTTTGTGTCTTCCTCAACTTCTTTCAGAAGTGTTCTGTAGTTTTTAGGGTATAGATCCTTTACCTCTTTAGTTAGGTTTATTCCTAGGTATCTTATGCTTTTGGGTGCAATTGTCAATGGGATTGACTCCTTAATTTCTCTTTCTTCAGTCTCGTTGTTAGTGTATAGAAATACCACTGACTTCTGGGCATTGATTTTGTATCCTGCCACACTGCCAAATTGCTGTATGAGTTCTAGCAATCTTGGGGTGGAGGCTTTTGGGTTTTCCATGTAGAGTATCATGTCATCAGCGAAGAGGGAGACTTTGACTACTTCTTTGCCAATTTGAATGCCTTTAATGTCTTTTTGTTGTCTGATTGCTGAGGCTAGGACCTCCAGGACTACGTTGAATAGCAGTGGTGAGAGTGGACATCCCTGTCTGTTCCTGATCTTAGAGGAAAGGCTCCCAGTGCTTCCCCATTGATAATTATATTTGCTGTGGGCTTTTCCTAGATGGCTTTTAAGATGTCGAGGAATGTTCCCTCTATCCCTACACTCTGAAGAGTTTTGATCAGGAATGGATCCTGTATTTTGTCAAATGCTTTGTCTGCATTTATTGAGAGGATCATATGGTTCTTGGTTTTTCTCTTGCTAATATGATGAATCACATTGATTGTTTTACGAGTGTTGAACCAGCCTTGTGTCCCGGGGATAAATCCTACTTGGTCGTGGTGAAAAATTTTCTTAATGTACTGTTGGATCCTATTGGCTAGTATCTTGTTGAGAATTTTTGCATCCATGTTCATCAGGGATATTGGTCTATAATTCTCCTTTTTGGTGGGGTCTTTTTCTGGTTTTGGAATTAAGTTGATGCTGGCTGCATAGAACGACTTTGGAAGTACTCCATCTCTTTCTATCTTTCCAAACAGCTTTAGGAGAATAGGTATGGTTTCTTCTTTAAACGTTTGATAGAATTCCCCTGGGAAGCCATCTGGCCCTGGACTCTTGTGTCTTGGGAGGTTTTTGATGACTGCTTAAATTTCCTCCCTGGTTATTGGCTTCTTCAGGTTTTCTATTTCTTCCTGTTCCAGTTTTGGTATTTTGTGGCTTTCCAGGAATGAGTCCATTTCTTCTAGATTGCCCTATTTATTGGCTTATAGCTGTTCATAATACGTTTTTAAAATCGTTTGTATTTCCTTGGTGTTGGTAGTGATCTCTCCTTTCTCATTCATGATTTTATTAATTTGAGTCTTCTCTCTCTTCTTTTTAATAAGGCTGGCTAATGGTTTATCTGTCTTATTAATTTTTTCAAAGAACCAACTCCTGGTTTTGTTGATCTGTTCCACAGTTCTTCTGGTCTCGATTTCGTTGAGTTCTGCTCGAATCTTTATTAACTCTCTTCTTTTGCTGGGTGTAGGATCTATTTGCTGTTTTTTCTCTAGGTGCTTTAGGTGTAAGGTTAGCTTTTGTATTTGAATTCTTTCCAGTTTTTGGATGGATGCTTGTATTGCGATGTATTTCCCCCTCAGGACTACTTTTGCTGCATCCCAAAGATATTGAACAGTTGTATCTTCATTCTCATTAGTTTCCATGAATCTTTTTAATTCTTCCTTAATTTCCTGGTTGACCCTTTCATCTTTTAGCAGGATGGTCCTTAACCTCCACGTGTTTGAAGTCCTTCCAAACTTCTTGTTGTGATTTAGTTCTAATATCAAGGCATTATGATCTGAGAATATGCAGGGGACGATCCCGATCTTTTGGTATCGTTTCAGACCCGATTTGTGACCCAGTATGTGGTCTATTCTGGAGAAAGTTCCATGTGCACTTGAGAAGAATGTGTATTCAGTTGAGTTTGGATGTAAAGTTCTGTAGATATCTGTGAAATCCATCTGGTCCAGTGTACCATTTAAACCTCTCTTTTCTTTGGAGATGTTGTGCTTAGAAGACCTATTGAGTGTAAAAAGGCTAGATCGAAGTCACCAAGTATAAGTGTATTTTTTTCTAAGTATGTCTTAACTTTGGTTATTAATTGATTGATATATTTGGCAGCTCCCACATTCGGGGCATATATATTGAGGATTGTTAAAGTCCTCTTGTTGGATAGATCCTTTAAGTATGATATAGTGTCCCTCTTCATTTCTCACTACAGTGTTTTGGGTAAATGTTAGTTTATCTGATATATGGATGGCTACCCCTGCTTTCTTTTGAGGACCATTTGAATGGTAAATGGTTCTCCAACCTTTTATTTTCAGGCTGTAGGTGTCCTTCTGTCTAAAATGAGTCTCTTGTAGACAGCAAATAGATGGGTCCTGCTTTTTTATCCAGTCTGAAACCCTGCGCCTTTTGATGGGGTCATTAAGCCCATTCACGTTCAGAGTTACTATTGAAAGATTAGTTTAGTGTCATCATGTTATCTATTCAGTCCCTGTTTTTGTCGATTGTTCCATTGAACTTCTTCTTTTTTTAATTTTTTTTATTTATGATAGTCACACACACAGAGAGAGAGAGAGGCAGAGACATAGGCAGAGGGAGAAGCAGACTCCATGCATTGGTAGCCCGACGTGGGATTTGATCCTGGGTCTCCAGGATCACACCCCGGGCCAAAGGCAGGCGCTAAACTGCTGTGCCACCCAGGGATCCCTGAATTTCTTCTTAAAGGGGAATTTTGAGAGTCCTCCTTAAAATTTCTTCCAGAGCTGGTTTGGAGGTGACATATTCTTTCAGTTCCTGCCTGTCTTGGTAGCTCTTTATCTCTCCTTCCATTCTGAATGAGAGCCTTGCTGGATAACGTATTCTTGGTTGCATGTTTTTCGCCTTTAGGACCCTGAATATATCCTGCCAGCCCTTTCTGGCCTGCCAGGTCTCTGTGGAGAGGTCTGCTGTTACCCTAATAATCCTCCCCTTAAAAGTCAGGGATTTCTTGTCTCTTGCTGCTTTAAGGGTCTTCTCTTTATCTTTGGAATTTGCAAGCTTTACTATTAAATGTCGAGCTGTTGAATGGTTTTTATTGATTTTAGGGGGGGATCTCTCTATTTCCTGGATCTGAATGCCTGTTTCCCTTCCCAGATTAGGAAAGTTTTCAGCTATGAATTGCTCAAATACATATTCTGGACCTCTGTGCCTTTTGGCGCCCTTGGGAACCCCAATTAAATATAAGTTTTTCTTCCTCGGGCTGTCATTTACTTCCCTTAATCTATCCTCATGGTCTTTTAATTGTTTGTCTCTTTTTTCCTCAGTTTCCCTCTTTGCCATCAACTTGTCTTCTATGTCACTCACTCGTTCTTCCACCTCTTTAACCCTCGTCGTTAGGACTTCTAGTTTGGATTGCATCTCATTCAATTGATTTTTAATTTCTGTATGATTAGATCTAAATTCTGCAGTCATGAAGTCTCTTGAGTCCTTTATGCTTTTTTCTAGAGCCACCAGTAGTTTTATAATAGTGTTTCTGAATTGGCTTTCTGACATTGAATTGTAATCCAAATTTTGTACCTCTGTGGGAAAGAGGAATGTTTCTGATTTTTTCTTTTGAGGTGAGGTTTTCCTTCTAGTCATTTTTCTCAGTGCAGAGTGGCCAAAAACAAGTTGTATTGGGAAAAGGAGAAAAGGAGAGGAGAGAAAGAAGGAAAGAAAAAAGAAAAAAGGAAGAAAAAATGAAAAAAAGAGAAGAAAAAGAGAAAGAAGGAAAGAAAGAAAAAGGGTGGGGGAGGCAAACAGAAATCAAAATGAAAAAAAAAAAAAAAAAAACACCGAGGAGTATCTTCTGATTCCGTATACTTTAAGTCCCTTGACTTCCCCTGGAACTTGTCTGTCTAGTTGGTCTTCTGGGGGAGGGGCCTGTTGTGCTGATTTTCAGGTGTTAGCACTTGGGGGAGCTGCTCTGCCCCCTGCCTGGTGCAGGGCTCAGTGGGGGTTGTTTACCCTGTGAGGCCCCAGGAGGAACAACCCCAGTGGCGGGGGCAGCTCTGGAGCCCTGGAGTCAGCTCCCACAGTAACTACGGAGCTCTCTGCAGGGCCTGGAGGCTCCGGCGGCGGGGCCGCTGATCTGCTCAGCTCGGGGCAGGAGCGTCCTTGCTGTCCTGGGCCCTCCCGGCCTCTGCCTGTCCTGGGGGGAGGCCGGATCCTGGGCTGTGTCCCCGGTACCCTGTGCTCCCGGGCCTGTGCTGTTGGATTCGTGCTCCCCGCCAGGCAGTCCTGTCTCCGCGGAGCCTCTGCCTGACCCCCTCCGAGCTGCTCCCGGGGCGCGCAGGCCCCTCTGGGCGGAGCCGCTTCCCGAGCCCCTCGGAGCTGCTCCCGGGTCCAGCCATGCACGCTGCAGCCCTTTAGGGAGCTCGGGGCACTCTCCCCAGGGCGCAGGTGTTTGTTTGTGTCCCAGGGAGCCTGAGGGCATCCCCGCCCTCCTGGGCTCCTGCTCTAACTCCCCGCGAGCCCCTTTCCGCCCGGGAAGATTGGTGCAGCTCCTGCTTCTCCGGGACGGGGCTCTCCTGTCCTGGGGACACTCCCCGCGGCCTTAGCCCGGCTCCTCGTGGGGCCCCTCCCCCTTGGATGCCTTTTGTTCCTTTTTTTTTTTTCCTGTCTTCCTACTTTGGTAGAAGGGTGAACTTTTCTCACTGCAGCATTCCAGCTTGTCTCTCTTTAAATCTCAGGCCGAATTTGTAGATTTTCAGGATGATTTGAAGGTTATTTAGGTAATTTGGTGGGGACAGGTGACTAGGGGACCCTGCTCTTCTGCCATCTTGCCCCTCCTCCCTATTTTTAAGTGTTTATTGGTCATCTGTACATTCTCTGGCAAAATGTCTCTTCATGTTTTTTGCTCATTTTCTAATTTATTGTTTGGTTTTCTCACTGGACAATTTTGGATACTATTTCAATTATTAGATAGTATTCTGGATATCATTATTATTTGTTTGATTTGATACCATTTCTTGTCAGATATGTGGTTTGTACATATTTCTCCCACTCTGGATGGTGGATGACTTCCATACCTAGTAATATAATATCTTTTATTCTTCCAGATGCTTTGTTTTTTCAGTCCTTACCAAGGTCACTAAGAGTCTTACTCAGACTGATAATTTGATGGGTATAATTTGTTGACAGCTTTTCATCCTTTTAACAGGGTATTTCACAGTGAAAAAGTTTTAATTTTGATGAAGTCTAATTTATCCATTTTTCCTTTTCTGGACTGTGCTTTTGATGTCAAGCGTAAGAACTCTTTGCATGGCCCTAGATTCCAAAGATTTTCCCCTATGCTTTTTTCCCAAAAAGTTTTATAGTTTTTACATTTTACATTTATATTCTTAATCTATTTTACTTAATTTTTTATTTAAATTCAATTAACATATAGTGTATTATTAGTATCAGAGGTACAGTTTAGTAATCCATCAGTTGCATATAACACCCAGTGCTCATTAAATCAAGTTGCCTTCCTTAATGCCTATCATCCAGTTATTCCATTCTCCCATCCCCCCTCCAGCAACCCTCAGTATGTTTACTAGAGTTGAGTCTTTTATGATTTGTCTCTTGCTCTGATTTTTTCTTATTTTATTTTCCCCTCCATTCCCCTATGATCATATTTTGTTTCTTAAATTCCACATATGAGTGAATTAAAATGATAATTGTCTTTCCCTGATTGACTTATTTTCCTTGGCATGATACCTTCAAATTCCATCCTTATTGTTGTAAATGGTAAGATTTCTTTTTTTTTTTTTGATGGCTAGGTAATATTCCATTGCATATATACTGTATCTTCTTTATTCTTTCATCTACCATTGATATCTGGGTTCTTTCCATATATTGGCTATTGAAATTGCTTCTATAAACATTTGGGTACAGTTTAATCACTTCAAATCACTATGTTTTTATACTTTGAATAAATACCTAGTAGTGCAATTGCTGGGTTGTAGGGTAGCTCCATTTTTAACTTTTTGAAGACCCTCCATACTGTTTTCTAGAGTCACTGTACCAGCTTGTATTCCCACCACCAGTGTAAAAGGATTCCCCTTTCTCCTCATCCTTGCCAACATCTGTTTTCTCCTGACTTGTTAATTTTAGCCATTCTGACTGGTATGAGGTGGTATCTCATCATAGTTTTGATTTGTATTTCCCTGATGCCAAGTGATGTTGAGCATTTTTTCATGTGTCTGTTGGCTATTTGTATATCTTTTTTGGAGAAATGTCTGTTAATGTCTTCTGCTCATTTTTTCACGGATTATTTAGTTTTGGAGTGTTAATTTTATTTTATAAATTGTGAAATATATTTCAAGATTCGTTATTTTTGCTTAAGGATATCCCATTATTTCATTTTTTTTTGTTGAAATGGCTATTTTCCTCCATTGGCTTGCTTTTACATTTTTGTAAGAAATCAGTTGGGCATATTTGTGTCAGTCTATTTCTAGGTTTCCTGTTCTGTTGATCTGTATGTTTATTTCTCCATTAGTACCACACAGCATTGATGACTGTAAATATACAATAAGTCTTGAGATCTCATAGGCAAAAATTCCTCTCCCTTTGGTTTGGGTATTTTTTCAGTATTGCTTTAGTTTTTCTAGATCCTTTGCCTTTTCATATAAATTTAGAATAATCTTGTATACACATTCAAAATGTCTTGCTAGAACTTTGTAAGAATGAATTAAAACTTGTAGTAGTTTGTGAAGAACTGACATCTTTACCATATTGAATCTAACAATCTATTAACACAGTGTGTTTCTTCATTTATTCAGATCTATCAATTTGTGAAGAACTGACATCTTTACTATGTTGAATCTAACAATCTATTAACACAATGTGTTTCTCCATTTATTCATATCCTCTTTTTAGATTTGTCTCATCAGTGTTCTGTAGTTTTTAGCACATAATTATACATGATTTGTTAGATTTACACTTAAGCATTTACTTTTTTGATGATTATAAATGACATTGTATTTTTATTTATTTGGTTTTTTAATTTTTGCTTTTGTATTTCTAATTTTGATATCCATGGTTTCATGATAGCTTATAGAAATGCAATGGATTTTTTTTTCTGAAATACATTTGATTCTTCTATTGTTATATCTTAAAACCTTGCTGAACTTATAAGCTTAGGGGGATTTTATTTCTATAGGTTACTTGGGATTTTTGACATAGACATCCTGTCATCTTACACATAGGGCCAGTTTTACTTTTTTCTCTCCAATCTGCATGCCATTTATTTCTTTTTCTACCCTATTGCCCCAGATAGAATTTTCAACAATAGATTGAATAAGAATTGTAAATTTCATCTAATAAGTAATGTATCATTTTGCTCTTCAAAATTTTATCTTTGTGTTTTTCAGAAATTTAAATATAATGTGTCTTGGTATGGATTTCCTTTTTTAATGTTTATCCTGTTTGGAGTTCATTCAGCTTCTTGAATCTGTAAGTTTATGTCATATGCCATTTGTGAGATGTTTTTCAGCCACTGTTTCTTTGAGTACTTTTTCTGTCCTATCCTCATTTTCCTCTCTTCTCCAATGAATAAATATTACATCATTTGTTTTAGTCCCACAGGTCTTACGAGCTCTGTTAAATTTTTCTAATCTCTTTTTTTTGTGTTCTTCATAATTGGTTATTTTTATTGTTCTTTTCCATTTAACTGATTCTTTCCTCTGTCCCCTCTACTCTACTGTTGAGGCTGACCACTGGATTTCCTTTTTGGTTACTGTATCTTTTTAGTTCTAAAATTTCCATTTGTTCTTCTTTATATCTTCTAATTATTTGCTGACACTAGTCTTTGGTAAATCTTCCTATTTTTTCATTTGATTCAAGTGTGTTCATAATAGTTTGTTGAAGCCTTTTTTATCATGGCTGTTTAAACCATTGTCTATTAACTCTAACATCTCTAACATCTTAGTATTGATATCTATTGTCTTTATTCATTTAGTTGAGATTTGCCTAGTTTTTGCTATAACTAGTAGTTTCCAATTTAAATCTGGATTTTTTTTCTATTATGTTCTTATTTAAACCTTTCTGTCTGGATGGCCATCTTTTAGCCAGATAGCTGGCTATCTTTTCATTTCTTTGTTAAAGATTTATTTATTTATTTGAGAGATAGAGAGATAGAGGGGCAGAGAGAGAGGGAGAGAGAAACTTTAGGAGACTTTTGTGCTGAGCATGTAACCACTGCAGGCCTCAGTCCCAGGAAAATGGAGGGGGGGTCATTACCTCATTATTGCCTGGTGAAGATAGAAGTCTAGGTTCACTACTCAGCTTCCAATAACACTCAAAATGAGGATCTCCTCACTACTGATGAATGGATGGGGGTTCCAGATTCTCCCATGTTCTCCATTGATGCCATGGTGTGAATGACTGCATTATCACTTAGCAGTGGTGAAATGCTTCATCTTACAGCAACTCAGTGGAAAGGTGGAGATGTGCCTCATTACAGCTGGGTGAGGGTAGAAGTCCAGCCTCCCCATATGATCTCCACTAACCCCACAAAGGGAAGGGAGGAGGGTGAACTGTGTTACAGCTGATGGGGATGAAAGTCTTGGCTTCCTATTTGACCTTCCTTGATACCAGCCTGATAAGGGTTTTAAGATACCTTGTTATAGCATCCTGAGAGTAGATGTCTAGACTCTCCTGTCAGCCTTTGCTGGCATGTGTAGAAGTGGTGGCATACTTTTTTGTGGTGTTTGGTTAGAGTAGGGTGATTATTGTCTAAAAGTTTTCTATTTTCCTAAGCTGCCCTTTTCTTTGTCCTTTAGCTAGAGAAAGCAAGTCTTTGTTGGACTTTTTTGTTTGTGCCTGTTGACATTTCTAGGTTGCAGGCTTGTTGAGCAACAAATCTGGAATATGTGAGACAGAAAGAAAACCCAGAAAACTCACCGTCATGTCATTCCTTGCATCCTGAGATCCCTAGCCTGTCTTCCTCTCCCTGCCTTTTAATAGTATTCTTTTGTTTGTTTTATGTATAATATCCAGAGCTTAAGTTGTACTTAGCAGAATGAAAAGGGAAAAGTATATCTGTTCCATCTTCCCCAAAGCAGAAGTCTAATCAAGCAATTTATTTTTGAAATAAAAAAAATCACGTTCACTTGAGTACCCTTCCCCATTGGTAAAAGGTAATGAGCCTTTTCAAGATCATGGAAACACCATGGGCCAGACTAAACTACTACTTTGCAGTAACTTCCATCATCTCATGGTAGTTTGATATAGGCCATTGGTGGTGATAAACATTTTCTCAGATATAATTGCTCTTTTATTGGTCAGTTGTAAGGCAGGAGATCTGTTCAGAGTCTCCATAGGTGATCAGAACTGATTACAAAGAGACCACAAAAAATTATTTTCTTTGATAGTATTAGGCTCACTAGAATCCACTGAGGAACTTCTCAGAGGCTAGCAAGATGGAGCCAACTAAAGCAATGTAGAAGAAAAGCATTCCCTTGTACCCAAAGACTACCACTTTGGCCAAAAGGAATTTCTGTGATTTGAACATCTACATCACTGAAGGGATCTTTTAAAAATTACTGCTACAAATGACAAATACCCACCATTTGCTTCAACATGGATGGAACTGGAGGGTATTATGCTGAGTGAAATAAGTCAAACGGAGAAGGACAAACATTATATGGTCTCATTCATTTGGGGAATATAAAAAATAGTGAAAGGGAATAAAGGGGAAAGGAGAAAAATGAGTGGGAAATATCAGAAGGGGAGACAGAACATGAGAGACTCCCTACACTGGGAAAAGAACTAGGGGTGGTGGAAGGGGAG
This sequence comes from Canis lupus dingo, assembly GCF_003254725.2. NCBI lineage: Eukaryota > Metazoa > Chordata > Mammalia > Carnivora > Canidae > Canis > Canis lupus. The sequence goes on from NC_064281.1 coordinate 79,507,306, forward strand.
GTAGGCGGGGGGTGAGGGTGACTGGGTGACGGGCACTGAGGGGGGCACTTGATGGGATGAGCACTGGGTGTTTTTTTTTAATTTATTTTTTATTGGTGTTCAATTTACTAACATACAGAATAACCCCCAGTGCCCGTCACCCATTCACTCCCACCCCCCCGCCCTTCTCCCCTTCCACCACCCCTAGTTCGTTTCCCAGAGTTAGCAGTCTTTACGTTCTGTCTCCCTTTCTGATATTTCCCACACATTTCTTCTCCCTTCCCTTATATTCCCTTTCACTATTATTTATATTCCCCAAATGAATGAGAACATATAATGTTTGTCCTTCCATATGTTGGCAAATTGAAAACCAATAAAAAATAAATTTATAAATAAAAAATAAATAAAAAATAAATAAAAATACATTTTAACTTAAAAAAATAAAATAAAAAAGCCAAATGCTACATAGACATTTTAATATGTAATATTTAGTACTATCATGATACATGGGTAATAGATGAACAATAGGCTTACTAGAAGTTTTATAGGAAGACCTAGAGTTGGTAACTGCCCTTCAGGTTATGGAATCAACTACCTTTGATTTCTTGTTTTTTCCTGTCTTCTGAATAGCTCGTGCTAGGAATCAATAGGATAATAGCCATAGTGACAAGAGTAAAATCAAGAGTTTCCAATACTTCACACACACACACACACACACACACACACACAATCCATGCAGAGGGACTTAAGGAGATACTCAGTCTTATCACATACCAATAACTATTTTATTATTTAGTATTTATTTATTCATGAGAGACGCAGAGATAGAGGCAGAGGGAGAAGCAGGCTCCATACAGGGAGCCTGATGTGGAACTTGATCCTGGGTCTCCAGGATCATGCCCTGGGCCAAAGGCAGATGCTCAAATCCTGAGCCATGCAGGCATCCCTCAATAACTATTTTAAGTCTTCTTTTGCAAACTGGAAGGTAATGAAAGTTTATTTATGTTGCATATAACTAAAATAGAAAATAAGATAATTTGCTCTAAGCTAACAAGCATAAACATTAGTTTTAAAATATGTATACACAACCACGAAAAGAGGAAATGGGGCATAAATGAAGAAGATGAAATGTGATTTGGTAAGGGGATAAATCACATCCTACAAATATGTCAAAAAATGGCTTCTCCAAAAGTCTTATTTTAGTAGCATGTGATAGCCAAAGTCATGACTTAGTTACTCTCTATAGCTTATGATTCCCTCTAGACTTGTTTGCTATATGGAATCATGGTGGAAAATGGATGTAGAATAGACTATGTAACTGAAATGACACTCAAGCTATTTAGGTTGTCACCAGGATTATATATGAGAGCACTTCTTTTTATGAATAGTTTTTCTTAAATTACAAAGTTCTCATAGAACATATCAGCTCTATGATATAAACCCAAAAAGGTAGTCAAAAATAATATACTGTTAAAATATAACAAAGTAAAATAATAACTTACATACAGATATAAAAATACACATGGGTTAAAGTTTTATTTTATTAATATGATATGAATATACTAAGCAGGTATTATAACTGGATCAAAGAAAAGTTAAAAGAGCAAACACTTTTATAAAAAAAAGAATGTTGAAATGAATTGCAAATGGAAACAAAACTTTTTCTCAAGTGACGTGGGGGGTCTATTAAATTTCTATCATACAGGCCTGATTTTTTTTTAGTACAATTCCACCCTCTTTTGATCAAAAGCCATCTCAAAAAAGATTATCTTCATCACAAAATATGATCTGTCTCATTAGATTTGACCTGATTATTTACATAGGTGCAGCAAGTGTGTTAATTTGCCATATGGTCTTCTGAAGTTTGCTTTGATAGAAATTTTCGTGAGGAATATCAGATTGGACTTTTATAAGCCTCTCATTATTTGCAGTCCTAAGACTAAGAAGCAAGCCAGATTTTACCTGTAGTACCTATACTTTTAGGTGATTTCCTCTCTTCTTGAGGTCTTTAAAATATGCTAGGTTCCTGGCCTACCAGAAAGCGATCTTTCTTACTCAGTTGTAAGTCTAAGAATGCTGGAAGCCAGGTGCAGGCCAGTTATCCCAACAGGGATAAGCTTTGGCTTTATAAAGTCACCCATACTTCTTTTTTTAATATTTTATTTATTTATTCATGAGAGACACAGAGAGAGACAGAGAGGCAGAAACACAGGCAGAAGGAGAAACAGAGGGAGAAGCAGAGGGAGAAGCAGGCTCCTCGCAGGGAGCCTGATGTGGGACTCGATCCCGGGACTCCAGGATCATGCCCTGAGCCAAAGGCAGACGCTCAACCACTAAGCCACCCAGGTGTCCCAAAGTCAACCATACTTCTGTAAAAGTACCTGATCACTTGTATTAAATAAGCATAAATCTCAAATATAACATCCTAGGCAAGTCTTTAGTTGTATAACCAATATTTTCAATTATGTCCTAGTAAAAGGAGAACAGATTCTTATTGAACCTATGCAAATAACTACATTGATAATAATAATAATAATAATAATAATAAATTTAGTAGAGCCTCCAAATTGTGAATGGGTAAGGTAAGAATAAAATCATTTAAAAACTTTTCATTTGAGTTTACAAAAGTAGAGTCTCCTGGGCATCCCGGGTGGCTGAGCGGTTTAGCACCACCTTCAGCCCAGGGCCTGATCCTGGAGACCAGGGATCGAGTCCCACATTGGGCTCCCTGCGTGGAGCCTGCTTCTCCCTCTGCCTGTGTCTCTATCTCTCATGGATAAATAAATAAAATCTTAAAAAAAAAAAAACAAAAGTTGAGTTTACTAAATTGTTGTAAGTTATAGATAGCTTAAGAGGAAAGAAAACACTTTCTTATGAAACCAGAAAATAAAATATTAAACTATCAAGAATATTATTTTAAAATTTCACATCATTTCACTTAGTCTTATATAATTAATTCTTGTTCTATAGGATCTTGTGCTAGCAGAAGCCTGTACCCAAAAGTACTTACCATAGTCCTTTTCTTTTGGGCTCTGAGACAGTTTCTCTTTGTTGAAGATGAAGCATACAGGCCTGATGCTGATTGCAAGTACTTTCAGGGAAGCATCATAGTAAAACAAACAAAAACATCAAATCTATAAAACAAAACAAATCAAACAACAAGAACAAACAGAGTCATAATATAGACAAAAAACAGTGGTTGCCGGAGGGGAGAGAAGGAGGGATGGTGAAATAGGTGAAGGGGATTAAGAGGTAGTACAAATTTCCAGTTATAAAATAAATAATTCACAAGTATATAAAGTATAGCGTAGGGAATATATTCAATAATATTGTAATAACTTTGTATAGTGACAAATATTAACTACACTTATTGTGGTTAGCATTTTGCATTGTATGTAGTTGTCAAATCACCATGTGGTATACTTGAAACTAATATAATATGTGAACTATAATTCAGTCTAAAAAAATCTATACATGACAAAACACTTAAAATGGTTGTGGTTAATTTATTGTAGATAACTTTCAAAAGTGAAAAATCTGGACTTATTTCATTACAACAAAAGAATTTAGTTATTTTTTTGATAGGCAAAACAAGGTAATCTGTCCAAAAAATGTTTTAGACAAAATAATTACAAATATAATAGTTAAATTAACCCTATTCTCAAAAAAGAGTGGACATTATATCTAATTTTTTGAAATGGATTAATATAATTTTTTACTGAGAAAAGAATCTTAAAATATAACATATAATACTCCTGACAGAATATACAGTGAATATTCTAAGCATATAGTAAGAATAAACCAAGAATATATTCATATCAAGTAAATGATTCGATATGGAGTACATTCTAAACATCTCTATATTAAAAAAATTTCGGGGGGGGGGCGGGGCAAGATGGCAGAAGAGTAGGGTCCCCAAGTCACCTGTCCCCACCAACTTACCTAGATAACATTCAAATCATCCTGAAAACCTACGAATTCGGCTTGAGATTTAAAGAGAGAACAGCTGGAATGCTACAGTGAGAAGAGTTCGCGCTTCTATCAAGGTAGGAAGACGGGGAAAAAAATAAGGAAATAAAAAAGCATCCCAAGGGGAGGGGCCCCGCGAAGAGCCGGCTAAGGCCAGGTGGCTAGTGCCCCCAGGACAGGAGAGCCCTGTCCCGGAGAAACAGAAACTTTACCAATCTTCCCAGACGGAAAGGTGTTCGCAGGGAACTCCGGCAGGATCCTAGGAGGGGCGGGGATGCCCTCAGGCTTCCTGGGGCACTAACAGAGGAACTGCACCCCAGGGGGAGAGCGCCTCCCACACCATGGGCCTAGCTCCCTAAAGGGCTGGAACCTGCGCCCGGCGGGGCCTCAGGAGCAGCCCAGGTGGCGGCTCAGGCGATGGCTCCAAAATCAGACAAAGACCCCACCAAAAAGGAGAATTATAGACCAATATCCCTGATGAACATGGATGCAAAAATTCTCAACAAAATACTAGCCAATAGGATCCAACAGTACATTAAGAAGATTATTCCACCATGACCAAGTGGGATTTATCCCCGGGTTGCAAGGCTGGTTCAATACTCATAAAACAATCAACGTGATAGATCATATCAACAAGAGAAAAAACAAGAACCATATGATCCTTTCAATAGATGCAGAGAGAGCATTTGACAAAATACAGCATCCATTCCTGATCAAAACTCTTCAGAGTGTAGGGATAGAGGGAACATTCCTCAGCATCTTAAAAGCCACGTTCGAAAAGCCCACAGCAAATATCATTCTCAATGGGGAAGCACTGGGAACCGTTCCCCTAAGATCAGGAACACAACAGGATGTCTACTCTCACCTCTGCTATTCAACATAGTACTGGAAGTCCTAGCCTCATCAATCAGGCAACAAAAATAAATAAATAAATAAATAAATAAATAAATAAATAAATAAATAATAAATGAAATAAAAAGCATTCAGGTGATCCCTGGTGGCTCAGCGGTTTGGCACCTGCCTTTGGCCCAGGGCGAGGTCCTGGAGTCCTGGGATCGAGTACCGCATTGGGCTCCTGGCATGGAGCTTGCTTGTCCCTCTGCCTGTGTCTCTGCCTCTGTCTCTCTCTCTCTCTCCCTCTCTCTTAAATAAATAAATAAATAAATAAATAAATAAATAAATAAATAAATCCTTAAAAAAATAAAAGGCATTCAAATTGGCAAAGAAGAAGTCAAACTCTCCCTCTTCACAGATGACATGATACTGTATCTAGAAAACCCAAAAGTCTCCACCGCAAGATTGCCAGAACTCATACAGCAATTCGGCAGTGTGGCAGGATACAAAATAAATGCCCAGAAATCAGTGACATTTCTGTACACTAACAATGAGACTGAAGAAAGAAATTAAGGAGTCAATCCCATTTACAATTGCACCCAAAAGCATAAGATACCTAGGAATAAACCTAACCAAAGAGGTAAAGGATCTATACCCTAAAACCTCCAGAACACTTCTGAAAGACATTGAGGAAGACACAAAAAGATGGAAAAATATTCCATGCTCATGGATTGTAAGAACTAATATTGTGAAAATGTCAATGCTACCCAGAGCAATTTACACATTTAACACAATCCCTATCAAAATACCATGGACTTTCTTCAGACGGTTGGAACAAACCATCTTCAGATTGGTGTGGAATCAGAAGAGACCCCGAATAGCCAGGGGAATATTAAAAAAGAAAACCAGAGCCTGGGGCATCACAATGCCAGATTTCAGGTTGTACTACAAAGCTCTGGTCATCAATACAGTGTGGTACTGTCACAAAAACACACACATAGATCAATGGAACAGAATGGAGAAACCAGAAATGGGCCCTCAACTCTATGGTCAAGTAATATTCAACAAAGCAGGAAAAACCATCCACTGGAAAAAAGACAGTCTCTTCAATAAATGGTGCTGGGAAAATTGGACATGCAGTCACATGCAGAAGAATGAAACTAGACCATTCTCTTACACCATACAGAAAGATAAACTCAAATGGATTAGAGATCTAAATGTGAGACAAGAATCCCTCAGAATCCTAGAGGAGAACACAGGCAATGCCCTTTTTGAACTTGGCCACAGCAACTTCTTGCAAGAGACATCCATAAACGCAAGGGAAACAAAAGCAAAAATGAATTATTGGGTCTTCATCAAGATTAAAAGCTTTTGCACAGCAAAAGAAACAGTCAACAAAACTAAAAGACAACCTACAGAATGGGAGAAGATATTTGCAAATGTCCTATCAAATAAAGGGCTAGTATCCAAGATCTATAAAGAACTTATTAAACTCAACAGCAAAGAAACAAGCAATCCAATCATGAAATGGGCAAAAGACATGAACAGAAATGTCACATAGACATGGCCAACAAGCACATGAGAAAATGCGCCGCATCAACTAGCTATCAGAGAACTACAAATTAAAACCACAATGAGATACCACCTCACACCAGTGAGAATGGTGAAAATTAACAAGACAGGAAACAACAAATGTTGGAGAGGATGTGGAGAAAGGGGAACCCTCTTGTACTGTTGGTGGGAATGTGAACTGGTGCAGCCACTCTGGAAAACTGTGTGGAGGTTCCTCAAACAGTTCAAAATAGAACTGCCCTACGACCCAGCAATTGCACTGCTGGGGATTTACCCCAAAGATAGAGATGCAGTGAATCGCCAGAACACCTGCACCCCAATGTTTATAGCAGCAATGTCCACAATAGCCAAACTGTGGAAGGAGCCTCGATGTCCATTGAAAGATGAATGGATAAAGAAGATGTGGTCTATGTATACAATGGAATATTACTCAGTCATTAGAAACAACAAATACCCACCATTTGCTTCTACGTGTATGGAACTAGAGGGTAATATGCTGAGTGAAATAAGTCAATCGGAGAAAGACCATTATATGGTCTCATTCACTTAGGGAATATAAAAAATAGCGAAAGGGAATAAAGGGGAATGGAGAGAAAATGAGTGAAAATATCAGTGAGGGTGACAGAACAAGAGACACACCTAACTCTGGGAAACGTACAAGGTGTAGTGGAAAGGGAGGTGGGTAGGGGTATGGGGTGACTGGATGGCAGGCACTGAGGGGGCACTTGACAGGATGAGCACTGGTTTTTATGCTATATGTTGGCAAATTGAACTCCAATAAAAAATAAAATTAAATTTAAAAAAATTAAAAAATAAATAAAATAAATAAAAAGAAAAAAATAAAAAATCTCCTGGGGCACCCAGGTGGCTCAGTGGTTGAGTGTCTGCCTTTGGTTCAGGCTGTGATCCCAGGGTCCTGGGATCAAGTCCCACATCAGGCTCCTCACAGGAAGCCTGCTTCTCCCTCTGCCTATATCTCTGCCTCTCTCTCTCTCTCTGTGTCTCTCATGAATAATTAAATAAAATCTTTAGTACATTAATAAATACTAAAAAAATTTCCATAAGTAAGTGAAATGAATCTTCATTTGAAAACCACTAGCCTAAAAGATGCTAGATTTGAATTAAAAAATCGAAGTCATGACAAATTTAACGTTTTTTAAATAACTGAAATTATGACTGATAACACTATACCACTATCTAATATCAGCAAAAGCACTGCCAGGACTCTGATAAATAGAAACATATTATGGACAGGAAAGGCTTTGACAAATCTCTTCGAATGTCCCACACTGTATACAATTTCTGAAATATTTATACTAATAATATTTTACCCACACAAATTTAACTTAGAGAATGTTAAGCATCTTTTCTGATTTGAAAACTCTCCCTATGAAACTCATAAATAGTAACATATCAAATAAACCTAATTACTTCTATAACCTTACTTTTTATGAAAAACAAATCTATGTGCTTTTCCAGGAATCCTTTAAAAATTACTCATAAGCTATATTTTGTTGTATTGTAATTTTAAATCTAGGAATTGATTGTATGAAGACAAAATCAGCGGAGAAATAAAGATCTTTCTCTTCCTCTTCTTATAAGGCCACAGTTCTATCAGATTAGGGCTCCATCCTTATGACCTCATTTAACCTTGTATCCTAAAGACCCTATCTTTAGGCTCATTGGTGATTAGGGCATCAGCATATGTACTGAAGGGGTATACAATACAGTCCATTGCACACTCTCACACAGAGAGCCCTTGTAACTTCCATTCTAAAATTTCAGCCATGGGTCAAGTTAACACAGAAGCATATATCAAAGAGCTTGTCTATATCAAAGAGCTCTCCTCCTCTCAGTGGGTAAGAATACTTAACTGACTTGAGTTCAAAATTGACAGGCACACAATCAGAATATATTAACAAACCAGACTTTCTGTTGCCTCTCATTCAGCAGACACAAGTTCTCTTGATTCCTATTGGACCAGTTGGTTCAACTATTAATCAGTTTAGGGATTAGCAGGTGATCAAACCATAAGACCAAATTCCCAATCAAAAAGGCTAAGAAAATATACTCTCTGTTATCTTTCACTGTAACAAAGAATATATTTCTATAACAGTTCATTTACAAAGATCAACAAATGGTCAAACTGTAAAACCAAATTCTCGGTGGAGAATAATTTATTGGCTGTAAACAAACCTAAAACAAAATTGGAGAGCAAAACTGAAATGAGAAAAACACAGTCAGCATAGTTCTACTGATTCTTTGGATTCATCTCGGGGAACCAAGAGAACACATGCCTGGGCTAAAATTTAAAAGATAATTTTCAGAAAAAAGTAAAAATCATGACTCTTACATTGATTTAAAATGAACATGTACTAAAGACTTTTGGTCTTACAAAATGAAGGAGCCAAACAGATGTTATAATCTGTTTAAAAGAAAAGACAAAAAGAGCCCAAATATGTATAGAATAAGGTATATCATAATTCTGGACTTCAAGTTATATTGCATAACTGTAGTAATCAAAACAGTATGGCACTGGCACAAAAATAGACAGAGATCAATAGACTAGAATAGCAAACCCAGAAATGAACCCACAACCGTATGGTCAGTTAATCTTCAACAAAGAAGGAAAGAATACCAAATGGAAAAAAAAAATATATATATATATAGTGTCTTCAACAAAAGTTGTTGGGAAAACTGGTCAGCAACATGCAAAAGAATGAAACTGGACCACTTTTTTATACCATACACAAAAATATATTCAAAATGGAATATAGACCTAAATGTGAGACCTGAAACCATAAAAAATAAAAATTCTAGAAGAGAACACAGTCAGTGATCTCTGTGACATATGCTATAGCCCTGTCTTTCTAAATATGTCTCCCGAGGCAAGGGAAGAAGTATAAATCAACTATTGTGTCTTCATCAAAAAAAAAAAAAAAAAAACCTTCTGCACAATGAAGGAAACAATCAAGAAAATTAAGTCAACCCACAGAATGGGGAAGATATTAGATATTTAGTATACAAAATATATAAAGAACTTATAAAACTCAATACCCCAAAAACTAGTAATCCAATTTTAAAAGGGGCAGAAGATGCAAAGAAACATTTTTCCAAAGAAGACATTCAGGTGGCCAATAGACACATGAAAAGTTACTCAACATCACTCATCATGAGGGAAATGCAAATGAAAATCAAAATGGGATATAACCTGACACCGTTTAGAATGGCTAAAACCAACAACACAAGAAACAACAAGTGTTGATAAGGCTGTGAAGAAAAAGGAACGCTTGTGCACTGTTGGAGGGAATGCAAACTGGTGCAGCCACTCTGGAAAATAGTATGGAAGTTCTTCAAAAAGTTTAAAGTAGAACACCATAGAATCCAGCAATTCCACTATTGTGTATTTATCCAAAGAATACAAAATACCAATTCAAGGGGATACATGAACCCCTGTATTTATAGCAGCATTATCTCCAATAGCCAAATTATGGGAACAGCCGAAGTGTCCATCCACTGATGAAAGGATACAGAAGATATATATACATATCTATATATGTATCTTCTGAGAGAGAGAGAGAATGGAATATTATTCAGGCATAAAAAGAATGATATCTTGCCATTTGCAATGACATGGATGGAGCTAAATTATTATACTAAGGGAAATAAGTCAGCCAGAGGAAAACAAATATCACATGATTTCAATGTTATATAAGAAATAAAACAAATAGTCAAAGGGGGAAAAAGAGAGAGGCAAATCAATAAATATACTCAACTATAGAGAACAAATTGATGGTAACCAGAGGGGAGGTGGGTGGGAGAATGGATTAAATAGATGATTGGGATTAAGGAGCATAATTGTTGTGATGAGCATCATGTGTTGTATGTAAGTGTTGAATTGCTGTACTGTGTACCTGAAACTAGTGTTATACTGTATGTTAACTCATTCAAATTTAAGTAAAAACCTAAAAAAAATAACATTACATTGCATGTTAACTGAAATTTAAATAAAAACTAAATCAATTAATTAAATGTGAAAAACAAAGAAAAACAAAAAATAGTATTTACATGAATTATAAATAGAGACAAAATTGTTTTTTTCCATGAAAGTGAAGAAAATCAATTATACCTCTCCCAGGAAAATAGAATTTATAATTTACAAACAGTTACAAAATAGCTCAAAGAAAATGAATAGGGGGGCACCTGGGTGAATCCATAGGTTATGCATCTGACTCTTGATTTTGGCTCAGATTATATAATCTCAGGGTCACGAGATGGAGTCCTACACTGGGTTCTGCACTGGGTGTAAAGCCTATTTAAGATTCTCTCTCTTCCTCTCCCTTTATCCTTCCCCCTCACTCCCTTGCACAATCTCAAGAAAAGGGAAAAAAAGAAAATGAACAGGGCTAGAATAAAACAGGCCACAAATTTTCCACTGAAATGTAGATTTCCACTGAAACACAATATTTTCCACATGTAAAAATAGTTGAGATTTGTTTTGTTGTAAAATACTTTCTTTAATTATTTTTTTTAAATGTTGCAAATTATATTCCTGGTAGTATTGCTCCAGATAATATTTAATTGAGTTCATACACTCTCATAGACTTTGGGGTTAACATTCACTACCACCACTACAATCATCATAATGATTGTTAGTACTTATATAGCACTAACTCTGTGCCATACATGCTTCTAAGCATTTTACATGCATTAATTCATTTACTCCCCAAAACTCTGTAAAGTAGGCCCTAATATTATCCCCATTTTACACGTGAAAAAACTGAGACACAGAGAAATAAAATAATGTCTATTATTATACAACTAACAAGTTCTGGTAACTAGGCCACTGAGGTATGAGCTTATTATTTGGAGAATCTCATCTAGATTTTACTAAATTGTGTCCTATGATCTATAGAATGCACAAAAAATCCTCCAAAATTTGACATTCATGAAAACCAAAAGATCTTTCATTCTTCCACTGGTTCACTTGAAGAATAATTATTGAGTACTGTTATATTCCAGATGCTGTGCTAAGTGCTGCAAATGCAAAATTATGGGGTTCAGAACATGCTAACCCCAAATATAGAACCTTGGCATATTGACTATTTTAAATTGGAGGGGCTTGAGAAAATAGCAGAAGCAGGAAAGTTACTCTGACATCCTCCCATTTGCCTTTCTCTCCTGAAACAGGTCACAAAACCTTCATGTGAGAGGTGCCCTCCCTTTACCTGGAAGGAACATCCTTATTTCTGGAAACATAAGGACTTCTAGAAGAATCCAAACAATCAGGCCTTGCTAAAAATTTCCCTTTCAGTACACTTACCTCATACTCATTAACCTATCATTTTTCTACACATCTTCCCACTTTTAATCAAACCTAGCATGAAATACTCAGCCCTGCTTGAATCTCTGTACCTTCATTTTCTTAAGAAGTATATAACGTCACTTAAATAAATTTGTATGCTTTTCTTCTGTTACTCTGCCTTTGTCGGTTTAATTTTCAGACTCAGCGAGGACCCTAAGATGGTCAAGGAAAACTTTTTTTCCCCTACCATATATAAGTGAGCAACATCCATAGCTTCAAGTTGCCAGTCTAAGGAGGGAAATGGACATGTATTTAGACAATTATAAAGCAATATGCACTAGCAGTAACTTTCAGTTTGCTGAAGCAGGAACACGTATTTCAAAAAAATATAAACACTGAAGAAAAAAAATGTTGAATATATGGGCAAGGGTGAAGTTGGGGAGAGTTTTGAATACCATGCAAAGTGACTTGGGCTATCCTGAAGGCCAAAATAATAATGATAATGATAATGATAATAATAATAAAGTTTTAAGTAAGAATTGCACTTCAGAAAGGTCACTCCAACAGCAGTATGGAAAGGAGTTAGATAGTAAGCCTGTATCCAGTAAGACTGATGTATCCATTGTCTGAAAAAAAGAACACTCAGAACTTAGTGGGCTACTTATTTGCTTAAGATTCTGCATATCAGCAATTTGAGCTGTCCTCACCTCAGCTGTTCTGTAGGTATCTTCTGGGGCCTGCATGTCTGATCATTTGTGCTAGCTATTTCCTGGGCTTCTCTATCCCTGTGTTTCTTTTAAATATAAGGATAAAAAGGATAGCCCATACTTTTTTTTTCATAGTATGGTAGGTATAATGTCCCCCCACAGTGCCCATGTCCCAATCCCCAGAACCTGTGAATATATTACCTTACATGGCAGAAAAGATGTTGCAGATATGATTAAGTTAAGGATCTTGAGATGGAAAGATATTGTTCTTGAGACAGTACCCTGAATTACCCAGGTGTGCCAAATCTAATCACAAGGGTTCTTATAAGACAGAGGCAAGAGGATCAGAGTCAGAGAAGGAAATTCTAATGACAGAAGTAGAAGTGAGAGAGATGGAGAGAAAATGAAATACCCTACACTTCTGGCTTTGAAGCTGGATAAAGGGGTCATGTGCCAAGTAATGCAGGTGGTCTATAGAAGTTGGAAAACACAAGGAAACAGATTCTTCCTCCAATCCTCTAGAAGGAACCAGATGTGCTGACACCTTGATTTTAATTCAGTGAAACTGATTTTGGACTTCTGACTTCCAAAACTATGTGATAAATCTGTGTTATTGTAAGCCACTAAATTTGTGGGTATTTGTTACAGCAGCAATAGGAAACTAGTGTACATGGCAACCTTAGAACAGCAAGAGATTAAATAAAAGCAAAAGCTACAAGGCTTCCTGAGTCCTTGCTCAGAAGTTGCACAATGTCCCTTTTGCCACATTCTGATGGTCAAAGCAAGCCACAAAGAAAGCCCACATTCAGGGGTAGGGAAATAGAATTTATCTCTTGATGGTTTGAACTATAAAGAATTTGTTGCCATTTATTTATTTATGATTTTATTTATTCATAAGAAATACACAGAGAGAGGCATAGACACAGACAAAGGGAGAAGCTGGCTCCTCACAGGGAGCCCCATGTGGCACTCAATCCCGGAGCTGGGATCATGCCCTGAGCTGAAGGCAGATGCCCAACCACTGAACCACCCAGGCGTCCCTATTTGTTGCCTTTTAAAAATCATCACTAGTTAGGAGGCAGTTAAAGTAATCCAGGTGAGAAGTGAAGAAGACTTCAAGTTACTATAAAACAGATAAAAAGGAAGTGAGAGGTTCAAATATATTTAGTAGGTCAAACCATCAAAATTTGATGATTAAGTGAATGTGGAGTGTGAGGGAGATAAAATGTATTTAATCCTCACATCAAGTTAAGTAAACATTATCACTTACCCTTAGCACAGGAAGAAACATTACCTTCCTTTAACCCAGAAGGATTAAAGGATTTGTCTGATGTCCCTAGGTTGAATTAGAACACAAGACTCGGGATCCCTGGGTGGCGCAGCGGTTTAGTGCCTGCCTTTGGCCCAGGGCGCGATCCTGGAGACCCGGGATCGAATCCCACGTCGGGCTCCCGGTGCATGGAGCCTGCTTCTCCCTCTACCTGTGTTTCTGCCTCTCTCTCTCTCTCTCTGTGACTATCATAAATAAAAAAAAATAAAAATAGAACACAAGACTCCTGAACCTCTGATCTTTTCTCTTGGCTGGACTATATTGCTCACATGTTGCCATGTCCCTGCTTTTACCTCACCCCTTCCTGAGGTCCCAAATTAGTGGAACTATTTCCCCACTTACTTTTTTTTTACCTGGAACAGGTGCCCATGTTTACTCTCACTCTTGGGATTTCATATAACTGGTATAGCAACACTAACACATTCCAAGCCACATAATGGGAGACTCAATAGAGAAGCTAGTAACAAAAGTGCAGATCCAAATAAAGCCATCTTTAAGTAATCATGCCAATAGGACAGTAGGTATAAAATGCTGAGTTGGCTAAGATTAATCTGAGGAGTTGTGGTTTACAAAGGAAGAAGGGTCTTTTAATGGCTTCTTTCTCTGGAAAAGGGATTGTTTTCCCTCTCTTTCTTTCTCCTTAGAAATGAAGTAAATGAAGAAAATGACACCCAAAATTGAAGAAGGTAAACCTTATTTCTTAAGAACTATCGTATCATGTAGCTAGTTTCCTTAGCAACTATATGCGTATTTCCCTACATAGCATCATTAAAACTACAAAGTTAGTGGTGCAGATAGTGGTGTTCTTAAGGTTATCAAAATACTGCTTTTAAATACTCTAACTTTGAATTTCTGTGTAAAAAGCTACATTTTAGCTTTTGGTCTCATTCCCAGTAGATAGTTACTCTAACAGTATTTTATGATTCCATAGATAAGAGAGGTAATGAAGAAACAAAAATTTATCATATTTTCAGGAAAAACATGTCAGACACAAAGTAAGCTTTCACATTGAAAATCTCTATGCCTCCAAGCACAGACTGTCACGTCTTATATATCCATATTACTTCCATGAGGCTTACAGCTAAACCTGGCGAGCTTCCCTTGCAGGAAATCTAACCAACATAAGTGTTCAATAAGTACTAAATGGTATTACTATTAGAAGATTATAGGGAAAATGTAAAAAGAGAAATGCGTATGTCTCCTTGATATGTATGTATTATCTATGTATGAAAACATGAATTCCAAACCCCATCCATGTATGAGATGAGTGGACAGTCCTAATGTACTCAACATCCAGATCAGAATTGGTGTAGAAACTGCAAGGTCTTGGGGCACCTGGGTGGCTCAGTTGGTTAAGCAGCCAACTCTTGATTTCAGCTCAGGTCATATCTCAGGGTCGTGAGATAGAGCCTTGTGTTGAGCGACATGGTCAGCATGGAATCTGCTTGGATTCTCTCTCTCTCTCCCTCTGCCCCTCCTAGTGGAGTAGATAAGTAAAATCTTTAAAAAAAAGATATTGCAAGATCTTTTGAAGCGATATACACACATGACACCTGAAGACTGAATGAATATTACATCTTATGTATGTGCATGTCTGTGTATATGATGTTTTTGAGTAGTGCACAAATGTTGTGATGAATGTCAGTTTATTTTAAAGCATTAGTGAATTAATAGATATTTTGTCATTAAATATTTTTCAAAAAAATGCATACTAAAAATAAAAGTGGTAACTCAGGGAATTTTTGACATTGTTGCATTAGGTTCTGGAGGCCCTTTTTACAGAATCACTGCATGAACGACAGTTATATAAGCCAATGTTTTTTTTTTTTCCTCATGCTTCCTGAGATTCAGGTTAGACCATCATGATGTGATTCCTACCACAGATGTTTGAGGGAGAAGAGTACATGCAGCATGAATGACTCTTAAACAGCCAAGTATGACTTTTCCAGTAAATTGTCACTTTCTACAAATGTCACTAGGCTACATTTTTGGTGATATAAACTGGTTTATTTTCTCATTTAAAGAATATATGCAGTTTTATACCTAATTCTCTATTTGTAATTTTGTATCCTTGTAATATATATATGTATATATTATATATATAACAGATTAAAAAGATGCACTTTAGTCGTACGTTGTTTCAGCGAATGCTTGTTGAGGACCTACTATATGTCAATTATTATTCTAGGCTCTGAAAACAGCAATGAACATCACAGACAAATATTCTTGCCTTCAGAGATCATACATTCTAGTGAAGTTAAAATGCATTATATAGATAAGTTGTTATTTATTCTGTGTCATAGATTTAAAAATGATCAAATAATCTTGGGTCTGACCACAAAGGTTTTCCCTCCAGTACATTTCCCATTATTTGATTAGCTTAACCTACCATGGCTCTTGCTTCATCTTCCACATTCTCTGTGGGATGAGGTTTGGAATCGATTCTCTTCTAGTCTTGGACAACCTCTGCTTTCCCTGTGACCTTCTCAAGGGTCATAATATGAAATGGGATACATTTCTTAGAGAGGCTTACTTATTTTTAACATGGTTTTGGATAAAACGTCCTGAGCATAAACTTGTTGGGGTTTTTTAAATCCTTTTCTCTAGGTCACTGCTTAAGACTTTTTGAATTTCAAGATCATAAGCAGCTCATGTTGCAGAGAACAGATTATTAGCCATCAATTTTTATTTTCTAGGTAAGGTAAAATAGGAGGTTACTTCTTTCAAATATCTTCCATCAGCCACTGAATTTCTCTAAGTAGTATCTTTTATCTATATATATTCTGTGTTGTTTCTTTTCATTTTGGTTTGCCTACAGTTTTTCTTTCTGGCATTTTTCTCCCACTTTTCATTCATTGTGGAAGTGGATGGTGTTAATAAGAAAAGGTAAATTCTCTTAAAGCTATAGAATACAGTAAAAACAGCAATACAAATTAGAGTGAGCTAAATTGTTCAGTAAAAGTCACTTTTTCTCCACTGCTTTTGGCTCCATCAGTATATTCAGAGAAAAGTAAGTTCTGAAAGGCAATTTCCTGGACAAATCTGGCAGGGTGCTAAATCTGAAACTGAGGCAGGAGTGGGCTATTTTGGCATTGAATTACTGAGGTAATTGAGTCATGTAACCACATTATTCTCCATGTTTAGACAAAACTTTACACATCATTCAATTTTCTTCAGAAATGTAAATTGTATAAAGAATTTCCCTAAGTGAGTTACCTACTCTTCTGGACTCAAATCCTATAATTTGATTTCCCTCATTCCAGTGTAACTGCCTACTATTCTCCCAAGCACTAGAGGTTGAAGTTCTTGAAAAGTGCTTAACTCTCAGTGGGGCTTTATGGTGACATTTGGTTAATGTGCTTTGGTAACAAAACATTCTAGGTTTTGAGACCAAAACCCATTTCTATGGTTTTGTTTTTGTTTTAAACACACTATTAAGAAAGAAAATATGTCACAGATATCAAACTTACTGCTTCAGTATTCATTAGATTTATTACCAGTCTAAAACTTGTTTATCAGAATCTATTTAATAATATTAACTATTTTATTCTTTGTTATAGAGAAAAATGAAAAAGATGTCTCCACGATGTTGATTCAATTTGAAGAGTGAAAGGTTTTAAATTTTTAAAAATATTAATAGCTTGATAAAATTTGAAATCCTTATTATTCCATTGTTTTTTCAATGCTACCTGTCCTCAAATCCTCCCCAGTGATGCTCCATGTTTACCAACCATGCCTGCCTTCCCCCTCCTCTGAACCACATTAACATTTCCTTCTGGGCTACATATCTTGTTTGCCTTTGGGCTTTCCTGTCAGATACCCTAATGAGGATCTACATTAAAAGTGAATTGAGGTTTGAATGATGAGAATAACTTTATCTGTTACCCCTCTTTTTCTCCCAGGAGTTTTTTGGATTTTAATAAGGGACACCTGAAAGTAAAACGCATTAACTTGAAGAAGGAATGATAGATGCAATTGCAGGTATCATGCAGGCCAATTAAGTTTGCAGGAGGGATGAAGGGTATGGAGATGCAAGAGAAGAGTTTGAACCTTTAAATCATAAAACACATTGTGGTCTATTATGTACAAGTATGTGCCTAGACCTTGAGACAACTTACAGGATTCTAATCCACTCATTTAGACATTTGACATCTGTTTTTTTTTCACAGTAAAAATTGCTCTTAAAACAGTTTGGCACATAGTATTTCTTCTTTACTATATTGCTGCATTGAATTTCTACAATTCCTCTTACCAACAACTCAGTTTAAAATGGGTATGTCATTTCAGTCTAGTTAGATCTGTATCAAGCTGATCACTCCAGTGCAGCTGTGGGTTTATATCCCAAGTCCTGGAAGAACAGGCTGTTTATCTGCTTGCCTGCCAGGTAGAACAACTGTTATTTTTTAACTCTCCTACACTCAATAACAACTGCCCATTCCATTACCAATTCATTTGAGCATTTTAAGAGCATCCTCACAGATTTCAAATGAAAAACTGTATCCTTACTTTTTACATTGATATTGGGTTTGTATCGTAGTGGCGTTGTTGATGGGTGTTTGCTTTTTTTTTTGTTTTGCTGTGTTTTCTTATTTTCAGAATTTTGTTCTTAGATTGCAAGAGTGACCTCTAGTGTGAAACATCTGTATAGTTATAATCTTAAGCTCCAGGGCCTCTTATCCAGCCCTAATTTCCATAGGTATTAGTGTTACATACAAAATATAGCCAGCCAGAACCCCACAAATATGACAAATTATTATCAAAGAATGAAAACCCTAAGTCAGGTTTTTTTCTTACTAGCTGTCATGTATTTTATTCCCAAACTTTGGCTACCAAAGGATATTTGCATCCTGGGGATTATAAAATCACAAGGATAACACTTCCAATAATGCCCTTGCAAGGAACTGGAAGTAAATTATGACATTCTTTATGAGCTGGATGTATTTGACTGCAGAAAACTGTTTTGCAGGTCTCTTGTTGCTCCTGGCAATCCTGTTGTGAATAATTGGCTGGTGCACTCACCTGTTCTCTTTCTTCTCCAGAGGAAGGAAGTGTTTTCCTTACCACCACACTAGGTAGATACAAGGCATAAAGAACACACTGTAGTCTGTATGGGAAAAATTAAAGTAGACTTAAGCATATGCCCTGCCTTCAAACAAGGTCAGCCAGAAAATTTGCAGTACGGTCAATGGGATTTCTTATTCCTTACACAAGATTACATGGAAGCCTTACCTGCCTTGCAGGTAAGGGGAGGGCTTGCTCCCCTTGCAGTAAAAATAACAATCCCTCACACTGGCATAGTGCTTTAAAACTTACAAAGCATTTTCATGCATATTAATTTTCCTTCCTCCCTTCACTTTCTTTAGGAATTAGACATTATTTATCCTATTTCAATGATGAAAAATATGACGCCTGGTAAGATTAAATTGCATGTTCAGGGTTAAACACACCTAATAAATGATGGAGTTATAAGTCTTTGGACTCCAAACTTAATATGCTTTTTCTAATAGTTGCTTCATAGTCTAACAGTCAGGCTTTCCCAAAATTATGTATATATATTTTAAGTAGCCTACATATAAATTTCTATGAGACTTGAGAAAAAGATGATCTGGTTGTAAGGATCCGGGAAGATTTTTATGGAGAAAGTCACATATAATTTAGTCTTTAACAAGTAGGAAGAATATGGGAAGATGATGAAAACCATTCAAAGTTAAGTAAAATCATGGCAATGAAAAGTATGGAACACATACAAGAAATAAAAAGTAGTCTAAATGTTTTAAGTACCAGAGGGAGTGGAAAATAAAGTTAGAAAAGAAAGTCAAGATCAGGAGATGAAAGTTCCCTAATTCTAGAACAGGGTTCCTTGACCTCCACACGATTGACATTCTGGACCACATAGTTCTTTGCTATGGGAGGGACTGTTCAGTGCTTTGCAGCATGTTTAGCAACATGCCTGACCTCTACCCACTAGATACCAATAACTCTCCCTCCTCCAGTTGTGACAACCAAAAATGTCTCCAGATATTGCCAAATATCCCCTTGTAAGGCAATATTGCTCCTTATTGAGAATCACTTGAATTTTTAATTATGAGAGCTGTTTAAGATTTTGAAGGAGAGTACTGCCATGAATGAATCTATACTTAGGGAACAGAAACATAGCAAAAATCTATAAGACAAATTGGAAGGGGTAAAGCATTGAAGTAAAAAAAATTGTTTGGAGAATATGACAATGGTCTCAGCGTAAGGACCAGAGAGAGGTAGCTACTATATTGGAAAGAGCATTAAACTTAGGGGCAGCATACTTGGATCGCATTGCAAGTTCTGCCAACAGTTAGTATGTGTTCTTAGATAAGTTATTTAAAACTTTGTGCCCTCCATTTCTACAGAGTTAAAAGGTGAGACATGATGATCTCAAAGTTCCCTTCTAATTCCATATGTTGTGAATCTCTTAAAGACAGATATGCAAATGTTGTTGCTAAATAACGGCATCTACTTTTCTCTGTACATCCTTTAGAAAACTCTTGTGAGTATGAAATGTGTGTCTGACTTTTCTGTGTAAAGATAAACGGCATGGACTTCCTTCTCAGATTAAGTTGGGTGAACGAGCAATTTAGAAACAGTGAAGAATTTGAATTATAAGATGCATTTTAAAGATATGTAGATATATTACTTTCAAGTATATGAAGTACTTAAACATAGTGTTGAAGCATTGCCTAAGTGAGGTATTTTTGGAAGCTAATTTAGCTAATTGATATAGCATTTACTGAAAGCATACTAAGTGCAAAACACTGTGCTAGGCTTCACAGGGTTACAGAGAGGTTAATTATGGGACCTATCAAGAACCTTATTAAGAGAGATCAACAGTATACACAACTATAATAGAGCAGAATGTAGTACATGCCAGACAAATCATATGTGCAAGTCTCATACACATCAGTAGGCTGATTTTTAGATTATTTAGTGTAGACTACAGATAAATTTTAGGTTTAAAAAATAACCAAATCAACTTTTGAAAATATATATAACTTTTTCATTGAGTTGTTAAAAATATTTGGGTAAGAAAAAAATATATGGATAACAATTATACATCACTCAAGAACTCAAGATGTCTGAGTTTTATATATATATATAATAATGTTTTGAATCCCTTATTTTCCTTCTTCTTATCTTCCTTTCATAGTAATTTTTCCACACCTAGACTGACCTCATTTGCCAGTGGAACCTTAACAAATAGACAAGAATGGTTGGCAGATAGCAAATTATTTATGTGAAAATAATTGTTTTAAAGAACTTGAAATCTTTTTTCCTTTTTAGAGTTTTGATATGATAGGTATCCTTCCCAAATCTTATCTATACAATTTGTTCCTGGTTTTAACAATATTTGTTCTAAATTATCAACGTTTTTAATGTTAAAGCTTTAATATATGCCATATAATTAAGTGCAAGATTTTAAGAACACATTTCCTATTGAGCTATTTTCTAATATTTTCTTTCTTGCCCTCCCTTCAGGCTATCCACAGAGCTATATGCATAGCAGATGTATTACTTTGGTTAATAGGTCCTGCTTGAGATAATTTTTGATGTACATATACACTCATGTGCATATACAGTGTAAAGGGAATGTGGCAGAGACATATGTAACTAATTCAGGGAAAAGTTGCCATGTCATTCATAGATAGATAGATATTGATAACAATAAATAACAATATCTAGTGTATATGTGTGTGAGAGTAAGTGTGTGTATGTATGTCTAGGCCAAAGAGAAAAAATATACATAACTGACAACTATTCAGGAATTAGTTTTATCATTTGAATGCTTTATTTGGCCTCCTTTTACCTGCCAAGTTACTGTATTGCTTCTTCCTTCCTTATTTAGTGAAGAGACAGAGAATGGAATTAACAGCCAAGTCAGTTTGGCTCCTTTAGCTGTCTTTGGGAGAAAAATACTGTGAAGAATAATTCAAACTAATACACAATATGTGATATTTTACTCTTTATGTATTTCAATAAATTCTGTTTTCCTTGTCCCTTCTTTGTAAATAGCCATGGGTAATCATGTTCCGATAATTTTGACCTTGAAAATATAACAACTGGAATGATACATATATATCTTGTAATATATGTAGGAAAAGTGGACATAAACAGAAGAAAATATGAAATGTAAAGTGGAAAAAGAGAAAACAAGAATGTTCTAAGGAAAAACTCATGGAGAGAATGAACCTGCTAACTATAAAATGCTAGTCTAGTGGGGACCTACCTCGTGTCTATAAATATATTCAAGGTAACAATATAAATGAAAACACAGAAAGGAAATTATTCACAGAATTTCATAGAGCTAAGACTAGCCATTTTTAGTTAGAAAGGAAACTATTAGGAATAAATAAATAAGAGGAAGTACAATTGGAAAGAAACCACTAAAGGAAGGCCTCAATGTGTGGTTGGTTCAGATATTTAAAAGTAATAGCAGTGAAAACTAAACTGTGGTCTAGAGCACAACCTCTTAAAAGAGGAAAAGAACATAAATGAAACAGATTTAATTAAAACAAGCATACCTTCATTTTCTGTATGTAATCTCATCTATTCTTAAACTAGCGATATTCTAGTTAGAAAATCAATTCAAACCTGCTGAGTGTCTAATACCGTTCTAGCTACTTTATCCTCAAGGAGCTCAATGTTTAATATTCTCCGGAAAATCATATGCAGAAAACTGATGTTTTCATCGTGTGGTTCTGATAAATACAAAGAATAGAGAAAACAAGAGTATTGGGTCTTTTCTATAACTACCTGTATTGCTAGTTGCAGAAGCTATTTGCCATTGTCAATTTGAGTATTTCTTCCAAAAGATATAGCCCTGTTTCTTCTGTTTACTAGGCTGCCTTCCTAGCCCACTTCTGGCTAGCAAACTAAACATCTTTCCTCATCAAAACTTACTTGCCTCTGTGCAAATAAATAGGCTACCTCTTCCATCACATGGTCATGAATGTTGGTATGGCAGAGGGCCAGTCCAAATATGTAAGATATACATCACACTGGCCAGTTTCCTACCAAAATGCATTGGGAAAGATGCATTCCTTTATTTTCTGAGTTGAATAGTTAATGAAAATCACCTTTGAGTGTTACTTGAGAGCTTCAAGGGAAAGAGGTTGTTTACAATCAGACCTTGCCTACAGGGACTAGGTGTAAAAGGGGTATAGGGAATGTGCCAGGTTAGAAGGATGTTGAGAGGTCCCAGTTAGCTCTAGTCAAATACAGAGGAGTTATGTAACAGGAACAATTGGCATTGAGATTTTTTCCAACAAGGTCACTCCTGGTCTGCCGCTTCTATAATATTCACACTATGGGAAATATGGGGCAGCATAAGATACAGTTCTGGCACGGGAAACTTGAGAATGTTCAGAAGACTGAACAGAAATAAGTGATATGAGACTACCAATCTAAGAAATGCCATAAAATTATCTTTGATAAAGAGTTCTTGGTGATACCTGAAATCTTTGAAGGCAGAGACTACTATCCCTTCAATACTTAGAAAAAGACCTTCCATAGTAAACATTCGTTATATGCTTGCTGAAATGAAGTGGCATACTTGTGGAAGAGAGACCATAAAAACTAAAAATACATAAAAAATTTAAAATACATGGAGATCATTATTTCTAGAAGCCTACTTACAGGATAAACAGTAGGCTGCAGTGTGTAGCAGTACTGGGAGAATAAGGGATTTTTTTTAATTTGTGCACTACTGAATTTTATTAGCATTTATTATTTTTATACTGAAAAAATCACAGCTTTCTAGAGCCTTTATAAAGGAAAGGACAGGAAACAACTCATGGAAGATAAGAGCTAGATACAAAGGACAGAAGAAATGGGGATGATTGAGACAGGAGGGTTCCCTGGGTATTGGGGAAAGAATTTTAAAAGAGAGAGAAGAAAGATTGTGAGCATATGCTTTGAGAACTTTGCATCAACAGGTGAGTAGAGAATTTTCAATTTTCAAAAGCTCTGCTGTATGAAGCAAATATTATATTGGCCTGCTCTTTGATAAATTTTGAAAAATATATACATTAGTTTTCAAAGAAAAGTGCATATTACATGGAAGACTTTGAAGAACTCCCTTTAGCTTTATCCCATATTAGTGAATGATCAAGAATTATTTTATAAAATTAGCTAATTGTTTCACCATGGAAGATACAAAGATTTAGTAGGGAAAAGATACAGTGAGAAAGAGGGGTTTAATCTAGTAAGGCTGAGTGATTAGGAGCCATACAGGATACCAACAGGGAACGGGAGAGGAATGATAGGTGGAGAATTTATCCCTAGCAGGATGGTTTGCACAGAGTTGCAGGAGGAATAAATAACCCAGATCTGTGAATCATATATGGCTCAAGGAATGGGGATAAATAGTGGAGGATGTACAAGATCCCCAAAGCACACTTTTTCAACTTTCAGAATTTGATTTCACACTGTTTCTGGCATAAGACTCAGAACTTGGCTTCTGACTTTCGCTGTGAGCAACAATAGATATGTTTCTTTTAATCATCATGTCTTTCAGCAAAGGCATAAATATAAGGTGACTTCTTTGTGTATTATTTTATTGCTAACTATAATAATTAGCTTCAAAATACTTCATTTTTGTTGTTCATGTGTCCTTCTGTTTCTAAGGTATAGAAAACTTATTTGAACTTATTAAATAAATAGAATACGAGTGTTCTGCTCTCCTTTTCTTGATCCATTGAACTTACTCTCTTTCCTCGTCTGGAATTTATGAACATGGGGAGAGAAAGAACAGTTTGATACAACCCAAACCTCAAGCAAGAAGTCGAGAAGTAATGGTAACCCTCTCTTATTTGTATTACCTGAATACAGAACTCTGGCTGATTTGCACCAGGTATATAACCATTGCTGACTGTCTTGATGGAGCTTTTCAAAGGCAAGGATCATGTTGGATCAATAGAGAGAGAATAGGGGTGGGGCAGAGGGAGAGGGAGAGAGAGACTCTTTAAAAAAAAAAGATTTTATTTATTTATTCATGACAGACACACACACATACATACACACAGAAAGGGGGGCGGGCAGAGACACAGGCAGAGGGAAAAGCAGGCTCCATGCAGGGAGCCTGACATGGGACTCGATCCCAGGTCTCCAGTATCACACCCCGGGCTGAAGGCAGCGCTAAACCGCTGGGCCACTGGGGCTGCCGGAGAGAGAGACTCTTAAGCAGGCTCCACATTCAGCACAGAGCCTGACACAAGCCTCGATCTCACAATCCTGAGATCATGACCTGAGCCAAAGTTGAGAGTTGGACACTTAACCAACTGAGTCATGCAGGTGCTCAAATATCTGTTCCTCTATCGTTTTCTTTACTCTCTTCTCCCTATTTAAGAGAATTGGAGAAAGAAAGGAAAAACATGAACTGCAGGGCATTCATTTATTATTTGTGTTCTACTTTATTTCAGAATGAATTTGTGGTGGCTTACAAAGATACATTTAATGCCACAGGAGAAAAACAATTTAAAAATAAAAAAACTTTGGGGCAACTGGGTGGCTCAGTCAGTTAAGTATCTGGCTCTTGATTTCAGCTCAGGTCATGATCTCAGGGTCATGGAATTGAGGCCCACATTGGGCTCTGCACTCAGCATGGAGTCTGCTTGAGATTCTCTTTCCCTCTCTCCCTGCCCCTCCCCCAGCTTGCACATAATAAATAAATAAAATATTTTTAAAAAATAAAATAAAAATAAGAAAAATTAGGAAATTCGATCTAAGCTTTTGAGAATCAAGCAAATATAATTGAGCACACTATGTGCCTTGAACTATGCTAGACTCTCTAGGGAAATGAAAGCAAAATATAAGATATAGTTTCTACCTTTAAAGACTATAACATTTAATTGGGAAGATGAGATAAATATCTGTGGTTAGGATCTTTAGCTGTGAAGTCAAGCTGTCTAGTTACATCTCTGCCATTTAGGATGTTTGTGGCTCTGGGCAAGATGTTTAACTTCTTGCTTCTGTTAGCTCATTTGTAAAGTGTGAATAATAATTAATAAAAATGAGAATAATAATACCTTACTTATTGGATTTCCATGAGTGAGGACTAACTTAGAATATAATAAGCACTTAGCTTATTTTTGTTATAACTTTTATTATATTATACTAAAGTAAATGTTTAACTCCTTATGAAGATATGCAAATTAGTGTCATAGAAAAGAGAGAAATCAGTATATTCATAGGGTAGTCAGGGCTGGCTTTGTGGTGTAGGTGACATTTGAGCTAGACCTTGAAGGATGAGGCTTTTAAGTGGGCAAAGGAGGCAGGTAAAGGCATGCCAATCAAATAGGCAGCAAAGTAGAATATAATGAATGGCAAGACAAGGGGGATTTGTAGTCAAAAGAATTTGGTAGTCCAAAAGAACCCTTATGGGACTTCAGAAGATTAATAATGTTGTACAAATCTGATCTGTAATCTGATAACTTTGGATTTAATTTTCTCAATGAGGCATTAAACTTGATGCTTCCATTTTCTGAAGGATTAAAGGATATTTGTGAGATTATTTTAAATATTTCTAGTCACAGCCTACAAACAGCCAACAAGACTTATCAAAGTGAATGGCACCTATGTTAAAGCCACAACCACATTTTATTTCTATTTCTTTTTCAAAAGATTTTTAAAGCTTTCCACAGCCACATTTTTAAACCACACTATTATGCTCAGAAAACATGCTAATATTTTTGTCAGTCACCATATAATACCTGGATCAGTCTTCAGATACACTAAGAATTGTCATGTTTATATTGATGCATTTCTCCTCCAAACTGGTACAGTAGGATTTGACTAGCATATCATTCCTTGTACCAGAAGTTGTGATCTTATCATAAGGGGTTCACAAGTACTTCTGATGATGCAGAAGGAGAGAAAGTGAAAAAGATTTCTGTTTCCAATCAGATATTCTCAAATGACAAAGATGACCATGTTTAGAGGAAGTTATGGTTATCTTGTGTGTATTTTTACTAGTTCTCTTGCCTGGCAACTAAAATAGATCTAACTTTATAAACCTTAAAACCTAATTTCATATAGTTTGAAATCACGTAAATAACTTTTGAAAGAAATTAAAATAAAAACTTTAAGTATGAATCTCATATAGATTTAAATCATTTTAATTGGTATGATTCCACAGGTTGAATAATCTACAAACATAGGTTTCTGGATCAATAGGGGAAATTTTTAAAAAATAAAGTCATTTAATCTTAAAGCATTTATAGAGGTTGTCTTTTTTTCTTTCACTTAACAAAATATAGAGAATCATGTACATTTAATTTCGAACTATTAATTAAATCCAAATGGATTCTTTAGCAACTATATGTATTCTTGAATACACAGAGTATTTGCTTACTTCAACTCTTCTGTCATCTTAGTTTGCTAAGTATGAATTGGACTTGTGTAGTGAGTTAATATCCAAGGTCTTTGTCTTTTCCCATAGGGCGCTTTTTAAAATCCCTTTGTCAAGCTGAGCTATGGAAAACCCTGGATCAAGGGAAGCAGGACCATAAGCCAAAATAAGTGGAGCCAATAGAAGCAGCCAGGGGCCAGTGGGGTATAGAGGAACTAGGGTTCAAGGCAAGGTAGGGTTCACAGGCAGGAAGCCCACTCTGCAATAAATAGAGGAATAGGGAATACACAAGAACTAGGACTCCAGGCACAGTGGCCAGGCTGATTCAGACACAAAACAACAGAACCAAGGGACTTTGGAGCTAAAGCTAAAACCTACCTGAGGCAGAAGTACTCACATCCTCTCCCTTTTAGAGAACTAATGACTGGTACTCTTTCTAGGTCTAGGTATCCAAGTGAAACAATTCTTCTCCACCTGGAAAATCCTAACACTCACTATTCTAGGCCAGCTACTTGAAATATGAGAATGGCAAACCTGAAAGAATCTTTAGAAATTCTCTTAGCTGACTCTATTTTTAGAGGAAGAAACTGAGGCTATTTGTGATAATTAATTTGTCCCAAAAAATCACAGCAACTTAGTGGAATGGCTGAGGCTATAATTTCAGTGTCCTGACCTCAGTATACTTTCCATAACATGTTCCTGCCTTGCCCATACCTGGTGTCCTTGAATGAAAGATATGACTGAGAAAAGTAGTATCATTAGACATTGAGCCAACCAAACCTCTTCTAAGAAGAGAGGAGAAAGTAAGTAAGGTTTATGGGGATGATATACAATCACATCAGAAGTTTCACTTACTCACGCTTAATGAAATTCAGTAACAGAAACTTCTATTGGGATTAAAGCTACTTGATGAGACAGCTTGTAATTCCCATAACTCTAAAAAATTCATTCTCCAGTGGACTTTGCTCCACTTACCCTATGAGTCAATCATAGACTAATGCAACCCCACTGTGCATATTTTAATCATGGTAACAGTGCTATGCCTCATTTTTGAGGCCTACTGCTGTAGTATCTGTCTATAGCATAGGTAAACAACTATTGGCATGTTCCTCACCACCCCTAAAAAGATTTCATGGCTTTACATGCATTATAAAACAAGAAACAGTAGAAAGTTTGAATCCCCCTGCCCTTTTCTCTCTTCTCTCTCTCTCTCTCTCTCTCTCTCTCTCTCTCACACACACACACACACACACACACACACACACATTTTTAACCATTTCCAAATAATTAATCTAAGAGTACTCATAGACTATTTTCCATTCTTCTTCCTTTCCTGATCAATTAGCTTTGGTACCCACTTCTTTCTCTCATGAAATCTTACTCTTTTGGTGGTGATTGGGGGTGGGGTTAGAAAAACATATATGCTGCAGTTTCCACCATCTGGGACAATTAACCTATGTCTCTGCCTTATTGGCTTTTTATCTCCCTTTGGATCTTACTAAAAGAAATACATTCTTTCTTTCTCCCTTTAGCTTCATAATAGTTTGTTCTTGACTATAATTTAAAATTAATTTCAGTGGTTCTCATTTAATTTAGAAAATTATTAGAGGGATTTCTTCTTTAGGAAAAAAATGGGGAGAAAGCTGCATAAAATCACTCTGGAAGGGTGCACCTGGATGGCTCAGTCAGTTAAGCATCTGCCTTTGGCTTAGGTCATGATCCCAGGGTCCCAGGATCAAGCTCCATTTTTTTTTTTATTTTTTGGATAAATATCCAGTAGTGCAATTATTGGATCATGGGGTAGTTCTATTTTTAACATCTTGAGGAACCTCCATATGTTTCCACAGTGGCTGCACCAGTTTGCATTCGCACCAGCAATGCAAGAGGGTTCCTCTTCTGCCACATACTCACCAACACTTTTGTTTCTTGTGTTGTTGATTTTAGCCATTATGACAAGTGTGAAGTGATATCTCATTGTAGTTTTGAGTTGCATCTCCCTAATGGTGAATGATGTTGAGCATCTTTTCAAGTGTCTGTTGGTTATCTATATGTATTCTTTAGAAAAATGTCTGTTCGTGTCTTCTGCCCAATCTTTAATCAGATTATTTGGGATTTTTAGGTGTGGATTTCTGTAAATTAAAAAAAAATATTTTGGATACTAACCGTTAATTGGATATGCCATTTGCAAATATCTTCTTCCAATCAGTAGGTTGTCTTTTAGCTTGTTGATTGTTTCCATTGTTGTGCAGAAGCTTTTATTTTGGATGTAGTCCCAATAGTTTATTTTAGCTTTTGTTTCTCTCACTTCAAAAAATATTAGAAAAATGTTATAGCCGATGCCTGAGACATTACTGCCTGTTTTCTCTTCTAGTATTTTTTATAATTTTAGGTCTCAAGTTTAAGTCTTTAATCCATTTTGAATTCATTTTTGTGTGTGATGTAAGAAAGTCATTCAGTTTCATTCTTTTTCATGTTGCTGTCCAGTTTTCTCAAAACCATTTATTCAAGAGACTGTCTTTTTCCCATTGCATCCATATTTTTGCCTCCTTTGTTGAAGATTAGTTGACTGTGGGTCTATTTCTGGCTTTTTTATTCTGTTCTATTGATCTATGTGTCCTTTTTTTGTGTGTCATTCACATACTGTATTGATTGCTACAGCTTTGTAGTATAATTGAAATCTGAAATTGTGATAACCCCAGCTTTGTTTTTCTTTTTCAGGATTATTTTGGCCATTCAGGGTCTTTTGTGCTTCCATACAAATTTTAGGATTATTTGTTCTAGTTCTGTAAAAAATGCTATAATAGGGATTGCATTAAATCTGTAGATTGCTTTCAGTGATGTGGACATTTTAACAACTTTTATTCTTCCAGTCCATGAGCATGGAATATCTTTTCATTTCTTTGTGTCATCTTCAATTTCTTCATCAATGTCTTATACTTTTCAGAGTTCAGGTCTTTCACCTCCTGCATTAAGTTTATTCCTAAGTATTTTATTATTTTTGGTGCAATTGCAAGTGGGATTGTTTTCTTATTTTCTGTTTTTGTTACTTCAGTATTAGTGTATAGAAATGCAACAGATTTCCATACCTTGATTTGTAGCCTGTGACCTTACTTAATTCATTTTTCAGTTCTAGTAGTTATTTGGTGCAGTTTTTAGGATTTGCTATATATAGTGCCATGTCATCTGCAAATAGTAAAAGTTTTACTTCTTGCTTACCAATTTGGATGTCTTTTTCCTTTTCCTTGTCTGAATGCTATGGCTAGGACTTCCAGTACTATGTTGAATAAAAGTGGTGGGAGTGTACATCCTTGTCTTATTTCTAACCTTAACAGAAAAAATCTCTCAACTTTTCACCATGGGCTATGATGTCAACTGTGGGTTTTTCAAATATGGCCTTTATTATGTTGACGTATGTTCCTTCTAAACCTACTTTGTTGAGAGTTTTTATCACAAATGGATATTGTACTTTGTCAAATGCTTTTTCTGCATCTAGTGAAATAATCATATGGCTTTTATCCTTTATCTTGTTGATGTGATATATCACATTGATTGATTTGGGAATATTGAATCAACCTGGGAATAAATCCCACTTGATCATAGTGAATGATTTTTTTAAATGTATTGTTGGATTCAATATTCGATGAGCATTTTTGCATCTCTGTTCACAGGATAGACTGGCCTGTAGATCACTTTTTGTGTGATGTCTTTATCTTCTTTTTTGTATCAGGGCAATGCAGGCCTCAGAATGAATTTGGAAGTTTTCCTTTCTCTTCTGTTCTTCGGAATAGATTGAGAAAAATAGGTTTTAACTTCTCTTTAAATGTTTGGTAGAATTTGCCTATGAAGCCGTTTGGTCCCAGACTTTTGTTTGTTGGGAGTTTTTTTTTTTATTATTATTACTGATTCAACTTCATTGCTGGTTATCAGTCTGTTCGATTTTCTATTTCTTTCTGATTCAATTTTTGGTGGTTATAAGATTCTAGGAATGTATGCATTTCTTCTAGGTTGTCCAATTTGTTGGCATAATTTTTCATAGTACTTTCTTTTAATCCTCTGTGATTTGTTTTGGTGTTGGCTGTTATTTTTCCTCCATCTCTGATTTTGTTTATTTGAGTTCTCTCTCTCTCTCTCTCTCTCTCTCTCTCTCTCTCTCTCTCCCCTTGATGAGTCTGGCTAAATGTCTATCATTTTTTTTATCTTTTAAAAGAATCACCTCTCAGTTTTATTGATCTGTTCTATTGTTGTTGGGATTTCTTTTTGTTTTCTTTTTTGTTTTTTGTTTTTTGTTTTGTTTCGACTTAATTTATTTTGACTCAAATTTTTATTATTTCCTTCCTTCTGCCAGTTTTGTTTTTAGTTTGTTGTTTGTTTTTTTTCTAGTTTCTTTATGTAAGGTTAGGTTGGTTACTTGATATTTTTCTTGCTTCTTGAGGTAGACTTGTATTATAATAAACTTCCCTCTTAGAACTGTTTTTGCTGCATCCCAACGATTTTGGACTGATGTGTTTTCACTTTCATTTGTCTCATTGTATTTTTTTTAATTTCCTCTTGATTTTTTATTTGATCCATCCATTGTTTAGTGGCATGCTATTTAACTTACATGTATTGTGGTCTATCCAGGTTTTTTTTTTCCTTGTGGTTGATTTCTAGTTGCATAGTATTGTGGTCAGAAAAGATCCATGGATTGACTTGGATCTTTTCTAATTAGTTGAGACTTCTCTTGTGGCCTCATATGCGATCTATTTTAGAGAATGTTCCATGCGCACTTGAAGAGAATGTGTATTTTGCTGTTTTAGGATGGAATGTTCTGAATATTCTGTTCGATCCATCTGGCCCAATGTGTCATTTGAAGCCACTGTTTCCCTGTTGATTTTCTGTTTGGATGATCTTTCTATTGATATACATGGTGTACTAAAGTCCTCTAATATCACTGTATTACTATCAATTGATTACTCCCTTTATGTTTTATTAACTTCTTTGGGTATTTGGGTGGTCCCATGTTGGGTACATGAATATTTACAATAGTTATATCTTATTGTTGGATTGTCCCTTTTATTATTACATAGTGCCTTTGTCTCTTGTTAGAGTCTTTTATTAAGGTCTATTTGTTTGATATAAGTATTACTACCCCAGCTTTCTTTTTACATTCATTTGCATGATAAATGCTTCTCCATCCCTTCACTTACAGATTTCTGCCATGGAACTTTATATACCTAGTTAATATTAACTAGACTGAATATAGACTGAATTACTATGGTAAAGACTCACCTCTTGTTCTAAACACAAAGAAATGCTGGATAAAATAAAACAAAGATTGTACATGAGTAGCCCAGCTTGTAAGTAAGGGAGATTCCCAGACTTCAAGAATGAAAAGAAAAATCAAACCCAGAGAAGGAAGCATAAACTGAAGCTAAATACTTCCTAGAAGTATCAAAAACAAATAGTGACATTAGGAGTATAAGGGCTTGGACCCAGAGTTACACCATAGAGCCACAAATTTACTTAAAATGTAGAGCTAGAACTGAGATCCAAGCAAAAATATAGAAGCCTCAGCGGTCTGTGAGGCCTAAAAATCAATGAAATGGGGATGAGAAAATTGCTCATTGGTCCTGAAAAGCAGCCAGGAAATTCACACTCTGTCCAGGGCCATGAATGAAAAGAGATACTCAAAAGAAATCAGAACACTAAACTTGTACCAATCATGGGTGCGGACTCTAAATTCTCACAACCCACATGTGGTACAAAGCCCCAAGCTAACAAATTGACAGAAAAACTGGTTCCAAACCAGTGAAACTTGTTAGGCCTTGGCAGAGGCAAACTTGGAACCACTCTGAGGGAATGCCTTCACAGCCCTCAGCACCCAGGACTCCCACAAAAAACAATCCCTGTTGTAGATAAAGACACAGTAATGAAATTACAAACCTCACAAGAAAATTAACCACCACTAGTGGGCTTCCATTGGCATAAATGGAAAAAAATATATGCCAAGAACAAGAGATAATGGGACAATTTATAGGAGGCAAAATGAGTTCATTGAAAAATGTCTAAGAAAAGCCAAGAGTATAAAACAACTATGTGGCAAGGATATGGCCTTTTTAAAATCAAAAGTCCATCAAAAGATTGGCGTGGTGGAGCTAGATACAGAAATTAAAAATAAAATTTTTACCCTTAAGAAATTCTTAGAAAAATCCCAGGAGAGGGCGAGTTAAGATGTGTGGCCAACTCTTAACTCTAGGAAACAAACAGGGTTGCTGGACAGGAGGTAGTTGGGGGGAATGGGATAACTGGGTGATGGACATTAAGGAGAACACGTGATGTAATGAGCACTGGGTGTTTTACGTTACCTATGAATAACTGAACTGTACATCTGAAACTAATGATGCACTAGATGTTGATTAATTAAATTTAAATAAATGAGTTTGAAAAAAGATATGTGGCCAAAATTAGGTTTTATCTTTCCATACATACCTGCAATTCTCTCACATTAGGTAAAGCCAGTTTCAGGTTCTTTTGAAGTTATCTCTGTGCAAGTGTGTGGGTTTGAAATGGAAAACATAATCTCTTTGAGTTATATGAAATTTATGCATAGACCATTCAATGATTAAGGTGATGACTTTAGCTTTGAAAAAAACCCCAAACATTAAGATCTCATAGAACCTGTATACAACTTACATTATATTTAATTTGTTTTGTGAATTGTCCTTTATCTGTCTCTTCCCAGATGTAAATTTCCTGAGATATGGATTTTTTTAACCTTTAACAGCTTTGTTGAGCTGTAGTTTATATAGCATACAATTTACCCAAGTAAGGGTACCATTCCCGCTTTTAGTAAATATATACATTTCTGTAGCCCTCACTACAATGTAGCTTTAAATATTTCCATCATTCCCCCAAGAGTTTGCCCCTCCAGATATTCAGGCAATACCTGACCCCAACCATAAGTAACTACTGATCTACTTTCTGTTTCTATAGTCATGTGTTTTCTAGAATGTTCACATAAATGGAACCATACAATATGTAGTCTTTTGTGTCTGGCTTCCTTCACTCAGCATAGTGCCTTTGAGGTTTATTAATGTTGCAGTATGTATCACTAACCATCCATTTGTTGGTAGAAATTTCAGTTTGGAGCTGTTACAAATAAAGCTCATATGAGGAAGCAGTTCAAGATGATGATGTAGGAAGGGACTGAACTCATCATGGAGATACCAAATCTATAGCTACATATGATATAATTTCCTCTGTAAAAGACCTGAAAATTACCTGAGAAATTTCTTCACATTGGGCAAACAAGAAAAAGGCCACATGGTAGCATGTAGGACAGGTTAAGACACAATCTCACCATAAACTGCACCACTGGGAGCAGCAATTTACAATCAAGAGAGAATTCACAAGCCTGGAGCTTTTCCCTGAGGAGAAAAGGGTTTATCCACTACATTGGTTACCACCAGTTTTTTAATACCTGCAACTAAGAGATGAACCTTTACACATCTGGCTTTGAAAACCAATGGGGCTCATGTCCCCAAGCCCCAAAGGGCTATAGTGAACTGAACATCTATTAAAGGGTACATGCATCAACTCACTCACCCCAGGGCCCAGCACAGAAATAGTTATTTACAAAGCACTCAGATGTATGTGAAAGAGATTAATTTGTTAATCTTAAAGTGCCAGCTGGTGCGTCAGGGGACAGTCAGAGTACTCTAGGGATAGGACTAGTGGGTATTGTTTCCATTCTCCTTCTGCCTTGCTAAATCTATCAGGCACCATCTTTTTCCTGCTTTTCTCAGTGGGAAGCATCTCTGAGCTCTCCTGCTGTGCTCCAGAGCACCAGTATCTCCCAAATACTTTTACACATCTCATACCCTGGTTTATGTGTCTGGTGCCCTGGTTTTTTCAGCTGCCACCCAGAGAATGCCCTTTTTCACTTAATTCCAGAAGCCAGGGGCTTTATGTTCCTGGGCCCCATTGGACTGTAACAATTAAAAAAACGAAAACAAAAACAAAAACAAAACACAGTTCTTCTCAGACTACTACCCCAGGGCACTGTAAAGACAGCAAATTAAAACAAACCCTCAGTCTGTCTGGGAAAGAGGCCTATTTGCTTGTACTGGAACTAAAGCCTAAGAAGTAAGCTTTAGATTTGTCATTTACCAAGGCACCTGTGTAGGTACTCTCAGGGAACATAGGCTCGGGGATACCATATTTGCACTCTACTTTGCTCCATCTCACTGGTGTCTCCCAGAAAGAAGCTTATATGCTTGTCTGGAGCCCCAATTTTTGTGACTGTCACTAGGCGATACCTCCAGCTCACCTGGTCTGCAGGCCATCAGGGCTTATGTTTGCAGCCACACAGGACTGTATACATATTTGCATACTTTAAAAACTGCTGCCTGAGAATCTGGCTTCCAATCAGCCTGAATCCAGGGACTGACTGAAATCCTCTTTTGTGGGGATTATACACCCTCAACTACTGGGAGCTATTACAAATGTAATAGGCTATTTGGATAATCACAAAGGTTTGAGAGACAGAGAAGAGCTGGAGCAAAGTTGAACAAAAAGGTTCATGTCCTACAGAAGGCTACTATTTAAAATCTAGGAGAGGTGGTTATTTTATCTAATGTATAGAAACCAACACAGAGGATCAATAAAATGAAGAAATGGAGGAAAATGTTCTAAACAAAAGAACAAGGTAAAACCTCTCCCATTCCCCACCCCCCAAAAAAACATTAATGAAGTGGAAATAAATAGTTTATCTGACAAAGAGTTCAAAGTAATGGCCATAATAGACATGCCCTCCAAACTCAAAAAAGGAATGGATGAGTACAGTGAGAACTTCAACAAAAAAGATGGAAACTATAAGAAAGTGCCAAACATAAGTCACAGAGCTGAATAATACAATAACCACACTGAAAAATAGAATACAGGGGTTTAATAACAGATTAGATGAAACAGAAGAAAGGATCAGTGCACTTGAACACAAGACAGTAGAATTCACCCAATCAAATCAGCAGAAAGAGAAGCAAAAAGTGGAAAAAAGTGAAGATAGCTTTTGGGACTTAGGGGGTAATATCAAGTGGATTAACATTTATGTTATAAGGGGATCCCTGGGTGGCGCAGTGGTTTGGTGCCTGCCTCTGGCCCAGGGCAGGATCCTGGAGATGCGGGATCGAATCCCACGTCAGGCTCCCGGTGCATGGACCCTGCTTCTCCCTCTGCCTGTGTCTCTGCCTCTCTCTCTTTCTCTCTGTATGACTATCATAAATAAATAAAAAATTAAAAAAAAAACAAAAAACATTTATGTTATAAGGATTCCAGAAGGAGAAGACAGAAAAGCCAAAAATTTATTTGAAGAAATAATGGCTAAAAACATCCCCAATCTGGGGAAGGAAATAGACATCCAGATCCAGGAAGCCCAAAATATACAAATAAGAGAAACTTAAAAATACCCACACCAAGATACATAATTAAAATATCAAACGTTTTTGCCAGGGTAACACAGGCAAAACACCCTAGAATGCTTCAGACCCACACCACTTTGGCTTCAGATAGCTTGTGAGGGCACCCCACATGCAGAGAACTTTGGAAACCCTTGGCTGATATCTGCTTTAGGTCCAGCGACCTTGCCAAATTGTCTCCTTGTGGAATGCCCCAGGAACCCCAAGCCTATTCCTGCATTGGTTTCAGCCACTCCACTAGGGCATCCCCACTGTGTGAAATGCCCTGGAAAACTCCTGCCCTGCCAGCCTTGGTTCCAGTTACCCAGGCAGGGAACCCACTGTGTTGAACAACTTGGGACACCACAGCTTGCACCCAATTCAGCTTCAGCTGTCCCACCAGTTTGGGAGTCTTGGGGAACCCTGGCTTATACCCAAGTAGGCTTCAGCTGTTCCATGAAGGTAAATATTGTGTGGAGAGCCCAAGGACCACATCAAACCATGCCCATTCTAGCTTTAGTCATCCTGCCAGGATGCCCACAGTATAGAGCATCAGAAGGCCTCTAAACCTATACCCCATCTTGGCTCTAGCCACCCCTTTAGGTCATCCTCTATACACAGAGTCTAGGAACACCCCAGTTTACATCCACTTCAACTCCACCTATCCTACCAATATGTCCTCTGTGTGTGGACCTCACAGTATACCTAGCTTGCACCCACATTAGGTTCAGCTATCCTGCCAGGGCACCCTCTATGGGAAGAGCTTCCAGCCTGCATACTATGTCAGCTTCAACCACCCTGCCAAGATACCCCCTGAACAGAGAACCTGAGACATACCAGTTTGCACTCATTTCAGCTTTATCTATCCTGATAGGGTGCCCTCAGTGCATAGAACTCCAGATACCCCAGCCTGAATCCACTTCAACATTACCTGTGTTTACAGGGCAACTGTTATGTGAAAAGCCTCAAGGCCCCCATCCATGCCAGCCACAGCTCTATCCAGCCAGCGGAAATCACCAACTACACACAGTCTATATAAGAGAAGACTATACAAAGGATCATTCTTTCCAGTTTAGAAGTTGCTGTTTGCCTAATCCACAGAAACACAGAAAGTCAAGGAAAACAGGGAAACAGAGGAATATGTTCCAAAAAAAGAACTAGATAAGCCCCACCCCCCTAAAGAAAGCCTAAATGAAACATAGATGGGCAATGTGCCTGATAAAGCATTGAAAGTAATTATTGTAAAGATATTCACTGGGCTGAAGATAAAAGTAGAATAACTCAGTGAGGCCTTCACTGAGATAGAAAATATAAAAAAGAACCAATCAGAGTTGAAGAATATAAAAACTGAAATAACAACACACTAAATAGAGGGAATCAACAGCAGATTGGTGGATGCAGAATATATTAATGATCTAGAAGACAGGGTAATAGAAAGCACCCACACTGAACAGCAAAAAGAAAAATGAATTTTTAAAAATGAAGATAGTTTAAGGGATTTCTTGGACAATATCAAATTAACAAACAATTGCATTTTAGGGCTGCCAAAAGAAGAAGAGAGAGAAAGTGATAGAAAATGTATTTCAAGAAATAATAGCTGAAATATTTCCTAACCTAGGGAGGGAAATAGACATTCAAGTACAAAAAGCCCAGGGAACTCCAAAGAGGTCCACAACAAGACATATAATAATAAAATATCAAAGGTCAAAGATGTCTTAAAAGTAGCAAGAGAAAAATTAAAAAGTTACCTACAAGGGAAAACCTATCAGTCGATAACTGATTTTTCAGCAGAGATTTTTCAGCAGAAATTTTTCAGGCCAGAAGAAAATGGCATGATATATTCACTGCTAAAAGGAAAAAAAAAAAACTACAACCAAGAACATGCTACCTGGAAAGTTTGTCATTCATATTTGAAGGAGCAATCATTTCCCAAACAAACAAACAAACAAACAAACAAACAAACAGAGGAGTTTACTTCCACTAAGCCAGACTTATAAGAAATGTTAAATATGATAAGGGAGATTAAATGGCAGAGTAGTTGGTAGACCCTAGGCTCATCTCATGCATAAATACAACTAAATAACTATCAAAACATTCTATGTATCCCAGAAATCCACCTGAAGACAGACAGAATGATCTTCACAGCTAAAGGGAGAGAAGAAGCATCATTGAAGATGATAGGAAGTGTGGAGATATGGCTTGGAAGAGAAAAAGACTAGCAAGTGCTATGGAGGGTAGGGAACTATGATTGTGGAGTAAGGCAAGAGAGAGAGGAGCACACATGGGAGCACATTTTCCCAAATGTTCCCAGGAGAACATTTTCCCAAAGCTATTAGCTCAGAAAATGAGAGGGGTTGAATTTCATGAGTTCTTGTGATCAGTGGGGCTTAAAGAATGGAGTTTTAAGGGTTGGTCAGGTTGGCTGGGATAGAGCCTTGAGGACACTGGACTGTTCCTGGAGAGAAGGCAGGAAAGTAATCCAGGGGCAGATAGCACAGACACAGCGATTTTCAAAACACCTAGGGTGAAACGAACTAGGGGTCATGGAAGGAGAGGAGGGTGGGGAGTGGGGGTGACTGGGTGGCGGGCACTTGACGGGATGAGCGCTGGGTGTTATTCTGTATGTTGGCAAATTGAACACCAATAAAAAATAAATTTATTATTAAAAAAAAACACCTAGGGCCTACAGCAGGGAGATTATTTACTCTTCTTGGACAGTGTCCTTGAGAGACAGTGTTCAGAGACGCCTTTCCAGGTACAAAGGAGACACCTGGCACCATTTTCCTCCCCACCCTTCAGCATAAACATAGAGCCACTTGCAGAAAGCAGCTCAACCCCAACACAGGCTGCCTTACTTCCTTACATGAAGTCCCACACCCTTGTGCTCTGGCAGGACTGCCCTTCTCAATCAAGCTTGTCTCAGTCCCAACGTGGCAGGCTTCTCCCCCAGAAGACCAGTGCAGGTCCCTGCCCACACCATATCCTGAAAGCCTGGAGTTTTATTAGTCAGGCTTGGGCAGAAAAAAGCCCAGAGTACACCATCCTGCTCTTAGAGAGAAAGCAAACAACCTGGAGGCAGACAGTATGGAAACAGTGATCTGGAAAAAAAAAAAAAAAAAGAAGAAGAAGAAAGAAAAAACACCTCAGACACACAGGGGAGAAATTATTCACACTTCTCAGAGTGCTTCCCTGAGAGGCAGCATTCTTCAAGGGATACAGGCAACTGGCTGGCACCAAGGCATCTTGGTGGCCTTGGTGCTTGATGGCTGGCACCAAGGCAGCTCCAGGGATACAGAAGCTGGCTGGCACCATCTCCCTCCTGCAAGCCTCAGCATAAATATTGAGCCACTGTGAAGTAACACTGTGCCCACAGTGGGTGCCTAACCTGCTTACATCAAGTTCCACACCTTTGTGTTTTGGCAGGAATGCCCTCCTTTGTCAAGCTTACCTCCATCCCAACACATCAGTACCCTTCCCCAGACCAGCAGAAACCCTTGCCCACACCACATCTACTGACCAGAGTGTTCTGCAGGGCTTTAGTTCCAGTGAAAGTAGTATCAGTTCTCACTTAAAAAGCAAAACAGAGCACACCTAGTTAAAACTTGCCACATTCTGGCCAAGGACCAAACACTACCTACTGTGAGCAAGGAGACCCTCTACAAATGACTGTCCTGAAGGATAGAGCAGCCAACACATAACAACAGAGCACACACAACATACACTGGAGACACTCCCTGAAGTGTCAAGTCTTGGACACTATATGACCTTTTCTTCATAAAGCCATTACTCTCAGGAGCAGGAAACATAAGACTTTTCTAACACAGAGAAGGGCAAGACTTAGACAAAATGCCAAGATAGAAGAGTTCATCTCAAATAAAAGAATAAGATAAGGTTATGGCCAGAGATCTAAGCAAACGAGATATAAGTAACATGCCTAATGGAGAATTTAAAGCAACAATCACAAGGATACTAAATGGGATTGGGAAAAGAATGGGAGACTTTAGGGAGACCATTACCTCATGGATAAAAGAGTAAAAAAGAGAAATGAAAAATGCAATGACTGAAATTGGAAACAGGCTCAATGCAATGAACACAAGGCTGAAAGAAACAGAGGAAAGAATAAGTGATGTAGAAAACAAATTAATGGAAAATAATGTATCTGAACAAAAGAGAGAAAGAATTATGGAAAACAAGAATACACTTAGGGAACTCAGTGACTCAATCAAACATAATAACATTCATATTATAGGAGTCTCAGAAGAATAAGAGAGAGAAAAAGGGACAGAAAATTTATTTGAGGAAATAATAGCTGAAAATTTCCCTAATCTGGGGAAGGAAGCAGACATTCAGGTCCTTGAGGCACAGAGAACTCCCATCAGAATCCATAAAAACAAGCCAACATCAAGACATCTTAAAATTAAATGTATGAAATACAATGATCACGGAAAATTCTTAAAAGCAGCAAACCAAAAGAAATCCTTAACTTACAAGGGAAGAACCATAAGACTAGTTGGAGATTTCACAACAGAAATGTGGCAAACAAGAAGAAAGTGGCATGATATATTCAAATTGCTGAATGAGAAAAATCCGCAGCCAAGAATTCTCAATCCAGCAAGGGTAGCATTCAGAATAGAAGGAGAGTTAAAAAGTTTCCCAGACAAAGAAAAACTAAAGAGGTTTCTGAACACTAAACCATTCCTACAAGAAATATTAAAGAGGATTATTTTAGTGAAAAGGTAAGGTCAAAAGTGAAAAAGATAAGAAAGGAACAGAGAAAATCTCCAGAAACAACAACAAAACAAGTAATAAAATGGCACTAAGTACATACCTATCAAGAATTACTCTGAATATAAATGGATTAAATGCTCCCATCAAAAGACATAAGGTGTCAGAATGGATTAAAAAAACAAGTCCCATCTATATGCTGCTTACAGGAGACTCATTTTAAACCTAAAGACATTTGCAGATTGAAAGATTGGAAGTGAATGTATGGAGAAACATCATATAATAAATATATAATAATATGTAGTATATGTAACACTATATAATAACAAAGGAAAAAATCCAATAGGAAGATCTAACAATTGTAAGTATTTTGCACCCAACCTAGGAGCACCCAAAATTAAAACAATTGATAACAAACATAAAGGAACTCATTCATTGATAATAGTAAAAAATATTAGTGGACTTTAACACCCCCACTTATGTCAATGGACAGATTATCTAAGCAGAAAATAAACAAGGAAACAATGGCATGAATGACACAGTGGACCAGATGGACTTAACAGATATATTCACAACATTCCATCCTAAAACAGCAAAATCCACATTCTTTTTCGAGTGCACATGGAACATTCTCCAGAATAGATCACATACAAGGTCACAAGGCCTCAAAAAGTTCAAAAAGATTGAGATCATACCATGCATATTTTCTGACACAATGCTATGAAACTTGAAGTAAACTACAAGAAAAAATTTGCAAAGCCACGAATACATGGAGGTTAAACAGCATGCTACTAAAGAATGAATGAGTCAACCAGGATCCCAAAAGAAATAAAAAATACATAGCAACTAATAAAAATGAAAGCACAGTGGTCCAAAACCTTTGGTATGCAACAAAAGCCGTCCTAAGAGGGAAGTATATAGCAATATACGCCTACCTTAAGAAGCAAGAAAAATCCCAAATCTAATCTTACACCTAGAGGAGCTAGAAAAAGAATAGCAAGTGAAGCTTAAAGCCAGCAAAAGGAAAGAAATACTAAAGATTAGAGCAGAAATAAATGTTTAAAAAATACAATATATCAATGAAACCAGGAGCTGGTTCTTTGAAAAAAAATTAATAAAATCGA
Source organism: Canis lupus dingo (assembly GCF_003254725.2). Lineage (NCBI taxonomy): Eukaryota > Metazoa > Chordata > Mammalia > Carnivora > Canidae > Canis > Canis lupus. The sequence continues at coordinate 79,549,657 of NC_064281.1, forward strand.
TAAATCCCTAGCCAAGTTTATCAAAAAGAAAGGACAAATAAAATTACAAATAAGAGAAGATAACTTACACAGCAGAAATACAAATATTATGAGAATATTGTGAAAAAAATATATGCCAACAAATTGGACAACCTGGAAGAAATGGACATATTCCTAGAAACATATAAACATGTTTGTTTGTTATATATATACACACACAATGTAATATTAGTCATAAAAAATGAAATCTTGCCATTAACAATGATATAGATGGAGTTAGAGAGTATAATTCTAAGCAAAGTAAGTGAGTCAGATAAAGGGCACATATCATATTAATTCCCTCATATGTTGAACTTATGAAGCAAAACAAATGATCATGGGGGAACAAAGAGAGACAAATCAAGAAACACACTCTAACTATAGAGAACAAACTGATGGTTACCAGAGGGGAGTTGGGTGGGATATTGTGTTAAATAATTTATGAGGATTAAGGAGGGCACTTGTGATGAGCACAGGGTGTTGTATTTTAGTGGTGAATCACTAAATTATACACCTGAAACTACTGTTACACTGTATGTTAACTAACTGGAATTGAAATTAAAACTTTTTAAAAATTTATTATTCATGAGAATATTAATCATTTGAGACACAGAGAGGTAGAGACGCAGGCAGAGAGAGAAGCAGGCTCTCCGTGGGGAGCCTGATGCTGGACTTGATTCCAGATCCTGGGATCACACCCTGAGCCGAAGTCAGACGCCCAACCGCTGAGCCACCCAGGCATCCCAATAATTTTTTTTTAAAAAGGAAATGTTAAATGTACTCTTTTAAATGGAAAAATGGACATAATTAGACATAAGAAAATGATGAATAAAAAGATGTAAAGTATGAAAACTTCTACAAAAAACACGGAGAAGAATTTAAAAATAGGAATTTATTTTTCTTTTTTTAAAGAATGTGATTGAATTCAAATAACCATCAAATTAATAGAGACTGGGGATCCCTGGGTGGCGCAGCGGTTTGGCGCCTGCCTTTGGCCCAGGGTGCGATCCTGGAGACCCGGGATCGAATCCCACGTCGGGCTCCCGGTGCATGGAGCCTGCTTCTCCCTCTGCCTGTGTCTCTGCCTCTCTCTCTCTCACTGTGTGCCTATCATGAATAAATAAAAAATTAAAAAAAATTAATAGAGACTGATATTTATTTAGGATGCTCTGTATGAACCACATGGTTACCACAAATCCAAAGCTTATGATAAATACACAAATTAAAAAAAAAAAAAGGAAAGCCAAACAAAACCATAGAAACCCATTAATCACCAAGAAAGAGAGCAAAAGAATAAGAATGGAACAGAGAAGAACTTCAAAAACAAGTAGAAAACCAATAACAAGATGATAATAAGTACATAATTATTAATAATTAAATTAAATGGCTGAATGCTTCAATCAAATACAAAGGGTGACAGAATGGATAAAAACAAACAAAAGAAAGGGCTATCTATATGCTGCCTAAATGAGACTTACCTCAAACCTAAAGACACATACAGACTTAAAGTGAAGGGATGGAAAAGCCTTTAGCATGCAAATGAAGACAAACAAAAAAGCTGGGGTAGTGGTAATTACATCAGATAAAAAGGACTTTAAAACAAAATCTGTGCCACGAGACAAAAAAGGGCATTACATAATGATAAAGGGATCATCCAACAAGAGGATATAACAATTGTAAATAACTACACATGCAACATTGGAACTCCTAAACACAGAAAGCACTTACTAATTGACATACTGAGAGAAATTGATGGTTATATAATAGTAGTAGGGGACTTTAATGCCTACATACATCAATGGAATGATCATCCAGGCAAAAAATCAAAGTGGAAACAGTGTCATTTGATGACATATTTGACCTGATGGATATGACATATATATAGAACATTCCATCCAGAAACAACAGAATACAAATTCTTTAAAATTGCACATGGGAAATTCTCTGGAATAGATTACATATTAGGCCAAAAACAAGCCTCAAAAAATTTAAGAAGATTGGAATCATACCATGCATCTATTATAATAACAACAGTATGAAGCTAGAAATAAATCACACACACACACACACACACACACACACACACAAACTGAAAGCTAGACCATATTTTTGCAATAGCGTCAGAACAACACCTGCAAATGACAGCACGGCCAACAGTGGACATGGTTAAAGACCCAATGAGAGTTCATTATAATGCAGTTGAGAAGAAAATTTGATTATTTTTTTTACCACATAGCATATTAACATTTCAAATGTCGAATGATGGCACTGTACCAGGACATGTTACAACTTTAGGAATTTCAATCGTTTTCTTTTAATTATTTTTTATTGGAGTTCAATTTGCCAGCATATAGCATATCACCCAGTGTTCATCCTGTCAAGTGCCCCCCTCAGTGCCCACCACCCAATCACCCCATCCCGCTGCCCACCTCCTCTTCCACTGCCCCTTGTTCGTTCCCCAGAGTTAGGAGTCTCTCATGTTCTGTCACGCTCTCTGATATTTCCCACTCATTTTGTCTCCTTTCCCCTTTTTTTAAATTTTTTTTATTTATTTCTGATAGTCACAGAGAAAGATAGAGGCAGAGACACAGGCAGAGGGAGAAGCAGGCTCCATGCACCGGGAGCCCGACGTGGGATTCGATCCCGGGTCTCCAGGATCGCACCCTGGGCCAAAGGCAGGCGCCAAACCGCTGCGCCACCCAGGGATCCCTCCTTTCCCCTTTATACCTGTCCACAATTTTTTATATTCCCCAAATGAATGAGACCATATAATGTTTGTCCTTCTCCAAATGACTCATTTTACTCAGCATAATACCCTCGAGGTCCATCACATCGAAGCAAATGGTGGGCATTTGTCGTTTCTAATAGCTGAGTAATATTCCATTGTATACATAGACCACATCTTTATGCATTCATCTTTCAATGGACATCGAGGCTCCTTCCACAGTTTGGCTATTGTGGACATTGCTGCTATAAACACTGGGGTGCAAGTGTTCCGGCGTTTCACTGCATCTCTATCTTGGGGGTAAATCCCCAGCACTGTAACTGGGTCGTAGGGCAGTTCTATTTTTAACTCTTTGTGGAACCTCCACACAGTTTTCCAGAGTGGCTGCACCAGTTCACATTCTCACCAAAAGTGCAAGACGGTTCCCCTTTCTCCACATCCTCTCCAACATTTGTTGTTTCCCGTCTTGTTAGTTTTCACCATTCTCATTGGTGGGAGGTGGTATCTCATTGTGGTTTTGATTTGTAGTTCCCTGATGGCAAGGGATGTGGAGCATTTTCTCATGTGCTTGTTGGCCATGTCTATGTCTTCCTCTGTGAAATTTCTGTTCATGTCTTTGGCCCATTTCATGATTGGATTGTTTCTTTGCTGTTGAGTTTAATAAGTTCTTTATAGATCTTGGATACTAGCCCCTTTACCTGATAGGTTATTTGCAAATATTTTCTCCCATTCGGTAGGTTGTCTTTTAGGTTTGTTAACTGTTTCTTTTGCTGTGCAGAAGGTTTCTATCTTGATGAAGTCCCAATAATTCATTTTTGCTTTTGTTGCCCTTGCCATCGTGGATGTACCTTGCAAGAAGTCACTGTGGCCAAGTTCAAAAACGGTGTTGCCTGTGCTCTCCTCTAGGATTTTGATGGATTCTTGTCTCACATTTAGATCTTTCCTCCATTTTGAGTTTATCTTTGTGTATGGTGTAAGAGAATGGTCTAGTTTCATTCTTCTGCATGTGGATGTCCAATTTTCCCAGCACCATTGATTGAAGAGACTGTCCTTTTTCCAGTGGATAGTCTTTCCTGATTTGTCAAATATTAGTTGACCATAGAGTTCAGGGGCCATTTCTGGATTCTCTATTCTGTTCCATTGATCTATGTGTCTGTTTTTGTGCCAGTACCATACTCTGTTAATGATCACAGATTGTAGTACAACTTGAAATCCGGCATTGTGATGCCCCCGGCTCTGTTTTTGTTTTTGTTTTAATATTCCCCTGGCAACTCGGGGTCTCTTCTGATTCCACACCAATCTTAAGATGATTTGTTACAACTGTCTGAAAAAAGTCCATGGTATTTTGATAGGGATTGCATTAAACGTGTACATTGCCCTGGGTAGCATTGACATTTTCATAGTATTAATTCTTCCAATCCATGAGCATGGAATATTTTTCCATCTCTTTGTGTCTTCCTCAATTTCTTTCAGAAGTGTTCTATAGTTTTTAGGGTATAGATCCTTTACCTCTTTGGTTAGCTTTATTCCTAGGTATCTTCTGCTTTTGGGTGCAGTTGTCAATGGGATTGACTCCTTAATTTCTCTTTCTTCAGTCTCGTTTTTAGTGTATAGAAGTGCCACTGATTTTGGGGCATTGATTTTGTATCCTGCCACACTGCCAAATTGCTGTATGAGTTCTATCAATCTTGGGGTGGAGTCTTTTGGGTTTCCTAGGTACAGTATCATGTCATCTGTGAAGAGGGAGAGTTTGACTTCTTCTTTGCCAATTTGAATGCATTTTATTTCTTTTCGTTGCCTGATTGATGAGGCTAGGACTTCTAGTACTATGTTGAATAGCAGAAGTGAGAGTGGACATCCTGTCGTGTTCTTGATTTTAGGGGAAAGTCTCCCAGTGTTTCCCCATTGAGAATGATATTTGCTGTGGGCTTTTCGTAGATGGCTTTTAAGATGTTGAGGAATGTTCCCTCTATCCCTACACTCTGAAGAGTTTTGATCAGGATTCGATGTTGTATTTTGTCAAATGCTTTCTCTGCATCTATTGAGAGGATCATATGGTTCTTGATTTTTCTCTTGTTGATATGATCTATCACGTTGATCGTTTTACTAGTGTTGAACCAGCCTTGCATCCCGGGGATAAATCCCACTTGGTCATGGTGGAATAAACTTCTTAATGTACTGTTGGATCCTATTGTCTAGGATCTTGTTGAGAACTTTTGCATTTGTGTTCATCAGGGATCTTCTCCTTTTTGGTGGGGTCTTTGTCTGGTTTTGGAATTAAGGTGATGCTGGCCTCAGAACGAATTTGGAAGTATTCCATCTCTTTTTATCTTTCGGAACAGCTTTAGTAGAATAGGTATTGTTTCTTCTTTAAATGTTTGATAGAATTCCCCTGGGAAGCCATCTGGCCCTGGACTTTTGTGTCTTGGGAGGTTTTTGATGACTGCTTCAATTTCCTCCCGGGTTATCCGCCCGTTCAGGTTTTCTATTTCTTCTTCTTCCAGTTTTGGTAGTTTGTGGTTTTCCAGAAATGCATCCATTTCTTCTCTTTTGCCTAATTTAATGGCATATAGCTGTTCATAATATGTTTTTAAAATCGTTTGTATTTCCTTGGTATTAGTTGTGATCTCTCCTTTTTCATTCATGTTTTTATTAGAGTCTTTTCTCTTTTGTTTTTAATAAGACTGACTAATGGTTTATCTATCTTATTAATTTTTTCAAAGAACCAACTCCTGGTTTTGTTGATCTGTTCTAAAGTTCTTTTTGTCTCTATTTCATTGAGTTCTGCTCGAATCTTTATCATCTCTCTTCCTCGGCTTGGTGTAGGTTTTATTTGCTGTTCTTTCTCCAGTTCCTTTAGGTGCAAGGTTAGCTTTTGTATTTGAGTTTTTTCCAGTTTTTTGAGGGATGCTTGTATTGCGATATATTTCCCTCTCAGGACTGCTTTTGCTGTCATTTCATTTTTGGAACACCGACAGCATTCTTGCACCCAATATAATCTAAGAGGGCTTATTATTATTTGTTTGACAATGCTTCTCATGTGACTTCATATAGCAGGTAAACTACATATATTTGTCAAGAGACTCTAGGGTTTGACTTTCTGGGAATCTGTTGAAAATCAATGAACTAATGAATGAACAAGCAAACAGCCAGCCAGCCAGCTAGCCAAACCAACCAACCAACCAACCAACCTATATCAGAAGGTTTCAAGGCATGTACCTACAAAGGTTCATGGATAATTACAAAACTTAAAACTCTAGTATCTGTTTCACTAATGTGGCTCTAGGAGATTCTACAGGAGGTTATGGAGTTGTCAACAAAATGTAGCTCCTTAATATTGAGAAGTTTTCAGTTTCTTATGTAGGTAAAGACCAGATAAAAATAAATATGAAAACCTTGGTGTACTGTGCAGGTAAAGAAAAAAAAAAACATTGTCTTTTCTTCTCTGTTCACAATCTCTTATCAAGAGTAGACTACCAATGGAAGAAAACCTTGTCATTTTAACAGAGAGAAGAGCCAAATCTCAATGTTATACCAGTGTAGTTGTAAAACTCACTTCTCCCAATCTCAGTCTGTCTTGACCATGCATACAATTCTTTATAAAAAAGCCTCCTTCAGGGACACCTGGGTGGCTCAGCGGTTGAGTGTCTGCCTTTGGCTCAGGGCATGATCCGGGGGTCCTGGGATTGAGTCCCGTCCGTGCGTGGAGCCTGCTTCTCCTTCTGCCTGTGTCTCTGCCTCTCTCTCTCCCTCTGTGTCTCTCATGAATATATTTAAAAATCTTTTAAAAAATTTAAAAAAAGAAAAAAACTGGAAAAATACCCAAATACTTGGAGAAGACACAGCATGATACTCAATAACCAGTGTGTCAATGAAACAATGAAAGGAGAAATTTTAAAAATGCTGGAGACAAAATGGAAACACAAGTGTCCAAAATCTTTGGGATGAAACAAAAGCAGTTTGAGAGGGAATTATATAGCAATAACAGGCCTACCTCAAGAAACAGGGGCACCTGGATGACTCAGTGGTTGAGTGTTTGCCTTTGGCTCAGGTCGTGATCTCAGGGTCCTGGGACTGAGTCCTGCAATGGGCTCCCCGGGGGAAGCCTGCTTCTCCCTCTGCCTCTCTCTATGTGTCTCTCGTCAATGAATAAATAAAATCTTTAAAAAAAGAAAAAGCTCAAGTAAAGAATCTAAAACTCACACCTAAAGGAACTGGAAACAGAAGAACAAAGCCCAAGGTGAAAGGTGAATAGAAGGAAGGAAATAATAAAGATCAGAGCAGAAATAAATGACGTAGACTAAAAAAAAAAATCAATGAAACTAAAAGCTGGTTCCTTGAAAAGGTAAACAAAATTGATAAAACCTTAGCCAGACTCATTAAGAAAACAAGAGAAAGGACTTAGCAAATGAAATCAGAAATGACATAGGACATGTAACCATAAACACCACAGAAATACAACGGATTATAAGAGGATAGTATGAAAAATTATAGGCCCAAAAAGTGAACAATTGAAGAAATGGTTAAATTCTTAGAAATATGCAATCTTCCAAAACTGAATCAAGAAAAAATAAATAATCTGAGCAGACTTACTGCACCTAATAGAATTGAATCAGTAATCAAAAAATTACCAAAACATGACAGTGGAGGGCTGGATGGATTCACTGGGAATTCTACCAAACATCTAAAGAAGATTTAATAACTATTCCCTGCAAACTATTCCAAAAATAGGAGAGTAAGGTAAGATTTCAAATGTGTTCTACAAGGCCAGCATTACCCTGATGTCAAAACCAGACAAAGATGCCACAAAAACTACACAAAACTATAGGTCAATATTCCTGATTAAAAAACATGCAAAAATCCCCAAACAAGTATTAGCAAAATCCTTAACAAAATATGAGAAAACAACATATAATTTACTAAAAGGATCCTTCAAAATAGTGAAATGGGATTGATTCTGGGGATTCAAGTATGGTCCAACATTTGCAAATCAATCAATGTGATATACTACATCAATAGAGTGAAGGATAAAAATCATATGCTCATCTCAATAGATGCAGAATGAGCATTTGACAAAGTATAACATCCATTCATGATAAAAACTCTCAAGAAAGTGGGGATAAAAGGAAGACACCTCAACATAATAAAGGCCATGTATGAAAACCCACAGTTAGCATCATACTCGGTGAAAAACTGAAAGTTATCCCTTTAAGATCAGGAACAAGACAACAATCTCTCTTCTCACCGCTTTTATTCAACATAGTATTGAAAGTATGGTCCAACACTTGCAAATCAATCAATGTGATACTATCACAGAACTATCACAGAAATCAGACAAGCTAAGAAAAAATAAAATAACATATATCTATATTTTTAAAGAAGAAGCTATATTGCCACTATTTGTAGATAATAGGATGCTATACATGGAAAATCCTAAAGATTCCACCAAAAATTTATGAGAAGTAATATATGAATTCAGTAAAGTTGCAGGATACAAATTAATACTCAGAAATTGGTAGCATTTCTACACACTAACAACGAAGTAACAGAAAGAGAAATTAAGAAAACAACACTATTTACAATTCCAACCAAAAGAATAAAATATCTAGGAATAAACTTAAACCAAAGAGGTGAAATACTTGTACTCTAAAACCTGTAAAACACTGATGAAAAAAATTGAAGATGACACAAAGAAATGGAGAGATATTCCATGCTCATGGATTAAATAAATTAATATTGTTAAAACATCCATATTATCCAAAGCAATCTACAGATTCCATACAATCCCTGTAAAAATACTGATAGTATTTTTCACAAAATTAGAACAAATAATACTAAAATTTGTATGGAACCATGAAAGACCCTGAATAGCCAAAGCAATCTTGAGAAAGAAAAACAAACGTGGAGGTATCACAATTCCAGATTTCAAGATATACTACAAAGCTGCAGTAATAAAAACAATAGAAAGGTAGAAAAATGAAAGGTAGATCAAAAGAACAGAATAGAGAGCTCAGAAATAGACCCACAATTATATGGTCAATAAATCTATGACAAAGGGGGCAAAATATATATAATGCGAAAAAGTCTTCTCAATAAATAGCGCTAGGAAAGCTGACCAGCTGCATGCAAAAGAATGAAACTGGACCACCTTTTAACACCATACACAGAGGTAAACTCAAAATAGATTAAAGACCTAAATGTGAGGCCCGAAATCATAAAATTCTAGAAAACAGTACAGGCAGTAAGTTGTTTCACATTGGCCATAGCAACATTTTTTTCTAGATTATGTCCCCTAAGGCAAGGGAAACAAAAGGAAATATAAATATCATCAAAATAACAAGCAAAAAAAGTCAACAAAACAAAAAGGCAACCTACTGAATGGGGGAAGATATTTGTAAATGATGTATTCAATAAGAGTTTAATATCCAGAATGTATAAAGAACTTACATAACAACACCAAGTCATCATCATCATCTGATCAAAAAGTGGGCAGAGGACCTGAATAGACAATTTTCCTAAGGAGACTTCCAGATGGCCAAAAGACACATGGAAAGATGCTCAACATCACTAATCATCAGGGAAATGAAAATCAAACCATAATGAGATATCACCTTACACCTGTTAGAATGGCTAAAATTAAAAAGACAAATAAATGTTGACAGGCACATGGAAAAAAGGGAAATTGTGCACTGTTGGTGGGAATGTAAATTGATGCAGCCATGATGGAAAATACTATGGATATTCCTCTCAAAAAAATGAAAAATAGAACTATATAATCCTGCAATTCCACCTCTGGGTATTTAAAAAAAAACACTACTTGGAAAAAGTATCTGTACCCTCATGTTTATCGAAGCATTGTTTAAAATAGTCAGGATATGGAAACAACCTAAGTGTCCATCAGTGGATGAGTGGTTGTATCAGTGCTTACTCCTTTTCACATTCAATTAATATTTTGTTGTATGAATGTACCAGAGTTTCCTTCACCTATTGGTGAACTTTTGATCTATTTCCAGTTTTTGTCTATTGCAAATAAAGCTGCTAGGACTGGAAGGCCTGGGTGGCTCAGCAGTTCAGCATCTGCCTTTGGCTCTGGGTGTGATCCTAGAGTCCCAAGATCAAGTTCCACATGGGTCTCCCTGTGAGGAGTCTGCTTCTCCCTCTGCCTGTGTCGTTGTCTTTCTGTCTCTCATGAATAAATAAAATCTTAAAAAATAGCTGCTAGGAACACTCTTGTACATTTCTTTGTTTGAACATATTATTTGTTTCCTGTCTAGATTTAAGAAAGTGATAAATTGTTAGCAATACAGAGTAATCATAAAAGGATTATCTAAATTGTTAGTAATACAGAGTAATCATAAAAGGATTATTATATAAAAGGAATTCACAATTCTTTTGTGAATAGCACAAAAACTGAGAAACTGAAGTTCTTATTTTTATAGTCTTCAGTCTACTGTACTATCCCCTTTATTATTTTTTTACTATCCCCTTTAGAAACAAATTTGAGCTGGTCATCTCTACTAGTAGGGTATACAGTACCATGGGAATGACTTTGAATATGTCCAGTGGCATGACAATACAGTAGCAAACAGATGCAAACTGTAGATGGGAGTTTGCACATGCACATGCGCCATATTTTAGAAAGGTCTGAATTGATTCCATTTCAGGTTATTTGTTTAATCAATGCAGAGATCCCTCACACACATTTTGGAAGAGGAGATGCCCATACCCTTGCACACATTGAGTCTCATTATCTGACACAAAAGCTAATCAAGAGTATTGCATACTCTCTCCTCAGAGTGCTCTCTTCAGAGTATTACATATGGTGGTTAGATGGTTTTCCTGTTTTAGCCATTGACAAAAGAATATTCATGATATTCATTCAACATTTGCATTAAAATTATATCACTGAAATATTTATCTCTTGCATTTATTTAACAAGAACATGTCTGATGGGAGTGTGAAAACATTTCCAAAAGAAATTGCTGCTATGGCCAGTACCCATTGTATAGTGCCAAAGAAAGGGCAGAATCTGTCATTTTTGTTAGACTACCTCAAGAAAGTCCCTTTTCATACATTGCTGTAATTGTCTTTCTCCATTAAAATCAAACCATACCTTAACACCCACATGCTAGGAATTACTAAATGGCATTTTATTTGATATATTCTGCAACATAGCCCAAAAGAATGACAACCAGAATTTATGTGTATAGATGTATATACTGGTAGTTTTAGCAACTGGGATTATTTATAATAAACTTTATCACAGTCTCTGGATTTTCTACCATATGGTTTAATGTCCCTTATTGCCTTCAATTTCATGGGAATGAAGAGCAGTAAGGCATAGAAAAGACCCTGTGTTCAGGTTTGGAGAACACAGCGCCTGCTTGGATAAATCACACATATTTTAGAATCCAGGAAATATTTATAGAGCATTGATAAGAGAAGGCTATTACCACATAGGAGTTCATAAATTTAAAAAGAACATGAAATTGGCAAAACCAAAATTAACACTTAATCTATCCCATTATCCATATCAGATTATGCTTCAAAATTAGCTCCTTCAAGACCAAGCTTCAGAAGGAGAACACCACCATCCTAAATTTGGTTGGGATTTTTGTGGGTTTGGGTTTTTTGTTTTTTGTTTTTTTTGCTTTGTTTTGTTGTTGTTGTCTGTGTGGGTTTTTTTATTTGTTTGTTTTTTGTTTTGTTTTTGGTTTTTTTTTTTTTGGATGGGACTTTTGAATTCACCAAGTACTTTTGTAAACACTGTTTTTTCTGAGCTTCCCAAATATTACCATCTTTATTCCATGTATAAAAGTTACTTTATAAAAAATTAGGTAATCTGCCCACAGCTTTTTTCATGATAGATCCAAAACCAGGATCTAAATCTCCTGTGCGCATTCCACCCTAGCAGGCTATCTCTCATTCTTACATAAACATATCACAGAGCATATGTTCAAAGCAGCAATGAATAATCTTGTTTCAGATTTGTGTTAGACATATATTACAGACTATTGATACCAAACGTTTTGACACAATTGAATGATCACAAAGATCCACTGCATGTCATTTTTAATGGGATATAAATTTGTACTGTAGAAAGATCAATATATGTCACTTATTATGACTAAGTCCAGCCTATCATCCATCATCTACATGTCTATGAGGTTCTTTTAACTTCCACTTTGTCTTAATGTAGAACCTAACTCCCATTAAAATTGTTTCTTCATGAAAATGGTCCTCAAAGAAATCCATCTGATAGTTATGTTGATTAAATAACCAGAAAGTAATGGTTCTTAGAACACGGAAGTTTTGGATCAACTTAAGAATTGAATGGAGATTTGTCTACAGCTTAGTGTGATTATGGGAACAAATTCACCAGGTACTATATAAGGAAAAAAGATTTTTGAAATTTCTTTATCTGGTGCTCCAGTGAGGGCAAAAATTGCATGTTAGAGAGAAAATGGTATGCTACATTATGATTTATGAATCGGGGATTCCTTTGTCAGAATTGTCTAGACTGTTTTTATACTATTATTCCCTTATTAATCTACTTTGCAAGAAAATAAAATCAATGGCAACAAAAAAACTGCTTATATATTTGATGATAACTTTGTAATTAAAATAAAGTTTTTAGCTATAACCACAAAGATGAATAATAAAAAATACTTCAGTATTGCCTAGAATTGTTTAAATACTATAAATAGCTCCAAGAATATAAAAGGCATGTTTAGACTGTTTTCCCTGCATTTACTTTTTATAAATTTTTAATTAAAAAATTCTTCCTTTGATTTGCATTATACAATTTTTCTTAGAACAATCAGAATAAAAAATTTCCCTATGCAATCTTAAAAATAGTGAATAGTCTATTATTATTTTCTCATCAATTAAAAAAATAACATACTTTTGATTAATGTTAACTTCAAAGGCAAATCCAAGTAAGCAGTAATTAATACCCTCAAAAAAGAAAAGTAGGAGAATTCTTTCCTTTTCTAAAAGATTTTATTTACTTATTCATGAGAGACACAGAGAGTGAGAGAGGCAGAGACACAGGCAGAGGGAGAAGCAGGCTCCACGCAGGGAGCCTGACGTGGGACTCGATCCCAGGTCTCCAGGATCACGCCCTGGGCTGAAGGTGGCGCTAAACCACTGAGCCACCTGGGCTGCCCGGGGAGAATTCTTTCCATTTGATTTCTTCCTGTTAGTTCCTGGCAGTACTTTTTCATTTTTGATTATATCTTAAATTTTAAATTTCCCAGAAGCACGTGTGACTAAATTTTTTCTTAAGTGCAGCGATAAGATGATTGGAAGGTTTGAAAATGGGTCATGGGAGCTTTCCTTTGGATGTTAAACAGTCCTTTTCTGTCTTCCAGGCGCCATTTATTCAATTCCTTTTCTCTGTCCTTCTCAGGTAAGCCTCTGAACATCGCTTGCAAAGCATTCTTTGGATTTAGCGGAGAGTCCGGACCAATGATCTACTGGATGAAAGGCGAGAAGTTTATTGAAGAACTGGCAGGTCACATTAGAGAAGGTGAAATAAGGTACAGAACTTGAATTACTTATTTTTCTTTGCTCTCTTTGCGGTTAAGCAATGGAACATCCTAGAAGAGCTTCTGCCTGGGACTTTAATTGCAACTCCAAATCATTCCATTTTCTAAAAGCCGGTCTGGTGGGAAGAGTGAAGCTGACTGCTCTAAGAAATGAAAATGTGTAAGCTTCCAATATAAGGAGGTTTTCTTAGGTTCTAAGAATATATCATGGAGTGTAATGACCTTCTCAAATCTGCCTAAGCAAATTCCTTTGAGTTTCCAAAGCTTAGGCCACTGTTACTCCATCCAGACATAGCAAATATCTAAACTGTAGGTTACTCATCAGACCACTGGGCAAATGCTTATTTACTCCCTAGGAACAGACAACTTCCATATGTCATAGGTGTAAAGCTACAGTGACAGTAGTAAGCTGCTACTCGCCAAAACAACTGTTGACTCTTGTTGAATAGTGTTTATTTTTCCCAGTACCAACTGCTCATCCTAAAAGTGACTTTCACTTTGGCACCACCCTAGACATCTTTTCACTCTCCTGTTGCAGATTCCTCCCTGGCACATAGACATATATTGGTTTTCTAATCCTATTTAATACAATATAATTTGTACATATAAGGGATAGGTAATTTTTCATAGCCCACTCAGGCTATGGGGTTGCCCTTTGATTTCAGAGATGGTGATATATAATGTACATTTTGTATTCCAATAGGAGCTGGAACCCTTCTACGTCCACCCCCATTAAGAATCTTCTAGTGGAAGACAATCCAGTATTGTCTTTTAACATGAGGGCAATTCATGTTAAAATGCATTCTTTCACTTTTATTGATTACATAGCAGTGAAAAAGAAACAAGTACACATTATATTATTTTCTATGATTAAATATAATTTATTAAAACTACCATGACAGTTTGTCTTCATGTGTGCACCCAATAACTCCATTCTAGAGGATCATAACTTTAAGGATCCATTAACCTTCTGAAAGCCTATGAAAAATAGTGAACTTACTTCTAGGAATAAAAGTACATGAAAGGTGTCTGAATTAGTCATTTGTCATCAGGGAAATGCAAATTAAAACTCTGGAATAACACTTTATACTCACTAGGCTGGCTATAATCAAAAAGATTTTAACAAGTGTTGGCTAGGATGTGGAGATATTAAAAGCCTCATACACTTCTGATGGGAGTGAAAAATGGTACAGCCACTGCCAGCCACAGTCTGGCAGTTCCTCAAATCATTAAATGTATAGTTATTAGCAGTTCCCATCCTAGGTATATAACCAAGAAAAATCAAAGCATACATCCGCACAAAAACTTGTATGCAAATGTTCATTGCAGCATTATTCATAACAGACAAAATGTAGAAACAACCTAAATGTCTATCAACTGATGAATGGATGATTAAAATGTGGTATATTCATACAGAGAAATATTATTCACCTATAAAAAGGAATGAGTAAAGTATTGATATGTACTACAACATGGATGAACCTTGAAAACATACTCAGTGAAAGAAGCTAGTGGGAAAAAAACTACATATTATATGCTTTCATTTATATGAAATGTCTAGAATACGAAAATCTGTAAAGACAGAAAGAAAGTAGGTTAGTGGTTGCTTAGGGCTGGTGGGGATGGAGGGATAGGGATAAATACCTAAAGTGTATGGGTGATTTCTTTTTAGCGAAGTGGAAACAATATAACATAAAATGCACTATTTTAAAGCATACAAATTAGTGACATTTAGTTCATTCAAAATGTTGTGCAACTACAACCACTATCTAGTTCCAGAAAATTTGTTTTGTTCCAAAACAAAACCCTGTACCCATTAAGCAATCTGAAGCTTCTTTTTGAGGTGATGCAAATGTTACAAAATTGACTGTGGCAATGGTTGCACATATCTGTGAATATAGTAAAAAACCGTGAATTGTACAGTTTAAATGGATAAATTGTATGTGAATTATATCTCAATAATGTTAAAAAGTTCCGATCAATTGCCTGGCACAAAACAGATGTTCAGAAAAATAATATTATTTTTAAATAATTCTTAGCTATTAATTCCCATTTAAAGTTTAAGTTGCCTAATTATTAATACTTTATTAGCCAATTTCAAGTTAAGGTTTATGAAATTAATGAAACTGAATTTATTTTAAATTATTTTAGAAGATATGTGTTTAGAATTATTCTTAATGTACTTTCCTATAAAAGACTTTAAGGGTTACTCTTCTTTAAAAAAAGAAATTGATTCCCACAGGACAAGTGGTAGGTACAATGGTGCATAGTAGAAAAATTTCTACTACCAAAAAAGCTCAGAGCTATGTTTAATGATCAACGGTAGTAGTTATATGAGCCTAAGATAATTATCTCTCTTTTCCTGTGTATGCCTGCCTGACTGGATTGTTCTAAATAAGCAAATTTAATGGGGGTACAATTGACATACCGTAAACAGCACACAATTTAAAACAATCTGTGGGGGCTGATATATGTATATACCTATGAGACTATCACCATTGTCAAAATAATGAACATACAAATCACCCACAAGTTTCTCCTTTGTAATCCCTCCCTCTCCCCTACTTCCACAACACTGATATGTCACTATAAATCGATTTGCATTTTCTAGAATTTTATATAAATATAATAATGCAGTATGTGCTTTTCTGGTCTGGATTATTTCATCTAACACAATTATTTTGAGATTCATCCATCTTGTTAGATGTAACACTAGTTCATGCTTTTTATTGCCAAGTAGTATTCCATTATATGGATATAAACATCTGGTCATTTGTTGATGGATATTTGGATTATTTCCAGTTTAAGGGCTATTCCAGATAAAGCTGCTATGAACATTCACTTATGCATCTTTTCATGCCCATATATTTCCTTTTTCTTGAGTAAATACCAAAACATGAAGTGCCTGAAATATATAGTAGATGTACCTTCTTTATTAGTTCATTTTTTAGCTCTATTTTAAGAACAATGTTTTTAGAATAACTTTAGATTTTCAGAAAAAAATGTGAAGGTGAGATCTTAGTCTGCTTGGGCTGCTATAACAAAAATTCTATAGATGAGGTAGCTTAAACAACAAATATTTATTTCTTCTGGTTCTGGAGACTGGAAAGTTCAAGATCAAGGTACCAGCAGATTTAATGTCTGATGAGAGCCTACTTCATCTTCTCACTATACCCTCACATGTCCTCACATGATGGAAAGGTGAGAAAACTCTCAGAGTTTCTTTTGTAAGGGCACTAATCCCATTCATTAGGGCTCCTCTCTCATGACCTAATCACCTTCCCCAAAGCCCCAACTTTTAACAGTATCATATTAAAAGTTAAAATTTCAATATATGAATGTTTGCTAGTGAAAAGGGCTACAAACATTGAGTCCATAGCAGATAGTATAGAGAGTTCCTACATACCCCATACCCAGCTTTCCTTGTTATTAACATCTTAAGTTACTCTGTTACATTTATTACATAATGAACCAAAATTGATATATTATCATTAACAAAAGTCCATATTTTATTCAAATTTCATTAGTTTTTACCTACTCTTCTTTTTTTTTTTCTTCAGGGCTATTTAACTTTTAAGAGTCTGCCAAACTATATTCCAAACTGTTTATACCATTTTAAAAAAGAAAAGTTAGGCGCTATTGCTGCTCTCTACCAGCAAATGATTAGAATGGTGAGAGACAAAGCATACAATATGAAACAGTTCAGTCTAGTCCAAGCTGTTTTATTAGATGCAAACAAACCAACCAGATAGCACAGTAGGAAGTCTACCTTTCAGGACTTGCAAAATGCCATTGTTTATTTGATTGTGTTATATTCTCTTTCTCCACTCTTCCCAACTCTCCCCATAAAAGGGTACATATCTATGTTTGCAATGGAGTTAAGTAACGTGGAGCTTCTTTTGAAAAATTTTCAAAACCCTGCTAGCTAACTAAAGATATCTTCAAGAAGTGTAAACGAAGAGGCAAGGATTCCTAACCAAGATAAATACATAGTCAGCAATTTTGTAATATTAATTATATGATCCTGATCTATTTGAGAGCTTGTGTGGGTGCAGGAATTCCTTCAGGATATGGTCATTTATGCTAACACGGGAGTTAATTACTAGATTCTGTCCTCTAGCCTTCAAAGCCAATGTCCTTGAAAGAAAGCACGTTTTTCTTTTTTAAGATTTATTTATTTATTTATTTATTTATTTATTTATTTATTTATTTATGATAGACATAGAGAGAGAGATTGAGAGAGGCAGAGACACAGGAGGAGGGAGAAGCAGGCTCCACGCCGGGAGCCCGCCGTGGGACTTGATCCCGGGAATCCAGGATCGCGCCCTGGGTAAAGGCTGAGCCACCCAGGGATCCCCGCATATAAGATTTTTAAACAGCATGGCAGATTGTAACAAATTTGATAGTTTCATTAAAAAATGCTAATAATAGGGACAGCCTGGGTGGCTCAGCGGTTTAGCGCCGCCTTCAGCCCCGGGCATGATCCTGGAGACTCAGCATCGAGTCCCACATCAGGCTCCCTGCATGGAGCCTGCTTCTTCCTCTGCCTGTCTCTGCCTCTGCCTCTCTCTCTCTCTCTCTCTCTCTCTCTCAATCTCTGTCTCTCATAAATAAATAAATAAATAAATATTTTTTTTAAAATGCTAGGGGCCGCCCCAGTGGCGCAGCGGTTTGGCGCTGCCTGCAGCCCAGGGTGTGATCCTGGGGACCTGGAATCGAGTCCTACATCGGGCTCCTTGCATGGAACCTGCTTCTCCCTCTGCCTGTCTCTCTCTCTCTCTCTCTCTCTCTCTCTCTGTATCTCTCATGAATAAATGCGTAAAATCTTTTTAAAAATGCTAATAATATCATTAGTTCTACCAAGAGATCTGCATTCTTTCATAGCCTACACTTTTTCTCCAAGGAAACCAGTTCTGATGGTAGAATGCTGAAATGTTAAGTTGAGGATTCCTCTCAAAAGCATTTCTGGAAACAAAATTTTCTTATGGATGCATGGCTTTCCCTCAGGATATTGTATTTGCTTCATATTTTAATTGATTCATAGTTCTAATGTTGTGTGTGCATGTCAGAAGTTCACTGCTCCATAGATCTGAGAAGTGTGGATGTAAATAAATTGCTCTCAAGCAGTTGATTTGTGGAGAACCTGCCATAGAGACATTGTGTCTGACAGGAGGACTGGCCACACTGCCTAGGTTCTCAATTTCCTGAGCATCAGCTTGATCCTAGAAGTATGTGTTGCAACTTTTTTTTCTTACTATTGTCCCTGAGGAATAGAGAACTTTGAAAAAAAATCTACCTAGGGAAAAACCTTGGATCTTTACCAAAGGCTTGATGAAATAATGTAACTCAGACTACAGTATGTTCAACTTATGTACAAAGCAGTCCCTCTGCAAGCTTAACTAGCATATTTGATCAAATCCTGTGGAGGGTTTTAGAGTTATCATTTGTCTGCTCTCTGGGTTACTTTGACCACAGTGGCTCCTTGCATCTCCTGACTTGCAACCTATTGTCAAAGCACTCAGACTCCACTCTGTGCACACAGATTCTCCTTTATGTCCCTTTAGCAGAAATTGGCATAGGCCTCCCAATTCTCTTATGTTGCTAAGAGACAGCCTTAAGGAAATCTGAACCCAAATGTAGTATACATTCAC
Organism: Canis lupus dingo; assembly: GCF_003254725.2. NCBI lineage: Eukaryota > Metazoa > Chordata > Mammalia > Carnivora > Canidae > Canis > Canis lupus. Next base: position 79,568,601 of record NC_064281.1, read on the forward strand.
AACTGCCAGTCTATTTCATACAACTGCATCCCAGATTTTACAATGACCCCAGAAGATGTCATCTGCAGGGATGTTAAAAGGAATTTGGTACGTGTAGTAGCATAAGCTGCAATTGTGCAAGTTTGGTTAGTTTTATCTACCAGTTTAAAGTCATTGCAACAAGCTGCTCTCTATAGGCTCTACCATGTCTACTCAGAGAAGTCAAGTAATCATTGGGAGGAGACCCAATGGAAATCATCATTAGGAAAGAACATCCTAATTTCTGACCCTCTGTTAAAGCTAATGGGAAAAGTTTGCAAAATAGCATAAGAGATAAAAAGGAGTATAGTCTTTGGTGGGTGTGAGCATTCTCAAAAGACCAATCCAGCTCCATGTAGATGATTTCCTTTTAATTAATCTTACCAGAGTCTTAAAAATTAAAAAATAAAATGGCTTTCTAGTGAGGTATGTATTGCACAGTGCTAATAAAAAATGTCAGAGAAATTGAACTCGTCCTATTAAACAACAAAAATAGTTTCTACGCTTGCCTGCAAGATTATGAATTGGATCTGATTGTCAAAGGAGATTGCATGAATTTCATTGCAATTGCTTTGCCCCAATGGAGAGTAATTTTTTTATTATAAATCTCACTTTACAAATCTTCCTATCAATATCTAATGTTTTTTTCCCTTTGGCAATACCACAAAACATTTACCAAGTGTTTCATAATTATTGCGCTGAGAAACATATTCGATTGATCTTAAGGTTTTTCAAACAAGCTTCTTAAAAATGAAAATAATTTTATTTACTTTAAATTCCTTAAAGGCTACCAGTTGTATATGGGTTTTGTTTGGTTTTAGTTTTGGTTTCTTCACTCCTA